>NC_089506.1:23243114-23889023 GCF_036850995.1 Saccopteryx leptura | reverse complement strand
TCAAAAAGACTAAACTTCTTAATTTGAGGACTCCCAGAAGAGACTGTCAGTATGAGCTGTCTGACTTGGTTTTCAAATAATAGGTGAAATCTGATCCCTCTTGTGACCAGTTCAAGTTTGTCTCAGAGCCTGCTTACACTTCTTTGTTGATACTGGATACTACTGGGTTATACCAAATTAAAACAAGGATAATTTTTATAAATTATACATTCAACTGGGATACACAGGTTTTAAAGATGACAGAGACAAAAGAAATTTTCATAGACCTCAATTGTATTTAATCTATCCCTTGCAACTTAAATTCATTTTATTAAAAAAATAGAACTCATACCACTAACACCAAGTTCCTTAGTCAACACTATTATTTTATTTCTAGTCTACCTTGTGATTTAAAAACAAGTTTTTAACTCCACTCAGAATCTAAAAACATCAGTACCCAAAAGTTAACATGTTTTCAATATATTTCATTAAAAATATTTAAGTTAATATGTTCCTTTCAAAGCAAAATGAAAACCCAAAGCAAAATAAAAGAAGTATTTGCATGAAGCATTCAAGTATTTAACAAATAAATACATACCTAAATTATTTTTTAAATTCTACATACAAAGTGAGAATATTAATCTTTACTTTTAAATACATTTTAATAAATACACGTATTTGCTAAGGATTCTATCCCGCTTTTGATTTATTCAACTAATATCAATATATAATACTTGGGTTTGAATTACAGGCTTCTACATCAGTAATAAAGCATATAAAGAAAAAATATAGTAAAAGCTCTTTAACTGTATGGGTCGTGACTTATTTACATGCAACTGTCAGCATAACAGTGGCACATTAATCACTCAAAAAAGTAGCAGAATTAACTATTAGTGAAACAAAAAAACAAAACAAAAAAAAACTTTCTTGGAATTCTAAATACTTCTGATAAGAAACAGAATAGAAGGAAAGAAAAAATATATTGCCAAATATTGTGTTTACCAATAATCACTGAGATGAAAGTTTTACTCAAAGAATTTATTACTTTCCAGGACACCAAAAGATACAATTTTGTTCTACTTGTCCCCTGACACAATGCAATTATCCTAAGAAAAACCAGTCTAGGGATTATCCAACTGCAATGGAATAAACTTGCTACCAGACTGAGGTTTAGAGCTGCACATCAGCTTGACATATAAAAACACCAGTAGATGTGATACACACAGTTTTTGTCAAAAGTAATGAATGTAGTCCTTAACTGGAACTTAATATGATTCTCAGTTTCTAATAACTCGTAATACAGCAAACCTCTGAAGAAAAGAGTAACAGGAATAAAAGAACTATGAAGATGATTCACAGACATACTTACCGATCCCTGCAGAAATAAAATTGGAACCCCAATTCCAAACGTTTCTCCTAAGATGTTCACAGCAGATAACAACTGGAATGCTTGCGGGCCAAAGTCCTGTGATGGATCTTCTGAGTCATCAATGGAAAAGCAATGACCTAATCTAAATAAAGATAATAATGTTAAAAGCTTAGCTAAAGCATGTACCTTCAGAAATAAAAACACTTAGTATAATAATTAGCCAAATAAAAAAAATATCTCAAATGTGCCAACTGCTTCAGAAGCTACAAAGTTGATAATAGCCAAGAGCATGTGAAGTATATAAAACATGAAATAAAAACCATAATATAGCATCACAGGTATGTTATGCTGATGGTTCTCAACCCTAGTGCCCTAGAAGCCAAGTTTCACAGGAGGAACCTCCGACCAAAGACAGAAGAAGAGGAAGACGTTCAAGCCATCAGAGTGCAATTATAACTCTAAGAGCTCACGTTACTGACCATATAAATATTGGACTTCTGCATTAGGTTTTGGTGGAACAAAAGGTTTAGTGCCAAAAAAAAGTTTTTAACTTAAAAACAAATATCCTATGCAATATATTTTTATTTGAAACTAATGACTGTAAAATATGACACAGAGATTCTAAACTTTTCATTTAAATCCTTTTTATTTTTTTGTACTTTTTAAGTGAGAAAGAGAGAGAGGCAGATAGAAAGGAAGGAAGAGGTCCTGGCCAGTTGACTCAGTGGTAGAGTGTCAGCCAGAGTGTGAATATCCCAGGTTCCATCTGGTCAGGGTACACAGGAGAAGCAACCATCTACTTTCCCACCTTTCCCCTTCCTCTCTCCCCCCCCCCTTTTGCAGACATGGCTCAATTGGTTAGAGCACATCAGCCCTGTGCACTGAGTATGGCTCAGTGGAGCCTCCACCTCAGGCACTAAAAATAGCTCCGTTGCGAGTATGACCCCAGATGGGCAGAGCATTGACCCCAGACAGGGGTTGCCAGGTGAATCCTGGTCCAGGCACATGCTGAAGTCTTTCTCTCTATTTCCCCTCCTCTCACTTGGAAAAGAAGAAGAAGAAAAAAAAAAAGAAAAAAGAAAAAGAAACGGAAGGGAGAGTGATGAGGAGCATCAACTCTTAGTTGCATCACTTTAGTTGCTCATTGATTGCTTCTCATAGGTGACTTGACCAGGGGCTCAAGCAGAGCCAGTGACTCGTTGCTTAAGACGGCAATCCTGGGCTTAAGCCAGGAACCATGGGTTCATGTCTATGACCCCACACTCAAACCAGTAACCCTGCACTCAAGCTGGTGAGCCTGTGTTCAAGTCAGATGAACTGGTGCTCAAGTCAGCAAACTCAGGATTTCGAACCCGGGTCGTCAGCATCCCAGGGCAATGCTCTATCCACTGCACCACCATCTGGTCAGGCCATTTAAGTTCTTTTTAGAAGTTAAATTCCTAAACCATCCTTCAGGTGGATTTGAAATGATCATTAATACAAATGTGAATCCTTTAGAGAAAGTTGAAAACAAAAGGATTCCTTAAGGAAAATCAACTAATACTGTTTAACTACCTAATTCAATTGTTTTCTTTATAATAACTATCTTTGAAATAGCAATTAGAATATATTCCAGATATAATATGTTTAGGGAAAAAAAGACTATGTTTAGGTTTATTCTCCTAACTTCTTTTGTGAGATACATGTTTCATTAATTTTCTTTTCTAATATAAGTATTTAAAGTCCCAAATAATACTACCTATGCTGAGTCTTACAAGTTTTCATGTATATTATTATAATTATCACTAAGTTTAAAAGGTGTTTTCATTTCCAGTTTAATATTTTCTTTGGCCAATTAGTTTTTAAATTTTTATTTATTGATTTGAGAAAGAGAGAGAGAAACATTGGTTTGTTATTCCACTTGTTTATGCATTCATTGTTTGACTCTCGTATGTTGCCTGACTGGGGGGAGAGAACCCTTAACCTTGGCATATTGGAACAATGCTCCAACCAACTGAACTACCCAGCCTGGGCCAATCAATGGGTTATTTTAAAGTATGGTTTTCAATCTTCAAGTGAATGAGAATTTGCTTATCTTTATTCTACTTCTAGATCAACTTCATTCTGGAGAAAAATGTGGTGTATTTGATTACAGCACATTGAAGAATTTTGAGACATGCTACAGTCTAGTACGGGGGTCAGAAGACCATTTTATAAAGAGTCAGAAGTAAACAGTTTAGATTTGGTGAGCCATAGCGTCTCTGTATCCAGCCACTCAGCTCACTCTGCAAATTATACATAAAACAAAGGGTGTGGCTGTGTCCCAAGAAAACTGCAGTCACAAAAACAGGCAGCAGGTTTGGTCCACGTCTACAGTCTGCCAACCCGTGCTCTAATACAGTCAGTTTTTATAAATATTCCATGTACGTGTAAGAAGTGCAGTTTCTAATTCAGCGCTTCCCAACCCCTGTGCTGCAAATGGATAACAGGTATACTGAAAGGTTAAATCACTCAGGCCTTAGGATTCTGGACAGAACCGAGACTGAACCAGCCTCAGGAGCAATACAGGTATTATCATGAGCTATGTAGGCATAAAGAAAAAGGAGATCCCTTGTTATAATTGCTTGGTATAAGAAATTTGTTTCTATGTTGACCAAATTTTCAATAGCTTACTAACTTTTTTGATTGCTTAACCTGCCAATAACTAAAAACTTATATCAAATTATTCTACTTTGGTGGTGGATTTTTTTACTTTTTCCAGCTATCAATTTTTGCTTTATACATTTGTAGAGGTATTTTTGTTATTTTTTTAAGATACAGAGCACAAATCTGTTCCCTTGGTGAAGAACCCATTTTTCACTGCAGAGAGAACATCTCCATCCTTAATAATGCTTCCTTTGTCTAACAGTAATACAGCTACCACACCTAGCTATACAGTTAATTCAATTAGGTACCACTTGTTTTTACCCTATTTTTTAAATTCATATAAAGTGAAATTGACTGTACATCTGTGTGTGTGTCAAGTTTCACAAATGTAAACACATCCATGGAGTCAAATGTACTCATCTAACCACTCACACAACAGTTACCATGGCCACAATCAGGACACACAATTGTATCACTGCAGAATACTCTCTTGTGCTATTCCTTTGTAATCATGCCTTCCCCCTCCCTTGAACCTCAGACAATCACTGATCACAAATGGAATTATTTCTTCTTGTAAATGTTGGTATAATTTGCTGTTGAAACCATCTGGGCTAGGGAATTTATTTTCAGAAATTTCTAATAAGGATGCACTTTCTTTAACAGTTATACTATTATTCCACTTATTTTTCTCACTATGGGTAAGTTTCGTTAGCTTGAGGTTATCAGGAATCACTCCATTTCGCCTAAATTATTAAATGTACATACACTGAGTTATTCATAGTGTTTCCTTATTATCTTTTAATGTCTTTTGGGTCTCTAGTGAAATTTCTTTCATTCTGATATTGGTAATACATGTCTCCTTTATTTGTTTGTTAAAAGTTCTATCAATATTATTGGCCTTTTCCAAGAATGGGGTTTGGAAATCACTAGTTTTCTCTGTTGTTTTTCTGTTTTCTATTTCATTGACTTACATTCTTATCTTTCCTATTTCTTCCTTCTGCTTCCTTTTAGCTTCCTTTTATTTGCTTCTTCAGGGGAAGCTTAATGACTGATTGTTAACTTTTCTTCTATTATAAGTACTGAATGCTCTAAATTTCGCTCTCAGTACTGCTTTAGCTGCATGCCATATATTTTATATTTTCATTTCATTCAGTTCAAATACTTCACAAATTACCCTGAGAATTCCTCTTTGATTTATGAATTATTTAGTAGTATGTCATTTAATTTCCAAGTGTTTGGAGACTTTTCTGTTATCTTTATGTTACTGATTAATAGTTTCATTCCATTATAGCCAGAAAACATACTGTGTATGAGTACAATTCTCTTAAATGTGTACAGGTTTGTTTTTTGACTCAGAATATGGTCTATGTGAATGTTCCATCTGCGTCTGAAAAGAATGTATTCTGCTGTTGGGTGGAGTGTTCTACAACAGCTAATTAGATCCTGTCTGTTGACAGTCCTATTCATTTCTATCTTCTTACTGATTTTGTCTACTAGTTCTATTAATTACTTTGAGAAGATATAGAAATCACCAACTGTAATTATGGGTTTCTCTATTTGTCTTTTCAATTCTGTCAGTTCTTGAGATTATGTTTTTAGATATGATAGTCAACTGTATATGTCAACTTGGCTAGGCTCTGGTACCCAGTTTTTTGGACAAACATGAATGTAGATGTTGCTTCAAAGGTATTTTGTAGATATCACTAATATTTACAATCAGTTGGTTTGAGTAAAGGAGACTACCCTTGAGAATGTGAGGGGCTCTCAGCCAATCAGATAGAAGGCCTTAAAAGACCAGAAACTGAGGGTTGCTGGAGAGCAAGGAATTGTGTGACTCCAGAATCAGGTGTCCCCAAACTATGGCCCGCGGGCCGCATGCAGCCCCCTGAGGCCATTTATCCAGCCCCCTGCCGCACTTCAGGAAGGGGCACCTCTTTCACTGGTGGTCAGTGAGAGGAGCACTGCATGTGGCGGCCCTTCAGTGGTCTGAGGGACCGTGAACTGGCCCCCTGTGTAAAAAGTTTGGGGACCCCTGCTCCAGATCATTAACAAGGAAGTCTGGCCCAATTTCCTGGCCTGCCTGCCAACCCCTAAAACTGTATGAGCTAATTCCTTAAACTGTCTCTCTTCCAGTGTGTGTGAGTGGGTGTGTGGGGGGTGGACGATGTGTTTCTCTGACAAACCCTGACTGATACATTGGTAAACTGGCCCTTTGATCATCATGTAATATCTTTATTTACACTGTTCACAAAAACTAGGGGATCAGGGAACGTGCAGATACTCCAGTACTTCCAGCCTTTTGTCTAATGCATTTTCACCAATGAAATAAAAGTTGGTTTTGCATCTCATTTGTGTAATTGAACGACTTTCTTTGACTTGTCGTTTGCTTTTCTGATGTTATTGTTAAATAATTTTTAAAGAAATCAAATGTTTCTTTTTTTATCGCTTCATAATCATTTTGAAATATCCCCTAATTTTTGTGAGCAGTATATTCCTCTTTTTTTTTTTTTTTCTTTTGTATTTTTCCGAAGCCAGAAACAGAGAGGCAGTCAGACTCCCGCATGCGCCCACCCGGGATCCACCCAGCATGCCCACCAGGGGGCGATGCTCTGCCCATCCGGGGCGTCACTCTGTTGCGACCA
Organism: Saccopteryx leptura; assembly: GCF_036850995.1. NCBI lineage: Eukaryota > Metazoa > Chordata > Mammalia > Chiroptera > Emballonuridae > Saccopteryx > Saccopteryx leptura. The sequence goes on along the minus strand of NC_089506.1, from coordinate 23,882,408 downwards.
GAGCTACTCTAGCGCCTGGGGCAGAGGCCATGGAGCCATCCCCAGCGCCCAGGCCAACTTTGCTCCAATGGAGCCTTGGCTGTGGGAGGGGAAGAGAGAGACAGAAAGGAAGGAGAGGGGGAGGGGTGGAGAAACAGATGGGCGCTTCTCCTGTGTGCCCTGGCTGGGAATCAAACCCAGGACTCCTGCACGCCAGGCTGACGCTCTACCACTGAGCCAACCGGCCAGGGCCAGAGCAGTATATTTCTGGTAACATTCTTTCTCCAAAATTCTCCATTGTCTGATATAAAAATAACTCCAGGCCTGACCTGTGGTGGCGCAGTGGGATAAAGCATCAACCTGGAACACTGAGGTTGCCAGTTTGAAACCTTGGGCTTGCCTGGTCAAGGCACATATGGGAGTTGATGCCTCCTGCTCCTCCCCCTCTTCTCTCTCCCCTCTCTCTCTCTCTCTCTCTAAAAATCAATAAAATAAAACATTATTTTAATAATATTAAAAAATAATAATAATAACTCCAGCTTTTATTAGTCTTTCATGGTATTAGTTTTTATTCTTTTTTTTTTTAACCCACCTATGTACCTGTAGTAGATTTCTTATTGACACCATATCGTTGTGTCATATTTTTAAACCAATTTTAATAATGTCTGCTTTTAACTGGTATTTAGACCACTTGTACTTATGGAACTATTGGCATGTTTAGATTTAGGTTTTCCACTTTATTGGTTTGTCTATTTATAACACAAAACATTTTAATATTGTTTGCTTTATCTATTTAATCAAATTATTGTTTTGTTTTAAAAATCCGTGTTATTCAACAAAAATGTAATGAAAAAGTACCTGCAAAGAAAGAGAAACAAAGACTTGTAGAGAGTCCATCTAGAAGAAGAAATCTTTACCTGAACTTGCAATTATCACAGCATTTTTCAGTCCCCGTAATACCCAAGGAGGCCTTCCGTAGTTGTTTGTCTTCAAAATGAGACAAGATGATTCTACCCAAGAGAAAATTTAAAATTAAATAAAAGAACAAGCACATATATGTTAAACTCATTGCTGGAAACAATGAGCTGAAATCAACATTAATTGATTCACCTGGGACCTCATTACTTGGCTTCGTTTTATTGAGGCAAAGAGACAGCTGCCTTAAAAATTCAGCACAGACACAACACCAACAAAATATTCTTTCTAAATACTTTTAATTATTTTGCAGAACTTTCTTCTTAAAAGATCACCACCCACAAATCGATGCATTGAATTGATATAAAATAAATAATACATACCGTCTCCTGCATCCGCTGGAATAAAGATATTTTTTCATCTTTGCCATCATCTTTAATTTGTATAATCGAAAGTTTTCGTTACGTATCTCACTAAGGCGATGCCTGTCAATTAAAAATATCACAGGAATACGGAAAATTACATTAGTGATTTTGTTACTTTTTATTTACTTACTACAGTTTATTTTTCATAACCTATAACTCCACATGCCTATCAACATAAAGAACATTTCTATCATTCCAGAAAGTTATGTGCCCTTCTCAGTCACTGTCCCTCACAAGAGGCCAGCATTTCTCTGATTTTTTTTAAGGTAATTATTTTTTAAAGAATTCTTCCTGTGTCCAAGCATCACTTTTTTTAGCTGGCTTTACAACATTCTTCTAAACCCTAAAGGTTTTCATTTTAATTTATATGCTGCATGCTTTTAGGCAATCATTCTGCTATGTATGAATTTTCACCTTTTCTCAGTAAGAGGTTATTCTTTATTTTATTTTCTATGAGAAACTAAAAGCATCTATGTAAGGAATACCGAAAGGGGCTCGTGGTCCAAATGTGAGCCTCGACCCCTAGCAGCTCTTCAGAAGGTTCTCAGCCCTCTCAAACTCTCTGTTTTATGGGGCATTACGGGACAGCAGTTTATCAGAATTAAGTTCCTTCCTCAAACAACTATAACTGATATGTTTTTCCATAGTATTAAAGTTATCTAAAATGCTTAACTAACTTTAAAGATACGTTTGTTTGTTTGTGTTTTTAAAGTAATGCTGCAATAACTCCTCCTGTTTATTCTAGTCTTCTGTGAAGAAATTCTATTGATATCAGATAATGACAATCTCCCAAACAGATATGCAGATCATTCCAAGAATTCTAAGAATAATTAGAAGTCTTAGTTGAATATTTTTCAGATATATCAAAAAAAAATAATGATTTACCTATAAGATCTACGTGGTAAGTACCGATTACCATCAAAATGGACCTCACTCACTCATATTTTGACTATCCAAACTTCTGACTGATAAAAATACCTCTGTATAATTCTCAAGAATGACACTGACAGGGAATTTGGAAAGTCTGAACACAATAATCTTTTATTCAAAAACATTCTTATTTGATTCCCCTTAGGACCTTTCCCTGTACAGGCATAACTGGAGATATTGTGGGTTCGGTTCCAAGACCACCACAATAAAGCAAGTCACAATCATTTTGCTGGTGGAGGGTCGTGCCTTCAATTTTGTAGAAAATGCAACATCTGCGAATCGCAATGCAGCAAAGTACAATAAAATGAGGTATACCTGTAACTGCCGAAAAGTCTCCTCCAACTGTTGACTCTAGCTCAGGGGTCCCCAAACTTTTTACATAGGGGGCCAGTTCTCTGTCCCTCAGACCGTTTGAGGGCTGGAGTATAAAAAAAACTATGAACAAATCCCTATGCACACTGCACATATCTTATTTTTAAGTAAAAAACCAAAACGGGAACAAATACAATATTTAAAATAAAAACAAGTAAATTTAAATCAACAAACTGACCAGTATTTCAATGGGAACTATGCTCCTCTCACTGACCACCAATGAAACAGGTGCCCCTTCCAGAAGTGTGGTGGGGGCCAGATAAATGGCCTCAGGGGGCCGCATGTGGCCCGCGGGCCATAGTTTGGGGACCCCTGCTCTAGCTCCTAGGTTAGCATCTACTCTCACTCCTAGATCATGGGCTCAAAATTAGTCCCTTTGTTGCTTTAGTTTGTTTGTTTAGGTCACCTCCACCTCAGAAAGAACAAGGAAAACAAATGTCAACAGTACAAGAACTAGATCCTGTCCTATAGTTGGTTCAGATGATCGACATGTAACTATCTTCTCAGTGCCCGTAACAAATGTGAGAAAATAAAATAACAAAGTCTCCAACATCAAGTCGAATAAATATTTATTTTTCTTTTGGGACTATTACAATAATTTAAGTATAAAATTCTACAGAATAAAAACAAGTTGGAAAGGAATAAAATTTCTAAAAGTAATGCCATGAAAAGGAATCAGTTGGAGCCAGTGGGAGATATATTAAATTGAGATTAATTTTCAAATTATTTCCTTAAAAATTCCAATTAACTACTGGGTTTGACTGTTTAAAATAATAGCAAATGAAGACACTGAGCCCTTGCCAATGGTATGGCTTCTGCAATAAGAAACATAAAATGACGTATTCACAGTGATGACTGGGAAAATTTCTTCTCTCAGGATTCTAGCGTAGGAGAGACTCTCAACAGTTTATGAGTTACAGTGACCTTTCCAGCTGAGAACCAGCAACTCCATCGATTCTAAAACGTATTGTTTGTTTTAATAGGTTTATTACAAGTAGGACACAGATGCATCCTTAATCTTTACTAAATTCTTTTTTATTCTGATTAACCCTAGTTTTATTTCCCTTTGGGAGGAACACAAAGAACAACCTATCTATACTATAGACTCAAGTATGGGTTTTCTAGCACCGCCATTTAATTACTAATCACTGTTAATTCCTGTTAAATCTTAATGAGAAAACCATTTAAAGTATCTTTTGAGATCCAGAGAAACAGAAACTATCTCTATTGACAAACCCACAAAGCTACAACATGAAAGTCAAGCTAAGTCTTTAACACCTCCAGCATAATGCCCAAATAAAATAAGAACTGATAGGAATCAACTTATGTTTGATTCAATCTCAAGCTTAGTAGTAGCATGCAGAGCTGTGTCCTATCCCAATTATTTTAGTTTATAAAAAACTTTACCCCTGGTCAGTTGGCTCAGTGGTAGAGCATCGGCCAGACATGTAGATATTCCGAGTTCAATTCCCGGTCAGGGCACACAGGAGAAGTGCCCATCTGCTTCTCCACTCCTCCCCATCCCCCTCTCTCTCTTTCTCTCTGTTCTCCTCCCACAGCCATGAGTCAATTATTTATAGTGCATCAGCCTGGGCACTGAGGATGGCATCCTGAAGCCTCCACCTCTGGCACTAAAAATAGCTCAGTTGTGAGCATGGCCCCAGATGGGCAGAGCATTGGCCCCAGGTGGGGGTTGCTGGGTAGATCCCAGTCAGGGAGCATGCAGGAGTCTTTCTATCTCACCTCCTCTCACTTGGAAAAGAAGAAAAAAATTAATTAAAAAACTTCATATAGACACTGGTATCAAATGGAAAACAATAATTGTTCTGTTAAAGAAGATGGTTTTATTGACTCTGTTAAGAAACAAAAGCTACGACTACTCTTAAGAGGAAGAGCTTAAAATTTATAGCAAACATTTTTACCTAATTAATCCCTAATTCTTCTTTCAGATCTCAATTTACCCTATCACTTCCTAGAAAAGGACTTACCTGACCTTTTCAACTTGGTAAACAAACTCCCCATTATACACTCACTACTCAATGCAACTTTCCTTCATAGCATTTAACACAATTGGAATTTTACACATATGCATGATCTTTTAAAAAAAAAGTCTGGTTATTGAAGTTTTCCAACACAAAAAGAGAATAGTAAAATGAATCCTATGTACCCACAGTTGTATAATTCTGTGACTAAGATCTGCCATTCCCAGTATACTGCAAGCTCTATGAAAACATGCCATATGTGCTTTTGTTTATCATTGTATTCCCAGCTTGGAACAGAGTGGGCACTAAAAAAAAAGCATTGTTAAATGATGAATGAATTAAAACTGTATTGGACCGGCACTCTCATCATTCTAATGAAATGGGCAAACGTGTGCATTCAGGAGCTCAATTTATTCAGCTAAATGGAGGTGCATTTTGAAAATTCTTGGTCCTGGCTGACTGCTCAGTGGATGGAGTATTGCACATGTGGGAGTCTGTCTATCTATTTGCCTCTCGCTTTAAAAAAATATATTCTTCCCCCTTCAGTGACCACATGTAAGTTTCCTGAAATTTTTCCCTGTGCATGAGGGAATCAATGGGCAAACTCTGCCCCCCCATACTTCTGCAAGTGAAGTCTTCCTCTCCACTATAAATTCCACAGAACTTAAGTGCCAGCAGTTTAGTATTTACCTAGGATGGTTTTCCTATATTTAAATACTTATCAGTACAGAGCAGCATGGTTATCACCCACTGTCAAGGACAGCTGTTGTGCTCTCACGGAACTAACAAAGGAAACAGCAGGAAAGATATCCACACAGGGATGAGCAGGGTTCCTCTGGGATAAGCACCACCGTAGCATGGGGTGCAACACCAGTAACGCAATGAATGGTATCTGAAAGTAAATGGCCGAGGACAAATGAAAACGTGAGCGCAGCTGAGGAGAAAAGCCCAGCGCATCCACACAGTGCCAGGAGAGCACATGGAACCTACGCCACATCCCTGTCCAGTCCTGACAGGTTCCTTCTTCACACTAAATAAGGGGCGGCTGAAATAGGTCATCTCCTCCAGGTGGCAGCACTTAGCACAGATGTTCTTAGATGTCCTCTGTTTTCTTTCGGTTTAAATGCACTGAAAATATTATACATTACTTGAAATTTTGGATGCTGCCTCAAATGCTTTCAAAGCTTAAATGGAAAGAGAAAAATGTGCAAGCATGAAAGCAATACATGTTTTTACCTATTTAAGGCAATGTCTGCTGGAGCCCAGAGCAAGTGACAAGAACTCGGAAGTCCATCACGGCCGGCTCTGCCCATCTCCTGGTAATACGATTCCATTTCCTTAGGAGCACCATAGTGAATGACTTTGCGAATGTCAGCTTTATTAATGCCCATGCCAAAAGCTATGGTAGCGACGACACACTGAGGATAAATAACAGCACAGTTTGACAGACATTTAGCAGAACTAAAATCTTACATTTTTACCTTTTAATAAGAATAATTAGTTTGTTAACTAAAGTCCCTGGCATGAAACTGAGCAACGAGTGACCATAAAATAGGACTTCTATTCCCCCTCTGTAAAAACTAGTGAATACGGGCAAAGTATTTCTCCATCCATGATTACAAGGGGGGGGGGGGGGGGGAAGGCTCTTAAAATAATTATTATATTACACAAGACTTTTGTGTTATTATAAAGTTTCAACAGTCCTTACCGACTGTACAGTACCTTAATGTTTTCTAGCATTGTTCTGAGATGAAAGGAGGCATCTCATTAAAGGTGGTAAAATAAAACAAATTTATCTCTGCATCATTAAAAGGATAAAATTGGTAGAGCAGCTAATATATATCAGTATAGTGGGATGGAGATTTACATAACTAGAGAAACTTCATGGAAGAATGACAAAAACAAAAAACTAAACAAATATCGTCAAGAGAATTAATAAGAATACAAGAAGTTGTGCAAGAAAAGTAACTATAATATACTACATGGCATAACAATAAAAAGTGTTCATAGAAAAATAATATGTATATATTTAAATATATTGATCTAATCAAAAGTTTGTTATTAATATTGGAAGGAAAAGGGGTTAGAAATACATAAACAGGCTGAGGAGAAGGGCAGGAAGCTAAACTTTGTTCTTTCATATGGAAAGTCAATAGAAAATGCCTAAAACTAATAAAAAAATAGATAAATAAAACTAAGTAGTAGCAGTATATGCAGACTGTTGCAAGATATAGCAGTAAATACCAATGGAATACATTAAAAGAGTTACAGTGAGGAATAACAGTGAAGAAGGAATGAGGAGCTGATGCTTTTTATTGTAGAACAGTAGAATTATTCAGTTCTTTATGTACATGCATAATTGATAACAATTAAAGTGCCTTTAAAAAATGTGTAAGCATGGACACACAGTAGCCCCCATAAAAAATAAAGACAAAGAAAATGCTGAATAAATATAAGAAAGTACAATAAAAGTGAGAGAAAAGTAACTATATAAATGGAAATATATTGAGAAAGCCTTCAGTCAGTAAGAGTTGGCAATTATGCTATATTTAAGAGAATAATCAACATAATTCTAATTTTCTTTTTAAAATGTTCTTATTCAACTTTTCCAGCTTTATTGAAATATAATTGACATATAACATGGTGTAAGTTTAAGATGTATAATGTGATTTGATATGCATACATACTGTGAAGTGATTAACACAATAAGGTTACTTAACACACATTCATCATCTCACATAGTTACCATTTGTATTTGAGGGTGTATATAGAAAACTTTTAAGACTTAATTTTCATCATATGATACTAGTCTTAGATAAGCCAACCTATTCTCTCAGATATAAAGATATTTTATCAAATAACTAATTCACAACTTCATTCCAAAAGGAGAAGGAATTCAAGACATCTTGAAAAGGCAGATAAAATACAAAAAAAAAACCCAATAAACTGACTGTTAGGATTAGAAGTAAAAATGAGTGATCATAGACTAAAAATGCAAATACACATCCAAGGTGGGTGGACTTGGTTATGAATAATCAGAAAGAGAAAATTTTTTTCTAAAATTATAAAATAGAAAATACTAAGAGTCTAAGCATCACTCAAGTCCCAGACATTCAGAGCCAGGGAGGTGAGCTAGAAAGATGAGTTCTATTTTAGGCTCACCCTAAACTAGAAATCAACTGTAAAAAGGCAGGAGTGAGAGTATCTAGAATTGTGTACATGTTATGCATTCAGGAGGCACTCAATAAATTCTCAGTGGCAAGTAATCAATGCCAAGAGCACCAGGACATCCGATATAGACGATGAAATGTATTTGCATCACCTTGAGCTGTCTGAGCACTCTCAATTCATACGTGAAGCTTAGAATCATTTAGAATGGCAGTACAATGGCCAGGCGGCAGACATCACAGAAACCCTGATGTCAGCCTAGGGTGACACGATCAATATTGATCCATTAGTTTTCATAATGTGGATGAAAATTTGTGACATCTTTCCATAGAAAGTAAAAATAAAACAGCATATACATACACATACCCTTCTATATATTAGGTATACATACATATGCCCTTCTATATATCAGGTATATTTAGTGGTCGCTGTGAGGTTTTTAAAGTCATATTTCACAGCAATGTTTCAAGGAAGCTGTGCATTGAGAGGAAACCCAGATGTTTTCAGTTTCCCATCACAACACATTATAGATAAAGTTTGTACTCTCTCATGTCTCTTAGGAGATGTTTCTACCTAAATGAATAATTAGTAATAAAGCATACTGGACAAAATCATTGGTCAGTTCATGGTTCAAACATGGATTGTTAAGATTCAATAAGTAGCGGCGAATACATTTTATCTGATCATTTTTAAAGTCCTGAGATAAAATAAGATAAAAATATACGCATTTAAGAATGTGGGTAAACCTCTGTTCTAGACAGTTGTGATAGCTGTGCGTATCTTTGAAAAGAAGAGGGAGGAGGAGACGGGATGCCTTCAGGCCCGTGTGCACTGGAGCAGTGAATTTCATAGTGCATACAAACCAGACCTGGGGAAGTGGTTTCAACAATGTTGCTTTGGAGTGGCTAACAATTACATATAATAGGGAGGGCTGCCCAGAGGAGAAATGGATGACCTCCTGGACAGAAAAGAGAAAATCAGAAGTTCATCTATTAACATGGAGAAGAAATGGTCCACAGACTTATAGTGACAGACGTTGAGAGTAGGAAGTTGTTGATTTAAAGCTACTAACATGGCTTAAATTTAAATCTTCCCAAATACCCCGTATGACAGCCATGGAACCAGGAGTCCAGTCGCTACAGATTGAAATTATGACATAGCTGCAGTCATTGCCAGAATCTCAACCGTGGCACCTATGACAGCTTCGTCAGTACCCTTCCTCTGCAGTTCTCTCCTTCAAATCAAACCTACTCAGAGCTGCCAGTCTCATGTTTCTACAGTACTATTTTCTGGCTCAGAAACACAGAGTAGTCTGTCACGATGGTTTGCCAACTCCGTTCGATGGTGCTCCGGGGATTACAGGACACCCACAGGGGCTGCCTTAGAGATAAGGAGGCTCTTGGAGCCCCTTCTCCTCACATTAACTTCAATAAGAATTATTCTACTTTAACCTCTCTTACCTTTTAGATAAAATTTCATTTAAATAGAAAATTATAAGGCTAAAGTAGTCTAGACAAAGTAGAGGCCCATGAACCCAATCCCAGCCTGCCTCTGCAAGTTTTAAGGCCCTCTATAACCTGGCCAATCAACCACTCAACCTCCCTGAGTCTAACAGTTCCTCCCTGCCTTTATACCTTTACTTTAAGCCATTCCTACTCCACACTCCCTTTCTCTCCAACCATTCCAAATTACTCACAATTTCCCATACTCCCATAACACAGTGCTTTGCACATACTACTAATTCTTCTTCCTGGAATTTTATAACCAGTTCCTTTTCCCTCTTCACCAACGGGCCTTGCACGCTTGGCACACTTCTATTCACTAGTTCAGACGCCACTCAAACTATTTCTTTCTGGGTAGACCATCCCCATTATACAACTTACCTAAACAGCTAACACTCCCTCCTCTGTATGCCTAAGCACGATAAGTCCAGGCTGCTACGCAAACCAGTCTGCAATAGTTTGCTTACATATCTATCTCCTACATTATATCCTGATTCCCTTTATTAGAGGAACTGTTTTATGCTCAGTACAAGATTCCCTTTATTAGAGGAACTGTTTTATGCTCAGTACAAAGAAGGTATTCAATAAAGATTTGGTAAATAGATAAAGATGTGTTTCCACTATTGGGAATAGAGACAAATGATCAATCTTCACCTGAATTTCATCTCTCATGAACTTATGATGAACTTCCTTCCTCAAGTTAATACTCATGCCTGCGTGGTATGTGCTACAGGATACCTTCAGTCTCCTAAGTTCAGCTGTGACTTCCTCTGTCATTTTCCTGGAAGGACAATAGATGATGGTTGGACCTTCAAATTCCCAGGCCGAACTAAAGAAAAAGAACAGAAGAACGTACATGTACACATATATGTATATAAACATATACATAAACATAAAAGCTCCAAATTTTCCCTTTTTAAAAATTTAATTTCATTTTAATTAAATTTTAATTTAATTTTCCTTTTAGTAAAAAGCTTAAAGGAGAAAGCATACAGGAAACAATGCTATACTTACATATACCGCTCACAAAAATTAAGGGGTATTTTATCACTTCATATTCATTTTGAAATATCCCCTAATTTCTGTGAGCAGTATATGTAAAATCTAAAACATTATGACCAGTCAAATGTAGAAATGAATTATGCTCAATCTCAAACACCTTTGACTCTGTATTGCAATTAAAGTTAAAACCAGAGACAAGCCTGACCAGGTGGTGGCGCAGTGGATAGAGCACTGGACTGGGATGTGAAGGACCCAGGTTCGAGACCCTGAGGTCGCCAGCTTGAGCATGGGCTCATCTGGTTTGAGCAAGGCTCACCAGCTTGAGCCCAAGGTCATTGGCTTGAGCAAGGGGTCACTCGGTCTGTTGTAGCCCCCTGGTCAAGGCACATATGAGAAAGCAATCAATGAACAACTAAGGAGCCGCATCAAAGAATTGATGTTTCTCATCTCTCTCCCTTCCTGTCTGTCTGTCCCTATCTGTCCCCCTCTGTCTCTGTAACAACAACAACAAAAACAACAAAAGAAAAACAAAAGAAAACCAGAGACAAGTTTATTTCTTTAAGCAGAAGCCTTGATAAAAACTTAGAAACTACTGAAAAAGCAATTTTCATACTTTTAATACAAAGCGCTAGTTTAACAATTAATCCTCATTTACATAAGGTAAGCAAATATTTACATAGGAAAATTATATTACATTATTTTAATTCTCTCTTACGAACATAAAGTTGAACTATATATTTATGGAAAAAGCGAAAATTTTCTTGTAATATTAAAAGATCATTTTATAGTTCAAAGAAGTATTTATTAGTAATTTTGAGACTATGACTCTTACAAAAAATATCTATAAGAAAGTGTTTTGTCTGACCAGTGGTGGTGTAGTGGATAGAGTGTCAACCTGGGATGCTCAGGACCCAGGTTCAAAACCCTGAAGTCACAGGCTTGAGCATGGGTTCATCCAGCTTGGGTGCAGACTTGCCCCAGCTTGAGCACAGGGTTGCCAGCTTAAGCATGGGATCATGAGATCCCAAAGTTGCTGGCTTGAGCCAAGGTCACTGGCTCAGCTGGAGTCTCCCTGTCAAGGTACGTATGAGAAAGTAATCAATGAACAACTAAAGTGATGCAACCATGAGATGATGCTTCTCATCTCTCTGTCCTCCCCATCCCTTGCCTTCTTGACCTTCTCTCTCTTTTTCTCTCCTTCTCACAAAAAAAGAAAGTTTGTTTTAAAAAGCTGTGCTTATTTATTAAAAGTGTAAATAATAACTTTCATAGACCTTATTTAATCCCCTAATCTATTCATTTCTACAAATACATTTCCATAAATATATTCATTTATACTGATTTATTAATATAAAAAATGCACTATTTTAGATTTAGAAAAAGTTATTTAATTTGTAATACATATACCTTTGATATAATATCAAGTTTAGTAATCTATTTTAAAAATATATTTACACATTGGCTAAAAGATACATATGCATAAATATTCACAGCAAAACTATAATAGTAAAAAATAATCTAAATATTCATCATTATATACATTCAACTATAAAATACTGAGCAAATAATAAAAAATGAAATGCATATAAAAACTTTAAAGACTATGGCAAAGTCATTTAATACATAAATAGAGGAGAAAAAATTAGCAACTAAATTCCAAAGAGTCATACGGAAAAATATACTCGAAGCAATTTTTAATAGTGACCAAATGGGCTGCCATAATCAAAAATCCACAGTAGAAAACTTCATGAAGATAAAATAGAAATTTTTTTTTTACAAATTACTTTTTTAATATGAAAAATTTCACTAACATTTAGGAAAATAATTGTTCACCAAAATGTGGATATCACAATATCCTATACATTAAGGCCCTAATTTAAGAAAACATAGCATATGAAAAGATAACAAAGATATTGTGACACAATGGTTAGAGGAGGGGTAGTCTATACCTACCGCCCACTTTTGTATCTCTGTTAGTAGTAAAATTTTCTAACCGCCCAACGGTTAAACAGTAATGGTGATTTATGAAGTAGGAAAGTAACTTTACTTTATAAAATTTATAAAGCAGAGTTACAGCAAGTTAAAGCATATTATAATTACTTACCAAGGAATTTATGTCAGATTTTCGCTAAGTTTGGCAGAATAAATCTTTATAAAACAACTTACTATAGTTAAATCTATCTTTAAATTTATACTTTGGTTGCTCCGCTACCACCCACCATGAAAGCTGAAACACTCACTAGTGGGTGGTAGGGACCAGGTTGACTACCACTGGGTTAGAGCGTCAACCTGGGACACTGAGGACCCAGGTTTGAAACCCAGAGGTTGCCAGTTACATCACAGGCTCATCTGGCTTGAGCGTAGGCTCATCAGCTTAAGCACAGGGTCGCAGGCCTGACTGTGGAATCATCAACATGACTCCATGGTTGCTGGCTTGAAGCCCAAGGTCGCTGGCTTGAGCAAGAAGTCAAATGGCTCAGCTGGATCCTCCCAGTTAAGGCATGTATGAGAAGCAGTCAAAGAACAACTAAAGTGATGCAACTACAAGTTGATGCTTCCCATCTCTCCTCACTCTCTTTGACTATCTCTCTCTCACACACACTCACAAACAAGAAAAAATAAAGATAGCAAAGATACTTAAATAAAAGGAAAAAACGAGATTCCAAGATGGCAGCAGAGTAGGCAGATGCACAGACTGCCATCTCCCAAAGCCAAACTGGATTACAAATTAATTTAAGAACAATCATTGTGAAAAGCCAACTTTGGACTAAAAGAACAGGACTAGAAAACCAAGGAGCACAGAAGAATCCACACTGATCCTGGTAGGGGAGATGGGGGCTCCCCCACTCCCAGGAGTGAGGGGAGGCTGAGGCTGAGAGTCCAGAGAGGGACTCCTGAGAGGGAGGGGTCCTCAGTCTCAGGACCAGAGACCCAGCCTAGAAACCCAGGGTCTGGAGGAGATAGCCGGACAGCATTGAGTGGGGTGAAAAGCGACAGTTCTGTCTGTGGGAAGCGGCAAGCAAAAGAAAGAGCAGCCTTAAAGAGACAGAGCAGAAAATATTGTTCACAGCCACTTGCCTGGGGTTCCGGGGGGTGAGGAGAGCTGAGAGGACTGATTGGTCCTGCATGAGAAAAGTGGGGAGAGCGAGACAAAGGAACCTGACCTGAGCTGAGCTGAGCTGACTCATTCTCCAGTGCAGAGGCGGTCATAGCTGGGGGAGGGGTCGCTCCCTCCACTCAGTACAAGCCAAGTGTGGAACCAGGTAACCCATTTCCAAAAAGCTCTTCAGCTCCAATCAACTCAAAAGGCCTTCCGGAAAAGAGGAAGTAAGGGGGAGGGGCAGTGACTCAGGTTTCCAGGGCGACCTGAGCTACACCTCCCCCTTCATACTGAGAACGCGCTGTGCCCACAGAGAGTAACCGGGCAGAGCACACCTTCAGATTCTTTGAGGTCACACCTATTACATTCCTGGATATAGTTTCAACTAGGGTCAAAAACAAACAAACAAAAAACCAAGATATGCCCACTTCCCTCCTTCCTAAACATAGAAGACCCCTGCTGAGATCAGCAAACAGATCAGCTCCCTGCTGGGTTCATCAAACAAAAATCAGGGAAATCAAGACTTTAAAGCAGCTCTACTAGTTAAGGAGAATTACAATCCAAGCAACCAGCAGAGGCCAAAAAATAAAGGCCTGGAGGAAAAACCGAATTAAATACACCAACCTCAGACCCACAACTCTAACAAGCCTGCAAACCACACACAGAAACAATGGGAAGACAGAGGAACATAAACCATATGAATCAACAAGAAAAACCTCTAGAAAAAGAACTGAATGAAATGTAAGTAATCAAATTACTAGATGCAGAGTCTAAAATAATGATTGTTAGTATGCTTAAGGATCTCAAAGCTACAATGGATGGACTTAATAAGCATCTAAATAAAAAAGTTGCAAGCATCAAAAGGACACTGGAATTATAAAAAAGAACCAAACAGAAATGACCAACACAATATCAGAAATAAAGAATACACTAGATGGAATTAAAAGCAGGCTGGATGAACCAGAGGATCAAATCAGTGATTTAGAGCTGTGGTCCCCAACCATTTTTGGGCCACGGACCGGTTTAATGTCAGAAAATATTTTCACAGACCAGCCTTTAGGGTGGGATGGACAAATGTATCACGTGACCGAGACAAGCGTCAAGAGTGAGTCTTAGATGGATGTAACAGAGGGAATCTGGTCATTTTTTAAAAATAAAACATCGTTCAGACTTAAATATAAATAAAACGGAAATAATGTAAGTTATTTATTCTTTTTCTGAGGACCAGTACCAATGGCCCATGGACCAGTACTGGTCTGCAGCCCAGGGGTTCGGGACCACTGATTTAGAGGACAAGATAAGCAAAAGCATGGAAGCAGAACAGCAAAAAGAAAAGATAAAAAAATCTAAGGAACTCTAAGAGAGCTCTGTGACAACATGAAGAGAAACAACATCCTCATAATAGGGGTTGTTGAAGGAAAAGAGAAGAAACAAGAAATAGAGAACCTGATTGAAAAAATTATAGCTGAAAATGTCCCTAAATTGATACAGAAAAAAGTCACACAGGATCAAGCAGCACAGAGAATCACATTAAAAAGGAACCCAAAGAGACCTACACCAAGACACATCATAATCAAAATACCAAAGCTAAGAGATAAAGAAAGAATACTAAAAGCTACAAGAAAAAAGCAGTCAATCACCTACAAAGGAGCCCCATAAGGATGACATCTGACCTTGCAACAGAAACACTTGAGGCCAGAAGGGAAAGGCAAGAAATATTAAAAAAAATGCAGAACAAGAGCCTACGACGAAGACTTCTCTATCCAGCAAGGCTATCATTTAAAATTGAAGGAGAAATATAAAGCTTCCCACACAAAAAAAAAATCTCAAGGAATTCATTACAACCAAACCAATGTTGCAAGAAATGTTAAGGAAACTGCTGTAAATAGAACGAAGGAGGGGGGAAATCTAATAACAGAGGAATGTAGATTTAAAGAATAAAATGGCAATAAACAACTACATATCAATAACAACCTTATATGTAAATGGATTAAATGCTCCAAACAAAAGACATAGGGTAACTGCACAGATAAAAAAAACAGGACCTATACATATACCTTCTACAAAGACCCACCTCAAAACAAAAGATACCCACAGACTGAAAGTAAAAGGATGGAAAAAAATATTTCAAGCAAATGGAAATGAAAAAAAAAAGCTGGGGTAGCTAAACTTACATCTGACAAAACAGATTTTAAAATAAAGGCTATAGTAAGGTATAAAGAAGGTCTCTACAAATGATAAAGGGAGCAATCCAACAGGAAAATATAACCTTATAAATATCTATGCACCTAATATAGAAGCACCTAAATATATAAAGCAGATTTTGATGGAAATAAACTATGAGATCAACAGCATTACTATAATAGTCAGGGATTTCAATACCCCACTAACATTACTGGATACATCCTCAAGAAAGAAAATTGCAGAATTAAAGGACACACTAGATCAACTCGATTTAATAGATATCTTCAGAACCTTTCACCCTAAAGCAGCAGAATATACATTCTTTTCAAGTGCTCATGGTACATTCTCTAGGATAGACCACATGTTAGGACACAAAACAAGTCTCAACAAATTTAAGAAGATTGAAATCATATCAAGCATCTTCTCTGATCACAATGGCATGAAACTAGAAGTCAACAACAATAGAAAAACTGAGAAACACTCAAACACTTGGAAACTAAATAGCATGTTGTTAAATAATGAATGGTTAACAATGAGATCAAGGGAGAAATAAAAAATTTCCTTGAAACAAATGAAAATGAGCATACAACAACTCAAAATTTAAGGGACACAACTGAAGCGGACCTGAGAGAGAAGTTCATAGCATTATAGGCATACCTTAAGAATGAGAAAAAGAATAGCAAATAAAGCCCAGAAAAAGTAGAAGGAAGGAAATAATAAAGATCACAGCAGAAATAAATGACAAAGAGGCTAAAAAAACAATACAGAGGATCAATGAAACCAAGAGCTGGTTCTATGAAAAGGTACAAGATCAATGAGTCTTTAACCAGACTCACAAAGAAAAAAACAGAGGGCTCAAATAAATAAAATTAGAAATGAGAGTGAAGAAGTAACAACTGACAAAGCAGAAATACAAAGATTCTAAGAAAATACTATGAAGAACTGTATGCCAAAAAATTAGACAACCTAGGTGAAATGGACAAATTCCTTGGAACATACAATCTTTCAAAAATCAGTCTGGAAGATCAGAAAACCTAAACAGACTGATTACAACAAATGACATCAAAACAATTATCAAAAAACTCCCAACAAACAAAAGCCCTGGGCCAGATGGCTTCAAAGGCGAATTCTACCAAATATTCAAAGAAGAACTAACTTCTATCCTTCTCAAGCTATTTCAAAAAATTCAAGAGGAGGAAAGACTTCCAAGCTCCTTTTATGAGACTAGCATAATTCTGATTCCAAAACCAGGCAAAGACAACACAAAGAAAAAAAACTATAGGCCAATATACCTGATAAATTTAGATGCTTAAAAACCTCAACAAAATATTAGCCAACCAGATCCAGCAATACAGGAAAAAAAATCATACATCATGATCAAGTGGGATTTATTCTGGGAAGGCAAGGCTGGTACAATATTTGCAAATCAATCAATGTGATTCATCACATAAACAAAAGGAAGGACAAAAACCACATGATAATTTCAATAGATGCAGAAAAAGCATTTGATAAAATCCAGCCTCCATTTATGATCAAAACTCTCAGCAAAGTGGGAATACAGAAAACATACCTCAAAATAATAAAGACCATCTATGACAAATACACAGCCAACATCATACTCAATGGGCAAAAATTAAAAGCAATCCCCTTAAGATCAGAAACAAGGCAGGGGTGCCCCTTTCACCACTCTTATTCAACATAGTACTGGAAGTCCTAGACACAGCAATCAGACAAGAAGAAGAAATAAAAGGTATCCAAATTGTAAAAGAAGAAGTAAAACTATCATTATTAGCTGATGATATTATACTGTACATAGAAAATCCTAAAGTCACAGTCAAAAAACTACTGGACCTGATAAATGAATTCAGCAAGGTGGCAGAATATAAAATTAACACTCAGATATCAGAAGCATTTTTATAAACCAACAATAAACTGTCTGAAAGTGAAATTAAGAAAACAATCCCCTTCACTACTGCAACAAGAAAAATAACGTACCTAGGAGTAAATTTAACCAAGGAGGTTAAAAAATTGTACTCAGAAAATTATAAAACATTGATATCCGTCACCCCATTAAAATTAATTTTAAAAATGTAAAAAAAATTGAAAACATTGATAAAAGAAATCAAAGAAGATATAAACAAGTGGAAGCATATATTGTGTTCATGGATAGGAAGAATATACATCATTAAAATGTCTATATTACCCAAAGCAATTTATAAATTCAATGCAATTCCTATTAAAATACCAATGACATACTTCAAAGTTATAGAACACATATTCCAAAAATTTATATGGAACCAAAAAAGAACACTAATAGCCTCAGCAATCCTGAAAAAGAAGAATAAAATGAGTGGTATCACATTTCCTAATATCAAGTTATACTACAAGTTCACTGTACTCAAAACAGCTTGGTACTGGCATAAGAACAGGCATATGGATCAATGGAACAAAACAGAGAACCCAAAAATAAACCCACACTTTTATGGACAATTGATATTTGACAAAGGAGGTTAAGAGCATACAATGGAGTAAAGACAGCCTCTTTAACAAATGGTGTTGGGAAAAATTGGACAGCTATCTGCAAAAAAATGAAACTAGACCACCAACTTAAACCATTCACAAAAATAAACTCAAAATGTATAAAAGACTTAAATGTAAGTCGTGAAACCATAAGCATCTTAGAAGAAAACATAGGCAGTATGCTCTCCGACATCTCTCATAGCAATATATCTGCTGATTCATCTCCACGGGCAAGGGAAATAAAAGACAGGATAAACAAATGGGACTGTATCAAACTAAAAAGCTTTTGCACAGCTAAAGACAATATGAACAAAAGAAAAAGACAAACCACACAATGGGAGGACATATTCAACAATACGTCTAATAAGGGGTTAATAACCAAAATTTATAAAGAACTTGTAAAACTCAACACCAGGAAGATAATCAAATCAAAAAATGGGCAAAAGAAATGAATAGACACTTCTCCAAAGAGGACATACAGATGGCCAATAGGCAGATGAAAAAATGCTCAACATCACTAATCATTAGAGAAATGCAAATTAAAACCACAATGAGATACCACTTCACACCAGTCAGAATGGCGCTCATCAACAAAACAACACAGAATTGGTGCTGGCGACGATGTGGAAAAAAGGGAACCCTCCTGCACTGCTGGTGGGAATGCAGACTGGTGCAGCCACTGTGGAAAACAGTATGGAGATTCCTCAAGAAATTAAAAATGGAACTGCCTTTTGACCCAGCCATCCCACTTTTAGGAATATATCCCAAGAACACCACATCAGTGATTCAAAAAAAGAAATGCACTCCCATGTTTATGGCAGCATTGTTCACAATAGCCAAAATCTGGAAACAGCTCAAGTGTCCATCAGTGGACGAGTGGATTAAAAAGCTATGGTACATATACACAATGGAATACTATGGGGCCATGAAAAAGAAGAAAATCTTACCTTTTGCGACAACAAGGATGGACCTGGAAACTATTATGTTAAGTGAAATAAGCCAGGCAGAGAAAGAAAAATATCATATGACCTCACTCATCTGAGGAATCCAATGAACAATGTGAACTGAGGAACGGAATAGAGGCAGAGACGGGATCAAAGGGACCAGATGGAAAGCGGACAGAGGGGAAGGGGATGAGAGGATGGGATAATCCTGGAGGGAAGGGGGAGGGCATTGCAAGGAGGGGGGCAAAAGGAATGTTGAGGGGAACACGGGGGAGGGAGGATGCATTTGAGGGGACACTAGAATCTATGTAAACACAATAAATTAAAATCAATAAAAAAAGGAAAAAACTGCAGTAAAAAATGGACATGCTATATATACTATTTCTGTATAAATTAGGAGTGTATATCTACAGAGTACAGACACAAAAAATTTATAAAGCTGAATGACAAAATATCAACAGTGATTAAAACTGAGGCACGGGACTGGAATATTGCAGTACCCTTCAATTTACATGAATCTATATAGATATATTGTTCAAATTAATACTAAGACTATGTATCACTTCTTCCTTTTTTTAACACATAGAAAAAACATAAAAATTTGAACTTATACAGCAGAGTCACAATTTCTATTCCTGAAGAAATCATTACTTTGCCAAGTAGTTTACTAAAGACTGTTATTCCTTCACAACAATTTCCTAAAAGGGGGAAAAAATCTATCTTCACCTAACCGTTAAATTAGAAAGGTAAGAGAGGCTTATCTATCTAATTTAATTGTATCAGGAATATAGAAAACAAGGTCAGAGTTTAAGAAACATGTTAGTTCAATGAATAGAAAATAATGTGAATACTGATTTTTAAAATGGCAAAATTAAATGAAGGGAAGAAAATGGAAGTAAAAAACAATTCTCTGAAGTCTAAATACTCTTCATCTTATTGCTCATTAAGAGGAAAATTTCTATTTGCATAAGATCTACAGAAAGCATTCTGACTCTCCAGGGTTCCCTGCTAATATAACCCTTGTTGGAGGACTGAAAAGGAGGCCAAATTCTTCCTTGATTTTCTTTAAGAAAAACCACTATCACATTAAATATCAAAATCTGGGATGATCTTGATTGTTAGGCAAAGGAGACTGGCCTTTAGTCCATAGGAAAGAGGGGGCCACCAAAAAGGAACCAAGATTTGGGGATGTGCTTTCAGATGACAAGTATAGAATCCAACAAGGAACACTAAAGTGAAGGAAGGTCTGTTAGGAGAGATTGTAATAATGTAAGCTAAAGAATAATAAAGAGCTCAATTAGCAAAATTAACATAAAAGATCATGAGGAAAAAAACATTTATATAAGATATCAAAGAGGACAATGCTATCAGAAAGATAGGATGTCACGATATCACAAAAAAATAAACATTTTCAAAAAGGAATGAATTTTTAGGGGAAAGTGTTGTAGAGATTAAAAATAATATATACTGAAAAAGATCAAAGATTAGGAGTAGATAATGAACTGATTTAGGAGACTCTAGCCTAAACAGTCCTCTTTAAGAGAAGGATTTCCATTTAAGGATGGAAGGGAAGAGAAGTACAATGAGGCCCTGGCCGGATGGCTCAGCGGTGGGACGTCGGCCTGGCAAGCAGGAGTCCCGGGTTCGATTCCCGGCCAGGGCACACAGGAGAAGCGCCCATCTGCTTCTCCACCCCTCCCCCTCTCCTTCCTCTCTGTCTCTCTCTTCCCCTCCCGCAGCCGAGGCTCCATTGGAGCAAAGATTGCCTGGGCGCTGAGGATGGCTCTGTGGCCTCTGCCTCAGGCACTAGAATGGCTCTGGATGCAACAGAGTGACGCCTCAGAGGGGCAGAGCATTGCCCCCTGGTGGGCATGCCGGGTGGATCCCGGTCAGGTGCATGCGGGAGTCTATCTGACTGCCTCCCCATTTCCAGCTTCGGAAAAATGAAAAAAAAAAAGAAGTACAATGAGTATCACTTCAGAGAGATCACTAGAACTGCCAGACCACTCACAATATAGTCATTGTCTGACTAGGCTCTGGCTCAGCGGATAGAGCATCAGACTGGGACACAGAGGATCCAGGTTCAAAACCCCAAGGTTGCCAGCTTGAGTACGGGCTCATCTGGTTTGAGTACAGCTCACCAGCTTGAACCCAAGGTTGCTGGCTTGAGCAAGGGGTCACTTGCTCTGCTGTAGCCCCCCCCCCAGTCAAGGCACATATGAGAAAGCAATCGATGAACAACTAAAGGTGCCACAATGAAGACTTGATGCTTCTCATCTCTCTCCCTTTCTGTCAGTCTGTCCCTCTCCCTCCCTCTCTCTCCCTGTCACCAAAAAAAAAAAAAAAAAAAAATATATATATATATATTCATTACATTCTTGTTTTATTCTCAGTATAGGTAGTCAAACCAGTAGCAAATCCTACATTTAAACTCATACTCATGGCCCCCAAGGGTTACTATAGGGTTTCCTTAACCTGGAATGGATTTTATCTTTTTACCCCTTTCTGAAAAGGAGAACACTAATGATGTTCCTTAAACTCTATTTGACTAGACTTATTTGGTGTTTGTATTGGTAAAATAAAGATTATTACCTTGTATTCTGACCTAAAAACACATTTCATAACATGAAAAGTATAAGCTTTTCACCAAGCAGACAAATCAGGGAATAAGGCTGAAAGTTTCTTAGAATACATAAAATGCCTTCAAAAAAAATAAATAGAAGGAAGTACTAGGGACAGTTTCTTCATCAGTATAATGAAAATAACATGCATCTTACTGAGCCATTATAAGGATTAAACTAGAGCATTCACATAAAATACCTAGGATGGTACTTGGCACATGATAAAGGCTCAAAGTGTTTATTAAGATAACTTTTTAAAAATTCCCTAATACTCAAGTTTGTCATATAAATTAGTGAATTAGATAAAATTCAGATACGAACTCATTTGTTTCTGTTGTTTGTCAATTATTAAAAGTGTAAGTCCTATTCAAGCAATAGCACAAAGTATAAAGGTATGAGAATTCATTTCTCACTTCGAAAACTGACTTCCTCAGTCACTGTCTCGATTATATAACACCACAGTTGACTTGAACCAAAGCTAAATAGAATTTGAAGTATGTTAAATACACATTAAAAAGAAACAGTAAAAATATAAAATAATAATTTTTTTAAAATGGTGAACAGTTACCTAAATTTATCAACCATGCCCTCCTCACCTTGTGTTTTGGACGAGAAATTGCTTTAGATCCTGAAGGATGTCTCCTGTTTTTCGGCCAACTTCTAAATACAAGTTCGGTCTATCAAAACTAGTGCATGTAACTTGCGGATTCTTCAGCTTTAAGCAACGTATGATGTCTTCCCGGATGGAGGGGCTCGCCGTCGCCGTGAGAGCAACTACTGGTACCTGAATGAAGTACATCAATTTTTTAAAAAGGAGACCTCATTAGTTCCTAAAAATTCTGCTGCCTTTCTACAAAGAGACTGTAAGGTCCCAACAGGAAAAACAGTGTTTAAAATGCGACTTTTAAGTTTTCTTTTTTAAAAAAGAAAAAAAAAGTCTTCCTACTTATGTGTTTCTTAGCCTCTGAATATATTTGCTTCTTTAAAAATCAGAAATCATTTAAATAATGTACTAAATTCATTAGATTTCAAAATATAATCTACTTTGTCTTATTAAGTAGATATAAGTAGATGTTTATTAGCTATCTACCTCTCCACTGATTATTTTTAACATTATATGTATTTATAATCATGCTGATATAAATAGTATTGTTATGCTTTATTTTCAATTAATCTATAATTTGTAAACTATAAACCCTTTCATTTACAGAAAATCTTACTATACAAAGTAATGAATCATTTTTAAGTTTCCAATATTAAGTATATTGGTTTATGGCCTCTCTGATCTAGAAGCAAAGCTCTCAATGAACTGAATATCATCTCTCCAGTTGTACTAAGTTAATCACGGCATACTATAAATAACAAAATGCATAAAATGAAACATCTATTATTAATTGATTCCTTGAGCAACCAATTCATGTTCTATTTTCGGTCTGGATTAGAAGCCAAAGCAGGAAGCACAGGACGTTCCAGGAAAAATGTGAATATGCATTCTTACAGAAATTCTCAAGTAGGATAACAACATACCTCCTATGAAACTAGATTTATAGGAAATCATAATCAACTATGCTATTATTTCATTAAAAAAAAACAATGGGCCAAGTCTTCATATTTAATTATTTACTTATTTTTTTAGAGATGGGTAGGGAGAGGGAGGGAGAGAGAGAGATAGGAACATCAAGCTGTTCCTGTATGTGCCCTGACCGGGGATTGAACCAGCAACCTCTGCGCTTTAGGACAACACTACAACCAACCAAGTTATCAGGCCAGGGCTTAATTTTTGATTGATTGATTTTTTTAGAGAGACGGAGAAATGACAGGAGAGAGAGAGGAGGA
The DNA here is from genome assembly GCF_036850995.1 of Saccopteryx leptura. Taxonomy (NCBI): domain Eukaryota; kingdom Metazoa; phylum Chordata; class Mammalia; order Chiroptera; family Emballonuridae; genus Saccopteryx; species Saccopteryx leptura. Next base: position 23,858,928 of record NC_089506.1, on the reverse strand, counting down.
AGAAGAAAAGCATTCATTTGTTGTTCCACTCAGTTGTGCATTCATTGGTTGCCTCCCATGTGTGCCCTGACTAGGGACTGAACCCACAACCTTGTCACTTTGGGATGAGGCTCTAACTGACTGAGCTAACCGGTCCAGCGCAGGGCCTGGACCAAGCCTTAAAGTAGTTCCTAAATCATTAGCTGTTCTAGAGCAAAAAATACAATACCCTTTTTGGCCCACCACAAACACAGTAAACAATATCCAGATACACTGCATCTACCTCAAAAATTAATTTAAGCAATTCTCTTAAATGTAAGTAAAAACTGATGTGCAATTTTAGAAAATCACTTTTAGAATTTGAAAAACAATCTATTAAAAAGTATAAACTACTTTTACAATCAATACAGCTTTACTGAAAAATTATCTCAAAGCTCATGTGTAAATCAACTAAGTTTGGGAGTACATAGTTTTTTTAAATGGAACAAAAGGTGCCAAAACAATGTGATCACTAATCAGCATTTTTGCATTCTTTATTCTTAAATTTTGTGAAATTATTTAAAAGGGCAACCTCCAAATTAACTTCATTGATTTCTGGCTCGCAATCAGACAGTTCTTGAATATAGAGAGTGCCTGCCTAACAACTTAGAGATGAACAAGCCAATTTATAAAGAAATTCGTTTCTCTAATCAAACATTTATATTTTTTCAAATATAAGGCTAAGAATAAGGGAAGTTTAAATATGTATTAGGTATTCTTAGGATATGCACATTCTCACTCACAACAATAAGCATTTTCATCAATTTAAGTGCTTTATTAAAACAATTTATAACTGCTCTAATAAAATACTTGCTTTTTAAATGCCTATGCAGATAAGAAGTTTTCAGGACAAAAACTCTAAGAAAAGAGGGTTTGGTTTGTTTCTAAGTAATATATGAGTCGATCAGCAATGCATTCTGAAAATAAGGAAATAAGCATGACCCCTTAAAGAAATTAATAGAAAATCAGGCAGAATAGCAGCACATTAGTGAAAAAACTGGCTTAGAATCAGTTGCCTGAGTTCAAGTCCTGCCTTTGCCACTAACTAGATGTGAGATTTTGAGCTGTTTGTTTCACTCTCTAAACTTTGGTTTCCTCATCTATAAAATGGTTACAAATAACCAACAATCTCATAAAGTTACTGTGAAGATCAAATGTGAAGATCAAACATGCTATATGCTGAACATAGTGCATAGTACACAGTAAGTACTCATAAGTTTCAGCTACTACTGTTATTGGAATGATTGAACAGAATTCTATACAAGAATGCCACAGCCATGGGCACTACTTCCAGATTTGTCACTGACTTTCCCAAAGGCTAACTTCTCCTGTCCTCAGTTTTTTTCATCAAAATATGAGACAGAGAGGGCTACATGATGTGAGACTCTCTTCTAATAAAAACTCCCACTTTGCGACTAGAAAATCCCCATTCAAGTGACCTGCTAACCGTGAAAAAAATCACTATAAATTCAGTTTTTTGTCTCCAACATTCCAGAAAGTCACAGTTAAGAATATTGCTTCCACAAAAAGAAAATAAAATAAAGTAATGGAATATATTAAACTTAAAGAAATAACAGTCATTACTTCCACTTCAGAAATGAATAGAACCTTTTAAAAGATTGTTGTGCTTTATGACATTTAACGTTTATAAAATAAGGTGAAACTTAAAAATAACATATAGATTGGTTATGAGAAAAGTAACCATACATCTGGTTTCTTGGGACATTCCCAGTTAATTAATTATGACATAATTATTAATAATTTTCACCCTCTGATTGTCAAAAGTGAACTGGTTTGTACAATAAATTATATTGTCACTTATATCAAGTTCTTAACCTGTAAAACTCTTATTCTTTAGGTTAGCAAAAATTTCTTTCTTTGGTAATAAGTGCCATGTTTTGTTAAAACAAGCACTAAAATAAAAATTAATCTTGTGACTATAAATTTAGAAATGATTTAGTCATATACTTCAATGGTGTAGAACCTACAGATTCAGAGAATTATAACTATTCCATCTGCTTCTAAATTTGGGTCACGGTGCTAATTCTAATTCTGTACTCCATAATACTGAGTGAGGAGGATAAGAAGCAGCCAGGAAAATTCCTGGGCAAGTAGAAAGGGGAAACTGAGACACAATAATTTAACAAGGCCAAACAATTTGAACCACTTACATACAGCTGGTGAATCGTAATATCTTACCTTCCCTAACCAAGAACATTTGAAAACAAATGGTTTATACCTCTCCTCCCTAACCAAAGAATAAATATCTTAAATCATCCTAGTCAGAGAAATAGAAAACAGAAATCCAATTAATGCCATTTGTGCCAGCCAAACCCAAGGACAGACGAAGTCCGGGGAACAAATAACAAAAACCTGACTAGAGCCAGACAGACCCGAGATAAACGTAGAGCAGTGAAACTGACCAGGGAATCATCCCACACTTTCCTATACAGTCATTCTGATGCATCAGCATATTAAAAATGCACCTGGAGCCTGACCAGGCGGTGGCACAGTGGATAGAGCATCAGACTGGTATGCCAAGGACCCAGGTTGGAGACCCCGAGGTCACCAGCTTGAGCACGAGCTCATCTGGTTTAAGCAAAAGCTCACCAGCTTGAGCCCAAGGTCGCTGGCTCGAGCAAGGGATTACTCGGTCTGCTGAAGGCCCGCGGTCAAGGCACATATGAGAAAGCAATCAATGAACAACTAAGGTGTCCCAATGCACAACGAAAAACTAATAATTGATGCTTCTCATCTCTCCGTTCCTGTCTGTCTGTCCCTGTCTGTCCCTCTCTCTGACTCTGTCTCTGTAAAAAAAAAAAAAAATGCACCTGGAAACCCTCTGCTGATAAATATTCTGCTGAAACCCTCCCTGAGACTCTCGCCTGCTGAAGAGAGATAAAGCCCTCAAGACACAGGACGCCAGCGTGGGCTCTCTTGGGAGCAAGCCCATCCTTTTCTCAGGAATGAAGTTTTTATTTCCTTTCCTTAAACCCTAAGAGCCCCCATAAGACTTGCAACCAGGGGCTCAGTGGGCAGCGGCAGTTCATCCCAGGCATCCCCCAGAACCTGTCTCCAAGGCCCCCTTTTCTCTGACTTCCCAGAGAGCTAAAAACAGCCCTGCTTTGGTTCACTTGCTTGTCACTGTGACTTTGACTTCTCAGTGAGTCCACAGCCCAGCGTGGCCCAATTCATTTCTGTAACGTTTCTAAAGAGCCGAAGCGGCCCTGCCTAGGCTCTTTCCTGTTGCTTCTTCCACCGTAACCCCCTCACTAGTCTCAGTGTCCCCAGCGTTAATAAACAAACTCTCAAAACCACCTGGACTCGTGCTGTGCAACCTTCCCTGCATAAAGTCGGGAACCCACACGCTACCCGTGGGCCCAAGGCAGCCCTGCTCCAGGCCCCGTCCCGTCCAGTGAGTGTCTGAATGCTCTGACAATTCCTCTTATTTGAACTTTATTAAATTTTAAGGCTGATGTACAGCTGTCTGCCTGGCTGCTCTTTTTTGAGACTCACTTTATCTAATTCTCTCCAAATTGGAATCTTGTGCCAAACAGGTAAAGATTTCTTTGCAATTTTTGAACTTACTGGATTACTGTGGTGTGAAGCCTGGCAGGTTTACACCAGTTGTCCCAGGTAATTGCAACTGGAAGAAGAAAAACGGCCCGAGGACAGTGAGGAAAATGCAGTCCCCAACCACCAGGTGGCGTTTCTCACCCCTTTAGCTAATGAGGATTCACGGAAACACTGAGGGGCATGGAGGGGAGGGCCCTTAGCCATTGCTTGACAAGCACTCTGTGCTACACTGAACCATCCCAATAAATGAAAATGATCCAATGGAGTCCAAAGCCAGACATGATAAAAAACTTAAGTCAACACGGAAATGTGTTTAAGATCGCCAAAGAATATTTAAAACTCCTCTAACACAATCCTTCTAGAATCAAAGGCTCAGGAAAGGAGTACAGAAAGCAATCTTCCTGGTTTCCAAAAGTTACTTCAGACCGTTCTACAGAAAAAGCAGTCCTCAAGGTACTCGGCCTAGTGACGTTCACCACACAAATGTCTTCTTTCTCGATTATATGTATTGTTAACACTATCTTTCTATATTATTTGTACTGTTCCAAAAAACATTTATTGTTTGGTACCATTATTTCTATTTTTATAGGTATGAATCAAACCTCCTTTACTGGACTATGAGCTATTTTAGGGCAGAAACTATATTTTATATTTCTTTCAAATTACCTACTTCGTAAACTAGCAGTGTCCCACTGTGTACTATCGTCCAACTCGACTACTCAATACCCGTGTGAGAAAGTTACTTCCCTTATTCTCAGCTTTCTCATCAGGCTCACCTTCCATTTACCCAACTTTTTATGGAGCACCCACTATGTGCCAGGTACTGTCCTAGATTTTATAAACCAATCCATCAAAAAGTCCCTCCAACATGCCTGGCCTGTGGTGGCGCAGTGGATAGAGCGTCAACCTGGAATGCTGAGGTCATGAGTTCAAAACCCCAACTTTGCCTGGTCAAGGCACATACAACAAGCAATCAACCGATGAACAACTAAAGTGAAGCAACTATGATTTGCTCCTTCTCACTTCCTGTCCTTCTCTTTCCTCTCTGTAAAATCAATAAATCATATCTTTAAAAACAACCCCAAAACTCCTCCCAACAAAGAATATTCTAGGGGGAACCCACAGACAACAGACAAAATATAATACATAAGTTAAACAGTGGCTACTGCTATTAAAAATTAGCAAAGGAATATGAAAAATACTGAATGCTGGAGGAAGGATACTTGGAAATTTTTCGTCTGGTGGCCTAGGAGACCTAAATGGAAAAGCAATGTTTCCACAAAGGCCTGAGAGAAGGGATCGCATCATGTGAATTACCTGGGTGAGTACTCAGGGACAGGGAAGAGCAGGAAGAACGCCCTGACACAGGAGCACGCCTGGCATGTTCAAGGAACAGCAAGGAGAACAGAGTGGCTGGAAGCTAGCAAACAAGGAGACAAACACCAGAGGATGACGTCAGTGACACTGCACTTGGCAAAGCTTACCGAGGGGAATGCTGCTTTCAGGGAGCCCAGGGCCCGGAATGAATCTCTAAAGTCATGTCCCCACTCAGAAACACAGTGAGCCTCGTCCACAGCAATCAGCGTAATGCCTGTGAAACAGAAAAATCAATAAATGGAAAAGACAAGTTAAAGCTCAAAAAGAAGGAATAACTTCATTTAAATCAATATCACCTTCTTCACTTAGAATATATAAACATTACAGAAAGAATAAATAATCAAATCAAACTACTGGGTTCATATGAAACTACAAGCATAAATAACATCAAGTAACACCAAAAATCATTACTGAGAAGAGGGAAAATAAACAGATTTAAAGTAGATGAAAAAAGAAGGAAACATTTATGTATTATTCAAACACATTTATTAGATTTCAGCTTTCACGATTACTCCTCAGAGAAATGAATTACTATTACCTGTCCTCAAGTCTATCAGTCACGGACCATCATAGTGATAATGCCTCCCAAAAAAGAGCTGTTCTATTTCTCTTTGGTAATACTTTTAATTTTATCTCATTGATTAGCTCCCGAGAGATAGAATCAGCAATTTCTAGTGAGATTAAGTACATGACTCCGCATGATTCATATCATATTACCGAGAGTGCCTCTGAGAGGCCGGTACTGAAACACAGGATGACACCCGCCCACATTTTCTCCTGTAAAATGGTGAGGGAAGAACTAAATCTCACCATGTACAAAGTAGGTAAGGAGGAATATAGTTTGTTCCTTCTTCCCCTAGCAAGTCGCACTCTGCTCCCACACCATACACCCACACTGAAACGGAATCAATAGTGTGTAGGAACACATTTCAGAAAAGGGCTTTATTGTATAGCCAACCATTAAAACGTCCTCAGATATTTCAGAACAATGGCAGAAGTGCTTTTACCCTCCATTACCAAGTTAATACTCAAGACAAAAATCATTTTTTTCCTTCAGTGGAGATGATCACTACTTGATACTTAGCTGAATATTAATAATGCCCTGCCACTAGTAGTGTGCTTAGTTACTCTGAAGGATTAAATTAGATCATTTTCACATGGAATGCTAAGACAGGGTCTGGCCTAAGAAAGATCTCAATAAAAATATTATTACTATTATTTATAATTTTTTAATGTTTATTTTATTGATTTCAGAGAGAAGAAAAGAGAGAGCAGGAGAAACAGGAACATCTGTTCCTGTATGTGCCCTGACCAGAGATCAAACCAGCAACCTCTGTGCTTCGGGACGATTCTCTAACTAACTGAGCTATCCAGCCATGGCTATTTATGATTATTAAATGCCCACTATGATCCAGACACTCTTCTAGGAATACAAAGATTAATTATATGCAACCCATGACCTCAAAGAGCTCATAATTCTCAAGGAGATAAGCAAATAAGCAACGACAATTCATTGAGGTTACCAACTATAATAGAGCTGGAGGAGAAAGAAGGCAAACAAGAAACCGACTAAATATGAACAAAGCGGGTTGACTGGCATAAAATTCTCTGATTATTGCTGAGTAGCTGGGAAAAGTCTGTGTTACCGCCATATTTATTTTGTCTTTAGAAACCAAATGACCCAGATTTCAAATTAAATAGGTTAAAACAAAGATGGTGGCTCCTCCTTTATTTTAAAACCTTCCTTAAAATTATAGGTTTGACTAAACTATCTTTTAATGGAGCTGATCTTTGTCCCTCACAATGAGTTTCGCCCACTCGCACTTGAAGCATGCAAGTCCAAGTGTCTGACAAGTTCCTTTGACATACCTGCCAATCAAGCCTTACTTCCAAAAGTTAAAACACAATTACAAGTGTGTTTAAGGAGTCTCCATATAAACGGTGTGTGCTGCTTCTGTTATAAATTCATATTACTTAAATAATGGAACCTTCATCATAAAAATCTAAAAATCTGATTAGCTAAATGTCAGACTACTGTATCAATACAACTTTGAGTATGTTCACTTTGTGAGCATTTTACAATTTCTTGCAAACACCAAAAAAAAAATTTTCAAAAAGAATGTATCCCTTTTTGGGCCCTGGCCAGTTGGCTCAGTGGTAGAGCGTCAGCCTGGCATGCAGAAGTCCCAGGTTCAATTCCCAGCCAGGGCACATAGGAGAAGCGCCCATCTGCTTCTCCACCCCTCCCCCTCTCCTTTCTCTCTGTCTCTCTCTTCCCCTCCCGCAGCCGAGGCTCCATTGGAGCAAAGATGGCCTGGGCGCTGGGGATGGCTCCTTGGCCACTGCCCCAGGCGCTAGAGTGGCTCTGGTCACAACAGAGCAATGCCCCGGAGGGGCAGAGCATCGCCCCCTGGTGGGCGTGCCGGGTGGATCCGGGTCGGGCGCATGCGGGAGTCTGTCTGACTGTCTCTCCCCATTTCCAGCTTCAGAAAAATACAAAAAAAAAGTATCCCTTTTTGTTCAATATGAGAGTCGATCAAAAAAGAGCACTTTCATCGATCATATGCAGAGTATTCCGCCGTAATGCTTGCAGAGTTCATAACTGAATCCATTACAAAAAATAAAAAGAGAATTAGAACAACCTACCAAAGGATCTAAGTACAGACCTAAGCTAATTGTTAACTCCATCACAGAAACACAAAGAAAATACTAACACAAAACAAAACATATCCTAACCACTATGTACACCAGAGGTCCCCAAACTTTTTACACAGGGGGCCAGTTCACTGTCCCTCAGACCGTTGGAGGGCCGCCACATACAGTGCTCCTCTCACTGACCACCAATGAAAGAGGTGCCCCTTCCGGGAGTGCGGGGGGTGGGGGAGGGGGATAAATGGCCTCAGGGGGCCACATGCGGCCCGCGGGCCGTAGTTTGGGGACGCCTGATGTACACAGACCCTGGCTTTTACAATTAAGCCAGGAGATTTGTGTCTCTAAGGTAATTAGGCTTAATCTAAAGTAAAATATTCATAAGAACTTCATAGGAGTTCACAGACTAATGGGAGACACACCAAATTTGTTTCCCATGAAAGGTAAACATATAATATTTCATGAAGGGAGTTTAACTGGTGATGAATGTGCCTTTGACAATATAGTGAATCAAATGTTACTGTCTGCCCTGATTCTTTTGTTGGTATTCAACACATACTAAAAAAACACAAATTTGTTTTCATTATAGCATTAGAAAAATTGTTAAATGCCTTCCTAGATTTATATCCAAGTAATCATTAAATGAGATATTGCAATATTGAAACTTTGCCTATGTGGAATTATTATAATTATACAAGATTATTTAATATTAGAAAACTAAAACTGGTTGGTTCAACTGAAAGTTTGAAATATGTGCATTTGCAGTAGAAGCCTTGATAGCAACACTTGAGAGCTGAGTTTAACTATCAAAAAGGAAAAAACAAAAATTTTTTAAGTCCAAAAAAATAATGGAATCAGCTTTTGACTAATTCTATATTTAAATTTTCTAGGAAAAAAGCTCTAACTTATCCAATTTGTAAAATTAATCATACTCACCGCAGCAAATAATCAAAGGTTATGTGGTTTCCAACCCTGACTACACATCAAAATGACCTGTGAAAACCTGCCGAGCCCAGGGCCTACTCAGCATTGAATCATTTTCAAGATGGAAGGATCCTTACATGTTTCTAAAGTTGGAAAGGTGATTCTCTTGAACAACAGGGCAGAAAACCTCTACATTGAATTAATTTAGATCCCAAATACATTTAAAAAAAAGAAAATTATAATTTCATGAAATCTAAGGCTCATCATTCATTCAATAATACACTGAAATGCCTACTATGAGCCAGGCACTGCATGAGGGAAATATAAATAAGAATGGTATTTTTTTCTCAAAAAAGTTTATAGTGTTGCAGAAGAAAACATACATAAACAGGTGATTATAATACAGGAGCCTAATTTCTATGGCAGAAGGAATAACAGGTCCTACGGAAAAAGACAGAAGAGACACCAAGTTGGAGAGTCCCCAGATTTCCTGGAAAAGTTAATGTTTGAAATAAACTTTAACAGAAGTGAAATCTAGTATCCATCTATAAGTTTAACTTTTAAGGGTAACTCAATTCAATAGTTGTAAGGATCCTATTGTTTCACTTACCAATATGAGCCTCAAGTTGCTGGAGTAAGTACAAGTTACCTGAACAGAATTCTGGAGTTAAGTACACAATCCGATATTTTCCTCTATAAAAACAAAACAAATAAAGAAAAGAAATAGGACAGGTAATATACTACAATAAAGAAAACAATGATCTAATGAATTACAACTTAAAACAGTAATACCTGACAAATTTTTACATAATACATTATGCTAGTTAGTTACTAAAAACTGAATGAATACTGTGTGTACATCTTTGATTTCACCTCTACACAAAAACTGACAATGCCTGTCAGGGAGTACTCAGCATGAAGCTGACAGCAGAATCTTGGCTCTGATTTCTAGTAGTCTAGCCTCAAAATTAGAGTGCTTGAGTTAAATGATCAAATCTGTAGTAAACCTTTTATGTGTCCGCAATCCACCCACATACCACCCTCCTTCTTAAAGAACTACAACCCATTATCACAGTCCTGGCCCCTCCCCATGATTAAACCCCCAGCACCCACGTCTCTCCCCTGTATTCTGCTCTCTCGCCTGTATCTTCTCGGGCCAGGATCAGACACTATCAAAATCAAGTCAATTAGTCTCTGTCCTAGCACACGGGGGTCTGATCAGGAAACAACCAGTCAGTCTCTACAAGTGGCAAGACGTGTAACATGTAAAACAAGGAGTCTATTTAAATGTGACTAAAAGAGCTGAGAATGCTTATCTCCTCAGAGGAAAGAATGAGTTAGACACATGGAAGCTATAGATAAAAAAGCAACTACTCTCAAAAAGTCTGGCACTTTCTTAAAAAGTTCACATAGAATTACAATACAGTCCAGCAGTGAAAACCTATGTTCATTTAAAAACTTGTACGTAAATGTCCAAAGTACTATTATTCCTAACAGCCAAAAAAGTAGAAACAACCATGATGAATGGACAAATAAAATAGGGTAAGTCCATTAAATGGATTATTTACCCATAAAAAGAAATGAGGCACTGAGAACAATACACTAACTGAAACAAGTCAGGCACAAAAAGAAGTCACATACTGTATTAGTCCAATTATCGCAAATGTCCAGAACAGGCAAATCATAGAAACAGAAACTAGATTAGTTGTTGAAATGGGTGGGGACAGTAGGGAGTGACAGCTTAACTGGTATGGAGGTTTGGGGCAGGGTTGATGAAAATGTTCTGAAATTAGATAGTAGTAATGGTTGCGCAACATTCTTAATGTACTAAAAGCCACTGAACTGTACCCTTTAAAAAACAGTTAAAGTGATGAATATTAAATTATGTAAATTTACCTCAATTAGAAAACAAAAGTTAAGCATTTATCTACCACAGGATCCACTCATTCCACTCTTCAGTTTATACCAATGAAAGCAAAGCACTTGTCTGTACAAAGACTTGTATACAATTGTTCATAGCAGCCTTACTGGTAACAGCCCAAAACTGGAAACAATCGAAATGTCTATCAACAGGTGAATAGATAAATAATTGTGACACATCCACATTCAGCAATGAAAAAGGAATGAACTATTGACACATGTAACACATGATGAATCTCAAAACAATTAAGCTTTGTGATTAAAACCAGACAAAAATGTATATTATATGACTGACTCTATTTATGTCTAACTTTAGAAAACATGAACTAACCTGCAGTGACAGAAAGCAGATCAGTAGTTACCTGGTGAATGGAATGAAGAAGGTAGGAAAAGGTGGGAGAAATAGACTAAAAAAGGTATGAATAAACTTTGGCGATGATGGATATGTTGCATATCTGGATTGTAGTGATGTTTAATGGGTGTTCATATGCCAAAACTTACCAAATTGCACATTTTAAGTATGCAAAATTTATTGTATATCAATTATACTTCAATAAAGGAGATTAAAAAATGTTTAAAATAAAAAGAAAACATATATTCAAAAAAATATTTAAAGGACTAGTCATAGCAGCTTTCTTAGTAAGAGCCCAAAACTAGAAATAGCTTAGGCATCTATCAATAAGGGAATGAAAAAACAAACTGTGGAATGTTCATACAATAAAATACCACTGTGGTATTTAAAAAAAGACAACTGCTGATACATGCAATAGCCTGGAGAACTCTCAAGACATTATGCTGAAGGCAAGAAGTCTCACACAAGCGAGTTCATAATGTATGATTCTATTTACATGAAGCTCTAGACCAAGCAAAACAAAAGCACGGTAGAAAAAAATAGAACAGTGGTTTGCTTTAGGATAAAGAATAAAAGGATTAACTGGGAAAGAATATAAAGGAACTCTGAGAGACAGTAATACTGTACATCTTCATAGGGGTTTGAGTTACACACTTATACACATTTATGAATAGTCAGTCGATACACGTATGTCTGAAGTTTGTGTACTAATTATACATATACCAATATATATACATATTTTTGTGTGTGTCTGACAATTTTATTCTTGGAAGGAATTATGTCATGATGAGAGTAGCAAGGCAAAAGATCTGGAATCTAGTCCCTGCTCAGCTATTCATTCATTGGGTGATTGGGTAATTTTACTTTAAGCCTCATTTTCCTCATCTGTACAACAGAGTAAAACTAGACACTTGCCAAGGTCTCTTCTAAAACCAAAATTGTATAATCCTATAATTACAGTACTAATATTACAGTCAAGAAATAAAAATAATAGATTTCTTTCAGTTTGGAGGATTTTTTAAATAAAAGTTCTGTAAATACACTGTAAAAGGAAATAACTTTTAAATTATGAGCATTTCATTCATGCCTTAAATAAAAAAATTTTGTGTAAAAATTCTCTCACACATCATAGAATCCTCACCGCATGACCAGAAATCACATAAATTACTCACAATTTAATATCCTCCAGAACATTTTTTGGCTGTGCTGATCCCAGAAAACAAGCTGAAATGTTCGACATTCTGTAAGAAAAAAAAAAGACACACATTCAGGAGACAGGGGCACACTGCAAATATCAACCTCGTTCTTAAGTGAGAAGGACTAAAGCAATGCAATTCTTTAAAAAATGCGTTTCTCTTCTTTGCAATCCTCACTCTTTTTCTAACTCATTAATTTCATAAACAAATTATTTCAAGGGCCATATTAGAAGGCAGGTTGCTAAGGTGGGGCTTTTTATTTGTTTGTTGTATTTTTCTGAAGCTGGAAATGGGGAGAGACAGTCAGACAGACTCCCGCATGCGCCTGACCGGGATCCACCCGGCACGCCCACCAGGGGGCGATGCTCTGCCCCTCCGGGGCGTCGCTCTGACGCAACCAGAGCCACTCTAGCGCCTGGGGCAGAGGCCAAGGAGCCATCCCCAGCGCCCGGCCCATCTTTGCTCCAATGGAGCCTTGGCTGTAGGAGGGGAAGAGAGAGACAGAGAGGAAGGAAGGAGGGGGGTGGAGAAGCAAATGGGCTCTTCTCCTATGTGCCCTGGCCAGGAATCGAACCCGGGTCCCCCCGCACACCAGGCCGACGCTCTACCGCTGAGCCAACAGGCCAGGGCCGGTTTTTTTAAACAAGATTCCAAACTCGAGTTAAAAATGCTTAAAATTTTTTTGTAACTAAAATATAGGCTTCCAGGTATACACTTGATACTGAGCTAATGAGCAAAAGTAATGAGAGAGAGAGAACTCTGAGATATAAAATTTTAACCAGATAAATTTGGCTTTAAAAAAAATGTAATTGGGGCCACCTGGTAACCCTAAATTACAGAGAACTTGAGAAAGAAGGTAAGATTTTCCACTAATGTGTCATTTATTACTTATAAATACAAGACTTACAGAAATGTGTTACTGGGAGGTAAAATTTAAAAGATATGACAGGTCAGACGTTTCCTTCACAGAAGAAAAGAAAAGGCTGATACCATTACAGTGAAAACAATACTTACTTGAGCTGGAGTACTTGGTCTTCCATTAACGAAATAAGAGGAGAGATGACAAGGCCAAGCCCGCCTACGTAAACAGGTGGATACTGAAAGCACAAACTTTTTCCATAGCCTTGAAAGAAAAATAATATACTCATTGAAATAAAAATTAAGCCTTGATACTTTGATTTCTTCTTACGATGCCCTTGAATGAGATAAACGATCACTTACTAATATGCTATCTTCATAAGAGCTAGTCCATGCATAAATTTAAGCATCTACTCTTAGTTCACTCTCTTCTATATTTTATACCATTTGTATTTGTACAATTCTCCTCATTATCCCCAGGGGCATGCCTGAAACCAGGGATAATACCAAATCAAATACATACGATCTTTTTTCCTATTCATACACACCTATGATAAAATTTAACTTATAAGTTAGACACGGCAAAAGAGTAACAATAACTAATAATAAGGTAGAACAATTATAACAATATACTGTAATAAAAGTTATGTGAACATTGTCTCGCAAAATATTTTACTGGACTGTACTCTCCTTTTCACTTGAAGACCGCCCTTGACAGCTTCCCTCTGGCATATCCGAGTTGCCAGCATCGCTGCTCTTGTGCTGTGGGGCCATTATTAAGTAATATAAAGATGACTGAACACAAGCACAGCAATACTGTGACAACAGATCTGATAACAGAGATGGCTACCAAGTGACTAATGGGTGGGGAGGTGTCTACAGCATGAATACACTGGACAAGGGAGGAGGCACGTCCTGGGACGGACAGAGGGAGACCGTGAGAGACTTCATCCCGCTCTTCAGAGTGGGGAGCATCTTAAAACTTATGAATTGTTTATTTCTAGAATTTTCCTGTAATATTTTCAGAACATGGTTGACTATAGGTAACTGAAACAAACAAAAAAGAAAGACACCGTAGGTAAGGAGGGACTACTGTATTTGTATTTTGTGAGGTGAACGATAGAGTAAGCATTTAAAAACCTTTATTTATTTTTGAAAGAATTACGCTATTTGCTTAAGTATAACTTACCAGTTGCTGTGACAACAACATTATCTCTTCTTTCTTCCAATACAGAGTGAATCACTTTCCACTGAACCCTGAAGAGTGAAGACACAAAAGGCTGTTTTGAAAAAAAAAAGGGCTGTTTTGTTTTACTAACGAGAAACCCAAGAGACAAGTTGAACCCCATTTAATTTGTCCACTTCCTCTAACAGAATTTCCATTACACTTTTTAACTTCAATATAAAAATGTATGAACCCCAATTTTTAAACTGAGGTTACACGGATGCATGCACGTGCACTTCAGATGTGCAAACGTATTAATACATGCACGTAAGTTTTGACCATTTCCTTACATGTAAATTTTACATCAAAAATAAATAAATCAATATTTAACTGTAGTTAATGATTTATATGCTGAAGTACTTAGGAGGAAGTATAATGATGTCCAAAATTTACCTTGACATGCATTTTAAAAAATGGATGGATTAAGGAATGGGTCGAGATGATCGATGAATATGTGATCAGCAAGTATAGTAAAATGTTGAATACATAGGTATTCACCGTAGGAAAAAAACCTCAACTTTACTGTATATCTTCGAACATTTTTTTAAATGAAATATTGAGGGAAAAATCTATGGAGAGGTAATCTTCCTGCGCACTGACAACAACCTATTCCTACTAATCTGATTCCACTGGTTATACAGGGCGCCTAATTTGTGAAAAATGACTGACCAGTACATTTATGTACACTTTTCTGTATGTAGGCCATAGTTAACTTTTTTTAATTTTAAGATCAAAAGGAAAAAAGAAACAAATGCTTCTGTGGATTAAATTTTAAATTCCCAGAAGAGAAAAAATCCAATCTGGATATTTACATTCTTACTAGTTTTATTCAAATTTACTTGTTCCTCACCTCATATTAATACTTGTAAATGTGCCCTCTTAGATGTAAATATATTTGAATATATTAGAAATGTTAAGATTATCATTGTTCTTCAAACTGTTGTCTTATGACTTCTGTTACATCAGCATGCTTCAGACAATAAGATGCACAAAATAGACACACAGATACTTGTTTAACGAAAAACCAGTCGGCATCAAATTAAGATTCATTTATTAATGTAACTCAAATAGTTTCTACCCAGAACCACTTTTCTTTTCTTATAAAAATAATTTACAAACATGAATTTTATACAAATATTACTTCAAACTAACTTTGTAATTACTTACAGGAAATACAGTGTGGCATGAGTAAACCATACTGAAGTTGTACTGTTACTATTAAATGGATGGCCTATTTACCTTTTTTCCTTGTGAAAAAAATAATAACTATGTAATTTAATTAATTGAGATTATACTCACGGCTTAAAACTGGAATGACCGAAGTAGGTCTTGAGGCAAATAACTTGCTTTGCATTTGGTCCTGGTATTAAATGGTCTTAAAATGAAACAAAATGGATACTTATGTTAAAACAGAAGCACAGTGAGTGGGAATAAATGTTTTATCACTGGCTTCCTTTAAAGAGTACAGTGATAGGTACCAACAGGTTACTGTTTTCTGCCTTTAAATTCAATCAATTTGGTTCTCTGGGTACCAATCATGAATTCAGGCAAACACCTTGATAATTACCTAATTCTAAGGTATCAGAACTTGGCTGTGGTTCACAATTTGTTGGTACTATAAAAAGAACTAATGTTTTGGAATTTGCTATATTTCTAAAACTTAACATTAGACCCCTACCCATGGCAAGCAATACATCAATCCAAACTTTATAATACAATATAACTAACTTTCAATTAATAGTAAATAGAAATTACATTACAGTTACAAACGAAATCCACAGATAAAATATAATCCTCATCTTAGTTACCACTCCACCATATCTTTGACCAAGATTCTAACTGCATATAGCACAAGGCAGATATATTAACTTTACCGAACTGATTTCCATTTTCTACTCTGGTTGAAGGGTTCGCGAGTGCCCAAGAAGAGCAATGCAAAGAGTCAAGATAATTCATCTCTAAACAAATGAAAATTCATTATTATACTTCTCAGCTTTAACAATTCTAAAGAGAAAACTAAGTTGATTTGGAGATGTCATATGTGTATTTCATGTAAAAAAAACAGGGGGGGAAACATTTTTTAACATCTTCATATGTATCCCACCTACAAAATAAACTTTAAATTTCCACATTGTAACAATGATAAAATTTAGCTCTAGAAAGAGTTCTACTTTGTGAGAAGACCCCACAATTTGCCATAATGAATGTTATTACTTACACTTATGAGGTTCACGAAAGAAAAAATGTAACAAAAATTTTTAAAAAACACAAGCCTGACCAGGCGGTGGCACAGTGGGTAGAGCATTGGACTGGGATGTGGAGGACCCAGGTTCGAGACCCCGAGGTCACCAGCTTGAGCACAGGCTCATCTGGTTTGAGCAAAGCTCACCAGCTTGAGCCCAAGGTTGCTGGCTCGAGCAAGGGGTCACTCAGTCTGCTGTAGCCCCCCGGTAAAGGCACATATGAGAAATCAATCAATGAACAACTAAGGAACCGCAATGAAGAATTGATGTTTCTCATCTCTCTCCCTTCCTGTCTGCCTGTCCCTATCTGTCTCTCTCTCTCTGACTCTCTCTGTGTCTGCCACAAAAAAAAAAACAAAAAAAAAAACACACACACATAAAAAAGAAGAAAAAGAAAAATATAAATAAATAATTTTTTTTTAAAAAGGGAAAAATTATAGGAGGTCCACTTAGTGGATTCCTCAATATAGTTAGCATACACAGTATGAAAATCAAGCTAGTTTGCTATTTGACATTGTGCCACTTGTTTTAAGTAATTAGCTCCTGCAAAATAGACACTATGTTCCATGCCATTTATAATGTTTAATACTAGTAATGAATTAATGATTTTTTACTAATGATTTTTTATCATTTTCACAAACAAAATATAAAATTCAGAATGAAAAGTTTGACATCACCACAGTCACCAAATGACACAACATTTCTATAACTTTACTTTTATAAATACTAAGATTGTACTTTACGGAGACCAAAGCACTAAGGGATTTAATGACAAGTTTATAGGACCTAATTAACTATATGACATAAGTCCTTGACCTCCAAAACATATAAAAACTGGTCCCTAAGTTAAAGTCAGTGATAGGTACCAGAGGTGAGTCATTTCAAACATATTACAGGGTTTACCTTCTTCCTCTTCAATACCTTCATCCTCATCGTCATCTTCTTTAGAAGGAACATCCAGATTTCTCTCCACTTCTGCACATTTTGAATGAATTGAGTCTACTGTGCCACTATTTAGGTTTTCTAAAGACTGAAAGTTTAAAAATAATTTTAAAAGCAAAACCATTGACAGTGCCATATCTTTCTCACCAAACACAAAAGGAGTATTATTCATAGAGCCTACAATTTTGTTCAAAGCTGGCAGATGTGCAAGCAATACTACAAAAGAACATGTGTGCTCCAGTTTAATTACGTGCTCAAGAATGGTTTCAGAGACACATGGCGAAGAAGGAACACTTTCGGCATAAACAGGGATCATTAATAGCATATAATAAACTGTCCCGAAGGACAGTTATCATAAATTTTGAAGTTAGACCATTTAAAACATTTTTTCCTTTATCATACTTCAATGTTTTCAATTCCCAAGCAGTAGATGCGAGTATTAATGTTATTTTTGTAATAAGTTTCTCTATATCACGTCAGTCACATTCTTTTTAAGTATGAGGTTTAAACTATAGGCAAACAATAAAAATGCCTTTGGAATTGTCAAAACAACAACAAATATTTGCTCACAAATATGAGGGGATATTTCAAAATAAATATGAAGCAATAAAATATCTCCTCATTTTTGTGAGCAGTCGTAGATTCAAATAATTTTAGGAAATATTACAATTGCGAAATAAGAGTTTTTGTCTTATTTTATTGTTTTCACACTAGTTAACAAAATTATACAGGTTTCTGGTGCACAATTCTATATTACTGCTTCTGTATAACATACTATCTGACAATATCTGATTTCCTCCACTAAATGAAGATTATCTATTTAAAGAATGTTAGAATATTTCAAAATTGTTTCATTCATAAAATTTTTACTGAGAAATGACAGAAGAATTACTAAACCACCCTTCTTATTTCCTCTTTTTATTAAGACTTCCATTTAATAAATTTGACTTTAAAGATTGATCTATAAGTATATTCGTTTCAGGCCTGGAAAAGGAAAATAAAAGTTCTGCTCCTGATTGTTTATTCAAGTTAACAAAAAACTTAGGAAAGCATTTTGAAAATAAAGTCCTCTCACGTGGCATCCAGATTGTCTTCCAAGAGGTTCAATATATAGTATCTTTACAGAAGTCTGCAAGTATCCTATAAATGCTCTACCTGAACAGCACTCCTTAGAGAAATGGTTAACCAATAACGGAATATGATAGCACTTATGTTCTATTATTACTATTAGCTAATACGTATTAAACACTTACAGGTTTTACTAAGCTCTTCAAAAGTAACACCTTAAGTAATAATTATAACTGTTACCCGAGTATCAAAAAGACTAAGTAACTTGCTCAATGTCACACAGCTAATCACTGAAGAAGGTGGGATTAGAACCCACATCTAAATTCAGAATCCACATTCCTAATCACTACCCACTACTCTGCCTCCAAAGTAAAGGGTCAGAGGCCTAATCTCATTTCATCAAAAAAAGAAAAAAAAAATCAACCTAAAAATGAGGAATAAAAAGTATGCCAAATTGTGAACTTCTGTACTTTCATTTTCACTTAATTTGGCTAAATTTAGACTTTTATTCTCATTGTCTATCCTTGGTTCACAAGACCTAACAAAGAAACGAGATTGGGTAAAGGGGTAGAAAATAAATAAATTATAAAATAATAATTTCATTTTGATAACGGGAAAACTGAACTATTTAAAACATTAGAAAACTATACATAACAAATGTAAAATATTCAAAGGAAATAAAAACAAAGAAAGAAAAAAGAATACTAAATGTATAAAAATAGAACTTCCTAATTTTGAAAAAAAAATAGAACTTCCAAATAAAAGGGAATACACACATTAATGGGAATAAAAGGAAACTTATTTCAATACTGGAGAGCTGAATCACAGGAAGAGATTAAAAGAAAGTGATCTAAAGGAAAACATATTAGTATGTTTTCTAGTTTGTAAAAATTACTATACTATTACTAAAAGATTACTCAGAGACCATATAAAGATCTAAAGAACTGTAAATTAGAAAACAAAATCTAAGGTTATATAATTGATAGCAATCTCATACCAATTTAGAATTAGGTGACATTTTGCTTAATTAAATGTCCTTTGGAAAGACCTAAAGGTAATCTACCAAAATTCTAAACATACCTTAAGCATCTCCATTTCTAAATCTTCATCACTTTCAATTATATAAGATGTATCTTCTTCATTGTCCTTGAAAGATAAATCCTTGAAAAAAAGAAAAAAAGGATTTCAAACATTAATTTCCAGTATAATTAACTCCATACACTCTTTCTACAAAATAAAGTTCTCTAATAGATAAATTTGTAGTACATATTTATATGTTTATATGATAGAAGGAAAGGAAAGAGGTAAGGAGGAAGAAAGAAGTAAACACAGAAGCACAGGAAGACACAAAGAACCAAACAAAAAGGAAATGAAAGAAATATAATTGGAAAGGTAAAAAAAGGTAGACAAACAGACTTGAAATAAAGCCCACACTCTAAATAAGAATATACAGTGACAAGTTCAACTGTCATTAAACAATATCAAACTGGGTTTCCCAAACTTTTTGAGTACAAGAACCTCTCTGCAAGACTGAAAAATTCTGTACAAAGCCAGGAACAATAGTTGTTCTTCTCTATACACTT
Source organism: Saccopteryx leptura (assembly GCF_036850995.1). NCBI lineage: Eukaryota > Metazoa > Chordata > Mammalia > Chiroptera > Emballonuridae > Saccopteryx > Saccopteryx leptura. The sequence goes on along the minus strand of NC_089506.1, from coordinate 23,838,997 downwards.
ATTTTAAAAAGATCCAAAAAGATACTATGATTATAAAAATACCTTTAAATAAATCGATATTTACAAATAGCACCTACATATATTTGAAAAATAGTGTCAGATAAGTTATTTATTTAGCTGTTGCTGATGTTTAGATATGAGGAACCTTTACAGACATTTGGCAATCCCCAGGAAACAGGTGTCCAGCAGCATGGGAACCTGCACAGAAGAAACCCAGAGAAGAAACACAGAAGACCGTCTGAAGAGGTCTCGTTTTTAAATTCTAAGTAGGACGAGAACATATAGCCTAAATTAACCTGGAAATATTAAGATTAAAAAAAAGATTTTAAAATAAGTTCTATATAAAGAGAAAAAGATTTTACTTCTTTTTTTAACTTTTTAAAACTTTTATTTCTTAATTTTAAAGACAGGAAGGAGAGAGAAACACAGGAGTAGGAACAGGATGTATCAACTCTTCGTTGCTTCTCATATGTGCCTTGAACAGCAAGCCTGGGGTCTTGAACCAGCGACCTCAGCGTTTCAGGCTGACATTTATCCACTGTGCCCCCACAGGTCAGGCAAAACTTTTACTTTTTAAATGGGGTTTTTCATGGATAATAAAAAATGCTAATAATTATTACACAATAAAACATGGCAATAATTAGGGGAAATGATATCACTCAGATCATGAAATCCTGATCATAATATAAAATTTCTAAAAATTTAAAAAGTAATACAGATGTAAGCAAAAGATATTTCCTAAAAAGGGAATCTGTTTTATAAACCCCTGGTATGAGAATAATTTGAAAACAATTTTAAAATAAAATGCATTTACACATTGACAGAAGTAATTACTAATATGGTAACCAAAATATAAAGAATTCTTCAAATACTGAAGAAAACTGAGGGGAAAATAAATCCATTAAATGATTTTTAAATCTACTTTTTAAAAGTTTAAAACAATTATTGTAAAAAAAATGTATAAAATACTACAAAATGTGGGCATCACTGGTAACTTTTTTAACTATTAAAAAAATAAAGGAGGCCCTGGCCGGTTAGCTCAGCAGTAGAGCGTCGGCCTAGCGTGCGGAGGACCCGGGTTCGATTCCCGGCCAGGGCACACAGGAGAAGCGCCCATTTGCTTCTCCACCTCTCCGCCACGCTTTCCTCTCTGTCTCTCTCTTCCCCTCCCGCAGCCAAGGCTCCATTGGAGCAAAGATGGCCCGGGCGCTGGGGATGGCTCTGTGGCCTCTGCCTCAGGTGCTAGAGTGGCTCTGGTCACAACATGGCGACGCCCAGGATGGGCAGAGCATCGCCCCCTGGTGGGCAGAGCGTCGCCCAGGGGCATGCTGGGTGGATCCCGGTCGGGCGCATGCGGAAGTCTGTCTGACTGTCTCTCCCTGTTTCCAGCTTCAGAAAAATAAATAAATAAATAAATAAATAAATAAATAAATAAATAAGATAAAACTATAAGGCTATAATAATGTCTCTTTTTATTATCTGTCTTTACAATAAAAGAAACACTGATTTCTCTAATGCAAATTCACTATTTCAAAAAAATTATGCTTAACTTAGCCAGGAGAAAAACAAAATCTCACAAATTAAACTAATCTAATCAGAAATCTAAACATGAAGTTGAGAGAGAATATATTTATAGAATGTTTAACAATATTAAGAAAAGAAATTAATTACTGACTATTGGGCAAATGAGTTTGTAAAATTTGTATTTTTTGAGTTTGCTCACTTTTATTCTTACAAAATGCAGCTGGGCAGCATCAAGTATATGTGGTCTGTGAAGTTGCAAATTACCTTCCTGCTTAGGAAGGGCCATTGTTTTGCTAATGATTGCTGGAGGAGAGGTTTTGGTGCCAGAAAGTTTAGAAAAGAGAGAAAAAAAGGAGAAAGAAGCCATGTTTGCAGAGTGAGACAAGAGGGAATGCAGAGTGCAGAAGAAGAAGCCAGTTTTGCAGAGAGAAGGTGTGCAGATGAGGAACCAGAGCTGAGGGGCTTTGTGAGCTCCGCTGAGACTGGTGAGGCCTTTGATTCTAGAAGGAACCGGAGAAGATTCTTCTGGTTGTGGAACCGGAGAATGTGCGGGGCTTTGTGAGCTCTGAGCGAAAGGGTAGTGTTTTCCTTGTGTGTTTGCTCATCGGCTGGTGTGAGACTTGAATAAAGGAATGGCCCATCATTTTTTGGCTCCACTGTTTCTTTTCTATCAGTCCAAATTCAATAATAACCTGCACATGCATGGTCACAGAGCAAGAATAAATAACTTACATTATTTCCGTTTTATTTATATTTAAGTCTGAACAATGTTTTATTTTTTTTAAATGACTAGATTCCCTCTATTACATCCGTCTAAGACTCACTCTTGACGCTTGTCTCGGTCACGTGATACACTTATCCGTCCCACCCTAAAGGCTGGTCCGTGAAAATATTTTCTGACATTAAACTGGTCTGTGGCCCAAAAAAGGTTGGAGACCCCTGCTCTAGATGACAGTAAAGGTTAGTTAATGTCAAGCAAAAACATCAGTTTATTAGAAATCCTCCTCTCACAATAGCAAGTAAACAAAATCTGTATGAGGAAACAGACTAATCCCCAAACTCAAGTTTGGAAGAGTAAACACTAGTAGATATGTAGGAAATCCAAAAAAAGCAGAGATAGCTATTGGCTAAAAGGAAGGAGAAATGCTAAAACAGCAAATTATAATAAATGTGTATTGACACGACGAAATCTTTCCAGTATAAAACTAAACATAAGATGCTGCTTATTATACTAAGTCCGGTGTAGCAAAACATGGCTCACAAGCCAAGTCCAGGCCACCTTTGGATTTTGTAAATGAGTTGTACTGAAACACAAAGCAGCTCATCTGCCTACATTTGTCTGTAGCTGCTTTCACATTAAACTGGCAGAACTGAGGAGTTACAACAGAGACAGTGTGATCTGCAAAGCCTAAAATATTTATTATGTGCCCCTTTACATGAAAAATTAGCCAACCCTACAGGCCAATAAAAACTGTTTTCTCTTTACTCAGTACCTCAGAAGATTTGCGAGTCACATCACCAAGATACTTCTCCTGAGCCTGCTGTTCCAAAGCCTGGAGTTCCCATTCGGTGATACCTAACGACATCAGATAACTTCTTTCCGTGTTCTCTTTCGGCCGATTGTCTTCGGGTCCACCTTCTTGTTTCACTTCGTTTCCAAGCACATGTTCTCCACAGTGCGTCGCTGAATTCTCAAGTGCTGTGCCCCCCAGCTCGGCTTCCCCTTGAGTACAAGCTCTCTCTTCCCTGGTTTGCTCCTGTTGGACTCCCAAAGCAGCTGGACCTTCCAGCGGCGGTGAGTGCCAGTTAATGCTGGGCCTCACTTCAGTCTCAGCGGAACCAAACAGCACCTTCCTCAGGGAATGCAGACTTTCTGAAATATCCTTCAACAGTACAGAAACCCTGAAAAATATTTTAGAAAAGTTAATTCAGATTTAATGGCATTACCTATAAGGGACAAGTTTTAATGTTTTTGAATAGAAACTTTCTAAACTACCTTCACTTCCAGGACGCAGTGTTTTGTTTGTTTTTATTTTTCAATTACATATTGGATTAAAGTTGCTCTTTATTCCCTAATGGCTATTAATACAGCAATGCACCTCTGCATTCAACAGTTGACTTGTATGCTTATTAACTGCAGCAGTGTTTGGTCCCATACTAAATGTTTATCCTTTTTATACTAATTAATCTAACTAAATATAAATCGAATTAATGATACAGGACCACTAATTAAAAAAAAACAACCCTATTTCATTGAATTCCAAGTTGAACATGTAGACTTAGCAAATTTCCTTTTTTAAAAAGTACTGTTCGATAAACTATAGTTCAAAAAACTATAAAAGTCTGGAAGGAAAAAGAAAATCTTAGGACTCTACATTAAGATTGCTTCAAATGTCTTAAGTTTTCACTCCATTTTAAAAAACTGAAACTGGGCCTTGGCCAGTTGGCTCAGTGGTAGAGCGTCGGCCTGGCGTGCAGGAGTCCCGCGTTGAATTTCCGGCCAGGGCACACAGGAGAAGCACCCATCTGCTTCTCCACCCCTCCCCCTCTCCTTCCTCTCTGTCTCTCTCTTTCCCTCCCGCAGCCAAGGCTCCATTGGAGCAAAGTTGGCCCGGGCGCTGAGGATGGCTCCATGGCCTCTGCCTCAGGCACTAGAATGGGTCTGATTGCGGCAGAGCGACGCCCCAAGATGGGCAGAGCATCACCCCCTGGTGGGCATGCTGGGTAGATCCCGGTCAGGCGCATGCGGGAGTCTGTCTGACTGCCTCCCCGTTACCAGCTTCGGAAAAATACAACAACAACAAAAAAACACCTGAAACTGGAAATTGTATATGATACATATGGGTATCTTTAAACAAGAAACACTCTGCAGAACTCCAAACATCAGGCCTATATTTAATGAAAAAGCCATGATGTATATAAAAAAATAGAAACATATACACATTAATATATGAAGTTAAAAGGAAATATTTATAATCCCATGTTTTACCTCATTTTTTCAATTTACTGATCAAACTAGTCCCACCTGCAACACCTAAGAGTGTTTATGCTAGAATTTGAAAATGATATTTTGCATCATCAAAAATCTCAATACTAGACACAAATTCTGTAAAACAGAAAAAACTTCCCCTCAGTGGGCAACCAGAAGAAGAAAATATGAAGAAAATGTATAGAATAAATATGAACTGAATTTCTTATCACCTTAAATATAATTACTAATATAACATTTTAACTAAGTGACTTTAAATGGCTACATTATAACCAAACCTGTTTGACTGAACAAGAAAACAACTGCTAGCGTGGAACATGAGGCACACTATCTTATATATTGGTTACAGGGCTTATTATAGCAATTTAAGTTACTTCATAAAAGTAGCAATTAAAGGAAAAATAGGGAATGTGTTGAACAAAAACATGTTTTACTATTTAACTAATGCTTTTGTTTAGCTCTTCTAATTTTTCTGTAATATAATCAATATTTAAAATCTGACTTTTAATTTTATTAAATTTATTGGGGTGACACTGGTTAATTAGATTACATAAGTTTCAAGTACAATTCTATAATACATCCTCTATCTGCTGCATTGTGTGTTCACCACTCAAAGCCATGTCTCCTTTTGACATCATATATTTGAACCCTTTATCCTCCCCTCCCCCTTCCCCTTCTTCCCCTCTAGAAACTACCATACTGTTGTCTGTGTCTATAAGTTTTTGTTTTTTTGTTTTGTTTGTTCATCTGTTGCTTTGTTTTATATCCCACATATGAGTGAAACCATATGGGCATAGTGACAGTAATCAAAACAGCATGGTATTGGCAGAAAAACAAATACACAGACCAATGGAACAGAATTTGTAGTCCAGAAATAAACCCACATATATAATGGCAAATAATTTTCAACAAAGGAGTCAAAAATATACAAGAAAAAAAGAAACCTTCTTCAATAAATGGTGCTGGGGAAACTGGAAAACCACATGCAAAAGAATGAAACTAAACTGCTGTCACCATACACAAAAATGAACTCAAAATAGATAAAAGACCTAAATATGAGACCTGAAACAACAGAATACATAGAAAAAAACATAGGCACTAAACTCATGGACCTGATGTTAGAGAAGTTTTTTTGTTTTTGTTTTTGTTTTGTTTTTACAGAGACAGAGAGAGAGCCAGAGAGAGGGATAGGTAGGAACAGACAGACAGGAACAGAGAGAGATGAGAAGCATCAACCATCAGTTTTTTTGTTGCAACACCTTAGTTGTTCACTGATTGCTTTCTCATATGTGCCTTGACCATGGGGCTACAGCAGACCGAGTAACCCCTTGCTCAAGCCAGCGACCTTGGGTCCAAGCTGGTGAGCTTTGCTCAAACTAGATGAGCCCGCGCTCAAGCTGGAGACCTCGGGGTCTCGAACCTGGGTCCTCCGCATCCCAGTCCGATGATGCTCTATCCACTGCGCCACCACCTGGTCAGGCTGTTAGAGAAGATTTTATAAATTTGACCCCAAATACAAGGGGAGTAAACGTAAAAATAAATGAATGGGCCTATATAAAAAAAGCTTCTACACCAAAAAAAAAAATCAACAAAACAAATAGGCAACCTGACAAATGGGAGAAGATATTTGCAAACAATACCTCAGTAAAGGGACTAGTATAGAAGATATATAAAGAACTCACACAACCAACAATAAAAAAAACATAAACGGGCAGAGGACTTGAATAAACACTACTCCCAAGAAGACTTACAAATGGCCAACAGGTATGAAACGATGCTCAAGTTCACTAGCGACAGGGAAATGCAGATCAAAACTACAACAAGATACCACCTCACACATGTTGGAATGGCTGCAATCAATAAGACAAGAGATAACAAGTGCTGGAAAGGTTGTGGAAAAAAAAAACTGCTAGTGGGAATGTAAATTGGGACAGCCACTATGAAAAACTGTATGAAGGACCCTCAAAAAATGAATAAAGCTGCCATTATAGATAGCCACTTCTGGGTATCTACCTGAAAATTTTGAAAACATTTACTCATAAAGATATATGTACCCCTATATTCACTGTAGCATTATTAAGTGTCCAAGACATGGAAACAACCCAAATGTCCTTCCATAGATGATTAGATAAAAAAATCTGGTACATATACACAATGGAATATGACTCAGCCATAAGATAAGATGAAATACTATTTTTTGCAACAACATGGATACATATAGAGAATATCATACTAAGTAAAATAAGTCAGATTGACTTGACTTTGAAAGTTTTACATTAATAATTCAAATAAAGATTTGATCATTATGGGTATAAACTACCAAAAATCCAGAGCTTTTTCATTAGTTATTTCCACACTGAAAACACCACCATTATTAATAGGCACTCCAAGTTGGGCTCAAGCCTGAATTGATAAAGTCCACATCAAAAATCCTAAAGCAAAATTAAATTCTAATAAATTTTAAAACCTAAAAACTGACTAATTCTAACACTCTAAAACTCTTCAAATCTTATAAAGAACATTTAGGATTATATACAGCAGTGGTCCCCAACCCCCGGGCCGCAGACCAGTACCGGTCCGTGGGCCATTTGGTACCAGTCCACAGAGAAAGAATAAATAACTTACATTATTTCCGTTTTATTTAAATTTAAGTCTGAACGATGTTTTATTTTAAAAAAATGACCAGATTCCCTCTGTTATATCCTTCTAAGACTCACTCTTGATGCTTGTCTTGGTCACGTGATATGTTGCCGCTAAAATTAAACCCATAAACTAGCAAAATGAGTGAAAAACAAAATTCCATCGAAAGTTTTTTTGCAAAGTGGAAAAGGGCCAGTGGGAAGACAGAAGAACCTACGACCTCGAAGAAAAAGAAGGCTTCATTTAACAGACAATACCAGGAGTCCTACTTGAAGTATGGATTTATCGCAACTGGTGATTCTCGCGCCCCAAGGCTGCTCTGCATAATATGTGGCAACCGGCTAAGTAATGAGGCAATGAAGCCTTCAAAACTGCTTTGCCACTTGGAGACCAAGCACCTACTTTAAAAGACAAGCCTTGTGAGTATTTCGAAAGAAAAAAGCATGAACAAGAAGGATAGAAACAATTACTGGTAGCCAATACATCAATAAATGCGAGTGCACTGAGAGCATCATACTTGGTGGCTAATCGTATTGCTAAGGCTAAGAAGCCATTCACCATTGGTGAAGAATTGATCCTTCCAGCCACTAAAGACATTTGTCGTGAACTTCTAGGAAAGGCTGTGGTTAAAAAGATAGCACAGATGCCTCTTTCGGCTACCACCGTCACATGGCGCATTGAGGAAATAGCAGAGGATATTGAATCACAATTGTTGGAAAGGATTAATAAATCACCGTGGTACGCTCTCCAGGTTGATGAATCTACAGATATTGACAACAAGGCAATGCGACTTGTTTACGTGCGTTATCTTTATCAAGAGGATGTGCATGAGGATATGTTATGTGCACTATCATTGCCAACCAAAACCACAGCCGCAGAACTATTTAAATCGCTGGATGACTATATATCAGGAAAACTGAAATGGTCTTTTTGTGTCAGCATATAAACAGATGGAGCTGCTGCCATGACCGGAAGGATGTCTGGTTTAACTACTCGGATTAAGGAGGTTGCACCTGAATGCGAGTCTATAAATTGTGTCATTCATAGGGAAATGCTGGCTAGCCGAAATATACCACCGGAACTTAACAGAGTATTGAATGATGTCGTTAGTTATTAACCACATCAAAGCACACGCCCTTCACTCGTGCCTGTTCGAGCAGCTTTGTGAGGAAATGAACACGGAGCACAGACACCTTCTCTTATACACAGAAATAAGATGGTTATCCCGAGGGAGGTCCCTGGCCAGAGTGTTTGAATTACGAGAGCCGCTGCAGAGATTTCTCTCAGAAAAAAGTCACTGCTAGCAGCACATTTCAGTGACGAGGAATGGGTCGCAAAACTCAGTTACTTGTGCGACATATTTAACCTCCTCAATGAACTCAATTGGTCACTTCAGGGGAAAATGACAACTGTCTTCAAGTTGGCACTTAAAGTATTGATAGCTGCATTTAAAGCCAAACTGGATTTGTGGGGACGACGCGTGAACAGGGGTATATTTGACATGTTTCAAACATTCGCGGGAATTTTGGAAGAGACTGAGCCCAAGCCTTCATTGTCCCAGCTGGTGCACCATCACCTGTATTTGCTTTTAAAAGAGGTTGAACGCTACTTCCCAACCACAAAAGACCCACGAATTGCCAAGGAATGGATCCGCGATCCATTTTTCAACAAACCAGGTAAATCCAGTGTGTCTATGCAAGAAGAGGATCAACTACTGGAGATGCAAATGACAGCGGCCTTAAAAATATGTTTGAGACTACAACTCTGCCGGTGTTCTGGATTAAAGTCATGGCACAATACCCCGAGATTGCCACAAAAGCACTGAAACCCTGTTGCCATTTCTGACATCCTATTTGTGTGAAGCGGGATTTTCTGCAGTGACAGTAACCAAAACAAAATTAAGGAATAGACTGGACATAAGCAACACACTTTGGGTGTCATTGTCTCCCATTACCCCTAGATGGGACCGTCTCGTTGCAGAGAAACAAGCTCAGGGCTCCCACTGATTTAGCGTTATGGTTGTTGAGAGATAGGCTACTATCTCTCATTCTATATAAACATTATAATAAATAACCCTTAACTTACAATATTTATAACAATGGTGAGTTGTATTTTTCATGCACTTTATATTTGTTTTTGTGTTGTATCTTATTTTTAAGGCATGTTTAAACGTTACCATAGCGACTGGAAAGTGTTTGGAGGCAGAGGGGATGTTATTCATGCTATGTTGTTGGTGCGATGTTAAGAGGATGCTTCTAATAAAGTTGCATACGAGTAACAGTGGATTCATGTTTACTTTTATTGTTGTAGGTTCATGATTGGTAGCAAGCCTGAACCTATCACATTACATATTGATGTCAGACATGAAACGTTGTCAGAATAACAAATTTAAATACAGCCTGAATAATGAGGAAATGCTCGTTCCTCCTTTAACTTAGCCCAATAAATATCATAAGTTCGACAATTATATTTAAAAATACCACAGTTTTTATGCCGGTCGCATAATTTTATTTTGTGCATTTATCCGTCCCACCCTAAAGGCCGGTCCGTGAAAATATTTTCTGACATTAAACCGGTCCATGGCCCAAAAAAAGTTGGGACCATTGATATACAGTGACACAGAGATTGACAAAATGTAAGGGCTCATTTATCCTGTGCTAACATCAGAGAAGAACACACTTCCTGTAAGATAGCTGTTTACTATAAATAACATCAAAAGCTGCCTGCCTTCTTCAATAATGCATAGTGTGCTTTTGCTTTCTTAGGACTGTTATTATGTATATTAGTAGCCTGCAGACAACTTCAGCACCCAGCAGAATGTCAAGTACAGGGGAGCAATATAAAAGATAAGCACTGAATTTAAATCAATGACCAAGAAGTACTACCGTACAATCCAATACCTTCCCAGGTCCACTGAAGCATAAAGCTGTTCCCTTCGGTAACAAACCTCAAACTGTTCTATTTTAAAAGTTCTTACATTTTTATAGTTTTATCCTACTTCAGAGATAGCCAACTATAACTTCCAGCTGTGGTCATGTGGGTATCATTTCTAATCCTTAGCTGGTTTTCAATTTAACTGGGTATCCAAGTTTATTAAACTGTATCTATAAACAAAAACCAAATATGCTCTGACTGTGGCCTCATGCACTCCACTGGAAATACAGTGAAGTGAGCCTGAATTCATGTTTATGGCATGCACTTTGGCTGTTCAAAGGCTTTTTTTGTTCTTCTGGTTCTGAGGTATGATCCAGATAAATTAGGTTTTACTGTAGACTTGTTACAAAGAACCTGAAAAATTAGAGATTTAACTAGTTCCTGTTCTGATGATAAAACTTTATAAGATCTATCTTTACTAAAAATGAATCTAGTGTTTGCCATTCTCAAGTTTTAAGGAACCCCATTTAGTTTTGGCATTATAAAGCCAAAGCAAAACATTAATAGAGGCCCTGGCCGGTTGGCTCAGCTGTAGAGCGTCGGCCTGGCGTGCAGGGGGGACCTGGGTTCGATTCCCGGCCAGGGCACATAGGAGAAGCGCCCATTTGCTTCTCCACCCCCCCCCCTTCCTCTCTGTCTCTCTCTTCCCCTCCCGCAGCCAAGGCTCCATTAGAGCAAAGATGGACCGGGTGCTGGGGATGGCTCCTTAGCCTCTGCCCCAGGCGCTAGAGTGGCTCTGGTCTCGGCAGAGCGACGCCCCGGAGGGGCAGAGCATCGCCCCCTGGTGGGCAGAGCTTCGCCCCTGGTGGGTGTGCCGGGTGGATCCCGGTCGGGCGCATGCGGGAGTCTGTCTGACTGTCTCTCCCCGTTTCCAGCTTCAGAAAAATACAAAAAAAAAACAAAAAACATTTTAATTGCTAGAATAAAAATCTGAAATACATGTAAACATCATGTAAATGGTGCTTTTTCTTCTTTGATGGAGGGAAAATGTAAAAATGAGTAAGAAATGGCTTTGTTCATACCTTTCCCCATTTGAGAGGTACATCTTTCAGAAATTCTCAGTTACATAAAAACTACCAAAACAAACTGTTAGGGGGAAAATGACTTTGAAAAAAGAGCTAAATTTCTATAACATATTTTTAAATTTCTCAATCAAAATATATCACAAATCTCATTCGGCAAAGCATATATTAACACTCATTTTGTCAGAGTCAGAATTCTGTTTTTAACTAACTGCCTTCATATTTCTAAAAAGTATTTTTCCCTCAGAACTGTATAGTGCCACATTGTAATCATTCCCTGTTCCAGAGCACTCCTGCTTTCGGAGATTTAACAGCAATTAAGACTAGGGCGGCCCTGGCCGGTTGGCTCAGTGGTAGAGCGTCGGCCTAGCGTGCAGAGGACCCGGGTTCGATTCCCGGCCAGGGCACACAGGAGAAGCGCCCATTTGCTTTTCCACCCCTCCGCCGCGCTTTCTTCTCTGTCTCTCTCTTCCCCTCCCGCAGCCAAGGCTCCATTGGAGCAAAGATGGCCCGGGCACTGGGGATGGCTCTGTGGCCTCTGCCTCAGGTGCTAGAGTGGCTCTGGTCGCAACATGGCGACGCCCAGGATGGGCAGAGCATCACCCCCTGGTGGGCAGAGCGTCACCCCATGGTGGGCGTGCCGGGTGGATCCCGGTCGGGCGCATGCGGGAGTCTGTCTGACTGTCTCTCCCTGTTTCCAGCTTCAGAAAAAATGAAAAAATGAAAAAAAAAAAAAAAAGACTAGGGCAAGGCCTGCTTCCAAAAAGAGTTAGCTACACAGCACCAGTCAGTAGTCTCATGTCTATTAATCCAAACATCTCAAGTTATCCAGCTCATCATCGGCTATAAAATGATCTTTAAAATCTGAATGCCTCTTGTTCTAATAGTCTACTGATTAGGTAGATTTTTTTATATAATAATCAGATAATAACCAGAAAAATAAAGCTACAAGGTATAAAAGTTGCTTTTATTTATAGATGTCAAGAAACCAAACTATAAATATAATTAAATGAAAGGTGGCCAAAAACAACCTTGAATCTTAAATATATTCCTTCACATGGACTTATGAATTTTATTTTGCTGTGTTTTATAAAACATCCTTACAAAGCAGACAGAAAAGCCTTGAATTTTTTGATGCATAATTTAACAACTGGGAAGATATTTCTCAAATGTATACAGTGGTCTGTGTGTGTGTGTTCAAGCAAACTTATATAAGTCTAGCTCACACATAGGAAAATGCAGTAAGAACAAACAGAATTGATGAAAAACAAATGATATTTAACCTCTGCGGATTTTCCAGCTTGCTTAAAGTGTCAGGAAGATGCTTAGCCAGATCCATCATCTCCTCAGAGATTGAAGTCAACTGTTTCTTCACTTCACTAGGCAGTATTTCTTCCTCTGGGGGAAAAAAAAGTCAGTATCAATTTGCAAAGCACAAAGCAGAGATATTTAAACAGCATTAGGTCTCCCATTTTCACCTTCTTTCTTTAAACCAATTGCAACAAAAAGAATTCCTTAGCCTATCTCCAAATCACTTGTCACTTTACTTCCCTTTCAAATTTTTGCTATTTAAATTTTAGAATGAATTCAAAATGATCTGCATTCATACATATTACAACCCAGTGGTTACCAACCAAGGAAGAAGGGGAAGGTAGAAATGAGAATCTGAACCCATCTGCACTATTTTAAAATCAGGAATTAATATAATATCATGCAGGCTGCTTATTAAATATAGTTTGGTAAAACACAGCCATTATCCAACAGCCATTCCGTACTGCCCTCATTATCAGTCGTCCCCAAACTCTCAACTTCATTCTGTCCAGCACCTCATTCTCCATCTACATGACAAAACCTGTCTCACCTCCCAGACCCCAGCTTAGAATTTCTTACTCTTCCTTATCCTTTCTTTTGTCCTTTAAAAAATCCAGCTCCTCGGAAGGCATAACATCTGCTATTCCTGATTGCTGCAGTTCTCTTATGTTCTCAAATCACATCCTTTCAAGTCACTGAAGATTTCAGCTCCTGGTTCAGTCTTTCCCTTCGCTACTACTCTTAGTGATTTCAGCGTTCACAGAGATGCTCCAACCAAAGGGGTAGCCTTTTCAGCTCCTTGGTCCCTCCAATACCAACAATCTTTTCCTCGTCTGACCTCAAACGTCCTCAAAATTTAAAATTTACAACTGCCCATGAAGTCACCACCTCCAAACTTTAATGGTAAGCAGTCCACCTCTGAACATCAGCACGCTCTCTTTCTTTCAGACCTGCTCTCCCTACACAATTCTTTCACACTTTCAGAGCCAAATCCGTAACCCGATCACCGTTTCCTTACCCGTGATCCCTCCCACTCCCACTCTCAACGCGTCTTCCTTTCTTTTCCCGAGTTACAGTAAACATTTGCTTGTATGGACTCAACCCTTTGCTCCTTCCTCCCTCCATGGCACTAACCTGGCGAAACCCCTACTCTACTTAAACCCAGCGTCTTTACCTACCTGATGCCTGCACCCAAGCTGTTGAATATAGTTGAAAATAAAACCCAACTATGATGACTCACCTCACTTTGTCTTAAATTCATGTCTCAAACCCTCAGTAACGACTGTTAATCATTCTGCATTTTCCACTGTCCCACTCCCAAGATTACTGTTTCCGACCCCTTCTCCTCTTCAGCCTGCAGTATCAGCTTGTCCCTCCTTTGACTCAGGAAACAACTCACCTCTCGTATCAGTAAGAAAACAGAAACAAGAAGAGAACTATCTCCTCTTCTCATCCCCCGTCTGCCAGGCTATCTTAGTGTCACTACTCCTACTTAAGTGAAATTTCTTATAAGAGTTATCCATACACACTGTTACAAATGTTCTCCTCCCGTTTTCTCCTAAACTGACTCCAAGTACTCCACTTTCACTCCCACCACTACACACAGCTGCTTTTGGAAAGGCCACCACTGATGGCCTCCCACGGTCAAAGCTAATTGTTAACTCCAGTTCCTCATCTCACTCAAACTCTCCAAGGCATTCAAAAGAAGTGGTTAACTTCCTCCCACTTAAAATGTTTTCTGCACTTAGCTTCTGAATACCACATAATTACCAGCCCTGCTCAGTCGTCTTTGCTGCACTCTGCTCATCTTCCTGGTGTGCCCTTGATGTCAGCACCTGGGCCTCTTCAGTCCTTTATTCCACCCCTGTTTTATCTCATCCAGTCTCCCTGTTTTAAATACCATCTGTATGCTGGTGATTCCCAAAGTCACATTTCCAATGCCACCCTTTTCCCTAACGGCAGAATCACACTTCCAACCAAGATACCTACCTAGATATCAATAAGCATTAAAATTTAGCATGGCCTCATCTTAAATCTAGATTTTTCTCACCAAAACCTACTCATTCCCATAATCTTTCCACTAACTGATCCTTCCAGTCACTCAGTTAAACCAACCAAAATATCTTGATTGTTCTCAGTCTAGACATCTCAGCCCTTATGGAAAAGTCACCAGCAAACCCTTCACAATATATTCCTTCAAAATATACACAGAATCTACCACTTCTCATCTCTACCACTTCCAGCCTAATCCAAAAGCTTACTGCCTCTTGCTTGGACAATTACAACAGCCTCCTAAGTAACTTCCCTGTCTAAACACTCGCCCTCTGCTAGCAGCCAGAAAAATCCTTTTAAAATAAAAAATTAATCATGTCATTCTCCTGCTCCATATCCTGTAAGAGTTTTCCCATCACTTATCATTGTATTTATTTTAATTAATAAAATATGAAGTCAGATTCACTGCCTATAAAGCCCTAAATGATGTGGCTCATGCTACTTTTCTAGCTTCTTTTCTTACTATTCTCACCCTCACTCATTTCACTGCAGTTACACCCCTCGCCCTCACACAAGGCACGCAATCGCCCTTAGAGGCTCTGCTCCTTCCTTGCCCTATGCCTGCTACATCCTGCCCTCAGAGATCCCTGTGGCCTGCTCCCTCTCACTGCAGTCACCGTTTCCTAGTGAATTTCCCCAGCAACCGGAACAACGCCTGACCCATAATAATCACCGACAAATATGTTATGTAAACAAATGAATATTCCCTTTCCAAACCAAGCTTCTAAGAAAAAGCTGCTTACACAAGTTCTCTCACATTCCTGAGCTCTAACTTAGCCCTCTATTCGCATTAATGATTGCCACCCACGCCATTCCACTACGCCCTCCTGCTAAGGTTACTGCACCCCACATACTGAAGCCTGTGGACCCTTTTCTGTTTCAAAAGCACATGCCCCAAAAGACCACCTTCTCATTGAAACCCTCTTTTGGCACCCAGTACCCCAGAGCTGCTGTAGTAAAGGTTACAAATGACTGCCATGTTGCCAAATCTAATGATTCATTCTAAGTCCTCAGTTTCTCAAACTCTCCGCAGAATTCAAAATAGTTGGTAACATCGTCCTACTTCAAACATGCCCTCCATGCGGCCTCCTGTACACACCTCCTAATCTCCCTCTCTGCCCATGGCTATCCTCTGGGGTCCGTCCCCTCCTCCATGCACACATTGAATACTCAGCGTTCCTCAAGCTTCTTAGCCCTAATCTTTATCTCCAATTCCTGATTCCTTATTTTCAACACAAACTGTCTCCTGAGTTATAAGCTAAGTGCCTACTGGCCGCCTCCACTTTGCTGTCACCGGCTTCCTTCCTTAACGTACCTAAAATCAACTGTATGACTCCTCTTCCCCAAATCTGGCTCCTCCTCTTCGGTGTTCTTCATCTCTGTTGCTCATGCCAACAGCACGGAAATGACCCTTGATACATGGCCCTCATCATCACATCCAATTCTGTTGAGTCTACTTCCCTATTCAATGTTCTCTGGATCAACCTACTTCTCTCCATCCTCAATACAACCAACCAAGCCAGGTCACCATCACCTCTCACTTGGATTACGGGAATAGCCTGCTAGTAGGTCTTCTTCCCACTGTGACCCTTGCCCTCCTACAACCCATGTTCTGCTCTACAGCCCAAGTTATTATTTAAGGTAACCCGTGTCACTCCTGGGTTTAAAACCCACGGTAGCTCTGAGGAGGGTCTGCAACTCCTTAACATGACTTACGGGCGTTTCTCTCTCTGCTTCTCCTTCATTCCTCACCCTGTCGTATTCGACAGTTCATGACCCCAGACTCCTCCCAACTGCCTGCAGATATTGTGCCATCTCTTACCTCTGATGTTTTGTTACCTCCTGGGCCCGCAGCACATGTCCCCCACACTTCAGCTAGCTTACTCCTGCTCAGAATTCAGGTTTTGCCTTAAACATCACTTTCTCCAGAAAATATTCTCTAATACCTCCAAATACGCACCGGATGCCTCTCCCACGGGCTAACCACAGTACCTGGTTTTCCTGCAGCAGAAGACTCGTGCCCCTCGCCGGGCTGCCTGTTGTGTTCATCTATCAATATATCCCCCACACAACCTGAGGGTCCCTCTCCGGAAACAGATCCACGCCTGTGTTGCTCACTACTGTATCCCCATATCATAAAGCACTCCACAATGTTTAACAAATGAATAAATACATATTTAACTATTATATCACTTGGTGCTTAATAGCTGCCATCTTGGGAATAAGCTGGTATTTTAACAGTGTGAAACGATGTGTAAATATCCTTTTATTTTCTGATGTTCTAATCTACTGGTATACTTCAATAAGAAGAAAAAACATAATCTTATACAAACCAAAAGTGGTCATTTGGAAATATCATCAATAGTGTACACCAGGAAAGTTTAAGAAAAGTGAGGTCGATACCTCTGACTTAACAGCAGGAAGAGAGGGAAAGAGGGAAGGTGGGAGGAAAGGAAAATAGGAATTGGTAATCTTAGTTACAATTCACTGGGATCCTGGTGAAGTTACTTCATTTCAGATGTCACAATATATACTACTTACACATATAATGCAATAGAGAATAAAAGTGAGGGTCAAAGAACGTAGTATCACAACGACAGGTACATCAATTCCAGGGCTTCCAGTACTGACTTTATAAATACTATCAATATATACGTTACTTTAGTGAAAAATATCTTAAACATTTCCCAGAAGCATTTGCATGAAAGACGAAATTGAAAGCATAGCCTACAAGCAATTCTGCAATCCAGAATATCACAAATTCTCTCCACTGAATTTAAATCTATTAAGAGTTAAATAAGTCCTTATACCTTATTCTCTAGATCACCTTCAAAAACATATCATCTGCCTCAGTTTGTCAAGACAATCTCTAGCCATAGTACCTCTAGCTAGAGAGAGTCAGCAAGCACTGATCAGAAGTGGTTTTCCATGGAAAGAAAAAAATATATAAGAAATATTTTTACTTAACTAGAAAAGGAGGATCTTGAAAAGGAGGATCTAGCATAAAGGATATAGGTCCTTTCTCATGACATTTATAAAGGATATGACATAATTTCATATGAAAAAGTCGTGCCATAATTTTAAGTTTATTTAGCAAAATCACCTAACTGAATTAACTTCTTAACAAACATAGTTACTAAAACTCTCTTAAAAGGAGCTACAAGAATAGTAATAATAACTCTATACAGATCAATATAGGTTCTTTGGATAGTGTGTCCCTTTCAGTGCCCATAACTATTCTTTAAAATAGCTATTATGCTATCACCCACACGCTAACCATGGGGAAACAGGTAATGCCAGGTCATGTGGCTGGGATTCCGCCACTGGTCCTTGTGCCAACAAAGCCCATGTGTTCTCACCCTACTGCATGTGTCTGCTATCGCCAACCTACCGAAATATCTGAGAAAGGCAATGAAGTTGAACGAAGTGGCCATTCTTTTTGGAGAAAAACATCAGAGTAACCCTACCCTGGAGAAAACTTAGAAATTTAAACCAGGGCACTATAAAGCATCTTGTACATTTTAAATATTCATAGCAAGGATGTATAATCTCCCAACTGGGAGATAGCTAGTTGTATCACTGATGTTATCAAAGCCACAAAGCCCCAACTATCAACGTCTAATAAGCAGCCATGCTACAAAATAAAAGTAGGAAGTCCTGCTTTGCCACAGTAACATGCCTGAAACCCTAAGCTTTGGCCAAACAGATGGTAACCTAATGCCAAAACTGCTCAGACACTCAAGTAGTTGCAATATTAATACTTTGCACAGGTGTGAATATTGCCTTTTTGAGCTAAACCTTACAGCAGAGCAAATTCAAATTTTATCTTTTCTTTTCAGATCATAACATACCTTTATTTATAGAAAATAATTGCACCGCATCTCCCAAAATTTCTAGTTTTTGATAAATAATGAGACCAGCCTACGAAAAAACAGAATAAAAAAATCATACTAACGATCACCAAAATTATGACCCATCTTTATAAAAATAAAAAACGATTCTTCAAGCACCCAAGAAGCTGGATTCAACCTATTATGTTACGCAAAGATTTAAACAACTTCATTTATTCACCATACCAACTGTGAGAATAAAGAAAGCGGTCTATGCTTTAAAATAAAAGCTTGAAGTTTTCGTTTTTAACATCTAATATTACAAGCAGGTATCCAATAACTTACAAATGGAATCTGACAAAACACAGCCAAGTTAGAGACGTATGTCTGACTCCAGATATCCACCCCGCAGGCCTCAGTAAGTCAGCTGAGAATGTTGATCAGTGTATGACCAGTCCTTTTTCTAGGCACTGTTTATAGGAACACTCAAGTCATACTGATTTTTCAGGAATAAAAACGCTACAGAATTTGAGCTAGCTCTCAACAAGTTTTATGACTTTTTAAGACAGAACGTAAAGAAAAATTATCAACCTCTTTTCCAACAAAATTGAATTTTTTTTTTGTTTATAAATAAAAGGAGCTTCTATTCCAAACATATAAATGAAAGGGAAAAAAATGAAAGACCGGGTAACAACAAGATATTCATCTACAAATAAAAGTATATAAATTAAGGAAAAAGAGATTCATTGGGACATAAAATATATTTCTTGAAAAAATAAAAACCCGCTAGTCCTATATATAAAGATAAGCCCAGATTTCACTATGTACAGATATATAAATAGGAAAGTGCATCTGGCTAACAGCAGTGAAAAGCTAAATCTAGACGCAATTTTTCTAAATTTTACCGCATTTTAAATATAAATACAAGAAATAAGGCCAGTTTCAATATAGAAACTGTCTCGTAATTATTTTTTTTCTGAAGTGCTTATTAATCACACACATCAATACTCAGTCTCTGCTTATTAGCCTTTCATGTCTTCAGATAACTCACATCTTTCTTTCACACACAAATTGGACATTATTTTGGCTTCATGACAATAAAAATAACTAGCACTGAACAATCTGTTGATTGGTACTTGTTAATTAATAGAGAATTAACAGCTTCACTAAATGCCTTCTTGGGCATTTTTAATGCCAAACTGATTTAAAATATCTTAGTTGAGTTGGTGCCACTACCACAAAAAAATGTTTCTAAAGTAACTTACTTTAGGTTTAAAAACTACATCAGAGTCTAAAGGTCTTGGGTACATACATAGGCATCGGTAGCCGCGTACAGTTTCTGGTCCTCAGAGAGAGGATAATCACTCCAGTTGCTACAGCGGATAGCCTTGTCTTTCAGAAGCTGTTTACCGAAGAGGTGTTTAACCAAACCAGTGAGGCTCCAGTTCTCTGTACATTTTAACTAGAAGTAACGAACAACCAACAGAACAAAGATTACTCCCTTGACTTTCATCTATTCCTAAATACCACCAAAGGACCACAAATGCCACAAATAAAGTCTGAAATCTTATACCAAAATAAAAGGCACAGACAGTCCTTAATACATTTCCTGTCATTAAAAACCTCATTTGTGCCCTGGCCTGTTTGCTCAGTGGTAGAGCATCGGCTTGGCATGAGGATGTTGTCCCAGGTTCAATCCCGGTCCAGGCACACAGAAGCACCCATCTGCTTCTCCACCCCTCCCCCTCTCACTTTTCTCTTTCTCTCTTTCTCTTTCTCTCTCTCTCTCTCTTTCTCCCATCCTGCAGCCATGGCTCTATTAGAGCGAGTTGGCCCCGGGCACTGAAGATGGCTCCATGGCCTCTGCCCTCAGGTGCTAAAAAAAAATGGTTCCAGTTGCAACAGAGCAAGGGCCTCAGATGGGCCGAGCATGGCCCCTTAGGGGGCTTGCCAGGTGGATCCTGGTCGGTTGTATGTGGGAATCTTGTCTCTGTCTCCTTTCCTCTCACTAAAATAAAAATAAAAATATAAAATTAAAATAAATTTTAAAAAACCTCATTTGCAGTCTACATTATAAGAATTTAATTCTGAAATTCCTTCAATGTAGTTATCAAAGTCCTTGGCCTATAAAAGTAAAAGTAAAAGTATTATTTGTGGGGAAAACAGTGAAGAGATTGATAGTCTTTCTACTTCCCAGCCAAATGAATACTTGGCTAAATATGAGAATTTTACCTAATGACTACATTAATAAAATATGAGAAATATGGTGATGGAACTTATGGTCAAACTTCCCTAAGAGCATCATAGCATGGGAGCTGCAATATCCTCTCCCCCAAAAAATAAATATAAATAAAATATATACATATGGTATTGATATAAATGGATTAAAGAGATAAATTTAAAATACAAAATAAAGTGAAATAGTACTAATATGAGGGAGGTACTCGCATAAAGAAACTATCATCTGCTAAGGCAAAGGATTAGAACTGAATGTTTTCATTACAGAACACACATATGGGACTTCTTTATTACCAAAACATACTTTTTAAAATATGTTTATTAAAGAAACACAAATTATTTTTTTCAAAAAGTCTAACATTCAGATAGAAGAGGCATTCTGTGAAATACAAATGTATCTTGTTTGTGAAAATACTATATGTGTTATCTCAACCTTTTCATTGGCCACATCTGTTAGTTCCACACCACCATTCAATTTGATGTCAAAGTCACGTAGAAGCTTCCACTGATCTCCTCCAATTCCAACACCTGCCTTTTTAATTGCTTCATTTTCAAGCAACATTTTCAATCCCTGAGGAAAAACTAAAACATTTTATTATTATTTTCATACATTCTACAAGCATGATGGATTTATTTTCTAGTTCTTACAATTATACGTTTATATTTAAATTTTGTTCACGTTAAAATTCAGACACACATTCACCTTCAGTATTTCTTTCCTTCCCTAACCCAAAATGTCTTTATTGATAAAAGACAAGAAAGACAACTAGTTTGAAGGCTACCTCTGCTAAGACTAACACTATATTTCTAGTCATTTAGCCCTTCTAAACTTCAGTTCTTTACTCTGTGAAGCAGTTAATAACATCAATGTCAGAAAGAGATGTGAAAATCAAATAAAACAGGGCTACGAGTGAATCAGGTGGAACACAAATACTTAAATAAATATACAGTAATGAAAGAAGTGCCAGCTAATTCAAGAGCTTCATTTTAAAGGGTTAAAGTTGACATAATGTAATTATCTACCAACCTGACATAGAGGAAATATGAAACAAGTAACATTTGCTCTCCGACACACACAACTGAATCAGTGCAACTCGGCTCAGTTTCCCTTTCCTGTATACTGGTGGCCATTCCATGTCAAATCCAACCACACAGCCGTCAGACAGACTCATGCTACAGGGGGAAAAAACAGTGCAAATTAATTACATTAAAATGTTAACCTCTGCATAACTAAAGACATTCAAAAAGTTAAAAGACAAACCACAGTTGGTATAAGATATCTGTGATACATAACTGCTAATGAATACCCAGATAATATAAAAATGCCTTGAAAAGTCAGTAAGAAAAAGACATGTCATCAAGTAAAAAAAAAAAAAAATGCAGAAAAACATGAACAGGCAATTCTCAAAAGGAAATCCAAATGGCCAATAAACCCAAATAAATATGTGAAGACATGAAATCTCACTAGAAATCCAGAAATGCAAATTAAATCCATACAATAGCACCTCTATCTGACTAGCAAAAATTAAAGCGACATGGTATCAAATGCTGAAAAGACTATATCTACCAGGGGGACTGCTCATACATTGTGAATGTTTAAACCGATAAAATCCTCTTGGATAAAAGCTTTGACAATATCTAGCTAAAGATGTATAAACAGTATCACCTGGCAAGTTTTTCCCATAAATATATGAAACTTTCACATGTTCGCAACCAAACAAATGTCTAAAAATGCTCATTTCGATACTGTTACTACTGGTAAAAATGGATTTCCATCAACAAACGAATTGACAAATTGTGGCATAATGAAACAATAAAATATTATTGTTGGACAAATAAGTTTGTAGAATTTGTAGTTTTTGAGTTTGCTTACTTTTATTGTTAAAAAATGGCGCTGGGCAGCCACACCTGTGCTTACCCTCAGAGCAGGGCAGTTGATTGCAAATTGTGGATTGCATTCCTGCTTGGGAGGGGCCATTGTTTTGCTATGTTTGCCGGAGGAGGGGTCTTTGTGGGCCCAGACAGTTTTGCAGGGAGAGCAGAGAGAATGCAGAGTGCTTAAGAGCAAAGAGAATGCTGAAGAAGCCAGTTGTGCAGAGAGAGGAGAAGGTGTGTAGATAGGGAACCAGAACTGAGGGGCTTTGCGAGCTCCGCTGAGACTGGGGGAGCCTTTCATTCTAGGAGAAACTGGAGAAGATTCTCCTGGTTGTGGAACCGGAGAATGTGTCAGGGCTTTGGGAGCCCTGAGTGAGAGGAAAGTGTTTTTCCTGTGTGTTTGCTCATTGGCCATTGGGAGATTTTACCATGTGTCTGAATTTAATGAGAACCTGCATGTAATGGCAGACCCTGGCCATACAATTAAAGGCTAAAATAGAACTACATAAACCAAAAATTCCCAAAAACATAAAATGTTGAGTGAAAAAACAAGTGGCAAAATATACCAAGTGAGATCATTTTTAAAAATTTTTAAATAGGCAAAATAATAGTATGTGATATTTTGAAATACAAAATTATGAATACAATACAAAACGTATGGGAATGCTAAACACTGAGCTCGCGAGAAAAGTCATCTTAATGTGCTGCGGAGGGAGAATCAGAAAGGTCATACATGGGGCTTCAGCTGTATTTTATTATTTCATTTCCTAATAAAGATATTTTTTTTGTGACTGAGATGGAGAAACAGAGAGAGGGACAGATAGGGACAGACAGACAAACAGGAAGGGAGAGAGATGAGAAGCATCAATTCTTCATTACGGCTCCTTAGTTATTCACTGATTGCTTTCTCATATGTGCCTTGACCCAGGGGGCTAGAGCAGAATGAGTGACCCCTTGTTCAAGCCAGCGACCTTGAGCTTCAAGCCAGTGATCTTGGGTTTTAAGCCAGCAACCATCGGGTCATGTCTATGATCCCATACTCAAGCCAGCAACCATCGGGTCATGTCTATGATCCCACGCTCAAGCCAGCAACCCCGCACTCAAGCTGGATGAGCCCACACTCAAGCCGGGTGAGTCCATGCTCAAGTCGGCAACCTCAGGGTTTCAAATCTGGGTCCTCTGCCTCCCAGTCTGATATCTATCCACTGCACCACCGCCTGGTCAGGTTTAATAAAGATTTGAAGAAAATGAATATTAAGAGTGGATAAAGATAGGTGCTCCCAAAACTTAGGGGATCAGGGAACGTGCAGTACTTTCAGCCTTTTGTATAGTACATTTTCACCAATGAAATAAAAGTTGGTTTTGCATCTCATTTTCATAATCAAACACCTTTCTTTGACTTGTTTGCTTTTCTGATGTTCTTGTTCAATTAAAAAAAATGCTTCTCTTTATTGCTTCATATTCATTTTGAAATATCCCCTAATTGTTGTGAGCAGCATATTACAATAGGTTCCAAATTCCAATGAAATTAGGAAATTCAAATGTCTTACCTAATATCTTCTGAGAGGAAGGAACAGTCACTATGGTCATAACTGTACACAATGGAGCCAGTGAATTCCAAAAACGGGAGGTCATCTTCAAAAACACTCTTCTGAATAGATGCCTTGAGTTAAATAAAATTCCGAAAAGGTGCAAAAAAGTTCACACTAAATAATAAATGTTCATTTAAATAATAAAGCTCACTGAAGCATTCAAATTAGAGATCTAAATTTTATCAATTAATGCTTTATGAACTAATAAAATTATAAGGACAATGTAATAAAGATAAAGTCGTCCACTATAAGTTATTTTTCTAACAAGTTTATTTGCAAAGTCTTAATGCTATTTTCATAAAAAACAAGCATCTTACTGATTTTTTTCTGTAATTATATTAGTATTCTAGATGTAATAATGTTGCCATTAAATTTTGAAGACTGGCTGGTGGGTTTTTATATCTATGAAGACCTAAACTCACTCAACTATAAAAATTCAGCAAAGTAAATACTGTCTAAATTATCTGAATTGCAATAAAATAGGTCAACCACATAAACTAGATTTAAAAGGAAAGTATAGTGCAAAGATTATCATTTTGTAAACCCAATCAAAATGTAATCCCATTCACCCTTTCAGTGACTAGATTCTGGTTCATTCACACAATAGCTACTCTAACTTAAATAATGACCTGAAGTTTAAAAGTAAGGCTGGACTCACTTTACAGTCAAATTTACATACAATGTCCCATCGTAAGGAAAAACTGATGAACTGCATACCTTCTTTTCTTCTACAGCACACCTATTATTCTGCAGAGACATCCATTCAGGAAATTTCCTCTGCTGTAGAGTTTCCAATACATTTTTATTCATCTTTAAAAAGATCTGTTGTAAAATCTAAAAAAAATAATAATAGTTTGTGAATAAATAAATTACAATCTTTGAAGGAAACTTAAGAGGTCTGTCGATATCATGAAAGAACCAAATATATACACGTAAAGTCAGAGCATCTAGGCCCAAACATAGTACACAAGAGCTGGAATAGTAAAAGGAAAACAGATATAATACGCCAGATCTAGTAACTACACATTAAGCATTTCTTCTGCAAACTAGAGGCAGATTCATAAACAAGAACAAGGTGACAGCTTTAGGAGGTGGGGTGGGGGGTCTGGGGGAGGGAAGAGGAACAGGAAAAAACAGGGAAAACTCATGGACAGAGACAACAGCGTTGTGCTTGTAGGGGATGGGGGAGGGTGCATGTGGGGAGGTAGAGGAATGTATAAGGGGATAGCTGGTCATGGACCAAAATTTAACTTGAAATGTAAACACACAGTGCAATGTACAGATAATGTGTTGTGGAATTGTGCACCTGAAACTTGTATAACTGTTGACCAATGTCACTCAAATAAATTTAATAAAATAAATAAAACAAATGAATAAGCTGACTGAGTTCTATGGTTCTAGCAGTTTCAAAATCCTATTCTTCTATGATTTTAATCCTTTCAAAGAATAATCTTTATCTCATTAACAATGAGAATCCTTGGGTATATAAATTGCTATAAATTTTTGACATCTTTAATATTCTTATCAACTGTCCTAAGATTTAAGTAAACCCAGCAATCTGTTAGATTTGTTCACAAGTCTACTTAAAAGGAAATTTTGAGACAGTAACAGCTTTTCTATATTAAGATGTTTTCTTTTTTTTTTTTTATGCTCTTAGTCTAGCAAGTGAACAAGTTTCCTTAAGAACAAGAGTTTCCTAGAAGATATATTTTTTAATCTGTTACTAGCCTTGAGGGCTCTCCTCAATGTAAACAGAACTTCAAGAATGGTTATGGAAAACAATGAATAAGAGAACCATTACATACTCTTTTGTTAAAGGTAAAATGGGTCCATACCCTATGTGATTTACACTAAATTGAAGTAGCCTTAGTTCTTAATAAAATTCTTCAAATTCCAACCTTAGTTCAAATTATTTCAAGTTCTATTAAAAGGGTAGCAGTTTTGAATATACACCTGCAGATTCTTATGATAAAACATAACATTAATATGAAATACTCAAAAGAACTATTTATTTTGTAAGTTCAAAAGCAGCCCTCCTCCCTTATTTATACTTTATCTCCCTGTATCACCAAGCCTAATGCATAGAGATATTCAATAAAAAAATTCATATGGGTAAATAAAAAAAACTATTTATGATTTAGGAACAGTCTGTCATCTCTATTGTTATTTAGCAATACAAACTCTGAAGAAATGAAACAAATATCTAACTAGTATCCACTTTAATTGCTCATTTCCCCAAGCACAAACCCAAAACTGAGAATACTGATAATTCATAGAAGAAAAAACTTTAAGATTACTTTAGCAAAATTTTCCATATAGGACAAACTCTATCACTCTTAAGCATTGGGAAGGAAAGGGTTAACAGCAGGCTAGTAACTCATTCTCCCTAATGGAGGAGGAGAAATAAAATCAACCAGGATACTAGTATTCTAATCACCTCAAACCAAACCATAGCCTGGTAAACCTACAATTGATATTTATAACAGAAAAATACAAAAGAGTCCCTACCTAGGCGGTCAAGTAAGCTAGCTGTGGAATTAAGAGAGTAAAAGAAACAGGAGATTAAAAAAGCTTCCAGTATGCAATTTTTTTTTTTGCACACATTGCTCAAAACTATTATTTTATTCCAAAACCATAGCATGTTTACAGAGAAAAAGAGAGCATTTTTGGCATCTGTGCCTAACCAGTTGGATTTTCTCCAAAAAAGGGGAATATTCCATGTTCTTGGTGATTGCTTGTATTCTTTGAATCATTAGCAAAGTTTGGAGTTGGGTAAGACCTATGAGTCACTGAATCAAAATCGACAATTCAGAGGTGAGATTACATGTGTTATATGTAGTAAGATAAAGTATGTAAAATATATGTGCTTTGTTCACTATAAGGCATTTTAGAAATGTTAGTGGTTATTAATAAATTTATACTTGTCATAGATGAAAACCCTTGACAGGAGAGTCAAAAGCTGGTGGGTGGGTGTGTGTGGGTGTGTGTGTATGATGTCTGTTCTCAATCTTTTTTCTTTTTTCTAGAAATTAAATGTAATGGGGTGGCACTGGTCCACTGGAACAAACAAGTGTCAAGTATACATCTCCATATCATGTAAACTATTCATTGCATTATGTACCCATCACCAAAAATAAAAACATTTTCTGTCACCATATATTTGGCCCCTTTACACCCTTCTTCTCTACCCCCCATAACCACTTCCCTTTTGTCTGTGTCCATGAGTCTTAGTTTATAGCCCACCCATGTTTGAAATCATATAGTTCTTAGCTTTTTCTGATTAACTTATTTTGCTTTGTTCTTAAAATATATTTTCAAGCTGGAAAACAAGTTATTGCTATACACAGAATAGATCATTTGCAAAACTGCCAGAAAATTAATGTCTCTGAAAATAATACAAAGCTCTATAAAAACAAGCTATAAAACTTGGAATCTTGTAAGTAATTCATTCACACTGCTAAAACAAAAATAAAGTTCGATAACACTTTCTTGCAGCCACCTACAATGCTAAAATCATTTTAATTTGAAATGTCTAATTTTTAGATGTAAATACTCTCTTTTGCACATAAATTCTGTCTAGATGCTTCCAGGCAAAGAATTGAAAGTAAACTTGTTTACAAACCTAAAATCTTTATCAAATTTACTTAAATCTTAGAATAAAAAGCATAGAGAAAATTAAAGTCATAAAATAATTTGCAATAGGGAAATTCTTCACATACATGAAGATTTTAATCATTGATCAAATAAAGGTCATTCTTGGAAAGGATAAGTCACTGAATAAAGAATTTTTATTTACAATATATACTTAGCTGTTATGTGGTTGAGTACAAACTTGAACACATCTTTCTCTAAAATCAATTCTTATCATTTCATAATGTTTCACGTTGTACCATGAAAGGATCTTAAATTCCTCTTTAATATAAATAATGTATTTTGATTTGCTTTGTACTTTCCTGGAAAAATCTAACCTATCCATCTAACCCTATCTGCCTCTTTTCAACCTTTATCACTTTTTTAAAGACTGTATTTAAACAACACACAGCTGACACTTTTGTTGTTTATTTTTCTGATTGTTTTGAATAGCCCAATTTGAACATGTCTGTCTTTCAGTGAGGACATTCATCTCATTCACAGTGTAAGAACTGGAGTTTTCCTTTTTATCTTACTTTGATTAATATTTATCTTACTTTCTTCAATTTCCTCTTATTCTTTTTCTATTTTTTTCTGACTGGATGAAATTATCATTCATACTCTTTCCCATTCTCAATGTTAAAATTTCACTTTTCCATCCTGCAATTCCTATACCATCTCAGCAAAATAATAAAATTAAATCCCTTTCCCACCAAAACCCTATACATTTGCACCATCCCTCTCTACCTAGCAGGGCAAACTCTTAGAATGGTTTTACATCCTCACCCTTCTAACTACTGTTTTTTGCTGATGTGTTTAGTTTTCTTAGTACTGCTCTTCTATTTCAAGAATCTTACGATTTTCTAAACATTTATTACAAATATTACAAATCTCACCATCCATTTTAATATAAATGTACAAATTTAAATATATACATTGCTTACTATAGTTTCCTCTTCTCTTCATCTCACCCTTTCTTGAATATCTGCTCTGACTCAATTGTTTGATTAGCAGACTTTTCCAATTATGTTCCTCAGGGGGAATACGTAGGTAATAAACTCTGATCCCTGCACATGTAAAAACTATTTTTTCAAATAGGGGAAAGATATATTAGCTGATGTAACAGCCTCTCAGTAGTTTGTAGATGTTCGCTTAATGTCGCCTACCTTTTAATGTTGCAAGTAAGAAATCCATTGTTTTTCTCATGCTTTTTAAAATTGTAGGTAATCTCTTTTTCTCATCTGAAAGACTCTCAAAGATTTTTATATTTTAAAGATTCTAAGTGCACATTCTATTCTCCTTGGGCTCAATGAGTCCTTGGAAAAAACTTTTTTTTTAGAAAGAGAGTGAGTGGGGGAGGGAGAGAAAGAGAGGAAGAAGAGTGAAAAGCATCAACTGTAGCTGCTTCACTTTAGTTGTTCATTGATTGCTTCTGGTATGAGCCTTGACCAGGGTATTCAAGCCGAGCCAATGACCCCTTGCTTAAGCCAGCAAACCTCTGGATCATGTTGATGATCCTGTGTTCAAGCCGGCAACCCTGCCCTCAAGCTGTTGTTAAGCCCACACTCAAGCCAGCGACCTCTGGGTTTCCCACCAGGGAGCTTAGCATTCCAGGGCAACCTCCTATCCACTGAGCCACCGCTGGCAAGGCAGAAAGAACTCCTTTCCAAGACTTTTAGGATCAGAAAAATTTCCCTGTGTTCTGAGTTGAACTCTATCCCTCCCCTAAAAACGATAAGTTGGAATTCTAACCCTCAATACCTCAGAATGTGACTTAATTTGGAGAGTCTTTACATAGGTAATCAAATTTAAATAAAGTCAGTAGAGTGGTTCCTAATCCAAAATGAGTGGCCTCCTTATGAAAAGGGGAAATATGACACAGAGAAAGACATGCATGGACAGAGGTGATGTGAGAAATACACTGAGAAGAGTCATCTACAAGCCATGGAGAGAAGGCCCGAAAACAGATCCTTCCCTCACAGCCCTCAGAAAAAGCCACTCTGCCAGCTCTAAAACCGTGAGACGAGAAATTTCTGTTAAGTCACCCAGTCTGTGCTACTTAACTATGGCAGCTGTAGCAAACAAACCCCTATCACTAACTTAATTATCAAGTGCTGTATCTATTCCTTTATTTCTTTCTACAGCATTGACTCACATGCTAGTGAATTTCTTCCTGCATGAATTTCTTCTTCTAGTCTATTTTTTCCTTCCTGACTACCACACCTCTTTAATTTTGTTGTTTTAAGATATTTCTTCCACTTAACTTGCAAGATGTTAATTTTACTCTCAACAGTGATACTCCTCTTTCAGTTTGTCCAAGTAATTTTTATAATGTTAATATCTTCTTAGTTTTAGAAAGTTTCTTTGTCCTCTAGTTGAGTCTCCTGAAATGTGTATTTTTCTTTTGCAAAAATTTTAATCTAAATATTTCAAAGATCCGTTTCAATAGAAGTTCCCTATTCTGTATGTTCTGTTGTTGTTTCCACTGATGCTAGATTCCTTAGGTAGACTATTGTTTCATTTGGCCTGTCATCAGCTCTTAGCGTCCAATGTCTATATGTGATAGTCAGTTTTATGTATCAACTAGACTGGGTAAGGGTGATCAGCCCAGAGATGGTAAAACATCATTTCTGCAGAAGGTTAGCATTTGAATAGGTAGACCGAGTAAGGAAGAATACCCTCACCAATAATGATAGATATCCTCCAATGTGTTGAACAGAAAGGCAGAAGAAGGGCATATCTTGCTCTCTGCTTAAACTGGGACATCCGTCTTCTCCTGCCCTTGGACATCAGCACCCCTAGTTCTTGGCTCTTTGGACTGGGAGCAGGACTGACACCATTGGCTCCTCTACTTCTCAGGCCTTCAGGTTTGGACTGGGACTAAACAACTGGCTTTCCTGGGCATCCAGCTTGCTGATGCCAGTTCCGGATCATTGAACTTCCCAGCCTCCATAACTGCCTGGGCCAATCCGTTTTAATAAATCTTTTTCTTTATATTCTATTGGTTCTATTTTTCTGGAGAACCCTAACTAATAATACACTATATCGTATTTGTTCCTCTTTGAGCCAGTTCTATCTTCTTTTGGTTCCCTTTTTAATGAACTGAATAAATGTGACATGTGTCCATTCTGTATCTGTATGAGACACAGTCTTTAATTTTTTGGAAAATTATACCTTGACACTTAACCATTTAGTATCCGTGTGACTTTGGACAAGTCACTCTTCTCAGTTTTCATTTCCTCATCTATAATAACAGGATTAAATTCCCATTATATTATTTGCCTTATTATATTACATTATTATTATCTATCACTTGCCTTACTGACCATAGGGTTGATGTGAAGAGGAAACAGTGATAAACATGATGTCACATCTTACACTACAGTTACACATGAGTTGGTGTACTGATAAGTGTAATGATAGATCTTTTACTACTATATTATACCTAATTCCCTTTAATGCAATGAGAGGGATTGAGAATCTGTGGGTTCAGCTAGAGATACCAAAGCCATACAAACTACACAAAGTATCATATATAAATTCATCCAAAGTTAATTAAGCACTGAAGGGCTTCCAGGGTAGAATGTTCTTTTAAATGATACATTCAAATACAGAAGAGAAAATGAGTTCATTTATCAAAGAAGACTTCTTTCTTCCCCATTGAATCTGACCCAGGAAGTACAGAAATTTAAATTTCTACATGCATGTATTTTTTTCTCTATACTTCACGAACTATATTTAGGAGTTTCAGACTACAACAGTAATATTAATATACTCATCTAACTTTTCATGTATGTAGTAAATATAGAAAAAAATTTCAATGACTGATAAATTATAAGATTGGATTAATATGTGTTTTCTTTTTTTTTTTTTTTTTTCCATTTTTCCAAAGCTGGAAACGGGGAGGCAGTCAGACAGACCCCTGCATGCGCCAGACCAGGATCCACCCGGCATGCCCACCAGGGGGCGATGCTCTGCCCATCTTGGGGCGTCGCTCTGCTGCAATCAGAGCCATTCTAGCGCATGAGGCAGAGGCCACAGAGCCATCCTCAGCGCCTGGGCCATCTTTGCTCCAATGGAGCCTCTGCTGCGGGAGGGGAAGAGAGAGACAGAGAGGAAGGAGAGGGGGAGGGGTGGAGAAGCAGATGGGCGCTTCTCCTGTGTGCCCTGGCCGGGAATCGAACCCGGGACTCCTGCACTCCAGGCCGACGCTCTACCGCTGAGCCAATCAGCCAGGGCAGTGTTTTCAATAACCTGAAACAGAAAGCTTATAAAACCAAACAGCTTAAATGGTTCAGCAATTCAATTTGGTTAACAACACTCTAGTTGTGGTTAGACTTTTGGGGTTTTACCTATGCAATTATAGTATTTTTACCAAGGAAGATAGCTTATAGTCAAAAAGCCTTTCAAATATAATCAACAATGCAATTTCTCTGAGTTTGATTTAATTTATTATAGTACATATTTTCTAATGACATAACCTCACCCTTGGAGTTTATCTATACTTACCAATATACTAGCAACTATTGTAGTTTTATATGTGACTGTGTGTGTGTGTGTGTGTGCGCGCATGCACATAATCTATACTTTATTGTAGAAGATATCATTTATTTGGTATTATCCTGTATTGTTTTTAAGAATGCCTTTCTACTTTTCAATGCACTACCAGGAATAGGAAGGGACAGGGAAAAACAAAGAGGAACCAATGAGCCCACGACCACGTCCTCATTAAATTCCCTAGGGAGGCTTTCTAGACTCTCATTAATCCATTGACAGATTCTGCTCATCTAAATTTCCCTCCAAAGAGTCTAAGCAAGCAAACTGAAAAGCAACGTAGAACTACCTATTCGCATTTGGTTTGGCAGAGTAAGTCACTGCAATTTTAAAACGTGAACAGGACGATGCTTCTTTGAGAGAGCTATTTCGTTATAATTATCTACTAAATTTTCATTACTGTCAAATATGATCTAATATATAATTAGTTCTAATAAAATATAAATAAAAATTTGTATTAATGAAGACAACTGAGATAAAGGGTAAATTGAACCAACCAAATAAATACAATAAAATGCCATTAAAATGGTGGCGGCAGAGGAAAAGGAGAAAGCCTCTCTCTGTGCTGTGTCACCGGGAAAAGCCGCACTGCCCATAAACCAGAACAGGACTTGACCTGCACTGAATCCATGGCACAGTGAAGTGCTTTATAACTGAATTTCACTCCTCAACTGAATAATTCATTATTTTTAATGAATTTCCTCTGTTCTGTAAGTAGCTATAGCCAGTCAGCGAAATCAACCATTATAAACTAGGAAACTGCAGGAAAAGTTTTCAAGTAAGTCCATTTAAAACTTGCTTAGTCTGCCTATTTTTCCTTTTATATTTATTACTGTTACTTCAGATGGCCTAAGATGAAATTTTATAGGACTCATTATCAAGTGGGCATTGATGGTTGTCTACCCAGCATCCATTTCACCTTGCTTGCTTTTTATAGTACCATAAGTTTAACTCAGATAATGACCAGTTACCCGCAAAGCCAATGTGGGTAAGCAAAGCTGCCCCCATTCCCAGATCCTATGGTTAACCCAGCTGATCTAAAGGTAACCCCTTGCCCCTTGCCACAATGAGGATTCAGAAACTCAGGTCTAAACTCAAGGCATTACCCTGGATTTGTTTGAAGAAAATCTGACTTAATTCAAGCCAATGGCACAACAGGGAGTGTTTGGGGAAGTGGGGGGGGGGGGGGGTCTGAGAATAGCACTGTCTTGCTCTTGTAAGAAAGCTAACAGAAGAAATGCCCTCTATTTGAGAAGGTAAAGCCTGGGCCCTCTCCAGCCATTTTGCCACCATGATGGAAGTCAGCCTGAGGACAAAGCCAACACACAGAAGAAGGCAAAAATAAGAAATGGAGTCTCGGTACTGGCCGGTTGGCTCAGCGGTAGAGCATCGGCCTGGCGTGCGGGGGACCAGGGTTCGATTCCCGGCCAGGGCACATAGGAGAAGCGCCCATTTGCTTCTCCACCACCACCCCCCACCTTCCTCTCTGTCTCTCTCTTCCCCTCCCGCAGCCAAAGCTCCATTGGAGCAAAGATGGCCCGGGCGCTGGGGATGGCTCCTTGGCCTCTGCCTCAGGCGCTAGAGTGGCTCTGGTAGCGGCAGAGCGACGCCCCGGAGGGGCAGAGCATCGCCCCCTGGTGGGCAGAGCGTCGCCCCTGGTGGGCGTGCCGGGTGGATCCCGGTAGGGCGCATGCGGGAGTCTGTCTAACTGTCTCTCCCCGTTTCCAGCTTCAGAAAAAAAAAAAAGAAAGAAATGCAGTCTCAGTCAATGGACTAAACCAATCTCCAAGTCAGTCCTACCTCAGCCTTCAAGTTACATTAATAATAAATTTCCTTATTTCTTAAGCCTCTTAGAATCAAGTTTTCCATGGTTGCTTTCTAACTAATACACAAACATAAATGAAAATAAATCAGATGGTAAATCCTTCTTCTTGCTTTAATGCCTTATCTTAAATAAAAACAAATTATAAATAATATAGCCACACAAAATTACAATTAGAAAATTTTCATAATTTCATAGAGAGTTTTAAAACCTTTTAAAATTAGAATAAGAAGCAAAATAATATTAAACAGCAATTAAACAGAAAGGTATAACTTAACTAAATGGGAGTGATATGTAACTTTTGGATGCAAAGCTCTGCCTTGGGTTGAAACTCAGCATTGCCAAGTAGAAAGCAAAATGCATCAATTTTACAATAAGACCAAATTAAGTGTGGGAAGACAAGTGAAAGATAAAAATGGAGACTTGGTTTAAGAGAAATCTGGAAATTAGTACACAATTCTGAAAGCAACCATATAAATTTACCCAATACAGTTTTTCCATAAGAACTTCTAACACTCCTTCTAGGCCTTTTGGCTAAGATCAAGTATAGAATTTCTCTTCTTCTTTCTTATTCTTCACCCTCTCCTCCCCTTCCCCCTTCCCCCTTCTCTTCTCCTTCTCCTTCTCCTTCTCCTTCTCCTTCTCCTTCTTCTCCAAGTGAGAGGAGGGGAGATAGAGAGACAGACTCCCACATGCACCTCAACTGGGATCCACCCAGCAACCCCCATCTAAGGCCAAAGTCGTGCCTATCTGAGGCCATACTCGCAACAGAGTGATTTTTGGTGCCTGAGGTGGAAGCTCCACGGAGCCATCCTCAGCACCTAGGGCCGATGAGCTTGAGCCAATCAAGCCATGGCTGTGGGAGGGGAAGAGAGAGTTAGAGAGAGAAGGGGGAGAGGGAGGGAAAGGGAAGAAGCATATGGTCAGATCCAGGACATCCACATGCCTGGCCAGTGCTCTACCACTGTGCCAACCAGCCAGGACCTAGGATTTCTAATACAGTCTCTTCAGACAGAGCAAGTTTATGTAAAATGAATAAAAAGAAAACCCGGCAATTTTATTATACCTCCAAGAAGGCAAAAGTTATCTTCTAGTCCAATTATCTTTAGTTTATGAATGAACAGAAAAAAGCAAATCAGGCGCCAATCAATGGGTGATGCCTCATGCCTACAATATTAAAACTTCCAGGAGAAATAACAAAGCTTTGATATTTTTTTCCAATGACTTCTATCGAAAGGATCCCACACCTCTATTTTCATCGCCTCAAAAAGACCTAAAGTGAGGGTGGAATCTCTTGCCCTCCTCTGAAGAGATGCACCAGAGTGAAGGGAGACGAGATCATAAAACTGTAGTGGCAGAAACACTGGAGGCAGAAAGAAACAAAGGCTAGAAGTAGGCTCGAGGAAGAAGGTCAATCGTTCTACTTATTTGGAGAAGAATATGAAATTATTCCTATTTCTTATTTCTTCGTGAAGTAGTTATTCAAAAGCCATCCTCTTTCTCAATCCTCCCATATATTAAGCATTTTATATTAAAAAACAGTCAATCACCTTTAAAAGAGGCTGACTGCTATTACTAACCAGTTTTTACTAGAGATAAGCTTAATTTTTATCAAAAAGCTATAGTCTCCTAAAATAAACAATTTTCCCCACCAACTCCTTGACGGTAGGTAATTTATCTATTTAATTAAAAACTGCAAATACCCCTGAGATGACCAGATTCTAGATAAGCATACCCAAACTTAGTACTTTTCTATATGTATATGAGCAAGAATCAGTTAGAAAATATAACTAACATTGCTAAACTCAGTAACAGCAAAAATGACAACCTACTGAGGAATAAACCAAACATAAAATATAGAAGAACCATTTTAAAAACTAGAGAAGTTTACTAAGACATCAAAAAATAGCTACATGAGATATAATGAGTTCCTGTATACTTCACCTCAAAACTGTAAATCTATTAAGTCAATACGCTTGAAGAAGCAATATCAAGAAAAAAATGTCAGCAGGATTTTCATGAAACCACACAAGTTTATATTAAAACTCACTAGGAAGAGAAAATGCTCAAAGAAAGTAATTAAAAAAAAAAAATAAGACCAATAAGGGGAAACTCACTCTACTAAATATAAAAGAGCATAAAACAACAGAAATTAAAATAGTGTGAGCCCTGGCCAGGTAGCTCAGTAGATAAGAGCACTGTCCCCCACATACCAAGGTTATGAGTTCGATCCCTAGTCAGGGCACATACAAGAATCAACCAATGAATACATAAATAAGTGGAACAACAAATCAATGTCGCAATGTATCTCTCTCAAATAAATACATAAATTTATAAATAGTGTGGAGCTCTTATAAAATGGAAATATAAATCAATGAAATAAAACATAACCACATCCAGAAATAAACCCATGTAAATATAGAAATTTGACATTTGATAAAGGAAGTATTTCTAATCTTTAAGAAAGAACAAAGGATTCAATAAATGAGGCTAACAAAACTGTCTATAAATTTCAATACAACATCAGCAAAAACTAAATAAGCTAATCATCTCCAATTTCTTCAAGAAAATGGAAACTGGCTCACCATATTCAAAGACGTTTTTTAAAGTTATCAAAATTTTAAATATGCATAGTCTTCAACCCAACAGTTCTGTCTATCCTATGGAAATACACGCACATATGCACAGAGATGTAAGCAAAGGATGTTTATTATATCAGTCTGTAAGAGCAAAAATTCTAGGAGCAATTAGTAGGGTTAATTAATAGCTAAGTAAACAATGACATCCATAATATGGCATAATAAATAGTAAAAAATAGAATAAAACTATATGTATTAATAAAATAAGTTATGTACATATGTGCTAAGTGAAACAGGAAAAGTTAAGTATCAGTAATAGTTGCCATTTAAATTTTAAAATAGAAAATGAAATTCTGTCTGTATGTAAATGCAAAGAACAATCCAGAATACCTATCAGTTAATAGGGGCCCTTCCAGGGAAAAGAATAGAATTGAGGTCAGGTATATGAAGAGACTTTTAATAGTCTATAGTTTATTTGTGTCTCAGTTAGCATTATCTCTTTCTCCCTACTTTCCTCCTTCCTGTCCAACTCTTTCTTGCAATCTGAGAGTAATATGAAGGGCCTCTGTAGATCATGAAGTCAAAAGTGATTTATAGTTTTCCAATTTGGAATCCTGAGGATAAACAGAGTCTCATAGTTTTAGTAAAATCAAGAATGAAAGGAGCAAAGAGGCTGACTACCTTTATAGTAGGAAAAAAGAGAGTAACAAACCCACTTAGCCCTCCACACTCAGCCCTCAAAGTGCAACAGCAGAGCTTTCTGAATGGGATGACCTCACCCCAGCACCAGGAATGAAACCCAATTACTTTATGGCCAGTAGGGAAATCCCATTCCCCTTGTCACACGACTGATTCCGGGATAAGAACTAAAAGTCTCAGCTCTCTGCTCTCTCTCTGTAATTACTAGATCCAAGGTGGTCCAATTGTGGCAAAGCTCAGGATAGTCCTTCCAAGGTATGGGAGAGAATGCTTATGCTCCCGCCAGAGGTGAAGGAAGAAATCGTAGCATGGATGCTGCTCACAGTCATCTTACAACCAAAGGAGAAATTGCCCTGAAGATAAAGCGTCTTCATGCTTTCTTCATGGAAGAGGGCCAAGTACAGGGCCAGAAAAACAGTCAGAGCTCTGAATGAACCTGTGTAAAGGTCACTCTACCTTAGGATGTGTTGCTTTAAAGGGGTAATAAATAACCTTCTTTGCTAAAGCCAGCTGGATTTGGTTTTTCCATTAGCTGCAACTGAAAACATCCCCGCTGCCGCAATGGGATGAGTAAAACCTAATGCCAATTCGTGATGTGATTTTTGAAGCCCGTATAGAATTCCATTTTCTTTATCTATCTGTATTGATATTGTATCTCTATAGATATTGATATCCCTATTGAATTTTAACTATTCCCTACTGATGACAGGTTGCTTACAAATTTTATCACAAATAAGCCAATGAACACCCTCTGTGTACCTTTACACATTCATATTGTTATTTCTGTAGGATAGATTCTTAAATATGAAATTACTAGGTCATAGAGTACTGTCTTTGGCTGCCTTCTCACCAATAAATTATTCACAACCCTGAGAGAAAAGACAAGCCAAAGAAACCTACACAGAAAGCACAGAAAGACTTGTTCAGGAGCCGCATGATAATAAAAGCCTTCGGTAAATAATTTCAAACTGACAACTAAGAAAAGTTGTCTTATGTCACCTGCCACTCTTACGAAAACACTTTGGTCAAAGAATAAAAGTCCATGAAGGGCTTATGGGTTAACTATGAGATGCCCTATAACCGTACGTAACTCAATACCTAACTTTCTGGTGTTAGATATGGAATCACGTTGATGGTATCTGACTTGGGTGTTAATAGACCATTATCATCACCATCACCGTCACTGTCAGTATTGTAGCCATTTACAGTGGTCCTTCGTCTATCATGGGGGTTAGGTTCCAGAAACCCCCTCCCATGATAAGCAAAAATCCACGAAGTAGTGGCCTTATATTTATTTTATTATTTATATTTTTTAAGGCTTTATAAACCCTCCCCACACTCTTATAAACCTTTCCCACACTCTTATAAACACTTCCTATGCTCTTAAACACTTTCTACACTCTTAAACCTATGTAAAATCCCGCAATATAGCAAAAAATCTGCGATACAAAATTAGATATAATTTAAAACTCTGCAATACAGTGAGCCCGCAAAAAGTGAACCACAATATGGCAAGAGACGACTGTATACCTATATCCTACTTTTTTTCTCCCTTTTACTTATCCACTGGGTCACAACCTTTGATGCACAGTATGTGAGGAAGGCAGTATCTGTTTTCTGACTAGCTCTCCTCCAATAATCTTACTTACACTCTGCTCCACTCATTTTTTCACACGAGGATATGATGTCACTACCAGTGACTGAATCCTTCCATAATCTCAGTTCCAAGCATCTCGCTTTCCAATCAACATCTCCTGTTTTTCAAGTTCATTCCCTCCAGAAACTCAACTCAATCTTTCGATCAAACTGGAACCTATATATGCCAATGATCATAGCACCTTTTCACTCTGCTTTCCCTGTGGTAGTCTTTCTTTCCTCCTTGACCAGTATTTTTTCTGTTTTTCCCAGTTACAGTTGACATTCAATATTATATTTCAGGTGTATAGCATAGTGATGAGATATTTATATAATTTACAAATCGATCTCTCAGTAAGTCTAGTACCCACCTGGCACCATACATAGTTATTACAATGTTACTGACTCTATTCCTTATGCTGTACTTGACATCTTCAGGGCTATTCTGTAACTAACAATTTGCACTTCTTAATCCTTCACCTTTTTCACCCAGCCCCACCATCCCCCTCCCCTCTGGCAACCATAGTCTGTTTTCTGTATCTGAGTCTGTTCCTGTTTTGTTTGTTCCTTTATTTCGTTCTTTAGACTTCACATATAAGTGAAATCATACAGTATATGTTTTTATCTGTCTGGCTTCACTTAGCATAATACTCACTAGGTCCACCCATGGTTTCACAAATGGTTAAGATTTCATTCTTCTTATGCCCAAGTAATATTTCACTTTATATATATATAACATCTTCTTTATCCAGTCATCCTCCCATTGACCAGTTTATATTAAAAATTTGTAGTCACCTCTTGCTTATTCCCTTCACTTCAATGCTCATCTCTGGCTTCATTATCTCTCTTGGAAAAACTCAAACCCTGATTATAAACAAGCTCTCTGCCAACTCTCTGCCTGTAGCTATGCAGCTGAATGAATGTAGCAGGTAAAAAACACAACCACGGTGAATAGTCTCACCTTGAATTTGTGACCACCAACCTCAAGTGGGCCCTTAGTCTTCTTACCAATTCTACAACTTTTTACTAATCTATTTACTCTCCTCCCCTTTTATTTCATACCTTTTCCTCTCTGCTTTTCATATCTCTCCCCATCCTCACTCTCCACTGATGACCTTGTTTCACATTTCACTCAAGCAATCAAAAAGGAACTTACACAACAAAATAAACTAACAAAGTATCAACTGGCTCACATATAGAGAACACACTGGCAGCTGTCAAAAAGGAGGCAGGTTGCAGGACTGGGTGAAAAAGGTAAAGGATTAAGCCAAGAAAAAACAAACAAACTCAGTCACAGCCAACAGTATGGTGATTACCAGAGGGAAAGGGGGGTGGGGGAGATAGAAGAGGGTATAGAGGAGAAAAGTGGTGATGAAACGAGGTTTGACGTGGGGTGTGGTATACACAATACAATATACAGGTAATGTATTATAGAATTGTACACTGAGGCCCTGGCCAGCTGGCTCAGTGGTAGAGCATCAGCCTGGCGTGTGAAAGTCCCGGGTTCGATTCCCAGCCAGGGCACACAGGAGAAGCACCCATCTGTTTCTCCACCCTTCCCCTCTCATTCCACTCTATCTCTCTCTTCCCCTCCTGCAGCCAAGGCTCCATTGGAGTAAAGTTGGCCCAGGCACTGAGGATGGCTCCATGGCCTCCACCCCACCCCACCCCCCGCAGTAGAATGGCTCCGGTTACAACAGAATATCACCCCCTAGTGGGCATGCCTGGTGGATCCCAGTCGGGCACATGCGGTAGTCTCTCTGCCTCCCTGCTTCACACTTCAGAAAAATACAAAAAATAAAATAAAAAATTGTACACCTGAAACCTATATAATTTTATTAGCCAATGTCACCCCAGTAAATTCTATTAAAAAAAAAAAAACAAAAAAAAAAAAACACCTCAAACTCCTACCCTGAAATTTTTTTACATATTTGTATGTATTCCAATATAACCTACGTGATGGTAAATTTTATAGTGTCAACTTGACTGGACCACTGGTTGCTCAGAGATTTAGTTAAACATTCTTCTGGGAATATCCCTGATGGATGAGATTAACACTTAAATCAGTAAACTGAGTCAAATTCTCCCCCATATGGGTGAGCCTCATCTAATCTCTGGGAGGTATGAATAGAACAAAAAGGTTGAGTAAGGGAGACAGTCTCCATGGTCGGACATTAGTCTTCTCCTGCCTTTGGACTTAGACTGAAACATATTCCACTAGTTCTCCTGGTTCTCAGGCCTTCAGACTTGGATTGGAATCATACCATCAGCTCTCCTAGGTCTCCAGCTTGCCAACTGAGGGATGAATTATATATATAGATATAGATGATAATATAGAGGTAGATGTATATCCACTTCTTCCGCTGTCTCTTAAACCCACTGTATCCACTCCATTCAACCAAAAGTGCTCGTATCAAGGTTACCAATGCCCTTCATATTGTCAAATCCTATAGTCAATTCTCAATCCTTATCTGGCTCAATGCACTAGCAGCATATGACACAAACAGTATCACCCACCTTGTCAAAACACATTAGGCTTCGGTTACAATGCATGACTCTCCATCTACATCAGTTAAGAATTCCTTCTCAGTACCATTTGCTGGTCCTTCCTTACCTCTCCAGTCTCTAAACATCACAGCATTCCAGATTAAGGTCACAGGCTTGTTCCTTCTTTTTTTCCTCTACCTTCACTTCCTTGGAGATCACATCCAGTGTGATGGCTTTAAAATTATCTGTAGCACCCAGCTGACTTCCAAATGTATATTAACACTCCAAACCAGTGGTTTTCAATTGCCTGTCCGAGGTTAACATCAGGGTGGTTAACTCTATCGCGGACTAGTGAAAACCACTGGTCCAGACACACTCTGCTATTCCATAAGATCAAAGCTGAACTGCCCTACCCATCCCGACCTCCAACTCCCTAAAAATTAACATGCCAAGGTATTCTGATTTAAACACTGCTAAATTAGCACCCCTTTCCATAGGGAGTAGTATTTTTACACACACAAAGCTCTCCAGAAAGCTCAGATTCATCCAAAAATAAAGAAGAAAAACACTAAAGACTGAATGATTTCAATTTAAGAAATCCAACATAATTTGCTAAATTACACATAGCACGTTATTTCTCTCGACTTTGTTGTGTAAATAGAGTGGCTCGATTTCCACAGCAGGAGACAAGGATCTTAAGGAAGGGAAGGGAACCGGTTGCACAAAATGGGCGGGAGAGTCGGGGAGGCACACTTTGACGGACAGAAGTTGTGGAGGCCTGCAGGCGATCGGGGGCCCTTTCCGGGGTGCTCGGGGGGTAGAAAGGAGAAAGGGTGTCCGTTTCTAAGGAATCTCCCGCACAGCGCCCAGAAGCCTGCTCTGGGGACCTCCGGTGCGGGAGACGGCTAGAGTGATGCCCAGGGTCTGGGGCTGGCGGAAGCCGGCGAGGGGAGGGCACGTTACCCCAAGAGCCAGTTCGGCGGGTTTCCTTCAGCGGGATGACTTGTGGAGCTCGGCAACAGCACGACCTGGAACCCAGGCATCCAAGCTAGATACCAATTCAACAGACTTTTTTCCCACGTTACAGAAGGCACACGGGAGCGCCACGGCGCACACAGTATATACAACGGCGACGGGAGACCCATATTCCCCGCCCCTTCCTCCAGGGCCCGCCCCGCTCGCGTCCGCCGCTCGGCGGGATTGTAATCCTCCCATCAGAGCGTCGGGATGAGCGGCGCGCATGCGCGGAGATTCTGGCTGCCGCTGAGCACTCCGGGAATTGTAGTCTGTGCCGGGGCTGTGGGCCGCGAGAGCCCTGCATCCCAGAGGAACCTAGAGAAGTCACAACACTCTCTCCACCCAGGTCCTTATTGCCATCTTCGCACCTGTCCGGTCCCGTCACACCCACGCGCTGGGCTTCGGTCAGGGCGCGCCCCCCAGTGAGACCACGAGATCCCCCTCTTCCCATCCTCTGTCTGTGCTGGAGGAGGCGGGGTCCACTGCCCGCCCCTCGCCGCCACCCTCCCCGCCTCCCACCTCCCTCCCCGGCCGGTGTCTGGCCGGTGCCCGAGGAGAGGCGGCGGCCCCCGCAGCGGCCGCAGGAGGGGCGGCGGCGGTGGGCGCCGCGGGCGATGCCCCTGCCGGGCTGCTCCGGCGGGGGGGCGGTGCGACCAGCGGCGGCGGGGGAGCCGGCGGGGGGCGGCGGCTGCGGCGGCTGCGGCGGAGGGGCCGAGAGCTGGCGGCGGCGGCGGTCGTGAAGGGCATCGGCGACGGCGGTGATGGAGCACTGATGTGAGTGTCTGGCGGCTGGGGGCCCCGGGGCTGCCGAGCCCCAGGCGGGCGCCCGGCGGCGAGCGGGAGCGGGAGGCCAGGGGCGGCGGAGGGATGCTGTGCGCGCGGTGCAGAACCGGGGTGCCGCCGACCCTCCGGCTGGGGCAGGAGCGGGGCGCCGTGGGAGCGGAGCCCGGCGCGGGGGTCCCGGGCAGAGGCGGGGGCAGCGCAGGCCGAGGGGCGTCTGCGATTGTTCTCAACACCCCTCCCCCTCCCGCCCCGTGTGTCTGTTTGTCACTTGCAGCTGAAGATGGAAAGAGCCAGGCGAAGGGGAGGCGGCGGCGGCCGCGGCCGCGGAGGCAAGAATGTAGGGGGCTCTGGCCTAAACAAGAGTAGACTCTATCCCCAGGCCCAGCACTCCCACTACCCCCACTACGCGGCTCTGGCCGCCGGTAACCAGCCCGGGGGCGCAGCCGAGATCCAGGAGCTGGCCTCCAAACGAGTGGACATCCAGAAAAAGAGGTTTTACCTAGACGTGAAGCAAAGCTCCCGAGGCCGGTTCCTAAAGATAGCCGAAGTCTGGATAGGGAGAGGCCGGCAGGACAATATCAGAAAGAGTA
The DNA here is from genome assembly GCF_036850995.1 of Saccopteryx leptura. NCBI lineage: Eukaryota > Metazoa > Chordata > Mammalia > Chiroptera > Emballonuridae > Saccopteryx > Saccopteryx leptura. The sequence goes on along the minus strand of NC_089506.1, from coordinate 23,795,194 downwards.
AACTGACCCTCTCCTTGTCGGTGGCAGCGGAGCTCAAGGACTGTCTAGGGGACTTCATCGAGCATTACGCCCACCTGGGCCTGAAAGGCCACCGGCAAGAGCATGGCCACGGCAAAGAGCAAGGCTCCAGGAGGAGACAGAAGCACTCGGCACCCTCCCCGCCAACCTCTGTGGGGTCCGAGGAGCACCCTCACAGTGTCCTCAAAACAGACTACATAGAGAGGGACAATAGGAAATATTATCTAGACCTAAAGGAAAATCAGCGGGGTCGTTTCCTAAGGATTAGACAAACCATGATGCGGGGTACTGGCATGATAGGTTATTTTGGCCACAGTTTGGGCCAAGAACAGACCATTGTCCTCCCAGCACAAGGAATGATTGAGTTTCGTGATGCCTTGGTTCAGCTCATTGAAGACTATGGCGAAGGGGACATAGAAGAACGAAGAGGTGGAGAAGATGACCCACTTGAGCTCCCGGAGGGAACTTCTTTCAGAGTGGACAATAAAAGGTTCTACTTTGATGTGGGCTCTAATAAATATGGAATTTTCCTGAAGGTAAGTGAGGTGAGGCCACCTTACCGTAATACTATTACTGTTCCATTCAAAGCTTGGACAAGGTTTGGGGAGAATTTTATCAAGTATGAAGAAGAGATGAGGAAAATATGCAACAGCCATAAAGAAAAGAGAATGGATGGCAGAAGGGCCAGTGATGACGAACAAGAATGCCTCGACTAGAGTGAAATTGAACTCCATCAGGCAAAATTTAAAATCAGAAATTGGCTAAAAGTACTGATCCATAATCCTTTGAAGAAGTTTTTCCTCTTTTTTGGCCCTTTGTTATTAGTAATACCTCTATAGTTTATGCTTCAAGGAGTCCGATTCTCATGTTATGTTATACATAGAACACTATAATTCTTACGGGAATTCCCACCTTCCCAGAGCTAAATAGTTTAGCTGCTTCACTCGCTCCAGACTATTGAAGTTTGCAAATCAGCACAAAATGTGACATTCTGACCTTCTAATTACCATAACTGAGATTTACATTGCACTATGACAGAATCCTGAAAAAAAAAAGATACATATACTTAATATGAAATGTGAATTACTATTTAACAAGTTCCCCAAAAAGTATCCCATTCCTAACTCATTAAAAGCTGCTAAGCTTACCTGTAAGGCAGTTACCACAGAAAAAGAAATTGACCTCAAGTAAAATATAAATATATTTATTTCCAAAAGTATAAGTAGAAATATAATAATTGTCCATTGGATAACTGAATATTAAATAGTGCCATTAAAGAATCAAATCTTAGAGTTACTATAGTAATTTATAATTTCAAATTTTGTAGGAGCCCTGGAGTTTCTGGTTGCCATAGCAAAGCTATGGGAGAGTTAGAATTGATTATTCTAAGTTAGTTACAATCCCATCTGCACTTCTGTTTATTGTATCATATATTTATATTGACTTTCCCAAGTTTCAGGAATTACTTTTATGTCACTATTGAGGGGGAAGGTTCATCCTGTGGCTTTGCCATGGACATCTTGGTGTTTTAGCTTTTCATGCTAATTTGAAGGTGGTGAGAGGTTTTTTCCCCAAAATATATCATGGATTCAAGGTGTTATATTTTATGCTTCTTCTTTAACACTATTTCAGAGGGGTTGGTGCACTAGTTAACTGATATAAAAATACATCTGTAATAATATATCTTAGTAGCACTTTTGGTGCAGTTGCTACCCTTAAAACTGAGTCAATACTACCAGTATAAACCTGACTTTTACAGGTGTTTTCATTGGGGGGCGGGGGGAGTTTTCTAAAAAGCGTTTAGAATATAAATTTTCAGCCTAGGAAAAATATTTGAAGATTGGTCATAAATATATTTGAAAGGAAAATTCAGGCATTTTCCAAGGTGCTCTTTATAATACTTATAAAGGTTTACGTTACACAAGACTCACTCATTTACATGTATTAAAAGTTACTTTTCAGGAAGTGCCACAGCGATTTTTCAACACCTAAGCAATTTTTTAAGTGGCCATACTGTATATGTGTACCAACCTACCCTGTATTAACTGACTGGATTTTTATCTGTTGAGCTGCATTTTATTCTGAATGAAATTATTGTCTTTTATCTTGGCTTTATTCCCCTTCCACACAATAAGTCCATATAATTATGTTTAAGGGCCAGACACTGATTTCAACCACCAAATATAGCTCTCATTGCTGAGAGCTGGCTGCATGGATTGAGATCAGAATATAGCTCTTCTTTTATATGCTATAAGTAACTCACAGTTATTTTAACAATTTTTTTTCCTTCAGAGGTTTGTCCCCAAATACGTTTAAATAATGTCACTAAGGAAACTTTATGATATGAATGAATTAAGAAAATTAATTTCACTGGTTTATGTCACTTAAAAACAAGCATTCAGTAACCCAGACATATATGCTGGTGTTGGTTTGCAGATTGTATTTCACGTTTTCTCAAGTAGTATGAAGGAATGTCATTAGTTTATTATAACTGTGGACCATCTGGATCACTATGGAACAACTGAAGGTTAGAAGATAATGTTAGTACTAGAGTTAATAGCACATGGTGGGTGTTGAGACTCTAAAAGTATCAAGGATCTTTAAACAGTCCTAACTGTAAAATAACCATTGTAGGCTCGATAAAAGTAGTTTGGGGTAGATGAAGGAGTGGTGTGCACTTGAATTACTGTACTACTGATTGTTATTGCTGCCCATCATAGTGCCTATTAATATTAATTAACCTGTCAGATTTTGGCAAGCTGGAGCTGTGAACATTCCAGTATTTGAGTGTTCCTATCACTATTGCTGTGACTGTATACTCTTTTAAAACTTTCCCTTCTAAACTATTTATATTGGTTAAGTCTAAATGATTTCTTTTTTGGTTTTTAGTCTGATAAGATTTGAGTGTGTGTCTATATATATACATATGTATGTGTGTATGTATATATATGTGTTATATGTATATACGTACACACACAGTGCTATGTCAGACTTAAAGATATATATCTTTAATTTATTGTATATAAATGTTATAAGTTAAATTTTGCACTAATTATTTAAGTAAAGAATTAGTTAAGTAGCCAAATTTTTTACATTGTATGTAAACTTCAAAGTTTTTACCATCTAAAAGCTACAGATTGGATAGATGCATATATACCATATATTACCAGCAATTGAATATACTTCAGAATCATTAAGCCTTCTTCCAGTGCTTTTGTTTCATTTTTTCATAGTTAATATAGTCATTGTAAAATGAAATTATGCTATGATTTTTTGATACTTAAAATTCCCAATCAAACATTAGCCATAATCAAACAAGATCCAGTTCAAAACTCTGGTATTAGGACATGTATTGCCATGTATCTTATAAGCTACTATTCTTATCTGTGCAATATACATTTTATTGTCATTTGTGACATAAATGGAGCTGCAAGTGTACGTGGTATTCTTCAAAATAACAGGATCCCTGCCTTAAACACATTAAACTCTTAAGGCAGCCGGATGTTAGGCATCAAAACATGAGCATTAACGGTAGTAACCAAAATTACTAGTTCACTGTATAATTCTAAAACACTGATGATGTTTGCACATAATAACCCAAGCATAATGTGGTACAGACTCAAACTGTAATAATATAAGCTAATAGTATGAAATTTGGAAACGGGTTCCTCATAATAGTTGGCAGTATGCTCCTAGTAATTGAAAGCAGCACTAATCTGTTGCTTATATGCAAAAGATGCAATGTATTATAAAACTATTAATGTTCTGCCACATTTTATAATTTTCTTGTTATAGCCCCAAATTGCCATGTCCCTTAAACTTGAGTCAAACACAAGCTTATTTGCACTAAAGAGCATGGCCAAAAAATAAATGACAGGGTGGAAAAGCTAGTTGGAACCTCTTGAAATAATTGGTTCTAATAGGAGAATTTCACATTTGTCTATTTGAAAGCTATATGATCCAGGCAGACAATCTGTCAGTTCACTAATTTAATAATGCACTTTACCTTTTGTATATAAAAGATGTACATTTATGCCACTTGACAGGTGGGATGTGTTTCAATAACTGTGTAGTTAGAATTTATAGGGTGATCTCTTGCATGCATATGTTTTTGTTGGCACTGCTGTAGTAACAAGTTTCCATGAAATCAGTGTAATGGAGAAGGGTAGAAAATGCTTTTGAAACAAATCCCAATACATTTAACAGAGTTTTAAAATAGAGTCCATATTTGTGTTTTTAAGGGCTAGAAGAAATTAAAAAATATTTCTAGCCCAGATTAATATTACAGTTGAGACTATATCTAGTTGAGACTCCTCATAATACCCTGAAAGTTAATTTTGGAAATTTGTGCTGTCAAATTTTTTTTGAATGATTTTGTTTCGTTGTTAATATGTGTTCAAATAACTAAGGAAAAGACAGTACATCACTGTATTATAATTAAAAGTAAGTTTGGCTGTTATGGTGTCATTAAGAAAACACCCAGACTAAAGAAATAGAATTACAAATGAAGAAAATGCAAAGAGCATTTTGCAAAGAGCAAATGCAAAGAAAACCATTGCTGAGATCCATTATTTCAAAATTTGCAGAAGAACTTTTCACCAAACAGAAAGGGTATTGGGAGACTTAGTGTATCCTTTCTTCCTAAAAGCTTCCTAAGATGTACATTTGAAAACTAGATAACTGTTGCTTAATAATAGGTTGTATGTACTTTACTAAGAAACACTGTGTACTAACAATTCATCAAGAGTATGCTATATTTACTGCATTCATTTTATATCTATGGATAAGAATACATTATAAATAGTCATCTTGTCTTAATATAATCATGTATTTATATTGTAATTTTGCAAATAGTTTCGGTAAATAAACATTTATCTGAGCTGCACAATTTGAAGAGGATGAAATTGGAATATACCCTCACATTCATTTTTAATAAGCAGCTACCATTGAAAAATGTGCTATCATTCCTTTAGGTTTTGTTTTACGGTTTATTTTAATATTAAGTAAATAGGACTTAACTTGAATATTTAAGTGGTGTCCTGAAAATAATTTTTCATAAATGTAAGATTTCTTTTCCTACTTATTTCAATATGTCTTTCATTAGAACTATTTATAAAAAAATCTGATTCCAAGCTTTATGTAAGGACTTTGTTTAGTCATCCCATAATGTGGAGTCTGTCTTTACCAAAACACCAAACATCTTTGGCAAGTTCTAACCTAGACCACAAAGAGAAGTTGAAATTGATTCTATACCAATGGAATAATACAGGTATAATATTTACCACTGCCAAATAAGATTCTTAAAATCATTCTGAAGGTTCCTTAAAGATTTCCTGAATTTCATAGAGAAAATAGTGGCTAATGGCTAGCCCATCAGAGAAAGAGACTGAAGATGTTAGCGTGCTGTTAAGGCAATCCATAGTCTATATTACTGTAGCAGTGAGGTACAGGGAAAATGGGTTTTCCCAATTTAATGTCATGTGAAAACTGAGTTTTTCGTCTACAGTTACTCTGTCATAAAGTAAATTTACCCAAATTTATGTAGCTGGGGTCTTATGAAAACAATATGTGGTAGTATATTTTTTGTATAGTAAAAAAGAAGTCTTTTTTCTTAGTTTGACATGACTTTTTAAGTAATTTAAATTTATTTTAGTAGTGAGTTTTTAACCAATATTTTTGAATAGAGAAAACAAAATATTTACTTGCTACAGATGGGTAGAAAGTGAGAAGTAGCAACTGATGTTACCAATTTCTTGTATGTCTTTCTAGAGTTACTCATATACATATATTCTTTTAAAACATACAAATGAAAACATACAACATACGCTATCCTGTACCCAGTGGTATCAGTTTTACGTCTGTCATTAGAAGTTACTTTTTTCCATTTACTTAGAGACCATACTTGATCTAGTTAACATAGCATTTATTTTGAACTATATTATTACTCCAAGGGAACCTCAAGGAAATTTGGATGAATACCATTGATATTTACTTAAATTGCAAAAACCATATGTATATTAATTTTAAAGTGTGTAAATATTCCATTTCCCTACCTATGTTGAACCATCTTGCTTTCCTATCTTCCCCCTCTTTCTTTCCTCAAAAAAGCATTCACTTTTTTTCCTGAAGTAATACAGATCAGGACCAGCAAGATATTAAATTATTTAACCAAGTGTTATTTTACATTAACTATGTTTTCTAATGAAAAGCATCTATATTAAAAGTTTTTACAAATTACCACTTTCGGTGAATTTTTACTGATTCTGTTACTATTATCTTAATTTTTAGATAAAAACAAATGAGTTATAGGAGCAGACACGTACTAAAACTATAGCGAAAGGTTATGTTATGACTCTATTGAAATCTTTTGGTTTATTAACATGACCTTTTATGCTTTCGATGAGAAAGGCATTAGGTTATTAATGAATAATTCATTTAGTAACTTGGTCAAATCCAAGACTAAACAAAGGGATAACACTAGTCCTGATTGTTTAAAGCATTGATCCCCATTGAAAGACCCAGACTTGGTGAAATATCCTTGAGACCAGAAGGTACCATGATGATTTGGGGGAAGAAAAAACTTTGAGGCTATGAGGTTACAAGTACAACTAAACCATCGCCATTCTCTGCTGGAAAAAAAATCTAAAATAGCAAATATATCTGTTTAAAAATGAAGTTGGCATAACCATTATTTCTGAAAATGTGAATAAAACTGCTTTAATCATTCCCCAACTCCTCCACCCCGAAATAATAATTCTCTCTTTATTCATTTCAAGGGGGCATTTAAGGTCACTTTTCTAAGGATCATCAAGAAAAAGTAATATCTGAAAAATTAAAGGTTTCAAAATTGAGTTCTGAAGGATACGATCTAATTATGAATTAAAAGAACCAGGGTATAAGATCCAGTACTATTAGGAATAGCTTAAAGAATGTGTGGGTTGAGAAAGAATTTTTTTAATGGATTGGTTTCTGTAAATTTTACAAAAATGTTAGTTTTTTATTTTTTTTTAAAGGTTTAAAAATTAAAACATTAGTTTAAACTTTAGAGTCTCTAATTCTTGGCGTGATTTTCTGTTTGTTAAATGAGAGAAGTGTTGTTAGAAGACAGGATTCTCTTAAACATATATTTTTAAAGCATAAAAGAGTTTGCTTCTTTTATTTTAATGAGAAGTAACTACGTATCCTTTGCAAAATCTATAACATTGGTAAAAATCTCCGGGTATTTACTTAAGTCTAAAATGGTTTGTATGTATTGTTCCTTATTTAAAGAGAGGGGTCAAAAGGAAGATGAATTCACCTTCAGAAATCAGTTTTACTTAAATCTAGGCTAAAAAATATTAACGATTTAGTATACTTAAGGAGTTTCTGATGTTGGTGCTTTGTGGTAAATTATGTTTTAAAAACTTTACTTTCTTTTGAATATCCCTTTTGAGAAATTTCTTATTCTTATTAGACCAGTGTCATCTATCAGTAAATAAAAACGTTTTTATAATAAATTAGTACTGCTACAGTGATATCAGTGATCTGAATAGGGAGAAAATATTCACTTAAATGGAACATAAAGTTTCTTTTTGAATGTCTTTACTTTTTTCTAAGATTGAATAAGAGTTGTCTGACCTCTCATTTACTCCCTTAAACTTGGTTTCTGTGTTATTTCATTCAAAGTAAGTCTTCATTGTTCCCAGGAAATAATAGGGGTAAAAAAAATTTAAAAAGGAAAAGTAATCCCTAAGAAAAGTGTTCATAGTATTTAAAATCAGAGTTGCTCAAAGTGTAAGATTGGGGAAGGGGGCATTTTTGTTGGTTTTGTCTTTATCAAACTAATGGTATAAATCTGATTATTTTACTTTATTTGGTTAAAGTCAGAATTTTTTAATCTGAGACTCCTATATTCAGAAATATTTAATATTTTCTTTTTCTTAGAGAAAATGGGTCTGTTGAATAATCCCATTCTTCGGGATATAATTTGATATTTGGTATGTATTTGATGAGGTTGTTGCCTTGGAGGGGCCGATATGAAAGAGAATGGTAGTGGCTGGTTATTTTGTTTGCTTACACTAAAAGAAGTCAATCCAACAGAAATGAGAAGAAATAAGTCATTCTCAAAATTAAACCCCTATTTACTTAACTTTTAAGGGAGTATTTGAAAAGAAGTAATAACCCCTAATTCTGCTAATGTATGGCCTGACCCTAAGCAAATTATTTCACTTCTGTTGAATGGCTTCCTTCAACATATGAAAAATGAACAAGATTGTGCTAAGAGCTGAGGTTTCCTCCCCCTCTAAACTTTTTAAATGCTGTATCAGTGGAAAAATAGATGGCACATACCAGAATTGGAAAGTGTGAGAGATTCTCTCTTTATATTAAAACAACTATAATAACGCAGCAACCTTTGATGCTACCCAAAAGAACGGGCAGAAGTGTCAGTTTTATGTACACACCTGTTTAGCCATACAAAATAAAATTTGGTTCCCATTTCTTCTTAAGGCCAAATTGTTGTATACTAACTACATAGCTGTCCTATGCTTTGATTTTTTTAGAGAAGTATTTTTATTATCTATATGAGGTCCTATTCTTTGAAATCATACTTGTTTCTACACATTCTACAGTTATTTCTCATATGCTGCATGACTAAAGTATTTTAAAAATTAGCATCATCTCTTGAAATGTCATTATGTCTGAAATAACTATAAATCACATTGCTAAATAATACACTGCAACTATCTTTGCAGTAGTCCCTGAGAATCAAGTACTGCTTTTGACCTTTTTTTTTATTGGTCTTGTTAAACATTCTATGTTATAAATAATGACATTTAACAAAAAAAAAGAAAAGAAAAGGAAGGACACTGAGCTGTGAACATTATGGTTATGCTTTAGAGGATCTATAAGTAGCAGGCTGTGCAAAGAGAAAACATCATAATGGGTCTGTTTATTTGCTTTTAGCCTTGAGAAACTGCAAAGGTTGATGCTTAAAGGGCAAGAGAAGAAGTACATGAGGTTCCTGTCTTAGAGGCATTATATAGGCACTCCAGTCCTCCAGTAAGTAGGGCACCCACTGTCAACAGAGAGGATTAAGAAAAAGTGACGCTTTTCTCCTTAGAGGTCTCTTTTTTGGTGCCTGTTTGTTTATCAAAGACAATGTTTAAGAGTAACCAAAGCATATTTTGAAGTGTTTATACACATGTGTATCTTGTTAATTTCTTCCCTGCTTTTCCTCCCTTTATCCACGGTAACCTGTTAGACATGGGTGAGAACACAAATTTCTCCCACTACCACCATGACCCTACCCCATCGCATTGATTCATTCAGATGACAATTAAAACAATAGAGACCAAAGCTGCTCTTTGAAAATTTAGAAATTTCCCTATGAACTAGATCTATGGACTGAGAAAAAACACCTGTTACTTTATCAACTAATCTCAATACTCTTACCATATTTCTATGTAATATTTTAGGATAAATAAAAAAACATTCCACTTGGGATGATACGGACTGAAAGGTCAGTTACTCCAACTTTTCAATATTCAGAGGATCTTCAGAAAATATTTTGACTAGCATGATTGACAGGTAATTTCAGAAATGAATTTAACCTTTAGGAAAATTGCATCATGACAATTTTTAAAGAAAAGGTAACAAAAGGAAGAGTCAAAATGTATCAATACTAGTAACTATTATTTATTGAATACTCAACATACATTATGCATTCCTGGGCCCTTACATCTACTATTTTTTTTTTTTTTTTGTATTTTTCTGAAGCTGGAAACGGGGAGAGACAGTCAGACAGAGACTCCCACATGCGCCCGACGGGGATCCACCCAGCACGCCCACCAGGGGGCGACGCTCTGCCCACCAGGGGGCGATGCTCTGCCCACCAGGGGGCGATGCTGTGCCCCTCCGGGGTGTCGCTCTGTTGCGACCAGAGCCACTCTAGCGCCTGGGGCAGAGGCCAAGGAGCCATCCCCAGCGCCTGGGCCATCTTTGCTCCAATGGAGCCTTGGCTGCGGGAGGAGAAGAGAGAGACAGAGAGGAAGGAGAGGGCGAGGGGTGGAGAAGCAGATGGGCGCTTCTCCTGTGTGCCCTGGCTGGGAATCGAACCCAGGACTTCTGCACGCCAGGCCGACGCTCTACCACTGAGCCAACCGGCCAGGGCCACATCTATTTCTAATCCTCATAACAATGCTCTTGCCATCTCTATTTTAATATAATTTTCCAGAGGTTTAGAAACTTATTTGATATTTTAGAACTAATATATTTGAACCCAAATTGACAGCAAGTCAAGAATTGTGCTCATGTAAGCCACAGTACTTTTAAGACTTATTCTGAAATTTAGTCTGCTGACTAATAAAGCACTATCTACCCCCAGCCACCACTATCAATAAATCTGCCTCAGATTACTGGGAATTACTTTCTCTAAAACTATTTCCTATAAATGGGGCTAGTTTGACCAAGGGACACTTACTTGCTTATATAGGGTTCATCTAGTTGGTTAAAGTACGGTGCTAATAAAAACAATTTATTGATCTATGATATGGTTTACAGATTGAACCTCTAATTTCAACCAACTACTTCAAATAAATGTCAGTAATTTAAAAAGGCATCAAATGAAAATGTAGATGTATTCTCTCTATTCTACCCTTAAGGGCAAAGAAGAGACAAATGACTCTTCACTGTGGGTCTACAATTTCATTTTCATAACCAAAACCAACTGATTATATTAAAAGTTGGAAATAAATCTTATCCGTATTAGTGAGAATTTTATTGATTTTGTGCCACTTTTTCCTGCCATTTAGTAAGTTTCTTCTTCTTTTAACTTAAGCGGGTAAACTGAGATAAGTGCCCTATTTACAGGTAGATATTTTTCTCCATTTCTCTAGGCCAGTGGTTTTCAACCTTAAGTGTGATTAAGTCTCATCTAGAGGATTTGTTAAACCACAGATTGGTGGCCTCCACAACCAGAATTTTTCTTAGGAACAGGAGGGGGGGGGTGACCAAAAAGTTGCATTTCTCACACCCTCTCAGGTGAACCAATGCAGCTGGTGTGGGACCACACTCAAGAACTGCTGCTATAGGTTGATGTGCTTTTTTTACCTTAGCTACAAAGGACAGCGAAGGAGAAACTGATCAAAACAAATGTAGCATCTTGGTGGAAGAGTCTGCTGCTCATTCTGCCTTGAGAAGTTTACAGATCTTAAAGCAAGCACCATTTTTTATAAATGGACTAGAGTTTGGGTAAAAATTATTTTCTTTCCTTTTTATTCTTTCACCACATTTAATAACTTTTCTTAGTTCCCTCGGGTTTTTTGACAGCTATTTTGAGAGAATTCTGGTAGGAATGAACAATTATGACTCCACGTATGAAAAGCTTGGCTTTCAAATTTATGGAGACAAACAGAGTTTTAATTTATTATATACCTGGGTGTAAGTCTTAATAAAGGAAACTGAATAACTTCTATAATCAAATCAAGAATTATTAATACAAGTTTTAGTGACTATTAAATATTAGGACTTGAAGAGAGCTTAGAATTAGTTTAGTCATTTAATTTTACATTTTGTGACGTTACTCAGATGATTCATAATGACTAAAATAGGCTAAGTAATCAGAAAATAAATGCTAAAACTTAAAATGGTGATTATCTCTTAAAATATACATAGTAAGAAATATATACTAATTTCTTTTAAAAGCATATATTTTTACCATCTTCTTGTGTCCTATCTAAATGTAGAATAAAGGTACTATATATATACTATAGTGTGTTTATGATACTTTTTAAAAATTAACAATTGGCTCCATTGATTTAAATTTAGAAATACTTGCCCTGGCCGAGTTGCTCAGTTGGTTAGAGGATTGTCCTGATATGCCAAGGTTGCGGGTTCCATCCCTGGTCAGGACACATGAAACAATCAACCAATGAATGCATAAATAAGAGGAAAAACAAATCGACGTTTTTCTTTCTCTTTCCCTCTTTTTCCCTTCCTTTCCCTCTCCCTCCCTTCTTCTCGCTCTAAAAATAAAAATCAATCAATACAAAAATTAGAAATACTTCACCTTAACACTCATGAACATATTATTTGAAAATGTAATATATTTAAAAATAACTTGTTTGCCAACCTATAGACATTCTATAACTAATGTGTTCAAAATTAATAAAACCATATTTTATGTATAAATCTATACAAATAATATATATTATTTGTATATACACATAACCTCTTAATAGCTGTCATTCTAGTGAATCACATCCTATCAGAAATACTAAATTCATTTCTAGATATTTGGCAGTTCTGTAAGTTCATTAACTTCTTTTTGCAGGTATTACCCCCTCAATGACTAGTGCCCCAAAACAAGAATGAATTTCTAATTGTGAAAAAGATTAACCCCTGACATAATAGACATAGTGACCAACTCAAAAGCATTATTATAGGTCATGTAATTTTCTTTTAATTATTCTGTTTGTATTATTGCTACAAGTTAAATTTTAGATTGTCTTAGAATTCTATTTTGAGTAGGCTTTAGACAAAATAGAGATGTATGGTAGATTTATAGATTTCAGCTCAACATGAGAACAAACATTAAGAAGCAGTGTTACTGCCATGTTACTAGAATTACTTAAGGCAGAGATTAGGCATGCCCTTAATGTAGGATGCTAAAGGGAATTAATAAATCAGAAAAAGATTGAGTTGTTATTACCTTGAAGATTCTTTGTAACTTTGAGAGACAGAATTTTGGGGACAAATACTTGGAACTCCTGTATTCGGGGTCTTTGTTAATTTATCGAGTTGAATAAAGAAATGTGATTTCAATTTTTCTAGTATTGTTCTAAAAACATATTAAGAGAAAAGTTATTTCCTCCCATCCCTTGTTATTGCAAATAATATAAGAAACAGTCTTCAAAATTTCATGAGCTTTACTAATTAAATGAATAAGTTAAGATAGGTTTTATGAACTTTGCCCTGCAAAATTAAGTCTGGCTTTTATAATTTTTATAAGAAAATGTTCACTTCTAATCCTTTTTAGGAACAATTATATGAAGGAATAAATTTAATATTTATATTGTTATTTCTAAAGTACCTGCTACAGGTTTATTTGGGAAGACATAAGAGATAACACAGTAAATTGGAAAATGGAAATATTGGATATTATCAAATAGTTTATAAAAAAAAGATTAATTTTTTGTATTAGAAGATAAGTTTCCAAGTAAGCTGATTATTGCTGCAAATATGTGTGATTCTTTCCTAGAGAGTTTCAAGGCTTTGTTAAAGCTAAGCAGAGTAGCTGTAGCAATAATATATAAATTCAGGGATCTAGTATGAACCAATACGAAATTCAGTTCTCATTTGGGGGCCCACTTTTTCTTGCCACTTCTTTCAATCATCTGTGCTTTATCTTGATACTATAATATTTCCAAATTTCTGGTGGATAAAGAATACCTTTTAGAGACCTAATTGAAGTGTATACTACACCAAAGTTTATAAACTATACATTTCTAAGTATTTATCTAAGTAAATTTTTCTGTGCAAAAATATGTGTGTGAGTGGATGTGTGTAAATTATACATATAAAGAAAGCCCAGTTCTTCCCCCATCCTTTCCCTACCCCTGGAGAAGCAATGATAAATTGGTTTTATCTTATTACTGCAATTGATTGGCTGCCCTAAAGTGCTATGTTGAGAACTTGAAATTGCATCTAGAAGAAAGAAGAACAGCATTCATGCCAAATACTTGCTGTTTGTCCCCCGTGCTTTCGAGCTACAAAAGTTCTCATTGTAGCTCTGTAAATGTCTAGCTTAGCCTGACAGCTGACTCTTGCAACACAAACTACCATTTGACTCACCTCCGAATTTGTTTCTTCTAAGACTTCTAAGCGATTGCTTTGATCCAGCAGTCCCTCCTTTAAAACAGCAGAGAATCCTCAATGCGCCTCTGAGGAATTCAAAGAATCATAGCCATGATAATGTCATCAAGAATACCATTAAGCATTAAACTCTATATTTGCCTCTATTGAGTTCTATCATCCATTAAAATGACAGTAATTTCTCCCTTTAAGATTTAGTTCAGTCATTCTCAAATCTTAGTGTACTTCATGTATTTAAAATGTAGGTTCTGCCTGACCTGTGGTGGCGCAGTGGATAAAGCGTAGACCTGGAAATGCTGAGGTCGCCGGTTCGAAACCCTGGGCTTGCCTGGTCAAGGCACATATGGGAGTTGATGCTTCCAGCTCCTCCCCCCTGTTTCTCTCTCCTCTCTTTCTCTCTCTGTCTCTCTGTCTCTCCTCTCTAAAATGAATAAATAAAAATTTAAAATAAAATAAAATAAATAAAATAAAATGTAGGTTCCGGTCCCTGTCCCCAGAAATTCTGATTGGGTTGGTCCAGAGTGGTGTTCAGAAATTGCTCTTTGTGATACAAGTGGTCTGGAAGCCATTCTTTGTCATTGACTTATCTTGGATTCTTTCTTCCATATCATTTTTCCATCTGGAATTGTTTAGGTTTTTAATAGTCAGCCGTAAGTAACACCAGGGGATAATGATTTTTCTTGGTTATAAGATTAAATACATGTAATATCTAGGGTTCACTTTAAACACAGAGAGGCTAAATACATTAATCCAAGTATTTAAGGTTATGTACTATCATTTTGGCTAGCTTTCTGGGCAGTAATCACAGGGAGCGCTAGTTTCTGCCCCACCACCTAAACTCAAATTCACAGTACTTGACATTTAACCACAGATTGTATGCTCCCCAGATTTCACAACCAAAACAGAACCCTGAATCTTGCCAGCCTGAGTCAAGTTCATAGATGATTTATCTTTCGCTTTCTCACAAGTTAACCCTCTAAACCTCAAATGATTTTTTTAATCTTCTGTTTTTAGATACATGCTTATAATTTATTGGAAGTAGAAAAAATACCATTAGTCAGTATGAATAGTCATTTATTGAACTATAGTCATTCTTCTGGTCTTGTTCAACTTTTTTAGTTGTCAAAAAAAAAAAAAAACAACCACATAATATAATTTACCATTTTAGCCATTTCTTATTATGTTAACCATTTCTAATCTCTAGAACTTTTTTATCTTACAAAACTGAAACAATGTTATCCCCTGGCAACGCCATTCTACTTTTTTCTTCAATAAGCAAGATGTTTGCTTAACCCTTCTCCCATCAATAATGGGTGTATAATTATTATAATTATTGCCACTTATCTCACCAAGTATAATCCTTATAGTATTCTGTATTATTATAATTCTCACATGTAAAAAATTTTACAGTTAAAAGCAATTGTGCTTATGTTAAAACTTTTATTAGAGTTTTTGGGAGACTGCAAATAAAGGATATTTTATCCTGGGAGCTTTCCACTGGTTTACAAGGAAAGCTAACACTGTGTTCCCCTATGAGACCCAGAGGACTCCAGAAGGATATTTTGTCTTTGTTTGTCTGTTTATTTGTTTATTGAATGTTTGAGGTTAAAGCTACCAGGGCCATTAGGCATAAGTCCTGGAATTTCTGTAGATTTTTGCCATGTATATTCTAGGATTGTTTTCACATTACTTACGTAGTAAATTGGAAATTTTCCTGAAATTTGATGGTGTTACTGTTCAATAAATGATTTTAAAATCTTGGCTTAGTACAATATGAAACTGCTTACCTTTAAGTAGGTTTACTAGAAACATAATTTAGGAGGAAATAGGCATAAGTAAAAGTGCATTTTCTGCAAATGGAATGTTTCAAATGTGATTTCCAAAATCATTTGCAGTAAGAAAAACCTCAACCCAAGCAACATTTTTAAAATTCATATTTTTTTCAAAAACAAAAAAATTTACCTTCCTGTTATTAAATTTCTTTCAAGAAATCAATAAAGTTTGAAACCCTGCAAGCAATATTCATCTTAATAACCAGAAAAGCTGTAATTACAAGTACTATGCTTATGATTTTGATGTAAGAAAAGATCTGTCATTTCTTGGCCTAAATTATCTTGGAACTAACACAAAAACTAGCTGATTATGATTCTTGGATAATGGTAACCGAAACTTTCTTCACTTTATGAATGTAAAAATATATAATATCAATGTATTCTTATACTTTTTTCAGACAAAAGCAATTTATTTAAAGCACTTTAAAATTCCATAATTTTTTGTAGCACCCAGATTTTTCTTTAATGATCTGCTGCAATGTGTTGATAGTATTTACTTCAAAGAAAATTCTTTAAAACTAACTGTCATTATTCCTTTGATTTCCATTATAAAATTAGAAATGTGTTCTCAGTAAGAAGAAAGAGATTTTGAATTGAAAAGATTTAGTAAAAGAGTTGTGGTACATCTGGTTCAGTAACATAATAAGCAATTACTTTTTTTTTCTTTGCTTGCTTTCATCACTGTTTAAGATCACCCTTTGTTGTTCACCATTCTCACTCCCAAATCACTGAAATTCAATTAGCTCCATGCAGTCCTCAGCACACGCTGTCAGCAGCCTAGAACTTAACCTTTCTGTAGTCTCCAACATAAGATAAACACTAATATTCTGCCAGTAGGAATCTTTAATATAGTAAATCCAGCCTGAAAATTCCCCAAGTTCTCAGCCTTTTCTGACAATTATTTACCTACATTATCAATTATTAAATTTACTTAGAATAAAGGATGCCTGTTTGATTTACAGTAACTAAATAAAGCTAACTCGCATTATTTTTCTTCAAGTATTATTAAGCTGCTTTTCTATTTAAGGAATCCTTTGGGCCGTTAGGTAACTATGTGCAATCCGGTTTGTTAATCACCATTTATTGTTTGACTCCATTTTTTAAAAACAGCCAGATATTACATTTAGTAACATACCAAGCTATGACTCAAGCAATATCTTTCATTAAGGTGATTTGCTTCTGACTTGAGACATAATACATAAAATCTACATTACATTTGATGGAAATTTTTTTATATTTCATGTGGAAAAAACTAATCTTAGGTAAACACAAAACCTGATTCTTAAATTAGATTTTCAATAATTCTAATTAACAACTTAGTTTTAATAATTTTGTTACAAAATAACTATAAAATGAATGTGAATGCTAAATTAGTCACTATATTTGTCCTATAATTAATAAAGCCAAGACAATTTCAGTTGTGTATTATTTGGACTATTATTTTGCACATTCATGGCGGTTAAAGAATCTCACCTCTGCCCTCCTTGCGTGCAGCCGTGTGAGGTTAGGGTGCTGTGTTACCTACCCTTCTGGACCCCTGGCTCTGTGCCTTCTAGCTGGGCTCAGGGCAAGTCATTTAACCTCTGTGGACCACAACTTATCCATCAGTGTGGGGATTGGATCAGAATAGATGATCTCTAAAAAGCTTTTCAATTCTGTATCCCTAGAGTCAGAGAAACTTCTCTTAAAATTACCTTCAATTTCCTTCCGTGGTCTTTTCTCATTTTTCTCCAGATCCTCTATGTTTCATCAGGCATTTATTGCCCATCCTCTCTTCTTGGCATCCTTCATATTTAGTGGTGGTAGCTCCACCAGACTGTTTCAGTGCACTGTTTCTGAGCTGTCCAGATCACTCTGGACCCTGCCAAGGTCAAGGTATATATAATTCTGTATACCTCCTTTGGCCCTGTGTATAAAACTTTAAATAGGCAAGTCTTTCCATTCCAGGAGATTTTTTTTTTTTTAGACAGAGCCTAAAACTTTATTAAATATATTTAAATTTTTGAACTTAATTTCTCATATAAAATTCTGTCATCTTAACTTGAAATTAATTTTAAACTCAGAGAGTGTTTCTTCCTCTTTTCTGTTCCCCTCTGTAGCGAACACTGGGCTGATCACTGAAATCCTCTCTCTTCACTTAAAAACCACCGTTCCTGTTCTCGTTTTGCCTTTAAATCTAGTTGCTTCAGGATCACTTAACCAACAAATCAAAATGTCAACAAGTGGGAATGAAAGTGACCGTTTAAAAACCTAATAAATACTATGTCACTTTATGTCAAAGAATTACTCACAAAATTAAGATGTGGTAGAATATAGGATCTTTTGTTTCTTACACACCCTGAATTTTACTTCTGAAATATTCTTTCCCTTGCTCTATAGATAAGGTGATCTTCTTCTATTCACTCAACGGATATTGATTGGCTACTCTGTGCCGGGCCCAATGCTGAGGAATGGAAATGCAATAATCTACAAAATAAAAATATTCCACTGCCATTAGCTTTAAATGTGCCATGTCCAAAATTATTTGATTGCAAGTAGCTCTTGGAACTTAATCAAACTGTGATTTTTTTATTTTATTTTTATTTTTTTTTTTAGTTTTCCGAAGTTAGAAGCAGGGAGGCAGTCAGACAGACTCTTCCATGCGCCCGACCAGGATCCACCCAGCATGCCCACCAGGGGGCGATGCTCTGCCCATCTGGGGCATTGCTCCATTGCAGCTGGAGCCATTCTAGTGCCTGAGGCAGAGGCCATAGAGCTGTTTTCAGCACCCCGGCCAATTTCGCTCCAGTGGAGCTTTGGCTGAGGGAGGGGAAGAGAGAGATAGAAACGAAGGAGAGGGAAAGGGTGGAGAAGCAGATGGGAACTTCTTGTGTGTACTCTGACCGGAAATCGAACCCAGGACTTCCACATGCCAGGCCAACATTCTACTGCTGAGCCAACCAGCCAGGGCCAAAGTGTCATATTTTTACTCAATAGATATTAATCTGATTATCTGCCAGGCATTAAGCAGTGTGTTGGTATATAAGAGAATTGTGTTTGACGCTATCTATTATAAAATGCTATATGACATTTTTTCTTTAACAATTTATCCTTTAAATATGATTAACTACCTACATTCTGTTTTAGTGATCACAATATATTTCATTGATGTACATTTAGAGAACTACAGTGATACTATTTCAAACAATAATTCTTCCTTCTCGTGCCAAATCTCTTTTGATGTCCCAGGATGAAAATAATAATTCTGTTTCATCTCACATGCCTACTGTATTCAAGGGATAATGACTTCCTGAGCTCTAGGTTGGAGATGGCTGGGAAGCCGCATGCAAGCTCTCATCATAAGACTGCTATGATTTCTGCGTGAGCACTGAGGAATGAGTTGGGGAGAAAGGAAGAGGAAGGCAAGGAGTAGAGACAGTCATATCACGTATTTGTCCTCCCTTCCCTAAGCTTTTGTATTCATCTTTACTTTCCTGTATTTCACTCTCATCACATATACGATATCTTCACAAACTTCTTTTCTGTCCATATATCTGATTTTAGAAAACTCCATCAGTGTGCTCAACTAGGAATATTTCACCAATGTCCAGATGAAATAGCCTGATTCTCCTATGTGTGTTAGCAGAAGTTATAATAATTTTCTCTGTAGATACATTGCAGTGAAGAGCCAGTAATGCGTAAATTCAGTTACTTACTGGCACAAAAGATTCATTTGTCTTGAAGTTTTCTCCATAATTGGCTATTAATTCTGACATACATTCTAATTAAATGTAAAAAGAATATGGAATTTTAAATTGTAATAATTTACGTATAATTACACATATTTCTCAAAATTCTTCCACATAGTGTATCTCATTTCATACTAATGAAAATACTGACTTGGATTAGTTTAGTTCAGTATCGCTGAACAGATGGAGAAAGCAGGGCCAGGCAGGTTAAATGACTTACTTAGATCACTTAGTGACATAATCAAATACCAAGGTTTATAAAGAACCTACTGCTCATTGAAACCTTCACAATAACACAATAGAAATTTTCATGGTAAACTTGAAATCAGACTTTGGTAAAATTCAACACATGTTTTTATAGCTAATTTAAATAAGGTTTTTTGGAAATGTATTCTACATATTTTCCTAGTTTTGTCACATCTTTGGACTCCATTCTGCACTCAGTCAACTATCAGTTTTAGCCCTGGCAGAAGATAGATCAAGTCATAATATTGGAATTCCACATACACAAACCACTTGCCTAGATTCAGACTCTTCACCTCAAATCACTGAATCTTTGATTCCTATCTTAACTAGTCTTATGGCCTGGGTTTCTACCTTCGTGAACCTTCCTAATTAGAAGAACTTGATCCTAATGACTAGAATACAGATGGTTCCTTCCTGTCCTGTTCACACAAGTCTTGTCATGGCATCTGCATTGCAATGTAGCCTTCAAAAAATGTTATTTAGAAAATTTAAGAGAGAAAACTACAGTACTTAATTTATAAGTAAGCTCAGTTAGTAATTAAAAATCGACATGAGAATTTTTTCCCTACACTCTCATAAACAAGAGATAACTGATCACATAATAAGTTGGAAGCAGGCTTTTTCAAAAACCTGTTTGAAAAGGATGTTGAGTTTTTATCAAGTTAACTCAAGAACCCACTTACATTTTTATATGGTGATTATAGCTGTTAACTATGAAGATCCTAGAGCCCTGAAGCATCATCATTCACCCTCAAAATTTAACCATGCTCACTATATTATATTTGTATTCAAGATTCCATAGGATTCCATTTCAATAGGGTTAAAAGCATGGAGTTAAAGCTCTGTTGACTAGGAAACTTCATTAAATAAAATGACCTTAAATTCCCAAATAACCACGCTCCTGGCATTCCCAAATAACCATGGTTTCATAGCATCATGACTGGCAGGCTGAACTCTAAAATTTTATATGCTGCTTGAATGTTTCTGTCCCTACATTTCTATGGCCATAATAGTTTCATATTGGCTCTAGCTGCACAAATTATCACATAGTTATAAATATAAAATGATCAATTTGCCTAAGATTATGAAAAAGGAGCTTAGTAGAAGTTCCACATTTGGTTTTTGCTATGATGGAAATAAAACAACTTAAATCCATTTCCTTCACTCTCTTCAGCAACAGCAGTAATTTCAGCTGTATTTTTAGGTGCTGTAAGCCCCGCCTCACAGAGTTATAAGGCAGTCTCAGTGGCCCTGGTACAGAATAGCAGAGAACAGACTTTAACATCATCCAGTCCAAAATCTGTCACTTATTGTGACATTTTGGGCAAATGATATAACTTTATAGAGTTACTGTGAGAGTTTATTCCATCAGCATCCAGTTTATACTAATTAATGACTCACTAAGTGCTGGGTGATCTTCCAGGTCCAGAGGATGTATCAACAAAACAGATAAGATTTCTTGCCTTCCCAGAACCCATAGTCAACCGTAATTCTCTTAAAGAAAATTAAATGTTAAGATACATGGAATTATTAGCAGTTTCTGTCTCATAATAATCATTTAATAAATATTAATAAGATCATTATTCTTCCCAACCTATAGAATGGACCGTTCCCTAGAAGGTATAGCAAAACCAATGCAAAATTGAGACACTGCCTCCTTTTACCACAGGAATGTCCAGTTATGGGAGTATCAGGGGAGTTGGGCTGGCTGTCATCTTTGAAACTGTTTCAGTCAACTATGAAAGTGCACAACTGTGTAGGCAGGCATTCCTTGCACACAAAACAAAAGCACTAACTTTATAAAAGAAAAAATTATAAATTAGACTGCATCAAAATTAAATTTTTCTGCTCATCAAAAGACACCATTAAAAAAAAGGAGAACAATTTACAAACATTACCAATAAAAAAAAAGTGAATAAGTTATCCACAGACTGAAAAATATTAAAGCATATTTTTATTGCTGGAGAAACTCACAACTATTGTACTTTGTTTCCTTCTTTTTTTTAAAGATGGTAATTTGTTTGATTTGGGAACCACTGGCCCCACTAGTAAAAGGATTACATTCACATGCTTCTTCTTATTAGTGTAAGTATCTATAGTACCTTGACAACTTGAGATCTTGTTTAAATCTACCATCAACGTTGATTTTGTTGTTGCCTGTAGGAGTTTTTAGAGTAATGTAACACCCTCATTTTATAACATAGGAAAATATTTAAAATGTCACGTATCTTGTTCAAAATCATTTAACTCCTCATTTCAGAGCTTGAACTAGATCTTATAAGTGGTCCTTCCAACACCCAATGTCTGTTACGGGGCTTCAAAATCAATGGGAGACGGTATGTGAGATTCATTTGAAATATTCATTTTCTGCTCTCAGCTAGAAGAGTTTTCTCACCTGCTTATTTTAAAGCTGAAAGCGTTATCGCAAAAGTATGTTTGTAGTTCATTTTGACCCTGAAAAGCTAGCTTTTGGGGAGTGGGTTTCAGGAGAGGAAAGGAGCCGTTATAATTCAGGCCCTAGGCGCTAGCTATCACAGAGGCGGCTGTAGACCATCGTCTTGATACTAAGCTTCTCCTCATCTCATATCATCTTGAACTATGTTTTTCCTACTTTCTACCACTTGGTATTCTGCTTTCCTTCGGAACTTAAAACCTTGAAACCTTTCACTCTCTCGGATATGTGTACATGAAACATCACACGGCTATCCATTCTGTTAATTGCCTATGTTTTTATTGTTCATTCTGGAGAAGCAGACGATGTCCTTTAATGTCATTGAATTTTTTAAAAGGAAAAAGTTATAGCTAGAAATATTGGTTATCTTGTATCAACTTACTCTTGTTTTACAATTGTGTCGATTTATGTTTATGTGATTATCGTGTCACCACAGCAGTGGCGGCAGTGATGACATGTGGCCGAAGGGTTTCAGAGCAATGCTGTTTTTACTAATTAAGGATGAACCTGTGCTTTTCCTTTTCAGTCATACTGAATTTCTCATGTGCGGCAAGAAGCTAGTATGCGAGGTAGGAAATGGCAGTTTCAGGGAAATGAAAGCATTCATTCATTCATTCAACAAATACTGAGTTTCCTCCCATGGATCAGGCATTGTGCTAGGGAAATGGCTTACTTTTTTTTTTCTCTCTCTACTCTCAAGTGGAAATGATGATTAATAATAAAATTATATATAAATATTTTAAATGGTGTTTTTAAAGGAAATGTGGATTTACGACAGTAGAAACCTTTGGTGGGTTTTAATTAGACTAACAAAAAGAAATTGGAGAAATAATTATCTGACTTTTGATTACAGTTTTTAATTTTGCTCATGAATACTTGTTGTCATTACTTGTAGGTAAGTTCCATTCAGGATATTACTATTTTCTTCTCAGAACCGGTGGAATTATTTTTACTTATTTGTTCCTAAAATTGTCAGATAGTATTATAAGGTTATTTCGGTAGGAAATGGGGGACTTACGAGCTATTTTGACTCTGCAGGTAACCTCTTGAAAGATTATGAACACATGGCCCCTTAGATTTGAAATGGTGAGGCAATCATAAATTAGGCCTCAATCGTTGGCATTCAAAATGGTTTTTAAAGGCGATGTGATACACTGTGTATATATTTGATTATACAACAAGTGGCATAAGGTAAAATCTTGTTTTCATCCCACCACAATGTTTTAAATTAATCAGCCTCCTTCCCTACTCCACCAGTATCTCCTCATCCTTGGACAACCAAAACAAGAATGACGGCCATATTGCCATGACCACTTTTTAAGTAACATTTGAACTCAGTTTTTATTGATTTTTATGGCTTTTATAAACTAGTATTTTCACAATGACAAATCTGACTTGGATAACCTTTTCTTTCCTAAAGTTCTTTTTAAACATAAGATCTTTTATATCCCTTCTTAGAACTGATACATTTGGTACGGTCCATAAAAGAATGTGTCTTCTTTTTTCTTCAGTAACAAAAAACTTGCTTTGGCTCCATGCCCTGATGTCAATTCCATGTCCTGTGTACACTGTTGCTCATGGTCTTCATTCTTGGATAGGTTGCTCTCTAAGGGACAGAGTGCAGAAAGAAATTTTGAAATGCAAAAAAGAAAAATGTCATTGAGCCTCTGATACTTCAGCAAGAATATTGTTTTTGTTCTTCACATTTTTATTAAGATATAATTTACATAAAGTGAAATACTCAGATTTTAATATACCTCCCAGTCAGTTTTGATGAATATCAACACAGAACATTTTTCTCACCCCAGAAAATTTCCATGACCCCCTTTCTAGTCAACATCCCCACTGCCCCTCCCCCCCCATTTTCACTTCCCAAAGCAATCACTGATCTGATTTCTGTGGCCACAAGCTAGTTGGTTTTGTCTATTCTGGAATGTCATATAAAATGACATGTATTTTTTATATTTTGCTTTTTCCACTCAGCCTAATAGTTGTAAGATCATCCGTGCTGTTCAGTTTATCAGTAGATAGTTCCTTTTTTATTGCTGATGAATACTTTTTTAAAACAGGCAATAAATGAGCAGATCCTCACTGAGTAACTTAACTGACACATAATACTGTTAAAATTTTGGCAGCAAACCTGACCTGATAATGGAGGGAACAAAATAACCTCAAATATTAACATTAAATGACAGTACTCCTAACATTCAAACAATTCTCCCACTTTCACTAATGTTATATGCATCAAGAGCTGCTCTTTTGGGAGACTAGACTATTTTATTAAAAACGGATACTGGGCAAGTATACTTCTGCATTAGCAATGGCCACAGAACTGTTATTGTGTCTTCACTTTTAATTCTGTTTTGACCTTTGAAAGTAAATGTGAAAAGTAATTTAAGGAGGAGATACTTGGTATGGTATCTCTATTATCAGAACATGCTGCAAGGAATACTTTCATTGTTAACATGATGATATCTCAGTAGGTTTTATGCACTCTTAAAATAATATAACACTGACCTTATAAACTCGGTTTTATTATTAGACATTCACTTGGATCCATGATTTATATAAATGAAAAGAGAGTAGATAACAATGAAAGTAACATCCAGATTGTATTTTTTGCTCTTCTGAAAGTTCTAGTTGACTTTACCTAAATTTTGCAATTTTAAGCAAACATTCATTGAGGTTCCGGGGACTGGCAACAAGTTTAAGTGAAGATTATGCTGTAATTCTAGTGGGCCATGTAAATTGTGCACCAATAAATCTAAAGGGTGAATTTTTACTCTGTGCGGTTTTGGTTTGTTTTTTTCAAGAGAATTCTATTCTTACCAGAAAGGAGTCTGAATTTTGATATAACTAAATAAAGAGAGGACTGAGCTGGCCTGTGGCTTGTCCATCCAAACCACAGAGAGATCCCAGAACACTACATCCTACATCAAAGGTCACACAATAGGCACTCTCTTAACTTTATGGAAAGTTAGTGTGTCATTTCGATGTTTATACAACTATTCAGCCAGGAAAAGAATAACCATATGGCACTGCAATGCTTATATCAGTTCTATGGAAAAAGGTACTCACATGAAATAAATTTTGCCAGGTGACTAAAAGAATATTAACAAAGTTTCAGATGATTCCCATCCTCTGAATCCATCTCATTCACTTATTTTCTCATTTTTTTTGCCTTTCTGCCCTCCACTAAAACACATACTTTCCTCCTTCCCTCTAATTCTTATCTTTTCCAAGTTCCTAAATTATTTTACCATGTTCATATTTCATTCTGATAATTCAAAACATACTGCATTGAAAAATCCCTTCCGATGACCTGCTTTAGTGTAGAATTTATCCTAAGTCTTATTTCTTACAAAAAGACAGTTGCACTTGAATTAACCAAGAGAACCTCATTCGTATAATTTAGCCCAAAGGAGGACTTCCAGTGCCATCATACTAAGTAAGCTGCAAGGATATATGTTCAAAACTATAAAGATGATTAACTACTTTTGAGCATTTAACATCATTCAGTTGTAGTAATTAATTTTAATTAACTTCCAATCATGTGTGTTGCCACGTGGGAAAATGAGACTACGGCCCTTGTTCCCATCTGAGCATGAGTAATGGTATCAATTTAATGTAGGAAAGGTATAAGCTTGATTTCCAGTGAGTACACACTGCTTCAAGGAAAGTCCTAGCTTACCAGAAATTAAAGTTGATAGTAAATCATCTTTCCTCCTATGTCCTTATGGTTCTGGCTAATAAAAATTAGATTTTTGCTTTCTAGTTTGGATTTAATAATGTTTTTGTTGCTTCTCAGTCAAAATGTCCTAGTTAATGATTCTGTTTTTATTAACATGTATAGCAGTTTAAATTAGAGATTCAAACTTAATAACAGAACCATTTGTTTTTGCATTGATGTGTTTAAAACCAGAACTCCAAGTTTTACGAGAAATAATGTTACCTTCCTCTCTTTGAAATTAGAAATGAGGTCTTGAATGTAAGGCCTGTTCTTTAGGGCTCACGTTCATGCAAAGGAGTAGGTGTAAAGGCAAACCCCGAGCTACTAATTTTGCTGACAATATAAAGTATTATAATATCCACATTATATTGACATAATTTAAGTAGATGTATTCAGGATTTAAAAGGCTTTAACATGGTATTGTTGCAAAAGAAAGATTAATGGTGGTTTAAAGAGAATTTTTAATATTTACAACTGTGAACAACTGTTCAAAAGTTCCAAAATGTCAAACTTTGAGTTTAACCTATCCTTTTATTCTTAAAAGTAAAATATACTTTGAATAATGTACAGATTGCCATCTCCTCAGAGGAGGAACCATTTAGCACAGTATAGGATTTTGGAACTCAAAGAGACTTTGACATGATCTAGTTTAACGTCAGCATTCGCCTAATTCACTAAAACCGCTGTCTTCACAAGGATCCTATGTTTTCTGCACTAATTTCAAAAAAAAAAAAAAAATTAAGAACAAATAATTCCAGTTGCTTTTGCTGTATATATGTAACTGCCTTTTTGTTTCCTTCTGATATTTTTCATACTCGTGCTAATGACTGAAGCCGTGAGAATTATTTCTTTGATTCTTTATGCCTGGGTTTAGCTTAAGAAAAGAATAGCCTATCATATGCAGAAGCATAACTTTTACATACTGAGCAAAAGAAAAGATGAGCACTTCCCAATTTTTGAAGTAGTGGTAGGAACGGTCAGTTATGGCATGGTACTCTGGAGGACCCACACCATAAGGACTTTGCCATCATGGTTTCAGAATCAGTAATACTACCCTGCTCAGTAAGATGGGGAGAGAGGAGGGGCACAAAGAAAACCAGATAGAAGGTGACGGAAGACTATATGACTTTGGGTGATGGGTATACAACATAATCAAATGTCAAAATAAGCTGGAGATGTTTTCTCTGAACATATGTACCCTGGTTGATTAATGTCACCCCACTAAAAAAAAAAAGATTACCTACCCTATTGTAGTAGAGAAGGAAGAGTAGGCAAACATAGCTTTTCAGTTTGGAAGGGTGGTAAGCGACAGTATGTTGAAGTTCTTTGTTGTCTTTCCTCAATCCCATTTCTCATTCATTAAATCAACAGATACTTCCTTTGCACACAACATGAGCTAAGCTAAGCACTCTGCTGGGTCTGTAGATACAGCAGATAACAAGATCTAGTCTTTGCCCCCCAGGGACATGTGATACAGATAGGGCAATGCTATATAACTGCCTGCAGAGCGGAGTAGATAAGTAAGATCTTTTAAAACCCTGTGTAGCTCCAAACTGTACAAGCAATTTATTAATTTTGCCTTCCTCGTAGCAATACAATGAGATGTAACTATTATAATTAATTTCAGGGCATTTTGGAAATGGAAAATGCTATATAAGAGCTGAATAATAGAAAACATGATTAAATTACATTGTAGGAATGGTTCTCATTAGTATGTTCAGTATTTATGTCATACTGTAGGACTGCTACCAGGGAAAAGCTAAATTAGTAAATGCAATCATCTACCTTTTGCAAAGTCAAGAAAATATCTGTGTATTAGCAAGAGCAATTGCGGAATCATATTGTTTTGGGTATTACATGAGCTAAATCAGGTTGGAATATCATATACAGTGTAGTTTCCACATGTCTATAGCTTCTATTAAGAATCTGCATTTCGATGTTTATTTGAAGTATTTCTCTAACAATTTTTAGAAGTTGCCCTTACTCGAGACTATTGCTTACCAATAAGGGATTATATTTTAATACTTAGAAAATATAAAGAGGTTTGGTAAATTATATAAAATGAATATCTAACCTTTCTGCGAGTCACCTTTCAGTGTGCTGGATTTGGGGAAGTTATCAATGATTTATCATGCCTGGTCCCTTCTGATTTTACTTATGTGTTTAAAGCTTGTTAATTCTCTCAGAAGACTAGGATAACAATATATACCCAATTCTTCATCTCCAAAGATGAAGAATTTATAGAATTGGATGTTTTTATATGCTTTTATAGAATCATTCTTTACATACAAGATTGAGATTTTCAAACCATAGGAAAAGGGTGAGATTCTCTCCGGATAGTCATTTACTGTTCCAGGGTGACGAACTCATCCTAATTTTAACATTAGCACTTTTATGTTTTACTATATAGCATTATCACCCTAACTAAATGACGTAGTATACCACAATTTTTAGCCTGCAACATAATAGAAGACTGATGACCAGTCATTGAGAATCATGAATCATGATCTAATATTCTTTCTTTCCTCTAAACAATATGATTTGGGGGTAGGGGGGTTTCAATTTATAATGAGACACATTTCTAGTTTAACTTCATCACACTCAAACCACAAAAATATTTAAAATTTAACCTTGTAATGCATGCTACTTACTTTTTAAATATATATTAATATGATTATTACTTAGTAAGGAGATCATAATTTTTATTGTTTTCCCCTGACTTAACAAACTTATTAATATTGAGAGCTTTCACACACTTACTTATTATTCTATTTGTTCTATGTAGTGTTGCTTTGGTCTCTGATGTCTTTTTGTTCTTATATCATTTTTATACATTTCCATTTAGCATTTCTATTTAGAATGAAGAGATAGAAGCATAAAAATTAATAGCCCATGAATCAAACAGTTTTGTTTATGCTTAATAGGAATGATCAATTAAGGCTAGAAACCTCAGTGTTTAATACTGTTCTCAAAACTCAGTTATTACATGTATTGCAGCTTCAGTGATTAAAGAGAGTAAGTAAAATATGCAGTCAGATTAAAACAGGATAACTAAACCAATGTTTTTTTAAAAAGCATATGTCTGTGCATTGCATGACAAAGTATTATTAAAACTTACCTAAATAAACTCTCATGATGTTTTCAGATTTTATGAGAATGCTTTGGCTAGGCCTGGATTTGAATGATGACAAAGGTTCTAACAGTAATAGTTTTAAAAATATACTATATTGTATTTAGGAAGTTAAAATTCATCATCCTGGTTATATTTGTGCCAAGTTTGTAAAACTGTACTATACTATTATGAAAAAGGTAAAACTTTACATTTACTGAGATTTTGAAAAGTAGCATTGTGTGCATTTAACAAAAAATTCTGGTAACTCATGGTACTTTGGTAAAGGAATGTGCAATTTTAAAAGTTTATGCCACTAAAATATTTTTTTAATTCCCAGGAATTACTCTTCCTAGGCTTTAAATTCAAAACCAAACCCATTTTTAAGACTAGTACTTTCTTCCTACTGGTAATTCTTGTTCTTCTAAATATGAGGATCATTTACTTTAAACCATTCTTTGCAATGGGTTTTAGCTTTCTTCCTTCATTCTAACCTCCGAAACCTTTAATTTAAGGAACATTTTAAGTTAATCCAGTGGTAATTAGAAAAGCACTTTAGGTATCATGGCCATTTAATCTTATACTTCAATTTAGTAATTTTATGACAAAAATAACTAAATTCCTAAAAAATAACATTCAAATATTTTAATTAGTTTTTATTGGTTATACCAATCAAGTAAGTTGATGTCCATATAGCTATAATTTATCTAAAAATCTGATGCTGCCAAAACAACTAAGTACACAGCTGTTATTAAATACCTTTATATCCTCCAAAGAGAGATGATGAGAACAAGAGAATTCTGTATGATAATATGGCTATTATACATACTTCTATGAGATTACTGGTAGTCTACTGTGACCCACTCATGGATGGTAGAAGCAAAATGAAAACAAATATCAATGCTTTAACATTAGGTGTTGGCATCGATACAGATTATAAATAAGCTGTTGCAATAAAAAAATATTGAGCTTGTATTTGAAGACTTGATCTTAGATGGATTTTTTGTGGCCTTTTTTCATTTAAGGCTGCACAATTATTTTCAATGTAAAGATAACAGAATATGTGAATGAATGAAATGATGGCTCTGTTTGCCATGGGATTAAATAGTCTGTTAAATTTTTGAGGGGCGTTGACTGCTATATATTGCAACATGAACTAGAATGTTCAGAAGCAACATGAGAGTCTTCTGTACAAATCACAGCATTTAGAAATTATACATCTTTTTCATTCCTTACAAAATGAACTCAGAATTCACAATTCAAATTTTATCTTTCTAAGCTCCTAGTTATTAAAAGTCACCTAATATGGATTAAAAGATTAAATAAAATTTGTACTATAAAAGATGCTAATAATAACATAGCCCGTATATTACCAAACTTCTGATGTTATAAAGCCTTAAAATATTTTAGTGAAAAATCAATTATGTGGAAATGAAGGCACTTTATTACCTTGAACTAGTTATCTATCTGTATATAATTTATCTAAAATCTCATAAAATATTCTTTATCCTTTTATAAATTTATCCTACTTATGTGTTTTTGTAAAGCTTCTCATATCATGTAATAATTCAAACTATTTTAACTTAACAGAAAATTGTTATTATATAACCAATGAACAATACAGAAATAAAACTCAAGAGTAACAAAAGTTACGCGATAGTGGCAAAACTGTTAGTCTAAGTCTACAATCATTTGAGGTTAAAAATGTAAAATTTTCCAGCTTTTTCACTGAACAATTTTAGACAGCTTTTATTTTTTTAATCTTATTTTTAATTGGTACTATCTTTTATTAAAATGTTGGTCCAATATAAAACCAGTAATCAAAACCAGTAAGCCGCCTGTCACAACTCAATTTTGTTTTAGTTGAGTTTGTTTTTTAATGTAATTCTAAAACATTAAGAAATCAGTTCTTTTTTTTAAGTGAGAAGTGGGGGGCAGCAGACAGACAAACTCCCACATGCGTCCAACCGGGATCCACCCGGCATGCCCACCAGGGGGAGATGCTCTGACCATCTGGGGCATTGCTCCACTGCAGTTGGAGCCATTCTAGCGCCTGAGGAAGAGGCCATGGAGCCATCCTCAGCGCCCGGGCCAACTTTACTCCAATGTTGCTTTGGCTGCGGGAGGGGAAGAGCGAGACAGAAAGAAAGGAGAGGGGGAAGGGTGGAGGAGCAGATGGGGGCCTTCTCCTGTGAGCCTTGGCTGGGAATCGAACCCCGGACTTCCACACACCAGGCCAACGCTCTTCTGCTGAACCAACGGGCCAGGGCCAAGATATCAGTTTCATTTCTTCTATGCTCAAGTCAGCCATGCCTGGTGAATTATCAAATTGTAATTAGTAACATGGGTGTGCTGTTTCTTTTTCAGAAAATCACTGCTTGATTTATACAATGAATATGATTCAATAGAAGAAGCAATAGATCATTTTTTTATGTTAAATATTTTTCCCAAGTCAAACCTTACATCTTTCTGACATTCATAAGGATAGGCTGGCTTTTATCCAAGAATGTTTTTCAACAGCAGAATATTTCAAAGGGAACAAACTGTGCTTTCATTTTGTTTGGAGCAGTTCATTTAAGAAAAGAAAAAAACACATTTGTCTATAATTTTACTTATCTTTTTTTCTGTGTAGTGACCATTTTTTTCTATCACTAGTTTTTAAAAAATGTTTTAAGTGGAAAGGAATCAAGTTTATTAGAGGACAGTTTTCTCTCACCAAGGATAGACTAAAGATAAATTCCATGCCAATCTTTGGTTGGTTTGTTTCTTTTAAAAATAAAATATATTAACCCAAAGGTGTGTTAATGTCAAGGCATGAACAATCTTAAATGTAGATCTATTGAGTATTTTGTGATGCTGAGTAACAGACTTTTCTCAAATTTCTGTGATGCTAAATATTTTCCTTAGAAGGTTTTGTTTAATGTTAGATTGTTGTTCTGAAAGATATTGGTCCTAGTGGGATTTTTAAAACTGGGAAAACAAATAAATGCATGTATTACGAGTATAGAAATGGTGAATTGTAAACTTACCGTATAGTACTGAATCTATTTTCAAAAATGTTTTGCTGTTAAGTATATACAACATACAATTGCTGCCGTACTGTAATTGAGTATTTTTTCCTAAATGACCCTGTTATCACTATTCCAGAATTAGAATTTGGGCAGACACATGATTGACTCATGTGTCTGCATAGATGCTTCAAGGTATATTCTTCTCTTGGTGACCACGAATATATTTTCCTTGACATCAGTGCATTGAGATTGAATATACCTGTAAATCTATTCTTATTGCACATTTCTTATACAGTAATCTTCTGATAGGCCAAAATTGGCCTAGACACAACTTACAATTGAGGGTTTGTTACATGTTTTCTAACAGAAAGGTTTTCAATGATATTCATTATGGGCTTGTACTGTGAAAATAGTGAAACTCCCTTTAAAATTTCACACATGCTAAATTTAAATTAATATTTTTTCTTTAGCTCACAAATTACCCTAAATCCAGAGAGAATATCAACCCTTTTCACTGTTGTCAAAGCCAGCATAAGGAACAGCCCTATGACACTACAAAAACAGTTGAGGAATAAGGAATGTCTCTTGTGTTACACTTCAGAATAAAGGCATTGAGTGAAAGAAATGAGCCGAAGTTCATCGCGAATGCAAGGCTTCTGTACTTGACATTCCTCCACGGAAGGGAAGACAAGTGTCAACACCACTGACATCCTTTTCAAACTGGTCTGATGTGGAATATCTTCCACCACACTGGAGCGCTTCTTGACTCTGTCAGGTTTTATTGTTTTGTTTTTTTAACTCATCAAGCCTTTCAGTTTTCAAAAAAACATTTGTCAGCACTGAGGTAGAGAGACATAAATCTGAAAATACTTTCTTAAGAGATCATGTAACTATATAACTCTGAATTTGAAAATTGAGGAGGAGGGATCATTTCAGTCCACTGCCTCGCACAAGAAACATGTTTTTAAATCTGTAACTGCTTTAGTGTTAACAGGGTACAATGTGGTTTTTGTCCTGTAATGTACTTAAAAGGTTTTCATTGATCTGGTGATTGTATTTTACTGTATGAAAACAAATCATAAATTGCCTTGTGTTGTTTATGATAGATCATACCACGTACTTCTTCCGTTTTCATGTTCCAAGTTTTTCAGTGATGCATGTTAACAGTTAGGTCCTAAAATTCTGTGGTGCTAATTCTTCCATATCCGATGGTGCTTTTGTGGATGCTAACTGCACACATGCTGAACTAAGCTTGAAGTTGAAAACTTTCTTCCCTTCCTCTGTTTATATGAAGTAAAATAAAATAACTTGACTATGTCTCAAAGTATCACTGACAATCTAATAAACTGGTTTATATGTGTGATTACTTTGTTTTCTTAATTATTTTTCAGAAAACAGGTTGATTCTACTGGGCCCTCATAGCAACCGAAAGTTCATCGTACCATGGGTTTAATTTGTTATTTCATTTGTGCCACAAAATTTGTGGTATCTTTAGCAATCTAAATCCAATTGTCCTGGCTTATAAAGTAAAGTTTAGATCAAATTTATAAAAACTAGACCTATCACACCTGGAAATGAGTAAGTTGAGAAGACCAAAAATGTGCTATTGGAGTGCATTTTGTTTATCTCAGAACTTTACTAATAATGTTTTATCATCTGGCTGAGCCATGAGATAACTTTTGCAAGAATGCCTTCAAAACTTATATTGCAATTCAAAAGGCCACTCATGTATGCTGATATTTAAAATAGAAATTCCACTCCACCTCTATGAAAATAAGGACAAAAAAATAAAACAGGAACTTTCCAGGACAAACTGATAGCATATGCCAGAATGGCATAAACCGTGCAGTGGTCTTAGTGAATTTTAAGGTTCACGTCTGCACTGAGAATCATTCCACACTGGGACACAGGAAGCTGCTACCCTCATGACTGCAGACTGTTGTTTCTCCTCAGCCAGAAATAAATTCAAGGTGAAGACAGTGAGCAAATTTTCATTCTGACCCTGGTATTTTGTCTAACCCAGGAGTAACCTTAAATTTAGAAAAGAAACAATCAGAATAAATCTATTAAACCTCCTCAAGCAACAACCATTGATCTCAAATAGATGATCAAACCGATCAATGGGTCCGACAATTGAAATGTCATTCTCATTCTTCTATGGTTCTTTCTTATGTAAAGAGTGTAAGATATAGTAATTTTGACTCAAATAGTTATTAAATCGTATCTAACCTCTAACATTAGAAAATGAAATTTAAAGAATAGAGTCAATATGAAAACTGGGTTTGCATCTCTAGGACTATCTTGAACAAATACATTATTTACTAAATCATAGCTTCATGCCAGATATTTTTACTGTATATTTTTGATAGTGCCTTTACAACAAACATTCCATTTTATGAAACTAGCAAATAATGAAAGTGTTACAAAAAATTCCAGGTTTTCATTAATCAGAAAGAGAGAGAAAGTAGGACTATCTTAGGGTATTTCTGTGGTAATATTTTGATATTTAATCAAAAGAAAAATTAACAAATTTTAAGAAAGAGTGAGAGAATAAATAAACTGTTTTTGGAAAAAAAATGTATTTTTTAATCTACATGAAAAGATCTCTAATTTTTATCCCTATGCTCACCAGATTTATATATTCTTATTCATCATAATATTTGTCCCACTGAAAAATTTCTCACAACTTTTTGGGAGGGAGATTTGTATGAAATTGTTTTTTAAAATCATTAGCCTTAAATAAAATGAGTACACTTTGTATGTTGGTTCATTTAGATAAAGTATGTAGTCCCTCTTTAAGTGAAATTGTTATTAAGTCATTTTTAGAGTTATAAAATTATATTTGTTTTTATAGTTTTATCAACAATATTTTGATAAGCTGTGTTTTCTGTTTCTAAAATAATTTCTTTTGGAGGTTTTAACTTTAAGGATTTCATCTATAAATCCTTGAATAAAAGCACTTTGTGTAAAGATCCAGTTTTCCATTGAAGAACATTTTTTGAAATAAATTTCATGTACATTAAAAACTTAACCCTTACTTATCTTAGGAACTATTTTTTCTCATCAGGAATTGCTTTGAGTTTGAAAATGGCCAATAATAACCTTTTTTTATTTTTAAATTTTATTTAGAAAATTAACTTTAACAAGGTGACATTGATCAATAGGTTTCAGATGAATATTTCTATAGCATTTGAACTGCTGATTATGTTGTATACCCATCACCCAAAGTCAAATCATTTTCCATCACCTTATATTTGTCCCTCTTTACACCCTTCCCCCCCCACTGCCCGCATCCCCCTCACACCATCCCTCTCCCCCAGTAACCACTTCACTTTTATCTATGTCCATGAGTCTCAGTTATACCCCACGTATGTGTGAAATCACACAGTTCTTAGCTTTTCCTGATTTACTTATTTCGCTCAGTATAATGTTCTCAAGGTCCATCCATGTTGTCATAAATGGCAATATGTCATCATTTCTTATGGCAGAGCAGTATTTCATTGTATATATGTGCCACATCTTCTTTATCCAATCCTCTGTTGAGGGACACTTTAGTTGTTTCCATGTCTTGTCTACTGTGAATAATGCTGCAATGAACATGGGAGAGCATGTGTCTTTATGCACCAATGTTTTCAAGTTTTGGGGGTAGATACCCAGTAGAGGAATTACTGGGTCATATGGTAATTCTATTCTTAATTTTTTGAGGAACAACCATACCTTCTTCCATAATGATTGTACTAATTTGCATTCCCACCAGCAGTGAATGAGGGTTTCTTTTTCTCCACAGCCTCTCCACCAATAGTAATTTTAAACTTAGCTTTTTAAAAAAAAAAAATGCCAAACTACAATTTACATCATTTCAGATTGTCTTCATGCATTATTTTCAAAAATGTTGAAGTAAGTGCCTACTGAGTTCACACTAAGACTAAAGTCACTTTTCTGATACCTCCCCCACCCACACACACACTTTATCTCTGGGGCAGTGAAAATCTTCTAAAAAATAATTATAAAGCAATACAATTCACACAAAAACAAATGAGTGGTGGTTTTTAAGACTGAATAAACCATGAAATGCAATGAGAGGAGCATTACACATAATCTCCCAAATTAATCTCTTACAGTGTATGAGAGTTAGCTAAAGCTTACACCTTTTGCAAAGCATAATGTTTGCCTTCATAAAAGACTAAACGAAGGACTTGTTCACAAAGATAAAAAGAACTGTGAATGAGAGTGTTGGCCCTCAGCTTTGTGTGTTTAGATATTCAGATTTGTTAGTTCATTCTGGATAAACATATAAGAGATTCTTTCAAGACAAAGTCATGAAGAAAGCACTTTGAGCATCAGATGTTCATTGGAGAAAATTAATTTACAAGAAAATAAAGTGTTACTCCTACAGAGTAGGATGGAGAGGAAATGTACATAATATATGGACTTTAAATTTTGCTTTATACTTTTAAAGTTATTTAATGATAAGCATGTGTTATTTTTATCATTTTAAAAATTATTTTTTTACAGGAAGAAAATACATGCTAGATAGATTATCATACCTATATCAACTGACCAGCGCATTCTCTTTCTAGTAGGAAAACTTACTTATAAAATCAAATTAATGTCATAATCTTGCTTGACAAATATAAAGTCAGATAAAGGAAAATAAGTAATATTAATGGAGAACATCATATTATGATGGGATCCATAATCCAGACCTGCTAAGGAAACAGAAATAATCACATCAGCTCATCAGAGCAGTCACCCCAAGTGAGAGATGGAGACCACTAACAAATCCTTACACTTTGAATCTTTTTTTTCTAGACTCCATGTGACACTTCCAGTGTGAAAATATTATTGTTTATATAATATAATTAAGTTACATTTTGTTTTATAGTAGAATAGGCTCCTTAATGATATATCAGTTTATAATAACTATTCAGGATTATCGCTACCAATATATATTATTCATCATTATATCATTATTAATACTTATTATTATAAACATTAACCATAATTATCATTAATCATTCATTATCATTATAAATACCATTCATTATTAACAAAGTTTCAAATACAATACCTCTCTGACCATAACCCTTCTCAATAGAGATTTTGGAAACATTCCAATTCAGAAACAGCTACTAATGAAAAAAGTCAAAGCCCCGCTCCCTGGCCCTCATGGTGGACCTTGCCAATAGATCGTGACATTCTTTACAAAGGACCGAATACAGCTCTAGCATCTGTCCCAACTCAGCACTCCTGGCAGCCACCAGGTGACTAGACAGCTTACAAAATTGGCATATTTGCCCTAGATGCCCACAGGCACATATACAAGCCATCTGTCAGGGTTCTCCCAGAGCGGATGCCAAGATGGGATTAGGTGTGCAAGAGATTTATTAGAGGAAATGGCAGGGAGGGAAAATGGAGAAGGAGCTGGCAGAGGAGCCATCAGATGAAAATGCAGACTGGTCCCCTCTGAAGGAGAAGAAAGAAGAAACTAGGGAGGAAGTTAAGGAAGTTACTTCTTAAACTCAGCACAGCTCTAAGGAAGTTCCAGCCAGGCCTATGGCCAGTCCTTAAGCCAAAATAACCCTTCAGAGGTGGCCAGCACCTCTTAGGTACAGGCCTGCTTAGTGTCCTGCCACAGTCAGGCATGGGCCACGAGCGGCCCTGGGGAAGCACACCTCAGCGCCAATGTGATAGATTTCAGAGCACAGAGGCTGGTCTGAGAGTCAACTAAGGGGGCGCGGAGAGATGCATTTTCATGGCCACCACAGGCTTCTGTTTGCGCTGCACATCCACGTCTCCTCGATCGGGGAAGCACCTCTATGGTCCCTACAGGCCTCTCTTCCTGAGGAAACAACTCGGCAAAGTAAGTTAGTAGGAAAAAGCACAGCCGCTAGTCCTGCATTCGCTCTCCGGGCCACAGCAGGAACTCCTCTTCCTCCTCCACCAGCCCTTCTAACTTGCCCCTCACCTTGGCAGGACTCAGTGGCTTACCTGGCGGCGTGACTCAGACCCCCATTCCTGAGGGGTCGCATCTCTCGTACTCACACCCTTCTCAGGCGGAGGTGGCAGCCCAGTTCCATTAGCAGATGCCACGGGGCATGGAATCACCCACAGACTGTGTGAGGGGGCGTGTGGGTTCCACCCGCATTTCTTCCTCCCTGCCCTCATTGTTCACAGCAACACTGTCTCCTCCTACTGGTGAGGGTCAATGATCCCTGCCCCTGTCGTGATTCCTCTCCTAACCTGCTGGTGCCGCGGCACGAGGAGGCCGAACCGCTAAGGCAGCAACTGTAACTTGTAGTTCCTGCTTGTGTCCTTTAGCAAGAATATGCCTCCGTTTGGGAACCAGAACCTGTAACCCTCCCTGCACAGCCCAGAGCTGTGGGGACAGGAAGCACAATCTCCTCCACCCCCAGGGAGTCACTGGTAGCGATGGTGAGGCCACTCCTGCGTCCACACCCTTGATTCCCGGATTCATGTGGTCTTCCTACCGAGTCTCAATAGAGAAGTCTCAATCTCCTCCATCCCCCAGGGAGTCACTGGTAGCGATGGTGAGGCCACTCCTGCATCCACACCCTTGATTCCCGGATTCATGTGGTCTTCCTACCGAGTGCCCAGCACTATAGAGAAGTCTCAATCTCCTCCACCCCCAGGGAGTCACTGGTAGCGATGGTGAGGCCACTCCTGCATCCACACCCTTGATTCCCAGACTCATGTGGTCTTCCTACCGAGTGCCCAGCACTATAGAGAAGTCTCAATCTCCTCCATCCCCAGGGAGTCACTGGTAGCGATGGTGAGGCCACCCCTGCATCCACACCCTTGATTCCCAGACTCATGTGGTCTTCCTACCGAGTGCCCAGCACTATAGAGAAGTCTCAATCTCCTCCATCCCCAGGGAGTCACTGGTAGCGATGGTGAGGCCACTCCTGCATCCACACCCTTGATTCCCAGATTCACGTGGTCTTCCTACCGAGTGCCCAGCGCTATAGAGAAGTCCTCTTTTCATGCATACACTGCGTCTTGAAAGATGACGTCTCACGCTTTCGGAGTATTGACTCAGGCTGGTACAGAAGCTGCGCCTCTAGAAGGCTGTTTCCGCATTCCATGAAGCTGGCTGTTTCTGGGTCGTGTGATAGTCACAGGCACTCACAGGGCCTACTCCATCTACCTCCTTCACTAAGAACTGGCTGGATGCTTCTGTCTCTGTTACCATGGCCACCGTTTCTGTGCCCATCATACCAGCTCTGAGGTGATTAATGGCATTCTGAATCATGTCAATTGGCTGAATCATTTTATCAACTTGCTTGAATGCCTCTTCCATGGTAGGTGCGTTCCGGTGACATTAACATGTGAAGCAAAATTCTTCACAGTTCGTGCCCACTCCCAAATGTCCATCCACATTCTCTACCCCATACTGCTCGGTCCCAACCTTCCAGTCCCTTTCTTCCCAGGCCACTGACGAGATAGCCAGACCAATGAGCACTGCCGAGGATGTGTAAATATTTTCACCCTGGGACACTTCTTCCATACAAAGTGGATGACCAAGTGCCCTGCTTACAACTGTGCCCACTGGGCTTTTCTTCTTTACTGTCTTTTCAGCTTACATCCTCAAACCTAGCCACCTCGTCCATAAGCCAAGTTTAGGCTTTTTCTTGCTCCTTCAGCAGGTTGTATGGGAGCTTCACATGTCCCCAGGTTGCGATGGGAGATAGATGCTGGTGCATCTGTTGAGGGAGATGAAGGACTTTGGGCTACCCACTCATGCAGTGTACTCATGACCTCTGGTCTTGCTCATGCTTGACCTTGGATGTATCATTTCTGTCCATCCAACTTCATGACTAAGAAGACTCAACAGAATCCAAATAATAATGGGCAATTCTTACATCCGTGGTCCACAACCATCATCTCTCCACCAGGGCCCAGCAGTACTTCAAGTGCTATTTCTCAAAAGTGTCTCATCTTCTGCTGCTTGGCACAGTCTGAGTCCAGAATCCCAGAGGCCTGCATTGTTCATCTCCCACCGGGACATGGGAAAAGCTCTATCTTTCCCACTGCATCGTTTCCGAACACTGATACTTCCGAAATTATAGGGTCTGCCCCACCTTATGTAGCAGGGTACAGCAGAGGCTCCTCGGCCAGAGCCTTTCTGAGCCCTGCTCACCACTTGCAGTTATCTGTGCCACAATATGGGCCAGAGTGATATTCTTGTCGATGAATGTATTGTCTCCCAAGCCCCAAAACTAATCAGGCTGCTGAACTTCTTTTATGTTGCCTGATACAAGATGCAACAATATGTCTTTTACTTTGGAAAAGATATCCTCTCCCCTGGACTCCCTAAAGGCCTCACTGAAGTGGCAGGAGCCCGGGTGTTCTCAGGATACATTCTGGAGTTTCCACTTTCCCTTGCCTCTTCTTTTTTCCTCTGATCACAAGGACCAGTGAGCAGTGTTGCTTGCACTGCAGCCGAGATCTGTGGCAGCATCCTTTCTTACTGAGGGCAGCTCAAATTTCCACTTCGCTGAGTGCTGCCATTGCTTTATCTAAATGTCTAAGAACCACCCTAGCAGTTTGCCCCATCCCCTGAGGTTCTTGTCACTAAGATTTTACACTTAGGGCTTGAGAAAGCTAAATTTCAGGTGCATTACTAAACCCTCTCTGCCGAGACCAGCTCAGCCGTGGGCGTGCATGAAAGGAAGGCGCTGTAGGACTGAAGAAAAAACATCCACAAGACACAGCACACAGAGAAAGATGGAGACAGGGGACTCCCAGCCTCTAGAACTGAGAGCCCAGATCACTGCAGCCTCATCGAATTTATTGGTCTGTTTGCTCATTAGGTAAATTAACAAAGCCTGGGTTCAGGTGCGTAGAAGGGTAAAGTAATATCTTTCAGGTATGTAAGGGAAGGCCAGAGGGATCAACTGTTTTCCTTTAAACATTCTTTTCTAGTGCTTGCAAGGGCAGCGTTCTGCCCCCACAGGACCCGGCGTTCCAAAGTTCGCACAAAAGACTTGTCTCAGGACCACAGTCTAAACCCCAGCCATTTTCCCACACCTCTCAAAATACAGCCCATAGTGTATTCCTCTGACTCTTGCCTGTACATGCTAATCCTTGCAGCTCTTCTGGCATATGATCTCTTTCCTTCTTAATCATTCCCAGCGTGCACCCATCCAGGTTATGCTGGGACTGAATCCTGGTTATCAGACAGGGAGGAGGTGAGGGCGCACCTGTCCCTGGTGAGAGGTCTCTACAGCATCTTTTAGCATGATAGAAGTGCTATCTCTTATCAGACCAAGCAAGGATGCAAACTTAAGGACCTGGGGGCAGGCAGGAGCTAATCTTGCAAGAGTAATACTCTCAGAGGCATCCATCT
This sequence comes from Saccopteryx leptura, assembly GCF_036850995.1. Classification (NCBI taxonomy): domain Eukaryota; kingdom Metazoa; phylum Chordata; class Mammalia; order Chiroptera; family Emballonuridae; genus Saccopteryx; species Saccopteryx leptura. The sequence goes on along the minus strand of NC_089506.1, from coordinate 23,753,847 downwards.
ACATGTCCCCATCTCAGTTTTCAGGGTCCTAGATTTTCCTCAACCAGCACCCTAACCCTGATATAACAAATCTATCTTGGCCAAACATTCAAACATCTGGGGATCTCTGCAATTCTGTTTGAGCTTCTGCCCGCGTCTGCTTTTCTACACTATAGGAGGGAAGGGCTTTTTGTAAGCTTAAAGAGACCATCTGGCTCTCACTCTTAGTCATTAGCTGCTTTTTGGGACTCTGGGTCTCTCATTGTTCCTGTGCTGGCATCCATACAGCTAGCAGTAACTAGCCAAACTCCACTGTCTCTGAGGACATGGTTCCCTTCAGAGCTTTCAGATGCCCTAATCCTCACATCTACCACAGCATTCTCCTTTGCCAGGTCATCTAGGAGTCCCCATCAATGAAATCTTTAACACTTGAGTCACCACCTTAGGCTAAGGACTATCCATGCCCCACCTATCAACCAGTTTAACATCCTTTTTACCCACTGGATGGTTAGTGGGTCAATCCCAAATCACAGTCTTTTCTTGGATCATTCTTGGCACTACTTGCGTTTGTCTAGGTCAACTGCCAAGCAAAAGCTATGATAGGATTAGTTATATAAGAGATGTACTGGGCGGATGCTGGTGCAGGAAGATGAGAAGCTGGAGGAAGCTGGGAGCCAGGGAGCCAGGGCTGACCTGCCCCAGTGAAGCCGAGACGGAAGATCTTAGATTGTAGCACTGTTCTAAGGAAGTTTTAGCAAGGCCCACAGAAAATCCTCAAGTCAAGTTGTTCTTCGGAGGAGTCCTGTGTCTTTCAGAAATGGCTCTGCTTTCGTACCCGTGAGCAGTCGTTGGGAACAGTGCAGGGGAAATGGGTCTCGGCGTGAACGCAGTGCTGGGAGTCAGAGCACAGCAGCTGATGCCTCTGGTTAACTATTCTCCCTGCAGCAGGAGGTCTGGGAGGCACACTCCCACGGCTGCCACGCCAACGCATAAAGGCCTTTGTGATCACAAAGAGCTCATCTCAGACACTAATGAAGTGCTGATGCTTATTTGACTGAATTTGAGAGAGAGATCATTTTGATCCTTATACTCAAAACTCAGAAAAAAGGACTAACCTATTTGGAATCTAAAATGGCCGTGAGTAATAAACATAAAAATAATAGTAAAATATTTATGAGTACTCTTTCAATAGTCAAATTTCTACTGCAAAATAACAAGTATTTCAAAAACTTTTGATATGGTTGTCTAACCATTATGCTGTATACCGGAAACCAATACAAAATCATGTTGAAAGGAAACTGTAATTGAAAAATTAAAAAATTTTAACTTTTTGCCTGACCAGGCGGTGGTGCAGTGGATAGAGCAACAGAATAGAATGTGGAGGACCCAGGTTCGAAGCCCCGAGGTCGCTGATTTGAGCAAGGGCTCACCAGCTTGAGCGCAGGGTGCTGGCTTGAGCATGGGATCGTAGACATGAACCTGTGGTCGCTGGCTTGAGTCCAAGGTCACTGACTTGAGCAAGGGGTCACTCTGTCTGCTGTAGCCCCGCGGTCAAGGCACATATGAGAAAGCAGTCAGTGAACAACTAGTGCCGCAATGAAGAACTGATGCTTCTCATCTCTCTCCCTTCCTGTCTGTCTGTCCCTATCTGTCCCTCTCTCTGACTCTCCATCTCTGTGGGAAAAAAAAATTAACTTTTAAAAATATTTCAATATACAAATATCTCACATATATCTTATACATTGAAAGGAAATATTTCTTTCGATATAAAAAAACCTAAATGTGTAAAAAAAAGTGAATATAGAGTGATTTTTCATGTAATCAAATGATTATTTTTAAAAGAATTTCTATATGATGTATTTAGTAGCAAACTCTGCTAGCATATTTCTTTAGTCACTTAAAAGTCTTTGCCTTTACTTGATTACAAAAGTTACATATGTATTTTAAATCAAATAGTACCTAAATGTATTTCTTAGAGAGTAAAAGTCCTCCATAATCTCACTCATCAGAGGTTACTCTTAACAGTTCACTGAATGAATAACCTTCTAAATTTATTGATATGCATATATTAACATATAATTTTTATACAAAAATGGTATTTTACTATATTCAATTACATAATATATAAATTACTCTTTTTAACATTTCATCTTCTACTCCTCATAGGTTTTTTTTCTCAAATGTTTTTTAAAGAAATATTTTTAATTGTGATATACTATTTCACATAACATAAAATTTCATTATTTCAAACTGTATGCTTTAATGATTATACTATATTCACTATGTTGCATAACCATCACCGCCACCTGATTCCGGAATATTTCCATCTCCCCAAAAAGAAACCCTGTACCAACTCCTCCCTCCCCACAGAACCTGTCGACCACTAATCTATTTCCTGTCTCTCTGGATTTGCCAGTTCTAGACATTTCACATAAATGCAATCATATAATATGTGGTCTTTGGTGTCAGGCTCTTTCACTTAACATACATAATGTTTTCCAGATTAATCCACATAGTAGCATGTACCAATACCTGAATAATATTCCATTGTTTGTACCTGAATAATATCCCATTGTTTGCATATACCATATTTGTTATCTATTTATCAATTGATGGACCTTTAAATTATTTGCACTTTTGGGCTACTATGAGGAATGCTGCTCTGAATACTCATGTACGAGTTTTTAATTCTCTTGGTATATACTTAGGAATGGGATTTCTGGGTCATACGGTCATTCTGTGTTCAGTGTTTTGAGGAACTCTTGCCCACAGTGGCTGTACCGTTTTACAACCCCTCTAGCAAGCAAATTATTTTTTACACTTAAAATATCTTAGGCATCTTTTAGTATACAAGATTAATAACATTATTTTAACAACTTTATGTTTCATCATTTAAAGATATCAAAATTCATTTAACTAGTCCCCTAATAATGGGCATCACATTGTTCTCAGTTCCTTACAATTTCAACTAAGCTGTATTAAACATATTTTTAAAATATCTTAACAAGTGAAGTACTTGGTCAAAATGGATGTTTCAGTTACTTTATTGAGGTATAAGTGACATAAAATACACTGTATATATTTCAAGTGTACAATTTGGTAAGTTTTGGTTTTTGTGTTCAACCATGAACCTTCACTACAATCAAAATAATGAGGATGTGAGGATGACCTGGCTGCGATATCTGTCACCCCACTGATCTCAGGGTTGATTCTGCTGATCTCGCTGGCTAGATGGGTGTCCCCTTCCTCCCTCACCGCTCCATGTGCATCCCTCCCCAAGCTGCGCACTGGGTCTCGGTCGAAGAGGACGACCTTCCCGGATAGAGGAGAAGACCGTTCTTCGGTCAAGGGTATAGGAGTAGCTGCGCTCCTCTGCTAGAACCTCCGAACAAGCTCTCAAAATAATGAATGTACTCGTCACCTGCAAAAGTTTCCTTCCCTCTCTCACACCCATCCTCATTTTTCCCCCTGCCCCAGGCAACCACTGACCTACTTTCCATCAATCCAGATAAGTTTGCATGTTCTAGAATTTTATATAAATTCGATCACACAATATATATTCTCTTTTGTCTGGCTTCTTTCACTCAGCATAATTATTATTTTTTTTTTTAAAGCTTTTTTTTTTTTTTTTTGCCTTTTTTTTTTTTTTATTTATTCATTTTAGAGAGGAGAGGGAGAGACAGAGAGAGAGAAGGGGGGGAGGAGCTGGAAGCATCAACTCCCATATGTGCCTTGACCAGGCAAGCCCAGGGTTTCGAACCGGCGACCTCAGCATTTCCAGGTCGACGCTTTATCCACTGCGCCACCACAGGTCCAGCATAATTATTTTGAGATTCACCCAAATTGTTGTATGTAGTTCATTTCTTGTATTGCTAAGTAGTCTTCCATTGTACGGAATACTAATTTTTAAATTTATTAACCTACTGATGGACATCTGGGTTGTTCTAGCCTTTGTCTATTACAAATAAAGCTGCTATGAAAAGTTCTGAAGTAATGTTATATACATTTGCTTTTGTGTCTCTTCAGTCAATACCTAGGAATGGAATGGCTGCACCACACAGTAAGTATAAATATTATATATGTTTAACTTCCTAAAAGCCTGTCAAACTGTCCTCCAAGGGGCTGTTCCATTTTACAATCTCATTAACCCTTCCTCTACATCTTCACCAATACTTGATAGGACCAGTTTTTCTAACTTTCACGATTTTTCTTCTGTGTATAGTATGGTACCATTTGCACAAAAAAAGAAAACAATATACATTTGAATTTGCTCTCATATACAGAAAGTATTACTGGAAGGGCATACTAGAAACAGCAACTGCTGCCTTAGGGAAGCAGAACTATGTGCTAGGTTAGGAAGGAGACATCTTTACTGTATACATTATTATTATTTTTTTTGCTGAAACCATGCACTATCAATTCAAAAATAAATTAGAAGAAAATTAATTTAACTAAAAAGAAAAGTCCAACAAGAGAACGAGTTACTTGTTCAAACAAAACTTCTCACCTCGCACTTTCTTTTTCTAATACCACACTCACAGAAGTGGCTACAAAAGCTCTTTTCCTTTTTTCTTTTTTAAGATTTTATTTATTCATTTTAGAGAGGAGGGAGAGAAAGAGAGACAGAGGGGGAGAAGCAGGAAGCATCAACTCCCATATGTGCCTTGACCAGGCAAGCCAGAAGTTTCAAATCAGCAACCTCAGCATTCCAAGTTGACACTTTATCCACTGCGCCACCACAGGTCAGGCAGAAGCCCTGTTCCATTCTTCAAAATTAGTTTCAGGCAAACTTAATTTACATAGGCTCTTCTCTCTTCCTTACTACTTCCTCTTCTCATATCTACGTCTTTGTCATTTCCAGTAAAGCTTTCTGTTTCCTGATGTGATCCCACTAATTTTTCCATGGTCTATCTGTTTTTCCACTTTGACAATTATCCCCTTGAACATGGGCCAACAACCCAGGATTCTTTCTTTTAGGAAGTAAAAGGTGAAAGAAGATTAGAAAGCATTACAATCTAATACATTTTCTTTCCTCATTTTTACATCTCCGTCTTAGCATCACTATCAACTTTAATGTCTTGATTTAATAGATTATCTCCAGTACCTAAGACAGGACCTAGCACCTACTTGACACTCAGTATCTATTGAGCTGAATGAAAGAATGGCACGAGTAAATGAATGACACACCCTACCCAGATATCAGCTCATATTTGTTATGCAACCTTAAAACAAATACTGTCACTTCCAAATTTTAGGAGATCCACAGTGCCTGGGTCTGTCCTCAGAACTCCCCTAAAGGTGATTTGGAGACAACCCTCTCTTGGCTGGAGAAACGTGTTATAAAATGCTTGCCCACTATGGGGATATTTTTGCTTGTCTTGTTTTCTTTTACTATTTCACCAATTTATTATAAAAGGATATAAGTCAGGAATAGTGAGATGGAAGAGATGCAAAGGGTGAGGAAAGTGGGGTGTACCACTCTCCCTATGTGTACTCCTCGTGTCCACCAGTTCAGAGCACTCCAAACCAAGTCCTCTGGAGGTTTTATGGAAACTTTATTACATAAGCATGATTGATTAAATCATTGGCCATCGGTGATTGAACTCAATCATCCCCAGCCCCTGTCCCTTCTCTAGGGGTGAGGCTGAAAGTTCCAAACCTCTAAGCTTGTGCTTGGTTCCCCTGGCAACCAGCCCCCATCCACAGGGCTTCCTAAAATTCAGGTCATTAACAAAAACTCAGGTGTGGTTAAAAAGGGCTTGTTATGAATAATGAAAAATACTTAATCACTCATACTACACTCTCATCACTAAGGAGATTCATCAAAAAGCTTTGGTAGCTCTGTGCCAGGAATGAAACAAAGACCAGCGCTATGGGGATACTCAGTGAAATTGCAGAGGTGGCTCTCTGTGCTTTGTGTTTTCTCTGAACTCTCTAATCTCTCTGTCTCCCATTACTGTTGCAGGTCAAAGCAATTTGGCATGGTATCTAGGCCCTCAACACCTCTCTCAAAGCAGCTGGGAGGCTAGGGCTGCTGAATTGGGAAATATCTTTTAGGATATTACTTCTATAACTTCTTGATTTGTAGGTGTCAAAACAGAAGAGTGAAAAAAATTTAAATTTCCTGACAGTTCTCAAAAGAGACCAGAGTGAGAGGTTAAAGACACCAACACCAACCGAACAGATTGAATTTCCTTTCCTCCATGCTAATGAAGTATAGCTACTAACAAAAGATACATCACCTTTCTACATTCTTTCTTCCGGCTCCTGCCCAATAAACAAAGGTCTAAATACTGAATATCAGTAATTATATCTGTATCCCTCGATAGCAAAACAGCAAATATGCATCAGTGAAGAGCTTCGAGCTGAAGCCTGCTTTCTGTTTAGCAGAAAACACCTCCTCCTGCTTGTTAGGGAACTACTATATAATTTATTTATCACATCCCCACCATATGCTGGACACTATGTTATTTTCTTTCACATAAGTGATTTCCTTTAATGTATTTCTTTTTATGTGTGTATTTATTCATTCATTGCACAACTGGGAGCAGGAGAAAAAAAAAACTCTCTTGACTTGCCTGGGTTCTAACAATGAGGACAGAGAAAATGAAGGGTTAGTGTAATTGGCTTTGATTTTCTACAGATGGAGCATTGTTATTGAAATATAATTTCTTTATTTATACTATAGTTCCTGGTTTTAAAAGATGGTTTTGTGGTTGAGTTAAAACTAGGCACACACTAGACTAGCATCAGTCGTTTAAATTCTCACTTATTAATTATACCGGAAAACACTGCACCCCGCCTATGGATTTGATATCCCTGACCACATTCCAGCTGTGAAAGATCAGGTACAAACAGGAGCGTGCCTCACCACTGAGTAACACTAAGTGCAATTATGTGGTTTTACTATGTCAATCCTTAAAGAAGGATGTACTTTTACATACAAATTTGTTGGAGGTTAAAGGGAAATACAAGAGGGTGGCTCACAAACATCACTGAAATCTAATGTTAGAACATTTTCATCCCTTATAAAAGAAACGCTATACCTATTAGCTGTGGATCCCAATGTCCCAACCCCACTTCCTAGCACGAGGCAATCACTAATCTATTTTCTGTCTCTAAAGATTTGCCTCTTCTGGACATTTCATGTCAATGGAATCAAGGCTCATTCATATTGTAGCATGAATCAGTACTTCATTGAAAAAGAAGGCATTTCCCTGGCCGGGTAGCACAGCTGATTGAGGAGTCATCCAGATGCACCAAAGCTGTAGGTTGGATCCCTGTCAGGGCACATACAAGTATCAACCAATGGATGCATAAGTGGGTAGAACAACAAATCATGTTTCTTTCTCTCTCTCTCTTTCTCTATCTCTCTCTGTCTCTCCCCCTTTCCTCTTTCTCTAAAAATTAATTTAAATTATTTTCAAAGAAAGCTCTTTAAGTATCAAATAAATTATTTGTGAGGTAATGAATAAGGCATATTAAAGATAAACATGTAATTTAGTTTTGTACCAAAATATTTTATTTTGATTATGTCGAGGTAAGGATTTCTTTGCACATTTTGATAGACAGCTGTATAATTTAAGTTCAGAAAACAATGATTAAAGAGAAAGATGAAAGCAAGTAGAACATGTATTATACCTTAAATTTGGTAATACGTTTCTCCATTTCTGACCATTCACAGATATTATGGGAAGTTAATAGTTTTAATGCACTAACAAAGAGACAACCTGAGGGGCTAAAAAAAACAGGTGCTTGAAAACCAATAAAGAGATTGTTCTTCTTTAATCAAATACCAGACAGATGTCTGAAAACTCATTTTAGAATAAGAATACTCAGTTACCTCATAAATAAAGCAAAGTCATGGGTTTTCCATTGTGTAAGGGAATGTGAAAAATATCATGCCAACAACATCATCATGGTGGGCTTTGCTGGGCTGTCCACGGGGCCAACTAAGCCAGAGATTCAGCAAATCAGGAATGCCAAAAAATAAAATAAGAAAGAACCATATATTTAATATTACCCTCCCTCTCCTTCTCTTTCTTTCCCTCCCCTTCCATCTCCCTCAGCCCTGCTTTTTTTTTTTCCCTCCCCCAGAAGCTCTAGTCACTTTTTTTTTTTTTTTTTTGGTATTTTTCTGAAGTTGGAAACGGGGAGGCAGTCAGACAGACTCCCGCACGCGCCCGACTGGGATCCACCCGGCATGCCCACCAGGGGGTGATGCTCTGCCCATTGGGGCGTCGCTCTGTTGTGACCAGAGCCATTCTAGCGCCTGAGGCAGAGGCCATGGAGCCATCCCCAGCGCCCGGGACAACTTTGCTCCAATGGAGCCTTGGCTGTGGGAGGGGAAGAGAGAGACAGAGAGGAAGGAGAGGGGGAGGGGTGGAGAAGCAGATGGGCACTTCTCCTGTGTGCCCTGGCCGGGAATTCTAGCCACTCTTGAGAAGTAAGGACAATGGACAAGAATCCTCTTGGGCCTTGCTGGGTAGCTCAGTTGGTTAGAGCATCATCCTGATATGCCAAGGTGCAGGGTTCAATCCCCAGTCAGGGCACAGTCTCTCTCTCTCCCATCCTCTCTTTTTTAAAATAATTTTTTTTAAAGAATCAACCAGATTCTTTTACACATTTATACAGAATACATAAATAATTGGAACAACAAATCAATGTTTCTCTCTCTCTCCCTTCCTTTCCTTCTAAAATCAATTTTAAAATGTGACACACATGAAGAATCCTCTTAGTCAAAAAAAACAAAAACAAAACCCTCCTAGTCTAAGGTGGCATTCATAAGGATACGTGCTTCAAGGTTCTGTTGGTTCTTCCATGCTGTACATGCAAGTACAGATAGCATCTAAAATATTTCACCAATCAATAAATCTTGAAATTACCCATGTCTAATTTTCTTCATGCTATTTAACAAGTCACTAATTACAGCAGAAAAACAGTCATTTTGACACTCACTCTGCCGAGTAGTAGAGTAACTGTGGTAATCACAGAAATACTGTCTGTGAAGAACAACCAGCTCTGGTAAATCACCTATCAGAATGCACTTAGGTTGCAGCTTTAATCTAAATACCAGACACATAATAACACACAGTCTGTGCTGAATTACCTTAAAGCAAATTACAGACTTCCTAACATAAAAACTGCACCGTAAACTTTTCCTCCCCTTGAATCTCATGTCTTCATTGGAGTCTCATTTATGAGGTTCTGTAGACCATGCAAAACATGCAGGATTTTCTGTAGGACCTCAAGTTAGAGGAGCTCAGGGATGTTTTCCATATGGCTGTATTGGAGGGCAGAATGAATAGCAGCAAGAGCGAAGAAACTCAATCCTCTGTTCTTCTGCCCCTCACATTCAGTTGTCAAATCCTGACCATTCTCCTGCCATGACTAAGTTCATGTCTGCTTCCATGTAACCTAGTTTGGGCCCATCGCCTCTTCTTGGGCTCTGCAAAAGCTCAATGACTGGATCTAACCAGACTTTGCATAGAGTGGGTTCTCAATAACACATCAGGGAAAAAAATCAACTGAATGACAAACCAGAATCAGAAAATATATAAATATATGACAAAGGTGGCGTAATCAATTAGGTTTTTAGTATCAAGTCACGTGTATTTGTAAGCAGTTGCAAGTTAAACTTTCACAAGAATGAGCTCTTCTCTGACTTGATTGATATGTGTCTTAGAAGCTCACCAATCGGGTTCATATTCCAGCTCTGCCACATATGTGCTCCTGGCCATTTCCTCATGTACAATGAAGGCAATAATAGCACCTGCTTCATTAGGTTATATGAGGTTAGATGATGTGCACATCATAAACACTCAATAAATAATATCTTCTATCACCATCCTCATCATCAGGCTAGCAGAGTCTGTGTAGGTAAACTTTTTTAAATTTTATTTATTCATTTTAGAGAGGGGAAGGGGAGAGAGAAGGGGTGAGAGAAGGGGGGGAGGAGCAGGAAGCATCAACTCCCATATGTGCCTCGACCAGGCAAGCCCAGGGTTTCTAACTGGGGACCTCAGTGTTCCAGGTCGATGCACTATCCATTGCGCCAGCACAGATCAGCATTGTAAGTAAATCTTAAACTCTTTCATTGTTTCCACCCAATGCAAAAACAACCATTCATTGCAAGCAATTCATTTTTTAAAATTATTTGACCTAGTACAGACAAAGCACCAGTTGTCTGATAGATTTTTTTCCTCCACTGCCTTTCAAGATTATTTCTGGCCTTACAGAGGAATAGACAATAAAAGGAACTTCTTTTTTTTTCTTCTAGCCAGTGTTTTCTCTCTTTGTGAAAATTGCTACCAACAGGAACTGTCACTAACACAGCAAGAGATGGCTCTTCCCTTTCAGGGCCTTTCCGTTCGTTCTGAACATTAGCAGCCCACTGGTTAGGTAGCATGGAAACAGGTCAGTGTGGTGCTTAGCGTGTATATCTGAGGCTTTCTCTCTCATTCTCATCACTAAACAGTAGAGAGTCGTTGCAGCAAAGCAAATTCATCCATTGTGCATGCACGTGCGCACACACACACACACACACACACACAACCTCACAACATGTTTCAGCTTCAAGAAAGCTTGGCTTTCTGCCCATTTTACCTGGAAAGGATGATTTGAAACAAAATTCACATTTTCTGTGAAGATAATGCAAACTTATTTTGCCCTTTAACTTGTGTGTTCTATGGGTTTCTTAAACAAAATTCAAGCTATTGCTACTTCTTCTCTTCTACATTTATAGAATGCCACTCTTTGTGGGTTGTGTCTTATAATCAATGTTCCATGCTGGGAGAGGAAGTAGCAACCATTCTGAATGTTGATGATTTTAATCCCAAACATCATTTTCTGAACTAGAAAATGTCCTGGATTTTCAAGCTTGTGGAGGTAAGGGTAGTAAATGTCATTTCTTTTTCTTTTTTTTTTTTTTTTTATTATTATTATTTTTTATTTTTTCCTGAAGTTGGAAATGGGGAGGCAGTCAGACAGACTCCCGCATGCGCCCGACCAGGATCCACTCGGCACGCCCACCAGAGGGCGATGCTCTGCCATCTGGGGCGTTGCTCTGTTGCAACCAGAGCCATTCTAGCGCCTGAGGCAGAGGCCATAGAGCCATCCTCAGCGCCCAGGCCAACTTTGCTCCAATGGAGCCTTGGCTGCAGGAGGGGAAGAGAGAGACAGAGAGGAAGGAGAGGGGAGGGGTGGAGAAGCAGATGGGCGTTTCTCCTGTGTGCCCTGGCTGGGAATCGAACCCGGGACTCCTGCACACCAGGCCTACGCTCTACCACTGAGCCAACTGGCCAGGGCCTAAATGTCATTTCTTAAGAAGTCTCACCTTGTCTTCTTTTTTTTAATCATTATTAAATTTTTTTATTGATTGATTTTAAAAAGAAAAGAAGAGAGAGAGAGAGAGAGAGAGAGAGAGAGAGAGAGAGATTGGTTTGTTGTTCCACATATTCATGCATTCATTGGTTGATTCTTGTATGTGCCCTGACCGGGAATTGAACCTGCAATTTTGTCATATCTGGACGATGTTCACCTTAAGTCTATTCCTCACTTCTCTGCATTTTTCCTCAAAAGCAAAATTTCAGCTTCTCCAATTTCTCACTTGGAAACTGTTTATTCACAGTATTTTCAACTTGTTTTCAGGATGCGCTTATTGATTTTTCACTATTGTATCCCTAGCACCAGCACATAAGTATTTATAACATAAAAATAGTAATGATAATATTGCATGATTTCTTATTTTTAAAAGAAAGATATGTACAATGTAGGCATTTAATCTGAGAGAATTCTGAGAAATCACTCCACCTGAGTCCTTCTAAGTCAATAATACAACCTTGTAAACTACTATTCTCCTACTTGCTCAGAAGTGATGATTTATTAAAGACAATGTAAGAGGAACAATTTGTACCTATGCTAAGCACTGCCTAAAATCAGAGATGACACCCCTTTTTCCTAAGCCTAATTTTGGTTCTTTTAAATAAATTATAGGAAAAAGTTTTAAAATGTAAAATACTCAGACCAGTAAAAATCATTTTTAATACCTATTTATATTCTAACCCAAACAAAATTAACCTGTAGGCATGACTACTCTCATTTTTGCCTTCTGCTGGTAAGAGTTCTTTATTTTTTTTCTATGTTTAATCAGATGTAGTGCTCCCCACACTCTAAAAGGTGAACACAATGTTTCTTACCTGTAGTGGATATCCCCTGCTTCAACAATGGAGAGCATTCTGGCCCTTTTTAAAAACTTCTGATGCAGAAAAGCATGGGCAATGGTGACATCTAATCATAGTTCTACTATGTGAGTTAAGGGTTGAAAGGGTGGGTTTCTCTCCATTCTTTAGCACTAATACTAGCATTTTAAATAGTTCCAATAATTGTACAATGTTAATATTAGCATAATTTACATTCTTATTAGTATAAACATTAGTTTTCTCCAATCAGAAATCTCATTTTGGGCTTTATGTGAGTAACAAGGTAGATTACTAGTTGAGCCACTGAAGTTTGAGTATTGATCTGTTCCAGAGCATTATTCACTCTAATACAGTAATTAGTATCAAAACTATAAGTTAATAGCCATTAGAGGAGACCAGAGCCTCAAGAAGGAAGAACCATAGGTTCCTGATCAAGTGGAAGGCCACTGACCAAACCAGACACCCAACTGCACCTTATCTACCTAGAAATCAACTTCTACTGGTTAAACCACTGAAGGGCATCTGGTACACCACCGGCTTTTATCTGTTAGAGCAACTGACATTACTTCCCTCAGCTGACCAGGGTTGCTCTCTGATCTCCAGTCTCTTATTGGGTGCGCTGTTCTGTCACTCTCCTGCTTCTCTCTGGAGACCAGCTCTCTCAACTCCCTATGATTTTGGCTAAACATGGAACTTCTCTGAAGTCAGCAACAGCCCTAAACGTACATGACCTTTCAGCGGCAGGACTCATAATCATCTGACTGGGCTCTCATTAACCCAATTCCAACTTCTCAAAAGCAAATATCTAATTGACCCATCTAAAATTGGATATCCACAACTTGTCCCATGAGCTGTGCTGGGACGGCTGGGTCACAATGGTGCGTTCCAGGGACTGTGGTCAGAACATTATCATGAATAACAGCACTATGGATAGGAAAACGATGATTGCCAAATTTACTACAGATGCCATCTTTGCGTCTAATACCCCAGGAGCCCACACCCAGACCCTCACGTTCCTGAAATCTTCTTTCAAATCTATCCCTAAAAAGAACAAGCCCTAAAATGGGACATATGTTCCCTGTTATATACTCTAAGTTCTGATTTATTAAGGCCAATTGGATAAATGACACCAGGGAAAATTGATCCCAGAGAAAAGCCTCACTCTATTCACAAGGGTGTGGTATTCGCTAGCATATGCAACACATTAACCAAACCTGGATTCTGGATTCAACACAGTCACCCCAACATCAAAGAATTATAGGTAGAATAACAAGCAGGGCAGATGTTTTAATCATTGTGGATCACTCTTAATTGCCTTTAATCACTCCTTCTATTGTCCTTAGTTAAGACCTGGAAGAAAAATTATACTTACACTATACTAACTTTTAATAAAAAAATTTGGCTGGGACCATTATCATTTCTCTAGCACCTTCCTTTGAAGGATGTCTGAGGGCTTGAAATAGCAGAATTCCTGAAATGATAATAATCCAATATCTATAAGGAAATTTCATGCACATGTAACAGCAAATATGACTTCTGAGCTCCCATACAGCTAGCCATGAGAACAGAGCAAATCTTGAGTTCTTCGGGGAAATCAAGGTGATTTTTGGACTTACTTTAGAGTTCTAAGTGGCTTTGGGGACATGCTTAGGCCTCTGGTATTGAGTAGAAGACTGAGGCAAAGGCAAGGCATACAGGGAAAAGGGCACATGTGGGAGAGAAGGTCAGTCAGGAGAAGTGGGTAGATAACAGAGAGAAAGGGAAACAGGCATGTTTGAAGGATGGGAAGTGGAAGATTGGCTCCAACACCTCTTAGGATTCAGAGGTCCCCAAACTTTTTACACAGGGGTCCAGTTCACTGTCCCTCAGACCGTTGGAGGGCCGCCACATACAGTGCTCCTCTCACTGACCACCAATGAAAGAGGTGCTCCTTCCAGAAGTGCTGCAGGGGGGCGGATAAATGGCCTCAGGCGGCTACATGTCCGCGGGGCCGTAGTTTGGGGATGCTGTAAATTTTAAATGATGACCACCACTGGTCTATCCAGATGAACCTGAGCTAGAGTCTTTCTTTAGCTTCCTTCTCTAAACTCTGCCCCACCCAACCCCACTGCAAACACACACACACACACACACACACACACACACACACACACACACACACCCCAAAAGGCTACCTTATAACATTCTATTATGTATTTCCCATCAACAATTTACTTCAGTGCCTTGTATTCTATTTTCTCCACGTTTTTTCAAAATTACTTTTTAAAGGCCCAGAAGAATGAGAACCCTACAAATCATAGCATCAGAATTTGGAGAGGTTTGGCTTGCCAGTGGGAACCCAGTAATGTTTACACATTCGTTATTGTCTCTGATTACAAGTTAATTTATTTTCATTTTTGTTACTTAATAAGGTTTTCCTTTTACTAGATATATAAGAACCTCTCTACAATACTAACTTATGTTAGCGTCTCCCCAAAATTCACAATCTGAAGCCCCAATCTCCAACGTGATGGTATTAAGAGAGGCCGTTGGGTGGTAATTAGGTCATGAGGGTGCAGCCCTCTGAATGGGATTAGTGCCCTTATAAGAAGAGACACAAAAGAATGCTCTCGCTCTCTCTCCTTCCTTCCTTCCTTCCCTCCCCCTCCCCCTCCCCCTCCCCCTCCCTCTCCCCCTCCCCTCCCTTCCCTTCCCTTCCCTTCCCCTCCCTCCCTCCCTCCCTCTCACTCTCTCTCTCTCTCTCTCTCTCTCTCTCTCTCTTTACTGTGTGAGAACTCAGCAAGAAGGTGACTATTTGCAAACAAGGAAGAGAGACCTCACTGCCAATTAAAATAACCAATGCCTTGATCCTGGACTCCCAACCTCCAGAGCTATGAGAAATAAACGTGCATTGTTTAAGCCCCCTAGCCTGTGGTATTTTGTTATAGCAGTCCAAATTGACTAAGACAATTAGACTAGGAGGTATACAGGGTACAAGATATGTCCACTCAGTATGAATCTGAGAGAAATAGCCCCTTTGTGACTTGTTTCTCTGCCTCCACAGTATTGCTTTTATAAGTTAATTTCATATAATGGTTTTAATCCAGCATTACTTGAATTGAATTGATCTCTTAGGAAACAGGTTATAAAGAGGAAAATTTAACTGAATCATTGTTTTCTTTAAAAAGGCTGAGGTAAATGGATAGGGTGATGGCTGCACAATATTATGAGTGTATTTAATGCCACTGGATTGCCCACTTTAAAGTGGGTAAAATGGTAATTTTATGTTGAGTATATTTTACCACAATGAGAAAGGCTAAGCTTATATGAAAAATACACAGACAAGTCAAATACAGCAGTGAAAGAAAAAAGCCATCGATAAATAAAAGGTTATGTCAGAGCTCTTTGGTTCTCAAGCACAAGAAAGAAAATTCAAATTTACTTATGCAAAAAAAGGGAATGTATTGGCTTGTGTAACTTAAAAATCAAGAAATAATTTTTTTTTTTTAATTTTAGGGATGATTTGATTCAAATAATCAGTGTGATCAGGACTTCTTTGTCTATTAGCCGGGCTTTCCTCTGTTGTTTTCATTCTTATGCAGCTTCTCCCCAGATGACGATAAAAGTAGCTACCCGCAGCTTCAGGCTCATATCCTATCACCTTAGCAACCACAGCAGAAAGAAAGTAACTCTCTCCCAATAGTTCCAGTAAAAATCCTAGAGCTAATTTCATGCTCTGGCTTGGATCAGGACTAATTCCTGAGCCAAAAACATATCTAGGGGGCTGGAATGCTCTAAGTGTCTAAGCCTGGGACTTATGCTCATCTTTAGAGCGGGGTAATAGAACCAGCCCCATCTAAACCACCTGAACTGAGAGTGGGAGAGGGGTGCCTCCCTAAGGAAATTGAATACTACCAAATGAAGGGGTCACAGATGTTCATAGATTTCCTGGAAGGATACAGAATGAAGACTCAGACATGTTTGCCAAGAAAAATAATAATAATAAAGAAAAAAAGGGAAAAAAAAGAAAGAAAGGGAAAGAAAGAAAGAAAAAGAAAACTTTTAAAAACATTTAGAGCCTGACCAGGCAGTGGCGCAATGAACAGAGTGTCGGCCCGGGACGCAGAGGACCTAGGTTCAAGACCTCGCTCAAGCTGGCGAAGCTTGAGCACGGGCTCATCCAGCTTGAGCTTGGGGTCACTGGCTTGAGCATGGCATCATAAACATGACCCCGTGATCGCTGGCTTGAACCCAAATGTCACTGGCTTGAAGCCCAAGGTCGCTGGCTTGAGCCCAAGGTCACTGGCTTGAACAAGGGGTCACTCACTCTGCTGGAGCCCCCTGGTCAAGGCACATATGAGAAAGCAATCAGTGAAAACTAAGGTGCCGCAATGAAGAATTGATGCTTCTCATCTCTCTCCCTTCCTGTCTGTCCCTCTCTCTGTCTCTTTCTCAATTAAAACAAAACAAAACAAAAAAACATTCACAGACTAAAGGCATAAACAAAATCCTCTAAGTTTATTTGATAATATTCCATTAGGAGAGGGTGTTTGTTTGCTTGCTTGACAGTTTTTTGACCCTGCATTCCTCAACAACTACTCTCTTCCTTCTCCTTTCCTTTTTGACCAAGATCCTTGAAAGGCTGATAACTTCCATTTAGAATTATCTTCTGAAATCATAAAAAAAAAGACTACATCTCTACTCCCTTTTTCTTTTCCCTAACGTTAACATAATGGGCAGTCAAGTGCTACCAAAATGAGAACATTCAGCGTGTGAGTTATCGATTGAATTTGTGTTGTTGGCCTCATACTTCATCACCTCCTCAGATGGTTTCTGTGGGTGAAGCAGGAAGTCAATTTTTACTGCCTGCAATTACATAATTATAGCTTCTGTGTCTTTTCCTTTTTTAATTGTTCAATTACAGTTTATAGTCAATGATATTTCATATTAGTTTCAGATGGACAGCATAGTAGTTAGACGAGCATATACTTCACAAAGTGTTCCTTCTGATATTTCAGGTACCCACTAACATCACACAGTTATTACAATCTTATTGACCACATTCCCTGTGCTCTGTGTTAAATCCCCAGAACTATTCTGTAACTATTAATTAGTACTTCTTAATCCTTTCACCTTCCTTACTCAGGCCCCCAGCACCCTTCTCCCCTCCGGCAACCATGAGTTATGTATCTTTAAGTCTGCTTTTCTATTGTCCGTTCATTTATTTTGCTCTTTAGAATCCATATATAAGTAAAATCACATGGTATTTGTCTTTGTCTGTCTGACTTATTTCACTTAGCATAATATTCTCTAGGTCCATCCATGCTGTTGCAAATGGTAAGGTTTCATTCTCTTTTATAGCCAAGTAATATTCTATTGTTTATATGTACTAAAACTTTTTTATCCACTCATCCATGGATAGGCACTTGTCTTTTCCTGATGCTCAGTTGTTCATCTTAGAGGATGACTACCAACCCAAGCAGCTCTCAGCTGCTCTCAGCTTTTGGAGTTCCTCAAGGCAATGATAATGCAAAACGGCTAACACATTCCAGGCTCATTTGACTTCGTCCTTGAATTGTGACTGCAGATATACATGCACATATGTGCACACATAGAAACACACCTCTTAATATCTGACCCTGACCAGAAAGCACACAGGCGACCAAGAAGACAGCTGCATGATGATAAGCATAGGTTCTAACCATATAGCTAACAGAAATATAATGTAAATCCTCCCCAACACCCCAAATTACTTATTTGCTGTCTTTACAAAACTGTCAGGAAATATAATCAAATGATTTAAATACTGAGCTGAAGAAATAGACCTATGTCTAGATAACACATCAACTTTGCCTCAATGTTAGACTAAAGATCTTGTCATCTTTACTTCATTGAACCAAACAATGGTCAAGACAGAGAAGGCTAACTCCTGAGAACCATGTTTAAAATGCATAAATGAAATCTTGGGCTTTTTGGGTTTTGTTTGTTTTTGTTTTATATTTTTTCTGAAGCAAGAAGAGGGGAGGCAGAGAGACAGACTCCTGCATGCGCCCAACTAGGATCCACCTGGCATGACCACCAGAGGGCGATGCTCTGCCCATCTAGGACAATGCTCCGTTGCAACTGAAGCCATTCTAGCACCTGAGGCAGAGGCCATGGAGCCATCCTCAGCACCC
This sequence comes from Saccopteryx leptura, assembly GCF_036850995.1. NCBI lineage: Eukaryota > Metazoa > Chordata > Mammalia > Chiroptera > Emballonuridae > Saccopteryx > Saccopteryx leptura. The sequence continues at coordinate 23,735,513 of NC_089506.1, read as the reverse complement.
CAGCCAACTTTGCTCCAATGGAGCCTTGGCTGCGGGAAGGGAAGAGAGAGATAGAGAAAAAGGAAAGGGGGAGGGATGAAGAAGCAGTTGGCTCTTCTTCTGTGTGCCCTGACCGGCAATCGAACCTGGGACATCCACATGCCAGGCCAACGCTCTACCACTGATCCAACCAGCCAGGGCCCTATCTTGGGTATTTTTGTGAGACAAAGCAGACAGAGCTTGCCTTTTCTCTCCAACAATCTACTAACCCAAGGAAAAATTCACCTAGCTTCACCTTGGAAGTCAGGGAAAAAAGACAATTTCATCATTACATTAAAATATCAGTAATTTTCAATAGAGAGCAGAAATTGTCAGGGAGGAGCAATCATTATAAGAACACTGAAACAGGGAAGGCAAGTCCCAAATGAACTCACTGTCATTGGAAAGAATTCTAAAAGGGAAAATCAGATTGAAAAAAAGCAAAAACAGGCAAAGGAGTTAACAGGAGACAAGCAGGTATGTTTGTGATTCGATCTCAGAGAGATGAAGAAAACTGAAGCCAAGTAGATATTGGGCCTATTAGGGAAGAAGTAATTGAAATGTGGCAAAAGGGGGTTCATAAAACAAAGGATCCTGCTATGCTCTAGCACAGAACCAAACCCCATAACTTAGAGATTGGGAAGAGACAGGAGAAGCAGGCTGGGGAACAGCTCCCTCAGGCAAACCCAACTGAATCAAATATAATAAGATTGTTCAATGTTTTTCTATCTCAGGCTTACACATTTCTCTGCATTCATAATACTGTAGCACTTTGAGGCGTTTAGGAGATTGGTTCTAGAGAATGTCACGATCAGTATTTGTTTCAGAGAAATTGCTGTGTCTTAGGTATCTGGTAGCCCTACGCCTAGCAAAGTGGCAGGCACATAGTAGATATTCAGTAACTGTTGAGTAGTTGACTGTTGTAGCGGACGGAGTCAGACCCTTTACAGATCCTCTTGGCCGATCCTGATGTCAGCAGCAGTTGAGGTGCTATATCCCTTACTGCTGAAGGCTTCTGTTGTGTTGGTCTCTGACCCTGTTGAGCATGATGCTATCAGTTAGGAATGCCTGAGGCTCTCAACCTGGACCCACACCACATATGGCACGCCCCCTCCTCCATACTACACACATCTCCCAGTGCCCATGACCAGAGAGAGGGTAGGGCGCTTAGGGTTTCTCCTTAATTATTGGTGCTCAGGACTTTCCAAAAGTAAAACTTGGTGTGTGTTTGGGGGGGGGGGGGGGGCGTCCTGCCTGATTTCTTAACTAGTTGTTCTGGTAAAGGCTGTGTCATACATACAGTGGGCAATTTGTTTACTCAGGATAGATGTCTTTCAAATGGTTGTCTTGGCCCTCACCAGATAGCTCAGTTTTTTAGAGCATCGTCCCATTACACAGAGGTCATGGGTTCAATCCTGGTCAGGGCACATACAGGAACAGATGATGTTTCTCTCTCTCTCTCTCCCTCCCTCCCTCTCTTCCTCTCTGAAATCAATAAATAAATTCGCTTAGAAAATGTTAATGGATGCCTCAGCAATCAAAAGCTTAATGTCAGCACTCAGACTACACTCCCTAGCACTTCTCTGTCTGATGGCTTTCTCTGGCCTCAGGAGCTGTTCAGCCCGGGCGCGGAGCAAACCAGAGGCAGGAATGATCCTCACCACAGGAATGATCCTCAACGAAAGAGGGGCAGGAGTTGATGGATTAACAAACCCACTGGGTGAGACGGCTCAGAGGCGTGGTCTGCACAGTCTCACAGACTGTCCCTAGTACATTTCTTTAGCTGCAGATCAAGTCATCCTTACATCACTGGCTTATTTCTGGAATCTTTTATTGCCTTTCCTCTCTTCCCTGTCTTGTTTCTCCACAACATGCATCCTGGGATACCCTCCAAATAACCTACTTGCACCCAAATCCTGTCTTGAAATTGGCTTTGGGGGAGTTCAAAATCTAAACCAAATTGCTACAATGTAACCCACAAAGTCAAGAAACTTTCTCTTATTATTTCCCTGACCTTATAATTTCTTTTACAGAGTCTAAAGTTGTTAGTCAGGGAGAAATATGGCTTTGAATCCCATGAGACAAACGTTATTCATCAGAGTGAATAAAGACTGAATAATAATCAGATTCTCTTGGTTATAAAGTTAAAGTAAAATGTTCATTTATTTAAATTTTTGAGATATCTGAATACCAAACTGCGTTGAACCAACCATTTATAACTCATTTGCAAAAGACCTGTAGTAACACTAGTATTAATCCCCAATATATGTAAATCCCATTTATTTTCACCCAAATCACTTACCCTCTCTGCAGTTCCATTTTTCTTATTTGTGAAATGGAGATAATTGTGCTTGCCAGCTCCTTCACAAGGACATTGTAAGGATTAATGAGTTAATTCTGGGGAGGCCCCATTTCTGCCCTGGATGAATGTTGCTATATAAATGCAAATTATCGCATTACAGCTAGGCTTACATGTACAAATGCAATGAATTTTAGATCCTAGATTATTTCATAACATTGAGAAGTAATTCTAATCTGGACACAGCTTCCTCGGTTTTTTTTTTTATACAAGGGAAAAAGTCGTCAGTATGAAGGTTAAGCAGGAATGCCAGAATTGCTCCTAATGCTTTTTCCAGGACCTCTCCCTGTCTCCTAATTGTTAACTGGTTCTGTGTATGCTGTCTCCTTAGCTACTGATCAAGTCAGCCCTCCATCACTCCTGTGCTATCAGGTGTTCTTATCACTCCTTGGAGCCTTTTGAGGCTTATTTCAATGAGCTGTCTGTGTCCATTAAAAGAGAATTATTCTGTATTTTACTTGTTCAATTTTTACAGAATCCCTCTTTCCCCTAATTCATCCCTTTTAAGCCTGACTGGGTGGATTCTGAGCAGTGGTCAAAGAGAAATCAAGTTCCTAATACTCTTTTTTTTTTTTTTTTGTATTTTTCTGAAGCTAGAAACGGGGAGAGACAGTCAGACAGACTCCCGAATGCGCCCCACCGGGATCCACCCGGCACGCCCACCAGGGGGCAACGCTCTGCCCACCAGGGGGCGATGCTCTGCCCCTCCGGGGCGTTGCTCTGTCGCAACCAGAGCCATTCTAGCGCCTGGGGCCGAGGCCAAGGAGCCATCCTTGCTCCAATGGAGCCTCAGCTGCGGGAGGGGAAGAGAGAGACAGAGAGGAAGGAGAGGGGGAGGGGTGGAGAAGCAAATGGGCGCTTCTCCTGTGTGCCCTGGCCAGGAATCGAACCTGGGACCCCTGCATGCCAGGCCAACTCTCTACCACTGAGCCAACCGGCCAGGGCCCCTAATACTCTTTTGATCAAATATCCCCCTGCAACCCTGGCCGGTTAGTTCTGTCGGTTAAGACCATTGTCCTAAAACAACAAGGTTACAGTTTCAATCCCCAGTCAGAGCACACACAGGACTCAACCAAGGAATGCATGACTTAGTGGAACAACAAATGAATGCTTCCCTTCCCCTTCCCCTCCTCTTTCTTCCTCTCTCTGTCTCTCTAAAAATCAATATAAATTAAGCCCTGGTTGGTTGGAGCGTCGTCCCTAAGCGCAGAGGTTGCCAGTTTGATTCTCCGGTCAGGGCACATAGAGGATCAGCTCGATGTTCCTGTTTCTCTCTTCCTCGAAAGAAGAAAGTAAGGAAGGAAGAGAGGGAGAGAGGGAGGGAGGGAGGGAGGAAGGAAAGAAAGAGAAAAAGAGAGAGAGAGAGAGAAAGAAAGAAAGAAAAAGAAATAGAAAGAAGAATATATATATCTCCCTGCAAAAAACTTGGTCATCCACATTCCTTAATTTGGCACTCAGTCTAGTCCGTTCCTTACCAACCACATGGCTCTTTCCACCCTCTCTGTCACTGTCATCCCACACAAAAAAGAAACTTTTTATTTTACCCACCTTACAGTTCAGAAGAACCAAATTTAGTCCCTTTTTGTCCCTTACTACATGTGTGAACTTGTATAAATTCTTTTCTACCTTAAATATTTTTGTCTATGTAATATGCATGTGGTACAAAATTCAAGGCACAAAAAGTTTAAGAGCAGGTCCCCCCCCCACCCCCCGCATTCCCTGTTTCTCACTTCCAGAGGTAATTATTGCCTCCCATCCAAGTACTAACCAGGCCCGACCCTGCTTAGCTTCCGAGATCAGACGAGATCTGGCGCGTTCAGGGTGGTATGGCCGTAGACCAGAGGTAAGCACTGTTAGCGGTTTCTCATGATATAGTGGGTGCAGCCTAAGCATTTCCAAAGCATATATGTATATCCACAAAATAACTTGTTGGGATGTTGATTGGGATTGCATCAGATACACAGATCGAGTTGAGATGAACTGACATCTTGACAATATTGAAACAATCATTTTTTCATATACATGGAATATTTCTCCATTTATTTACATCTTATTTGATTTCTTTCATCAGAATTTTATAGTTTTCCTCAGATAGGTCTTATTAGATTTATACTTGTGTTGCATTTTTGAGGTGCTAGGCCAAATAGTTTTGTGTTTTAAATGTCAAATTCCAACTTTTCATTACTGGTATACAAGAACGTGATTGACTTTGGTATATTAATCTTGTATTCTGCAACCTGTTACACTTACTTATTAGTTCCCAGAGTTTGTTGTTGTTGTTATTGATTCTTTAATAAGATTTTCTACATAGACAATGATGCCACCTATGGATAAAGACAGTTTTAGTTCTTCCTTCCCAAGCTGTATATGTTTTAGTTCTTTTTCATGTCTTACTGCATTTCTAGGAGTCTCATTGAGATGTTGAATATGAGTGATAGATAATAAGGGACAGCTTTGCCTTGTTTCTGATCTTATCAAGAAAACATCTAGTTTCTCACTGTATTTGCCATAACAAAGGACCACAGACTGGGTGGCTTAAACAACAGACAGGTTTCAGCGTTTTCTGTTCTATTAAAGTTATTTGTTACTCTTCCCTGTTTACCATCTTCCAAAACTTTGTTGACATCACTAGCCCATTGTTCTCTCTTTTTCTTATCCATGTTTATTTATACATTTTAAATTCATTTTCTGACAATTTAGTGGGGCCTTGAGAGGAAGCAGCTATAAACAAATCTGTTCAATGTAAATTTAAAAAGCAATCCTCTTTTCTTGCTTGAATAAAAGCATTGCCTTATTTTTTTATAGCAGAGTCTTTAGTCATGCTATTTCCTCTCTAGAAAAGACTCTTTCTCTTCCTTTACTTCCAGGATATCCGTTCACCTAATGCAATAGATGTGTCTAAGCTAATACTTGTGAATGTGATTTTATTTGGAAATAAGATCATTACAGACGTAGTTAAGTTAAAGATCTCAAGATGAGATTGTTTGGATTAAGGGTGAGTCCTAAATCCAATGGCTGATATTCTTTGAAGGGAAAGGAGAGAGAGATTTGAGACAGACAGACACAGAGGAGAAGACTCGGAGGGAAAGAAGTTTATATAAAGATGGAGGCGGATATTTGAGTGATACAGCCACAAGTCAACGAACTCCAGGAGCCACCAAAAGCTGAAATAAGCAAAGATGTATTCACTCTTTGAGGCTTCAGAAGGAGCAGGGTCCTGCCAATATCTTGGTTTTGGACTTCTGGTCTCCACGAACTGAAAACAAATTTCTTTTGTTTTAAATGACCAAATGTGTGGCTGTTTGTTGTGGTACCTCTAAGAAAATTCTACAACTGGATAATTTCAACTCACTTCTGAGGTCTCTGCCTAAACATCACACTATTATAGGTCCCCCAAATTAGATCCACTTATTGTACAACCTTATTACATTCCTTTGTTAGTATTACAACACTTTTGGTTGTGTAATTACCTGTGTACTTCTTTGTTTTGTGTCTACCTCCCATAAGAGGTAAGACTATATCAGTCTTCTTCATTCTTGTGTGCCCAGCCCTGACAGAGTGCCTTATATATAGCAGATGTTCAATTCATGCATGTATTCATTCATTCCTTCATTATTCTGAAATGCCTTTTTTCAGTTCTACTCATCCTTGATGGCACAGTTGCAAAGCATTTTCTTATTATTCCCACTACATTATTGATGACCTGATATGAAATGTTATAATTATTTTTGCATGTTATCATAATTTATCTTCCCCAAAACTTAGCTGGAAAGAAAAGACAAGTCTTTGTATAGAAAGTGCCCTTCAAACTCCCTATTTGTTCTCTCTCTCTCTCTCTCTCTCTCTCTCTCTCACACACACACACACACACACACACACACACACACACACACGCATGCACACACAGCATCTCTCATAATAGAGCAAATGAATATTTGTTGGTGGTGATGGCAGTAGCCCCCTCAAGAGTTAACAATCATTTCTCATGCACTATGGATATGCTATCTTCTCTTCTGCATCATAATCAAGCCTTAGGAGGCTTGTCAGAAGCAGATACAACATAATACTCCCACTGCATCTCTGGTAGGAAAAAACCCAGTGACTCCGTGGGCTTTGGTGTCTGTTATTTCTAATTACAGTTTCACCAACTATTCCTGAGGCTGGATCGGGGCACCCTCTAGCAGCCTTAGTCTATACTTTTTTTTTTTTTTTTTTTTTTACAAAGGCAGAGATAGACAGGGACAGACAGACAGGAACGGAGAGAGATGAGAAGCATCAATCATTAGTTTCTCGTTCGTGTTGCGACTTCTTAGTTGTTCATTGATTGCTTTCTCATATGTGCCTTGACCATGGACCTTCAGCAGACCGAGTAACCCCTTGCTGGAGCCAGCGACCTTGGGTCCAAGCCGGTGAGCTTTTTGCTCAAACCAGATGAGCCTGCGCTCAAGCTGGCGACCTTGGGGTCTCGAACCTGGATCCTTCCGCATCCCAGTTCGACGCTCTATCTACTGCGCCCCCGCCTGGTCAAGCTATACCTTTTTTTAACCTGTATATAGATATCTCTATTTTTATATCCAGCACCACTATATATAGTATATGTATGTGATTATATTATGTAACAATATATTGGTGTGCTTTTTCCACTCATTTCTAAGAAGCTCAATGAGAAGGACTTTGTCTTATGCATCACTGTATGTTTCTCCCCTAACAAAGTGCCTGATGTATAATAGGTGTGCAGCACACCTTTGGTGAATAAATGTCACTTAGTTAACTTTGCTCTGTTCCTGAAAGTTCTCATTCTGGATAATTTCTTCTTTTATTTAAAAAAAAATATTATTTATTTTAGAAATAGAAGAAGGGGAAGTGAGAGAGAAAAAAACGTCAATTTGTTGTTCTATTTACTTATGCATTCATTGGTTGATTCTTGTATGTGCCCTGACTGATGATCAAACTCTCAACCTTGGCATATCAGAATGATGCTCTAACTCAGCTACCTGGCCAACGCTCACTCTGGATAATTTCTAATAGTTGAACATGTTCTAAGAGTTACATGTGCAGCTCTCTAAGGTGCCTATAAATCAGGCCTGAAACCGAATGGGTGCTCATTAATTCTCAGCTCTATGTACAGTCTTCTATTTGCTTATTTCTGTACATAGACAGAGTATGGAAATTTATCCACAGTAAAACAACAGATAGGAATAGCTATGCCTTTTTTTTTTCTTTTTCTGAAGCTGGAAATGGGGAGAGACAGTCAGACAGACTCCCGCATGCGCCCGACCGGGATCCACCTGGCACGCCCACCAGGGGCGACGCTCTGTCCACCAGGGGCGACGCTCTGCCCCTCCGGGGCATCGCTCTGTCGCGACCAGAGCCACTCTAGCGCCTGGGGCAGAGGCCAAGGAGCCATCCCCAGCGCCAGGGCCATCTTTGCTCCAATGGAGCCTTGGCTGCAGGAGGGGAAGAGAGAGACAGAGAGGAAGGGGGTGGTGGAGAAGCAAATGGGCGCTTCTCCTATGTGCCCTGGCCGGAAATCGAACCCGGGTCCCCCGCACGCCAGGCCGACGTCCTACCACTGAGCCAACCGGCCAGGGCCGTTATGCCCTTTTTTAATGCCTCTAATATTAGAATGTGGACACATTAAACCTGATGAAAATTAAATAATGAAGAATACAACCATGTGACCAAAAGAAGCCTGCCAACACTAAGTCACAAACCACACACACACACACACACACACAGGGAAAATTCTCATCACCCCCATTTATTAGACACAACAGAAAAGACCTACTGGCTCAGCCTGCTCTTATCCATGCGCCTCTCCTTTACTCTCCTCATTCAGCCAGAAGTCTAACTACCCAGGTCATCGGGAAAGTCTCTTGGAGTAGCTAACAGATATATAACTGTGCCTCTCTAATCAGTGTGGTGGACATTTAAGGGGCTCCACCCATATCCCTTCAGATTCCCTCTGCCATTCCTAAGGACCCTACCCCCAGGTTCTGTGCTTTTTATTTTAACTGCCCACACCAGTGCCTCTCTTCAGAGCACTGCCCGAGGGCTACCAGAGCCAATAGTCCACACTTGCAGGAAGGCAGATGTGCTCGGGAATTTGCCCGTCCCTGGAGGAGCCCCCAGCCGATATCTGACTCACATGAGTGTAAGAAAACCCATCTCCCTGTCTTGAGTGTGTCTAACTCCACGGGTAATTTAGAGTCTGAGGTCCTGACAGGGACATGCTGAAACTGAGACTTGGCACATTTGGGCTTGTTTGCCCCCTTCCCTGCTTTCCCCCTTCCCCTAAGTGTCTCCTGGAGGCACCTCATTATTAAACCACTGAGACAAATCCTAGTCTCAGTGTCGGCTTTTGAGGAACTGAGTCTAAGACAGTTGGTTCTGAAGGGGGTCCTAAGAAGCTGGCCTTAAGCAGGAGATTCTGGAGTTGGGTCACCCGCCAGCCAGATGGCAACCAGGACTTCCTCCCCAGGGGGTGAAGGAAGTACTGACAGCCCTTGTCAACTATAGAACTGCGATTACTAAGACTTTCATCCACGGAGAATCTGGACAGGACTTGTGTCGTTTCTCCGTTGTTTTAGAGGAAGGAAGTGGTCATTACCAGGGCTGTAAGTTGGATGTTTCTGGCCATCACTGATGCATTGAAGAGAACATGAGAGGCTCAGGTGTGAAAGTCCGAAGGCCTCCTTAGCCTTAAAGACACTTTGAATTCCAGAAACCAGAGGACAAAGCATGCTGGAGATCCAGCCAGGACCTAGTTGAGATGAGCAGAACTTCAGAGAAGCCAGAATTCACAGCCTCATCCAGCGTCCTGGACCAGAGTCAGGGCCTTGCTGGGGAAGTAGTGTGACCCCGAGGTGTGGAATGGTGACATCTGGGGGGATGCACTTGAGAACCTTGCAGCTTCTGGGTCTGCAGGAGTGGCCTCCGTGCCTCCAGCTGGGTGATAACCGCCCACCCCTCACCCGGAGAGGACACGACTCCTTGTGTCCTCGTGATAATATCTGCCCTTCTCAAGTTTGGCACCCTCCTCCTGGCCAGTTGACCAACAACAAGGGGCAAATCTCACTGACCCAATTAGGGAAGTGCTGCCCTTGCCACAGAAAGAGGAAGAGTAATCACTGAAGGAGCTTCAGGCATTGACCAAACTGTCTGGGAGCGGATGCTGAGGGTGCTGGATCTGAGCTGGATCCAGTGTGCTAACCTGGGAAAGGGACAGTTCCTCACTTTGAGACCACTGTATTATCACTCGGGGTTTAATGGCTTGCTAATGGAACCAGACCCAATGAGCTGTCGATATGGCTTTTAGAAGTCTGTGAGGGGAAATGACCCATAGGAAGAGAAGTGGAGATGCCAGAAGTGCCTTGGCGAGTGTTTAAACGCGGTATTAGAGGCTCAGAGATAAGAACGTGTCAGAATGAATCAATTATTCAAGACTCACGGACCCACTGTGTTCCTTGTGAGGGCCCAGAAATCATTCCTTTTACTTAACATGATAAGGAATGTACTAATGAGAGACACAGCACTCCTGAGACGCTCAGTTGAGACACTCCATTGCCCAGGGCCACTGGTTCCAGATTGTTATGAAACTGTGCTAAAGGATAATGGGAATGATAAAATTTTGGAATAGTAGAGGCCAGGTGGCAGATCTTAACCACCAAAGACAAGGTGAACTTAATTATTATAAAGTTTGACAAGGTTGAATGGTTCGTGAATGGGTCAACTCATTGGAGTGAGCCACAAATGAAATGGTCTGCACTCCAGCCCCATGCAGAAGTGTTCTTGAAAGACAGTGGTGAGGGGGGAAACCCCTAGGGGGTGGAGTTTCAGGTAGAGCACCTGGTCATCCATTTGTCTGAAGAGAGAAATAATCTGAAGTAATGGTATCATGGACTATTGGGTAGATACTGTTGGGAGATACCAAGCTGGGGAGAGGGGCAGTGGGAGCAGTCCTCCCCACAGCATGGAGGAATAGTTTAATACCAGCGTAGTTTAGAATTGCCACTGCACAGTGATAAGAAAAAAATAAACTGACTTGTAAGCATTTTTATTATGCTTTGCAAATTCTCTACAGACAACACACACCCTTCTTTGCCTATACAGGAGTGGACCACTTCTGCCACTGTCACATTCGTCTACGTTGCGTATAGGATGTGGGGAATAATTCAGCTGATTGGTCAGAGGTCTGGAAGTAGTAAGACCAGGGACATGACAGTTCAAGGGCCTATGAGAGTGGGCTTACATGTGAGGATCTTTTATGCCCAGTGACTGTCCATCTGAGTAAGGCCATTGCAGAAGAGGCATTAAACAACTAAAGATTTGCCAAAAAATATCAGATGTCTATCACCAGCCACCTGGTGCCTGAAAAAAGATGGTGAAGATGGATGCTATATAGCAGTGTTCCCCAACCCCCAGGCTGCGGCCCGGTACTGGTCCGTGGGCCCTTTGGTACCGGTCTGCAGAGAAAGAATAAATAACTTATATTATTTCCATTTTATTTATATTTAAGTCTGAACAATGTTTTATTTTTAAAAAATGACCAGATTCCCTCTGTTACATCCATCTAAGACTCACTCTTGACACTTGTCTAGGTCACGTGATACATTTATCTGTCCCACCCTAAAGGCCGGTCCGTGAAAATATTTTCTGACATTAAACCGGTCCGTGGCCCAAAAAAGGTTGGGGACCACTGCTATATAGGATCCAATGGCAAAGACTCTGTCTCACCAGGCTGAATTCAGGTGTTGTTGCTGCTAAATGTCTGATCTATTACTATCAGAAACGGACACTGAGCTCTCAATGTGCACTTTCCCTCAGTCAATCAGCCCCTGAGTGACAAGTTGATTGCATGGAATCCCCTACACTGTGGAAGACACAGTGATTGATCTTTACTGGGATCAACACATTTTTAAGTCTGACATCTTGCCCACAATATCTTGGGGCCCTACATAACAAAGCCTCACTTTGCATAACAAGGGAAACCAATTAAGAGCAAAAAGAGGCACAGCGAGGGCCATTGGCTACAAGATTAATTGTTCCTACTACAGAGGGCATCACCCAGGCACAGCTTGCCTGACTGAGAGCTGGAGTAATCTTAAAAATGCTCGTGAAGAAACAGCTATGGCAGCAGCTTAAAGATGACTCCCTGTAAATTCAGGCCACTGTCCTTCAGGATGTTTTACCTTCAGTTGGTGGCCTTTCTATGGTGCTGTGCTCTCCAGAAGTAGAACACAGAGGCCCAGGAGGCAGGAAATAGAAATAGAAGAGGCACTGCTCACTGCCACTCCCAGTGACTCACTTGGAGAATTTATCTTTCTTGTCTCCAGAAAGATAGTTCTGCGAGTCTACATATCCTGGTTGCCAGAGAGGAAATGCTTCCACGAGGGGGTGCCGTAAGAATCCTAACAAATTTACAGCTACAGCCGCCACATGGTTATTTAGAAAAGAAAGAAAGAAAGAAGGGAGGGAGGGAGGGAGGGAGGGTGGGAGGGAGGGAGGGAGGGAGGGAGGGAGGGAGGGAGAAAGAAAAAGTAAGTTACCACACCAGCAGGAGCAACTGACCCTGTACATCAGGGGTCCCCAAACTTTTTACACAGGGGCCCAGTTCACTGTCCCTCAGACCGTTGGAGGGCCGGACTATAAAAAAAACTATGAACAAATCCTTATGCACACTGCACATATCTTATTTTAAAGTAAAAAAACAAAATGGGAACAAATACAATATTTAAAATAAAGAACAAGTAAATTTAAATCAACAAACTGACCAGTATTTCAATGGGAACTATGCTCCGCTCACTGACCACCAGTGAAAGAGGTGCCCCTTCCGGACGTGCGGTGGGGGCCGGATAAATAGCCTCAGGGGGCTGCACACGGCCCATGGGCTGTAGTTTGGGGGCCCCTGCTGTACATCATGAGAAGATAGAACAGGGCAGGAGGAATGTCTTTGGAACTCAGAGGATCCAATGGGTCAAGTCCTGGTACGCTCATGCCCAGTTTTAACTCCAAATGGACAATTGCAACAAAAATGGCCTGATAAGGGTCTGATAACCAGATCTCAGACTCCTCAAGAGTGAGGATCTGGGTCACCTCATGAAGGTGTTCATCTAGACCAGAAGAAATGCTTGCTAAGGGTAAGAGAAACTAAAATGAATAGAGGAAGGAGATGATGAGTATCAGTATAAACTCAAGACTATCCATAGCAACGAGGACTTGTTATCTCACATACTTCTTTCCTAAGTTTCTCCCCAGAAATGTGACCAACCACCATCTTGAAGAAAACTGACAGAATGGAGTGAACTTAAAGTGAAACTCAGGCAGATCTGAGTGTTAAGAGGTGTAGGTGGTAGTGACCATTGTTGGTACTATCCTGGGATCCCTTACAATTCCTTAATCCTGTGTGCTTCCTGTCGTTTTCTGTGCTCTTCTGTGTTTAATGGCTTACACATGCAAATTACTCATACAATTTACTGAGAGTTACTGAAGCCCCTGTCCATATTTGCTGAGACCAAACTACCTGGGAGTTTACCTTCCCTGGAGAGAGAGGCCCTTAACCAGTGACCAACTGGTGAGAGAATATAAAAGTCAAGCTTCCATGTCTCAATTTTCACAAATTCTGATGTAATTTATACTTTAGAGCTCCCCACAGAACCATGCTGAGGTCAGTAATACACCTGTGGTAGGCAGAATCCTCAGATGGCTGCCAATGGCCAACTCCTCTGTAAAATCACGTCTCCTTATGTGTATGCAGGACCTGTGAATATGATGGGATATTTGTCCTGTGATGTTACATCACATGACAAAAGGGAAGGGATTCTGCAGTTTTAATTAAAGTCCCTAATCACTTGATTTTGAATTAATGAGAAAGATTACCTGAGGTGGGCCTGACCTAATCAGGTAAGTCTTTCAAAGAGAGCTTAGGCCGGTGTTTCCCAATGTGGGGCCCACGCTCCACAGGGGGGCAATTCAATAGTTAAGGGGGGCAATTTGAAAATGGACTCGACACGACTTTAACTCTTTTGCCCCGGGCCATTTAAATGCAATGCTAGATATCGGTGCCAAATTTAACAAAAAATGCAATTCTTAAATAATTGCGGTAAATAATTATTAAATATAATTTTGTTTGACGAGACCAAAATATCAACTGGGTGATTGGCATCGTCAAGTAAACTTCGTCCTGGGTTCACCGCGGAGCGTGCCGTCTGCCACGGGGAATCCCAGATGTTTTAAAAACTCGCTAAACAATGCAGTTATTCTCACCTAATTGGCCCATCGCAACTTCTGTAGTGTTTCACATTATTCAGTTGGTGTTAATTTGAAGTGTTAGTCAAAACTGTTGTAAAAGCTTGTTGATTTAATAAATATACATATATATATTGTATAGATATAATTGGTAAGTATTTGATTTTATTTTTATCAATAATAAACTCTTTATTAAGTACTTCTTGCATTGGGGCTAGAAAGCAATAATATTTTATAAATATTATTGGGACTATAATAGTGCATGCACGACAATTTTAATTTTAGAAGCATAACTTTCCAAAAAATTTTGTCAAGTGGAAAAAATATAGATACCTTTTCATTTGCAGTGGTAGTGTAGTAAATGTGTTATATACATTTAAATAAATATGAATTTTTAGTATACGTTTACTCTATGTCACATTGAATATATTTTAGCACATATTTTAATATTAGTTTTTAATTGATCTTATTTTTATTATAGCCCATAATAAAATGAGTGGTGCAAGCAAGAAAAAAACTCGTCAATATTCGGAGGAATATTTAAATTTTGGGTTCATACCCACTGTTCATGATGAGCAGATTCCTTTTTGTCTTTTATGCCAGCAATGCTTGACCAATGAATCAATGAAACGAGGTCATCTTGAGGCGCATTTGAAGGCGAAACATAGTGCTCATATTAATTCAGATTTGAGTTACTTTAAAACTTTAAAGAAAAAATTTGAAAAAAGAACATTAAAGTCTCTATTTAATGCTCATGCTTCAACTAATAATCGTGTTCTTGAGGCTAGTTATCAAATTTCTTTATTCATCGCTAAAACTGGAGAAAATCACACTATAGGAGAGAATTTAATAAAACCGTCAATATCAGCATTTCTTAAAACGGTTCTTGAAAAAGATGACAAAGATGTAAAAGCTATGCCACTCAGTAACAATTCTGTTAGGAGAAGAATAGATGAAATGAGTGAGGATATTGAAAAACAACTTATTGAAAAGCTGAAAACAAGAAAATTCTCCTTGCAAATGGATGAATCAACTTTGAGAGACAGTGAGGCAGTATTGATAACTTACATAAGATATATTGATAAAGGACATTTTGCTGAAGAAATGTTGTTCTGTAAAAGATTAGAAAGCACCACTACCTTCAAAGATATATATAATAAGCTAAAAAACTACTTAGATGTCAATGATATACCAATGAGAAATATAACATCTTGTGCTGCAGATGGTGCTCCCAATATGATGGGCAAGAAAAATGGCTGCTTAAAATTGATGAAAGATGCGAATCCAGAAATGATTCTTGTGCATTGTGTTATTCATAGGAAAAACTTGGTAGCTAAAAACATCTCGCCTGTTCTGAATGAAGTATTACATACAGTAATAAAGTGTGTTAATGCTATTAAATCTAGTGCCAAATGTGAGCGTCTTTTCAAGCTATTTTGTGAAGAACAAAATGAAGACTTTTACTTCATACTGAAGTAAGATGGCTATCTAAAGGAAACTGAAAAGATTTATGGAACTGTTTGATACTCTTAGTGATTTTTTTAAGCGACAAACCTGAAATGAAGTATCTGTTAACAATAGATGGTAAAGCATTTGTGAGTTATTTAGCCGATATCTTTGAAAAACTAAATATATTAAATAAGCAACTTCAAGGAACAAATAAAACTCTTGTCGATGCAAAAGCAAAGATATTTGGTTTCATTACCAATATTGAGTTATGTCAGAAACATATTAACAACAAAAACTTTAAACAGTTTCATTGGCTCCAAAAATGTGAAGTAACTGATACCGCTTTACTTGTTATTGTCAATCATTTGAATATTCTATGGGCTGATTTAAAAGAAAGATTTTCTGATTTAAAACAAATTGATTTCCCAACATGGATGATGCAGCCAATGTGAGTAGATTTGTCTGATATATCAAATATGCAGTATCAAGAAGAACTCGCAGAATTGCAAAATGATGAGTCAGTTAAAGCTTTATTTCATATCAAAGGAGCGATGGCATGGCTTTGTGAGGAAACAGAAATCAAATACCCAAATTCAATCAAATGTGCAAGAAAACTATTGCTACCGTTTCCATCTTCATTTTTAGCTGAATGTGGATTTAGTGCTGTAAATGATTTACTGGTAAAAAAAAAGAAATCGGCTGGATATAACACAACGTGGAGACTTGAGACTAAAGCTAACCAAATTGGAACCTAATATAAAATCTCTGTGCAGCAAGCATCAAGCACAAGGATCACACTAAATTAAAATAATAAATTAATATAGAAAAATCTGTATTAAAATTATTTGGAATTTAAATTTCTGTTTTCCATTATATGTTTTGAAATTTTACTTACTGTGTTTTGTTAACAATTTCATAGTGATTTCTTCCTAGAACCTATCATTTATGTTTATTAAGTGAACAAATCAATTTTTTTTTTTTTTCATTTTTCTGAAGCTGGAAACGGGGAGAGACAGTCAGACAGACTCCCGCATGCGCCCGACCGGGATCCACCCGGCACGCCCACCATGGGGCGACGCTCTGCCCACCAGGGGGCGATGTTCTGCCCATCCTGGGCATTGCCATATTGCAACCAGAACCACTCTAGCGCCTGAGGCATAGGCCACAGAGCCATCCCCAGCGCCCGGGCCATCTTTGCTCCAATGGAGCCTTGGCTGCGGGAGGGGAAGAAAGAGACAGAGAGGAAAGCGCGGCGGAGGGGTGGAGAAGCAAATGGGCGCTTCTCCTGTGTGCCCTGGCCGGGAATCGAACCCGGGTCCTCCACACGCTAGGCCAACGCTCTACCGCTGAGCCAACCGGCCAGGGCGAACAAATCAATTTTTTAATGTTAAAAATTATGTATGTTACATAGGGGGGGACATAAAAATTTTAGAAAGGTTAAGGTGGGGCATGGCACAAAAAAGGTTGGGAAACACTGGCTTAGGCCTTTCTGAGAATAGATGATGATGGTGACTAGACCATGGAGAAAGCACTTAGGGGAAGTGATCAGGTTGCAGATAGACTTTGGAGGCCGAGTTGACCAACATGCCATTGGCTTAGATAGGAATTCCCTCAACAGTATCCATCATAGATCTTCATTCAGACAACCCCAATTTGACTAACAATTAAGTGATGGAGAATCCATTTTTGGACAGTTTGAATTGTCAGAACCTTGTTTTCTTTGGTGAGCTAAGTCTAACTCATGACTCTGCCATTTGATGCCGCTAGCAACAGTGTATGTAAGCATCTGACCATTGGCCTTTTGAGTGTAATGAGATAGCTGCATTGGTGAGGCAACTCTTTCAAAGCATCCCCTTCAAAGACTGCTATCTCAAATAGACACATTGCCAGCACCTGAGTAGATAAAGAGCGGGGCCATCCCACCCTGAAGTGTTCGTTGTCTTAGAGATCTTTGGTTCTTAGATAACGAACTACTTATTTTTCTGTTCCCACTCTTATGTTTTAAATTCACCAATAAAGACTGAACCCAGGACAGCCTAGGAACCCCACCCTCGACCCCAGTAAAAGAACCTCAAGTCCTGGTTGATTCTGTCTACCCAACACCGTACTGTGTAGCTGCGGAGGGCCATGTGCTCTCTGGAATCTGGGAGTAATAAACCTCCCAAAGTTCCTTGATGGTTGCTGCTGCGGTCCATCTTGCAATCATAATAGCCACAAAATCTGGTGCTACTACAACATTGGCTTCAAAGGGGAGATGTCTGTGGGGGCTGCCTTGGCCCAGAAGAGTGCCCTAGGCATTTCTAGCCAATAGCATCACTGTCAATAGGCTGAGACTGTCACAGAACACTCATTGTCTGCAATGGCCCCAGAGAAGGCAGTACCTTCTTCTACCTGCCAAACGTCAGCCACTGCTTGCCTATGTCCTACCCTTTGCAGGCTCAGCTCCACCCATTTCTCAAACCCGGGAAGACTTAATCTGGTAAGAAATAAGCTCTCCCCAGTGGTGGGATTCAAATAATTCAACAAATGGTTCTCTGCCCTAGTGAGTAATTTTAAGTATAAAGAAATGATATACCAAAAGGTAGTTTATTATTTCAGGCATTTAATACTTAAATAAGAACAATAAAAGAGGTACACAAAACTAGATTACTGTATGTTATAAGAAAGTTTTAAAACATTAATGAAAAAATATTAAATAATACCTGAGAAAAAACAATAAAATGTTTATGATATTTCCATAGTGCTTCTTCTTCTTTTGTGACAGAGACAGAGAGAGGGACAGATAGGGACAGACAGACAGGAAGGGAAGGGAGAGAGATGAGGAGAAACATCAATTCTTCGTTGTGGTTCCTTAGTCTCCTTAGTTGTTCATTGATTGCTTTCTCATACGTGCCTTGACCGGGGAGCTACAGCAGAGTGAGTGACCCCTTGCTCAAGCCAGGGACCATAGGGTCATGACAATGATCCCACGCTCAAGCTAGCAACCCCACACTCAAGCCGGTGACCTCAGAGTTTTGAACCTGGGTCTTCTGCATTCCAGTCTGAGGCTCTATCCACTGCGCCACCGCCTGGTTAGGCCATATTACTTCTTGATTAGCGTTCTCACTTGCAATTTTTTTCACATATGGACGGAATGAACATTACTACGGGCACTTAGAATATGCTGTTGTGCAGATGAACATTAAAAAAAAAAGTAAAGAATATAAGTTTGTGCTTTCCACATTGAGTGGCTTCCCAGGTGCCCACCTCAGAGAGAACCTTGATTACAAGTGCCATTTTAACGACTGGTTCACCGAACTCAACAAAAAATTAGGTATCGGTTCTGCTGATCTAGGGTCACCTGAAGGTTGCCACGTGCCCATGGGCTTGATATGATTGCACACAGTGTTTCCAGGAGGAGTTAATGCCTCTTCTGGTTTCTCCTCAGCTCAGCCACTTGCCCTGGCTCCAATCCTGGTGGTTAGAATGTTCCAGGTTGCCATGCAGCTTGGAGTATAAATTATGACTGAGAGAACATTAGAACTCAGCGGAATCTTTTTTTTATTATTCAGTGAAAGGAGGGGAGGCAGAGACAAACTCCTGCATGCACCCCAACCAGGATCCACCCAGCAAGCCCACTAGAGGTGATGCTCTACCTGTCTGTGTCGCAAACCAGTGCAACTAGTAATTCCAGGTCCCAAATGGGAACAACACGGAATTAAGAAAATATGCTTAAAGAATTAAAGAATGGGTTCAGAGGGCTCTACAATTGCTGCTGGAAAGAAGAGAACACTCCCCAAAACTGCATCTTGCTTTATTTATAGGGCAAAGTGGGCCATTAGCAAATCAATGAGATTTCTGATTACATTTCCAAGGCAACCTAAGAATTTTACCAAGTGCAGAAAAACCCCATCATACTTCACATCTTAAGTTTACACAAAACAGGATAGAAGAAACTTGCCCCCAGTCTTTCCGGGGGACATAAGAGGTAGGATGAGTAAAAACAATCCAGCACCACAGCTTAACAGCCTTTTGCAGCCTAATCAAGCAAGTGAGGTGGGGGGTTGGGCAGACTGTCAGCTTACAGCCAATTGCCTACCCCTCTGTCCCTCAAAAATCTAAACTGCAAAAGCCCTGTTGGTTTTTCAGTCCCTGACATATCTGGGGCATTGCTGTGTTGCTCAGCAGCCGAGTTCTTCTTAGTGCCTGAGCCATCCTCAGTGCCCTGTCTAACTCACTCCGATCGAGCCACGGCTGCAGGAGGGGAAGAGAGAGAGAGGAGCAAGAGGGGGAGGGGTGGAGAAGCAGATGGGTGCTTCTCCTGTGTGCCCTGACTAGGAATCAAACTTGGGACATCCACATGCCTGGTCAACACTCTACCATGGAACCAACTGGCCAGGGCTTAAAGAAATATTGAAGGTCACCTTGACCAGTGCTTCTCAAACTTTTCTCCAAACCACACCTCTGAGGGAAAAACACATAGCAATGGATACCTTCTTCTGCAGACAAGAAAACAAACCCAGAGTCTAAGTGCCTTGCTTATTATGATTAAGAAATAAGTATTACCTCACCTGACCAGGCAGCGGTGCAGTGGATAGAGCTTTGAACTGGGATGTGGAGGACCCAGGTTTGAAACCCCAAGGTCACCAGCTTCAGGGCGGGCTCATGCAACTTGAGCACAGGCTCACCAGCTTGAGCACGGGGTCGCTGGCTTGAGCATGGGACCATAGATATTACCTCATGGTCGCTGCCTTGATTCCATTCGCTGGCTTGAAGCCCAAGGTCGCTGGCTTGAGCAAGGGGTCACTCTCTTGGCTGGAGCCCCCTGGTCAAGGCACATATGAGAAAGCAATCAATGAACAACTAAGGAGCTGCAACTAAGAATTGATGCCTCTCATCTCTCTCCCATCCTGTCTGTCTGTCCTTATCTCTCGCTGATTCTCACTGTTTCTGCCCCCCAAAAAGAAAGAAAGAATTAACTCAAACACAGTATATGTAGCATTTTATGTATCATTAAGAATACAGTCATTTGGATCTTTTGTTTGTTAACTTATATTTACTACCAACCTAAGAGAATTTGGAGGATTAGTGTGTACACAAAATTAACTGAGCAGGACTAGACAGTGGCACAGTGAATAGAGCACAGACCTAGGGTGCTGAGCACCCAGGTTCGAAACCCCAAGGTCGCCAGCTTGAGCGTGGGATCATAGACATGACCCCATTGCTACTGGCTTGAGCAAGGGGACACTGGCTCAGCTGAAGCCCTCCAGTCAAGGCATGTATGAGAAAGCAATCAATGAACAATTAAGGTGCCACAACTACGAGTTGATGCTTTCCATCACTCTCTCTTCCTGTCTGTATGTCCCTGCTTGTCCTTCTGTTTCTCTCTTGTATACACATGTGCTAAAAAAATTAAATAAAATAACTGAAAAAACAACCTATTGATCTATATCTATCAGGGATCATGCTAGGTATTGAAACAATGATATTTAAAGGAATTTAAAATTTTTTTCCAGGTTCTGGCCGGGTGGCTCACCAGATAAAACATTGTCCCAGCACGCACGCTGAGGTAGTGGGTTTGATCCCTGGTCAGGGCACACGTGAAAAGCAACTAATAAGTACAGAACTAAATGAAGCAACTGAGTGAAACAATGAATTGATTCTTCTTTCTATATATCTCCTTTCCCTTCCTCTCTCTCTCAAATCAATGGAAAAATTTAAAAGAATTTTTTCCCAGCTTTATTGAGATATATTTGAGATAGCATTGTATAAGTTTAAGATGTACAATGTGATGGCTCGATACACATATATACTGTGAATGTTTACCACAATCAAGTTAACACATCCTTTAACCTCCTATAATTACTATTTTGCTGTTGTTACAGTGATAAAAGAATTCTTATAAGGTTTACAAAAAAATAAGTTTAACAACTTTGCTTGAATAGAAATGGTAACCCTGAGAGGGTGATAAGGAGGGTCACCATTTTTCAAATGGATTCAGATGAAATTATGGTTAATATAAAGAATATAAAGAAGATAATAAGAATGAGTGTGGAAACTAAGGTAGTTCGGCAATTTCGTTCTATACCAGAGTGTATTTTTGCTAACTGGTCTTTTCAAAACACAAAATCACATTGTACTATAGTTTCCTCAGTTTCTTATCTAAAGAGCAGAAGACTATATTTTAATAAAAGCTAAGTAATACAAAAGTGATAAGAAATGATTGAGAGAGAACAAGATTGAGAACAAAAGATAGAGATGAGACTGGAAGGTTGAATAGAATTCTTTGAAAATGACAACAGGAAATCTTGATTGAATATAGCCTTTTTTATGATTATTTTGAGAGTACATTTATGAACGCTGGGGACAGTGAAACAAGGAAGGGCTTAGAATAGAAGAAGCAACAGGAGAGCCTGGGTGGGCTGCTCTGGCTCCCTAGAAATGTTATGAGCAAGAAGTGAGCCAGTCAGAGAAAGCACCATATGCTTTCAGTCATATGTGAAATCTAATGAACAAACAAGCAAACAGAAAACAGACCCATAATACAGAAGAAAACAGACCCATAAGAACAGACTCATAAATACAGAAAAACAGATCCATAGTTGTCAGAGGGAAGGGGGCTTGAGGGGCTGAGTGAAGAACGTTGAGGGATTAAACAAAGAACTCAAAGACACAGACAAGAGCATGGTGATTACCAGAGAGAAAGGGAGGTGGGGGCAGGTAGAAATGGGTATAAAGGGAATAACTGGTGATGGAAAGAGACTTGTCTTGGGGTGATGATCACACACATAAAATAAATAGAGAAACGAAATGAGAACCACAGAATGTTGATAATAATTGAATCTGGATAATAGATACAAGTTTTCTTATTCTCTTTATTTTGGGGTTAAAGAAATATTACAAACATCCTTCATTATGAGTACAAAAAAGATCTGACTTTTCCCCCTTCATGACCGTACAGTATTACACAATATGAATGTATTATTCTTTTAAATACCTCTACTAATGGGGTTAAGTTTTTATTCCTTTTTATCTCTTACAAATTACACTCTGAGTCATTTATTCATTTACTCATTTATTAATTTAATAATATTTATTGAGGTTTATAGTGTGTTAGGCCCTGGGATTTATATTTATATTTTTTGTGTGTTCATAGAAATAGTCTGCTTAATAAAATGGGAACTACTATATATTAATACTTAGTTTATTTTTTGATGAAATAGTAAGATAGAGTTATCATTAGAAATGCCATATAATCCAAATTCTGGATATATATCCAAAAAGAATGAAAATCGGGATCTCAAAGAGCTATCTGCTCATCCTTGCTCATTGCAGCATTATTCACAATAGCCAAGATATGGAAACAACCCAAATGTCTGGTGACAGATAAGTGGATAAAGAAAATGTAGTAAATAGACAAAATGCAATATTATTCAGCCTTAAAAAAAGAAGGGAATCATGCCATTTGTGACAACATGATGGACCTGGAAGACATTAAGCTAAGTGAAAGAAGTCAGGTGGATAAATACTTATATGATTCCCCTTACATAAGGCACCTAAAATAGTCACACTTATAGAAATGGAACATTAAATGGTGGTTGCCAGGGAAGAAGTAAAAGTGGAAATGTGGAGTTGTTGTTTGGTGGGTATAAAGGTACTGTTACATAAGCTAAATAAGCTCTAGAGCAGCCATTTTCAACCTCGTTCATCTCACACACAGCACACATAAACTAATTACTAAAATTCTGCCGCACACCAAAAAATATATTTTTTACCAATCTGACAAAATAATAGGTATAATTTTGATTCATTCACACCAGATGGCTATTGTTGTGTTGGCTGTTGACATTTTTTAAATTGACAATCTAAAAAAAAAGAGGTCAGTGTCCCTGACTAAATACTCAGGTATTGCATGTTTTAAAAATTCTTGCAGTGGGTCAGTTGCAGTGTCATATCGAAATGACAAGGTTGCGAGTTTCATCACCAGTCAGGGCGCACATGGAAAGCAACCAATGAATGCACAAGGAAGTGGAACAACAAATAAATGCTACCCTTTCCTCTTCCTCTCTTTTCCTTCCTTTCTCTGTCTTCTAAAAATCAATAAATAAAAAATTAAGCAGAGCTCCAAGATGGCAGCGGAGTAGGCGGATGCCCAGACGCCCAGCTCTCAACACCAAACTGGAATACAAATCAATTTAGGAAAAATCAGCATGAAAAACCAACACTGAACTGCAAGAACAGCTCTCAAAAACCAAGGAGCAAAGAGGAAGCCACAATAATCCTGGTAAGGAGTGCCTGAATCTCCTCTGCTTACAGGAACGGAAGGGGGGGGGGTGAGGCTGAGAGCCCAGAGAGGATTTCACAAAGGAAAAAGAGCAGAAACTACTGCTCACAGCCACTTACCTGGCGACCAGGGAGCAAGGTGGGTTGAAAAGACCAGCTTATCTCCCAAGTGGAAAGGACAGGGAGAGGGACAGACTGTGAGGGGCTAAGGTATGCAAGAAATGAAATAAAAAAGCTGACTCATTCGTGCTGGAGGCAGCCATAGCTGGGGGAGGGACTGAACCTTTCACAAAACAGAGCTGAAGTGCTTCCGGATCAGAGATCTCCGGACATCTATCCAGCTCCAATCAGCGCAACAAGACACAGCTGAAAACAAGAAGTGGGGAGGAGGGGCAGTAACTCAGGTCTCCATGGAGATCTGAGATACACCTCCCCCTACTGAAGCTGAGAAAAAACCCTGCCCCCAGTGAGATTAGTTGGTGGAAGAGACCTTCAGCGTCTCAGGTTACACCCACAGCATTCCTGGTTACAGTTTCAAGGAAGCCCCCTGCTGAGATCAGTTAACAAGACTATCACCTGTTAAGAAAACAAACAAATCAAGACTTCAAAGATGCCCAAATCCGAAAGTGGATTACAAATAATAGCTGATACCAACCCAAGAAGACCTAGAAATAACACAACTGAAAACTGGAGGCAGACAACACCAAGCCTAGACTCAACCAACTCTACAAAGTAAAACAAAAAAAAAAGAAGATGAGAAGACAAAGGAGTGCAATCCAAATGAAACCACAAGAGACACCTTCGAGAGATGAACTGAGTGATATGGAAATAATCAAACTTCCAGATGCGGAGTTCAAAATAATGATTGTAAGGATGCTTAGGGATCTTAGAACAACAATGGAGGGGCAGTTTGAAAACCTAAATAAAGAAATAGCAAGTATAAAAAAGAATCAGTTGGAGACGACAAATACAATATCAGAAATAAAGACCACAATGGAAGGAATTAAAAACAGGATAGATAGAGCAGAGGATCGAATCAGCGAGTTAGAGGACAGCTGGAATGAAGGCATGAAAGCAGAGAAGAAAAGAGAAAAAAGACTCAAAAAGTCAGAGGAAACTCCTAGAGAGCTCTGTGACAACATGAAGAGAAATAACATCCGCATCATAGGGGTTCCTGAAGAAGAAGAAAAAGAACAAGGGATAGAGACTTTGTTCAATCATATCATAGCTGAAAACTTCCCTAAATTAATGCAAGAGAAACTCTCACAAATCCAAGAAGCACAGAGGAATCCATTAAAGAGAAACCCAAAGAAACCTACACCAAGACACATCATAATTAAAATACCAAAGCTAAGCGATAAAGAGAAAATATTAAAAGCTGCAAGAGAAAAAAAAGTTATCACCTACAAAGGAGCCCCCATAAGGATGACATCTGACTTCTCAACAGAAACACTTGAGGCCAGAAGGGAATGGCAAGAAATATTCAAAGTAATGCAGAACAAGAACCTACAACCAAGACAACTTTATCCAGCAAGGCTATCGTTTAAAATTGAAGGAGAAATAAAAAGCTTCCCAAACAAAAAACAACTCAAGGAATTCATTACAACCAAACCAATGCTGCAGGAAATATTAAGGGGCCTGGTGTAAACAGATCAAAGTGGGAAAAGAATACAGAAAAAAAAAAAAAAAGGAATACACCTTTAAAGAAGAAAATGGCAATAAACAACTACATATCAATAATAACCTTAAATGTAAATGGATTAAATGATCCAATCAAAAGACATAAGGTAGCTGCGTGGATAAGAAAACAGAACCCATACATATGTTGTCTACAAGAGACACACCTTAGAACAAAAGACACACATAGATTGAAGGTAAAAGGATGGAAAAAAACGTTTCATGCAAACGGAAATGAAAAAAAAGCTGGGGTAGCAATACTTATATCAGACAAATTGGACTTTAAAACAAAGGATATAGTAAGAGATAAAGAAGGCCACTACATAATGATAAAGGGAGTAATCCAACAGGAAGATATAACTATTATAAATATCTATGCACCTAATATAGGATCACCTAAATATATAAAGCAGACTTTGATGGATTTAAAGGGCGAGATCAACAACAATACTATAATAGTAGGGGATTTCAATACCCCACTATCATCACTAGATATATCTTCAAGAAAGAAAATTAACAAAGAAACAGCAGACTTATTGGAAACACTAGATCAACTCGATTTAATAGATATCTTCAGAACCTTTCACCCTAAAGCAGCAGAATATACATTCTTTTCAAGTGCTCATGGTACATTCTCTAGGATAGACCACATGTTAGGGCACAAAAGTGCTCTCAACAAATTTAAGAAGACTGAAATCGTATCAAGCACTTTCTCCGATCACAACGGCATGAAACTAGAAATGAATCACAACAGAAAAGCTCAAAAATCCTCAAACACATGGAAACTAAATAGCAGGTTGTTAAATAATGAATGGATTAAGAATGAGATCAAAGAAGAAATAAAAAAATTCCTAGAAACGAATGACAATGAGCATACAACAACTGAAAATTTATGGGACACAGCGAAAGCAGTGCTGAGAGGGAAGTTCATAGCACTACAGGCACACTTTCAGAAGCTAGAAAAAGCTCAACTTAACCCTGCATCTAAAAGAATTAGAAAAAGAACAGCAAGTAAAGCCCAAATGTAGTAGAAGGAAGGAAATAATAAAGATCAGAGCAGAAATAAATGACATAGAGGCTAAAGAAACAATACAGAAAGATCAATGAAACTAGGAGCTGGTTCTTTGAAAAGGTAAACAAGATTGATGAACCTTTAACTAGACTCACCAAGAAAAAGAGAGAGAGGACTCAAATAAATAAAATTAGAAATGAGAGAGGAGAAATAACAACTGACATAACAGAAATACAAAATATTGTAAGAAAATACTATGAAGAACTGTATGCCAAAAAACTAGACAACCTAGATGAAATGGACAAATTCCTTGAAACATACAATCTTCCAAAAATCAATCTGGAAGAATCAGAAAACCTAAACAGACCCATTACAACAAAGGAGATCGAAACAGTTATCAAAAAACTCCCAACAAAGAAAAGTCCAGGGCCCGATGGCTTCACAACAGAATTCTACCAAATATTCAAAGAAGATCTAACTCCTATCCTTCTTAAACTATTTCAAAAAATTCAAGAGGAAGGAAGACTTCCAAGCTCCTTTTATGAGGCGAGCATAATTCTGACTCCAAAACCAGGCAAAGACAACACAAAGAAAGAAAATTATAGGCCAATATCTCTGATGAATATAGATGCTAAAATCTTCAACAAAATATTAGCAAACCGGATCCAACAATATATGGGAAAAATCATACACCATGATCAAGTGGGATTTATTTTGGGGAGGCAAGGCTGGTACAATATTCATAAATCAATCAATGTGATTCATCACATAAACAAAAAGAAGGAGAAAAACCATATGATAATTTCAATAGATGCAGAAAAAGCATTTGATAAAATCCAGCACCCATTCATGATCAAAACTCTCAGCAAAGTGGGAATACAGGGAACATACCTCAACATGATAAAAGCCATCTATGAGAAACCCACAGCCAACATCATACTCAATGGGCAAAAATTAAAAGCAATACCCTTAAGATCAGGAACAAGGCAGGGGTGCCCCCTTTCACCACTCTTATTTAACATGGTCCTGGAAGTCCTACCACACCAATCAGACAAGAAGAAGAAATAAAAGGAATTCAAGTGGGAAAAGAAGTAAAACTATCATTATTTACAGATGATATGATATTGTATATAGAAAACCCTAAAGTCTCAGTCAAAAAGCTACTGGACCTGATAAATGAATTCAGCAAAGTGGCAGGATATAAAATCAATACTCAGAAATCAGAGGTATTTTTATACACCAACAATGAACAGTCAGAAAGAGAAATTAAGGAAACAATCCCCTTCACAATTACAACCAAAAAAATAAAGTACCTAGGAATAAACTTAACCAAGGAGACTAAAGACTTGTACTCGGAAAATTACAAAGCATTGATAAAAGAAATCAAGGAAGATACAAACAAGTGGAAGCATATACCGTACTCATGGTTAGGAAGAATAAACATCATTAAAATGTCTATATTACCCAAAGCAATCTATAAATTCGATGCAATACCAATTAAAATACCAATGACATACTTCAAAGATATAGAACACATATTCCAAAAATTTATATGGAACCAAAAGAGAACACGAATAGCCTCAGCAATCTTAAAAAAGAAGAATAAAGTGGGAGGTATCACACTTCCTGATATCAAGTTATACTACAAGGCCATTGTACTCAAAACAGCCTGGTACTGGCATAAGAACAGGCATATAGATCAATGGGACAGAATAGAGAACCCAGAAATAAACCCACAGTTCTATGGACAACTGATATTTGACAAAGGAGGCAAGGAAATACAATGGAGTAAAGACAGCCTCTTTAACAAATGGTGTTGGGAAAATTGGACAGCTACCTGCAAAAAAATGAAACTAGATCACCAGCTTACACCACTCACAAAAATAAACTCAAAATTGATAAAAGACTTAAATGTAGGCCGTGAAACCATAAGCATCTTAGAAGAAAACATAGGCAGTAAGCTCTCCGACATCTCTCAGAGCAATATATTTGATGATTTATCTCCATGGGGAAGTGAAATAAAAGACAGGATAAACAAATGGGACTATATCAAACTAAAAAGCTTTTGCACAGCTAAAGTCAACAAGAACAGAATAAAAAGACAAACTACACAATGGGAGAACATATTTGACAATACGTCTGATAAGGGGTTAATAACCAAAATTTATAAAGAACTCGTAAATCTCAACACCAGCAAGATAAACAATCCAATCCAAAAATGGGCAAAAGAGATGAATAGACACTTCTCCAAAGAGGACATACAGATGGCCAACAGGCATACGAAAAAATGCTCAACATCACTAATCATTAGAGAAATGCAAATTAAAACCACAATGAGATATCACCTCACACCAGTCAGAATGGCGCTCATCAACAAAACAACACAGAATAAGTGCTGGCTGGCGAGGATGTGGACAAAAGGGAACCCTCCTGCATTGCTGGTGGGAATGCAGACTGGTGCAGCCTCTGTGGAAAACAGTATGGGCCTGACCTGTGGTGGTGCAGTGGATAAAGCGTCGACCTGGAAATGCTGAGGTTGCCGGTTTGAAACCCTGGGCTTGCCTGGTCAAGGCATATATGGGAGTTGATGCTTCCAGCTCCTCCCCCCTCTCTCTCTCTCCTCTCTCTCTGTCTCTCTCTCCCCCTCTCTCTCCTCTCTAAAATGAATAAATAAAATAAAATAAAATAAAATAAAATAAAAAAAAAAACAGTATGGAGATTCCTCAAAAAACTGAAAATCGAACTGCCTTTCGACCCAGCTATCCCACTTTTAGGAATATACCCCAAGGACACCATAGAACGGCTCGAAAAGGAAAAATGCACCCCCATGTTTGTGGCAGCATTGTTCACAATAGGGAAGATCTGGAAACAACCCAAGTGTCCGTCAGAGGACGAGTGGATTAAAAAGCTTTGGTACATATATACTATGGAGTACTACTCAGCCATAAGAAATGATGACATCGGATCCTTTACAATAACATGGATGGACCTTGATAACATTATACGGAGTGAAATAAGTAAATCAGAAAAAAAACTAAGAACTATATGAATCCATACATAGAAGGGACATAAAAATGAGACTCAGAGACATGAACAAGAATGTGATGGCAACAGGGGTGGGGGGTGGGGGAGGGGGGAGGGGGTGAAGAAGGAGAGAGGAGTTGGGGGAGGGGAGGAGCACAAAGAAAACCAGATAAAAGGTGACAGAAGACAATTTAACTTTGGGGGAGGGGTATACAGCACAATCAAATGTCAAAATAATCTAGAGATGTTTTCTCTCAACATATGTACCCTGATTTATCAATGTCACTGCATTAAATTTAATTTAAAAAAAAAATAAGCAGTGGTAGGATACCTTGGTTGGTTGGAGCATCGTTGGAAGCATAGAGGTTGCTGGTTCCATCCTCGGTCGGAGCACATAACGGAGCGGCTTGATGTTCCTGTCTCTCTGTCTCTTTCTCCCTGGCTCTCTCTAAATTAAAAATTAAAAATCCTTGCAGCTCACTAGTGTGCCACGGCACACTGGTTTAAAATCGCTACTCTAGAGGTCTGCTGTACATCACAGTCCTACAGTTAATAACACGGTATTGTGAACCTAAAAATTTGTTTAAAAGATAGAGCTCATGCTAAATGTTCTTAACGCAAAACCAAACAAAGGGAAGGAAATTCTGCCATTTACAGCAACATGGATGGATTGAGGGCATTACACAGAGTGAAATAAATCAAAGAAAGACAAACACTGTATGATCTCACTTATATGTGGAACCCTACACACACACACACACACACACACACACACACACACACACCAGAAAAACAAAGGACAAAATAGCCAAACTTCTAGAAAAAGAGATCAAATTTGTGGTGACTAAAAGCAGGGGGAGGGGAAACTGGATGTAACTCGTTAAAAGGTACAAACTTTAGGTATAAGATAAGTACCAGAGATATAATATACAACATGATGACTATACCTAATACTGCTCTATGGTATATTTAAAAGTTAAGAGTAAATCCTAGGCATTCTCGTCACAAGCAAAAAACATTTTTTTCCTTTCCTTTTGTACTATATGAGGTGATGGTAATCTTATTATAGTAATCATTTCACAATATATGTAAGTAAAGTCATTATGATGCATACCTCAGACTTATGCAATGTTGTATGTCAATTATATCTCGATAAATTTTGGGGAAAAGAGGCCTGACCAGGTGATGGCTCAGTGGATAGAGCATCAAACTGGGATGCCGAGGACCCAGGTTCGAGACCCCGAGGTTGCCAGTTTAAGCGCAGGCTCATCTGGTTTGAGCAAAAGCTCACCAGCTTGAACCCAAGGTCGCTGGCTTGAGCAAGGGGGTTACTCGGTCTGCTGAAGGCCCATGGTCAAGGCACATATGAGAGAGCAATCAGTGAACAACTAAGGTGTTGCAACGCACAACAAAAAACTAATGATTGATGCTTCTCATCTCTCCGTTCCTGTCTGTCCCTTTCAATCTCTCTGACTCTAAAAAAAAAAAAGAAAGAAATCTGGGGGAAAAGAAGTAATGTTCCATTGTATAGCACCATTTACAGAGGGAGACTTATACTGTGGTAACTGAGTTTTCCATATGTTATGTCTAATATCTGTCCTTCCGGCCACCAACTCCCTGCTCTAAACCAGGAGATACTTTATCACAACGGTCAATTCCAATATTTGAAAGAAGGCACTGAAGGGGTTGTAACCCCAATATATTAGACTCAATATCATCACATCTACTATGTCACACCTCTGATACTTTACCTGAATTACAGTGACTAGCATTTTTCAATCTTGTTCTATGTTCCTAATTTTAATCCTGGTCACCCATACCAGGTCTGTAATTTCCTTAGCATTAGAGACCTGAATTCTTCTTAATTGTTGATTCCAGTGGCTGATCTCTGCTTCCTAGCTGAATCTCTGATTTCCATTGTCTCCAGAATTTACATTAATTTATTCCACAAGCCTCTTTAGAGCACTTGCTACCCTGCTTTTGGACTAGCCTGAGATCAAGTTTGTCGGATTTTCCAGATTTAATAAAATCTTTATTCTACCTATTGTTCTGAAATTCTTCTCAACCTCCCAGCAGATGCTGCTGAATTTGTTACTGTAGGGTCTATTCTACCTTGCAGGTCTAGTCCAAGGTCTATATAACCTCCCATGACATACTATGTGAACTTCTTGTATCTGGCCTCTTCCACTTAGTATATGTTTTCCTGCTTCGCCCATGTTGTACCATGAATCAGAATGTCACTTCTTTTTTATGCCTGAATAATATTCTATTGTATGCATATACTACATTTTGCTAATGCATTTATCAGTTGACAGATATTTTGGATGTTTCCTCTTTGGGGCTATTATGAATAATGCTGCTATAAATGTTCATGTACAGGTTTTTGTATAGACATGTTTTCACTTCTCGTAGGCATATATCTAGCCATGGAATTGCTAGATCATACGGTAACTCTATATTTAACTTCTGAGGAACCGCCAGACCATTTCCACAGCACCTGTACCACTTTACATTCCAACCAGCAATGTATGAGGGGTCTCATTTCTCCGCATCCTCACCAATTTATTTCCATTGTTTTACTGACAAATTTAACTTTATACCTGTTGGACATAAAGTTAAGATGAAACCTGAAGGCCCTGGCCGGTTGGCTCAGTGGTAGAGCATCGGCCTGGCGTGCAGAAGTCCTGGGTTCGATTCCCAGCCAGGGCACACAGGAGAAGCGCCCATCTGCTTCTCCACCCCTCCCCCTCTCCTTCCTCTCTGTCTCTCTCTTCCCCTCCGGCAGCCGAGGTTCCATTGGAGCAAAGATGGCCCGAGCGCTGGGGATGGCTCCTTGGCCTCTGCCCCAGGCGCTAGAGTGGCTCTCATCGCAACAAAGCGACACCCCAGAGGGGCAGAGCATCGCCCCCTGGTGGGCAGAGCGTCGCCCCCTGGTGGGCGTGCCGGGTGGATCCCGGTCGGGCGCATGCGGGAGTCTGTCTGACTGGCTCTCCCCGTTTCCAGCTTCAGAAAAATACAAAAAAAAAAAAAAAAAGATGAAACCTGAAACTGTGATCATGCCAATGTTCTGCAGGTAGACACCACATTGCTCATAAAGGCTGAGTTTAGTAATAATGAGCAAGTCTAATCAGAAGAAGTGGTGACACTGATCTTCAAACTGACTTCGGAATTACTGGTTGTGATGAATAAAATAAGCCTTTGTTTTTCTGAGCTGCTGCCTAGGCACTGTACAGTAAGATGACACTGCTCACTCCCAGAGTCTGGACATTGATTAGGACTTGAGTTGAGGATGCCTTCCACAAATTCCTGTTTTGATTTTCCAGGGGCACCTTTTAAAATAACCACTTAGAGTCACCCTCCGCCCCAACCCCCTCATACGTAATGCTTGCTTGCTACCTTGTTTTCCATCCCCTGCTCTGCCCCTGACCTGAAACAGAGGACCACCCTTCCCTCCCGCCTTCCTCATTGTATGACCTCCCCCATCTGGAATCCGTGGATGGTAAGTTTTGTGACTCTACCTATGCAGTGTGGGTACACCAAAGCTGCACCGTCAGTCAAAACACTTGGGTTTTACTTCCCCAAAGTGAGATCTCAGAGGTGGAGGAAGCTACTGCCGCCTTCGTGTGGGTGTCTTGTGGCCCCTCATTTGCCGGCTTCTCAACACATAACTTTGAATTTAAAACCTGCATGCCCTGTGACTTGAGGCAAGTTGTTAAACTCTCTGAACTTCAATTTTATTTCTCTATTATGATGATAATAATAATTCCTATTTCCAGAATCAGAGCCCGGATTTGGGGTCCTGAATATTAAACAATTTTGAAGGTCCATGTATGTGTAAGGAAGAGAATAAAAATTATGAGTTTGGGCCCTGGCCGGTTGGCTCAGCGGTAGAGCGTCGGCCTGGCGTGCGGGAGACCCGGGTTCGATTCCCTGTCAGGGCTCATAGGAGAAGCGCCCATTTGCTTCTCCACCCTCCCCTCCTTCCTCTCTGTCTCTCTGTTCCCCTCCCGCAGCCAAGGCTCCATTGGAGCAAAGATGGCCCAGGCGCTGGGGATGGCTCCTTGGCCTCTGCCCCAGGCGCTAGAGTGGCTCTGGTCACAGCAGAGCGACGCCCCCTGGTGGGCAGAGCTTCGCCCCATGGTGGGCGTGCCGGGTGGATCCCGGTCGGGCGCATGCGGTAGTCTGACTGTCTCTCCCCGTTTCTAGCTTCAGAAAAGAAAAAAAAAAAAGAAAAAAAAATTATGAGTTTGAAATTATGTATAAATACAGATTTAAACCAATGCAACAATATCACAAAATCCAAGAAAATAGCATACTTATTTTATTAACTATCTGACACAAAAAGCCAAATGGAAATAGTTTTTAAGGTTATATTAATTTAATATATTAAAGGGTGATGGCAACATCTAGAATATTTAGAATTCGTATAAATGTATCAAACTACTTTTGTTTTAAAAAAGAGATCACCTATATGATTTTTTTCCAAATGTCCTCAGGTAAGAGAGATCTGCATTTCTAAAGACAGGAGCACAGATTGATATTTTAATTGAGCTTTTCAACAGAACAGTATGAGTTATGCAGTACGTATGAGCTTTCCCACAGTCTGACTGATCTTGATTCTGCATGCAATGGCACAGGCACGGGGTGGCCTGGGAGTGGCCTGTACAACTGTGATTACAGAGCTGGAGGTATAGAGTTTTTCAAGTTCAGAAGCCTGATTTGCTTGGCCCTGTTGTACGGATTGCTTTGTACAGTACTGTGTACACAGCTTCCCTCTACTGGATGGAACGACAATTTGCCAAAGTTCATTGAACTTGGAATTAATTTATTCAAGTATTCGTTTAGTGTTTAACAAATATAACTATCTTAGGCATTGTGTTGCGCTTCAGGTATAAAGACTTGGGGAAAACACAGTGCCTTTCCTCAAATAGCTCACAGAAAACTGGGGAGACATAAGACACTCACATATTGCAGTGATTGCAATACAGTGAGTATTAAGTGCTACAATAGTGGTGGGCACAGATACTATTCTTTTTTCTTTTTGCTGCTCTGATTGAGTGTTTTTTTTCTACCTTGTCTTCCAAATTGCTGATTCAATTCTCTGCTTCATCCAACCTACTGTTTATTCCTTTCAGTGTATTCTTGATGTCAGATATTGTATTCTTCATTTAGATTACAGAGAAAGTACTATTTATAGTCTACCTTGACTTACTATCAAGTATGACCCTTGTTTGTGACCTCAAAATATAAGTCAACCTAACCTGTGGTGGTGCAGAGGATAAAGTGTTGACCTGGAATGCTGAAGTCACCGGTTCAAAACCCTGGACTTGTCTGGTCATGGCACATATGGAAGTTGATGCTTCCTGCTCCTCCCCTCTTCTCTCTCTCCTCTCTAAAATGAATAAATAAAATCACATAATCAGTAGCCCTGGCCAGTTGGCTCAGCGGTAGAGCGTCGGCCTAGCATGCGGAGGACCCGGTTCGATTCCCGGCCGGGGCACACAGGAGAAGCGCCCATTTGCTTCTCCACCCCTCCGCCGCGCTTTCCTCTCTGTCTCTCTCTTCCCCTCCCGCAGCCAAGGCTCCATTGGAGCAGAGATGGCCCGGGCGCTGGGGATGGCTCTGTGGCCTCTGCCTCAGGTGCTAGAGTGGCTCTGGTCGCAACATGGCGACGCCCAGGATGGGCAGAGCATCGCCCCCTGGTGGGCAGAGCGTCGCCCCTGGTGGGCGTGCCGGGTGGATCCCGGTCGGGCGCATGCGGGAGTCTGTCTGACTGTCTCTCCCTGTTTCCAGCTTCAGAAAAATGAAAAAAAAAAAATCACATAATCAGTAGAAAACATCAAACTTCGATGGAAAATAAAATTTCACAAGTGTTTAACATGTAATATGAGATGTATTGACTTTATATTAATATATTAAAGTATTGGTAATTTTACATCATAGTATTTAAATTATAGGCTATCAAGGAGAAGAGTAAACATCACTTAAGGACTTTACTTCCTTTTCTCTGGGAGGGATCAGGGCATTTTTATATGTACACATGATAGTTGTATTATGTTAAATGGAATTATCCCGTTATTTCTTTATTTGGAAATTAAGTACGGTTTAAGGAGGTGGGGATGGTGCTAAGTTCACAAGGAGTAGAGTTGTGATGATTAATTTAATGTCAACTTGACTAGGCCTTGGGTGTCCAGACATTTCGTCAAACATTATTCTGAATATGTCTGTGGGGATGTTTCCAGGTAGCACTAACATTTGAATCAGTAGACTGAAGAAAGCCTACTGGAATCCTTAATGTGGGTGGACCTTATCCACAGAAATGAAGAACAATAAGGCTGAATAAGAGGGAATTTCCTCTGCCTGACTGCCTTGAGCTGGAACATTAGTCTTTTCCTGTCTTCAGACTTCAGAACATTAGCTCTTCTTGGTTCTTGAGCCTGCCAGCTTTGAAACTGGAATTACAGCTACATCATTGGCTCTCCTGGGTATCCCACATACTGACTGCAGAGCTGAAGACTTTTCAGCCCCCATAATCCTGTAAGCCAGCTCCTTATTATAAATCAATATCTCTCTCTCTGACTCTCTCTTTCTGTCTCTATATGTGGAAATGTGTGTGTGTGTATAATGTGTATATATATAAAATGTGTGTATATATATATTTCTGTTTCTCTTGATAACTTTAATATTGCACCATTTACTTCTTTTGAAGAAAAGAATAGAAAAGAGAGATGTAGAAGAATGAAAAGAAGTAGAAGTTATGAATAGCATCTTGCTTATTTCATTCTGTCCAAAATATCCTACTTTGATGTAGGAATTCTCTTAAGAAAACTCTTTGAGAAATTCCAAGCCTGTTTTAGGATTATATATTCAGAACATTATGATATGCTTGCCAAGATTCAGATTCAATTAATTCTACCAACCTCTATCAATATTCTTAGAAAGCAGTGATAACAACAAAAGCGATATGAAACACATTTTTTTTTTGTATTTTTTCTGAAATGAGAAGCAGGGAGGCAGAGAGACAGACTCCCACATGCGCCCGACCAAGATACACCTGGCAAGCCCACTAAAGAGTGTTGTTCCATTGCAACTGGAGTCATTCTAGCACCTGAGGGGGAGGCATGGAGCCATCCTCAGTACCTGGGCCAACTTTGCTCCAATGGAGCCTTGGCTGCAGGAGGGGAAGAGCGAGAGAGAGAGAGAAAGGAAAAGAGGAGGGGTAGAGAAGCAGCGCTTCTCCTGTGTCTCCTGGCTGGGAATCAAACCCGGGACTTCCACACACTGGGCTGAGGCTCTACCACTGAGCCAACCGGTCAGGGCTGAAATGCATTTTAATGACTTGGATATCTTGGGTGTGACATGCAGGAATCTGGGAAGACAAGAAATAGATCAGTCTTTTCTTCCATTTGAAAGCAGCTACTTTGGAAAGGAAAGGAGGCTAGAAGAAGAGAGTACCTAATACATTGCTGATATTGGGGGAAAAAAATTTTTTTTTTCATTTCTGGACCAGTTCTTATGAAGGGACTGTTCTGATACATTTTTCAATGACTTTATAATTTAATTCAAAAAGTTTTGTAAGGACTTGATATGTTCCACAGCTAATGCCCAACTTCCTTAGCTAAGGCCTGAGCTTGGATGTAGCAAATACATGTTTTGGGGACCTAAAAATCAAGATTTTTTAGACTTCTTGCATTCAGAAAATTGTTTATAGCATGGTCTGGTACAGCCCGATTTAAGGGCTATGTGGATCATGGAATCCAGGTACTGTAACCCAGTCCCTTAGATTTAATTTCACAAATGCAGGCCTGAAGGAACTTGCCTTATAACAAGTGATTAGCGGGAAATGCAATGGGGCATCATTTGAGTTCCGTGCACCGACATTTTTACCCATAGGTAGTGAAGGATGTTTCAGGCCTACTGTGTACCAGAATAGCCTCTTCAGAAGAACTGAGGTTGCCTGGAGGCTTACGTAAGCAAAACCCACCCTTCAGTTTAGGGAAGAGAACCCAGGCCTCCCTCTGAGTGGAAAGGATGCCAGTATCAGGTATATTCCATTAATTTAGTCTCATCAAATGTTTTGCTGAGGACCTACTACTATGTGCAAATACGGTATGCACTGAATACACATTTCACGTTGAGACACTGAACTGCAATATGGAGTCCATTTCTACCTAGACTCCAACCCCCAAGCTTCAGGTCTTCCCCCCGCAGGACCTCGTGCTCTGTCCCTTGCGCAGGCGCAGATACAACCCACTCCTACTATAAACGCCTGCGCGTGCTGTGCGCACGTGTCCGAGGCGGCCCCCACTAGTTCCTGAGGGTTTCTAGAGAGCTGATGGAAGAAGTTCTTTCCCCCTCTTTAAGACTTAGGTGCCGAGGAACTGACCCAGCAAAGAAGCCAGCTCAAGGTTTGTGGAAAATATGGAGTATGAGGTCAGATGGTTTAGAAGCTATTCATTCTTGATGAATTTAAGAGGGAAAGAAAATGTTAATTGTCGCGAAGTTCGGGGATTCCTGTCTTGGCCCCAAAGGTGGCTGTCCGAGGGCCCGGGGACCTCCAACACTGAATGTGAAACATTAACTTTTCTCATGGGGCTAGTTCCCACGCCCGCGCGCCCTGCGCCCCAGCACTAAGAGCCACGAGGCAGCCCGACATTTCCGTTAGCAGCTGGGAGCGCTGAGGCACCGGGAGGGAGAGCCCCGCGGGGTGGACGTGGTCATCAGTTCCGAGTTGCCCAAAGATAGAGGGCTCTCCAGATGCCCCGTGCGCCAGGCGCGGAGCAGGGCATGGAGCGTTCTGCTCGCGGCGGTGCGGGGCCGCGATCGCGGGGATGCTATTCCCCTGGGGACGGGGTGGGGGGCGGCGGAGGTCCGCGGCCGCGAACGCGGGGGCGCTACTCCCCTGGGGGCGGGGGCGGAGGTCTGGGCCGCGAACGCGGGGGCGTTATTGCCCTGGGGGCGGGGGCGGGGGCCGTGCCTCTGTTTCCCGAGGCGCTAGTCCTCCAGGGGCGGTGGCCGTGCCTGTGCTTGTCCGGGGCGCTAGTCCCCTGGGCGCGGGGGCGGGGACCTCGCCTGCAAGGGACGAGGACAGGGCGCGGCTTCGCCGGGGTGCCGCCCACTCTTGGCCGCCGCTGGGACCCGCTCACGGCGGTAGACTCCAAGCGCGGAGACAGAGAACGCCGCCCGGGTGCCGGCTGCTCTCGCAGCGCCGCGAGGCGCTCAGCCTCCCGGGCCACCCGGGCTGTGCGCGCGCCGTGTCGCCACTTAGCAGAACCCGTGCTCGGACGATGCCTGCTGGCGCTGGCCGCCCGCTGTCTCGCTGCAGAAACCGGTGGACGTGGGAGCGCTCGGGTAAGCGAGGGCGGCTCGGGAGTGGCCCGTGATGAGCATCCCCCGACGGGCGGGCGGGCGGGCGGACTTCTGCGTCCGGGGATGCGCCGCCGCGAGTCGTGGCGCTTTGGCCGTTGTAAAGACGGAAAGGAAGTTTGGCGGGATTGCTTCGCCCTGATCGTTCCTGTCTACTTTTGAACTTACTAATATTTTCCGGATTCCACAGTGCTGTGGATGCAGGAAGAGTCTGCTGGCCAGCAGGTAATTTAATATGAGCCCATCCACACTCCTGTTATTTTAAGGTGGTTTCCATCCTTGCCATGCCTGTGGTTGGATTTATTCCATTTGTTTGGAATGCTCTGTTTGAGGTACACGGTGGCCGTGTAGAAAAATCTATTTGGTAATGGTATTACAGAAAGTGGAAAGGCTGAGGGTTATTAGCAACTCCAAGGCTTGAAAAAATGCCTCAGTTCCCTTAAGTTTTTTAAATTGTGGGTCTGAGTGCAACGTGAAGCACACCGTAAGTGCATAGTTTGCTTTTTAGAATGGCAGGTGAATATGGCACTACTGCTCACAAAAATTAGAGGATGTTTCAGAATGAATATGAAGTGATCAAATAACCCTTAATTCTTGTGAGCAGTATATTTCAAAGTAGAAATTCTAACACAAAGTTATAATTGGTTTGTGTTTTTGAATTCTTTTTAATTTGTGTTAAGTATGGAGGGAATAGAAATAATGCAAACTTTAAGTAAAGTGTGGGTTCACATCTAGAAAATAGTTATTTTTATTTATTAGATATTCTGCAAAGGGTTAGCCTTCTCTCAAAACATATTGCTTATTGAAGAGGAGGGCATTTGAGATCAAGGGGACTGAAGGAGTGGAATCAGTGTTGAGGGATATTTTCAGCGCTCTGTCATGACTCTCTTCAAAGCTTGTAAATTCTGTTTAATGTCTTGACCTTATTGCCCTGATAATTTAAAGTTCTGAGCCTTCCTTAATCAGAACAATGTCAACATTTTTGTGAGCATGCCTAAGGATCTTGAATACTTATTTTTCTTTTTAAAAATTTATTAAAGAATTCATATAACTAGGAAAAAATAATCTGTAGAACTTAGTTGCGAACCAGTAGGGAAAATTGCATGATAATTTTTAGTTACATTTTCTGAAGTTTCAACTCTAGTGACTAGTGACTATTGCAATGTCAGTATATATTTCAGCAGTATTTGATTTTTATAATTTACTATCTAAAAATTTCATCATTTCACAGTACATCCATATGGAGTTGTTGAACATGTGAAACACTATATGTCAAATGTATCTCAATTAAAAATGTTTTATACAGTTAAACATAATTACAGTACTTTTATTAGTAAAATGTCATTATAGTATTTCAACTAAATTGTAAGTAACCTGAGGATCACTTCTTCTCCCAGTACATTAACTAGCGTACTTGGACATTATAAACCTACCTTGTACTGTACTGCAAGGATGGCATACTGAACATGGATTGCAACATCTTTAAATTAGGGAAAACAATCACTGTCTTCACAGTGCCTGAAGATTAATTTTAGAAAATTGGCCATTATGACTTTTGTTAACTATATTACTTTGGTCTGCTTTGTCTGTATTTGTTTCCTCTCTCATTTATGTCTTTGCATTCATGAAGGATGATTTAGGGCAGGGGTCGGGAACCTATGGCTCATGAGCCAGATGTGGCTCTTTTGATGGCTGCATCTGGCTCGCAGACAAATCTTTAATAAAAAAAATAATAACATTAAAAATATAAAACATTCTCATATATTCCAATCCATTCGTTTCCTACCGCTCCTGTTCATGGTTGCAGGTGGCTGGAGCCAATCACAGCTGTCCTCTGGGACAACACCAAATTTTTGTTGTATATATGATGCATAACGTATACTGGTTGTTGTATGGCTCTCACGGAATTACATTTTAAAATATGTGGGGTTCATGGCTCTCTCAGCCAAAAAGGTTCCCGACCCCTGGTTTAGGGGATTTGAAGTGCCCGCATGTTATCCTGTTAGATGTGATGGCATCTGATTCTGCCAGCCCTGAAGGTGCTGCGCAGGGAGATTAGTTTCCACCCAAGTCTCACCTTTTTATCTATTCATATTCTGTTCCTTATCCTTCTGTATCAGAAGGGAAGTGGGTTTTCTTTTCAGTTCAACACATACTTCCAGAATTCCACTGTTTTATTGATTTGATGTGTTTATAGGTAATATGCTAGGATGATTTTTTTATATTCTGTAATAATTTCAGTTTTATGAAGTTAGTCCAGTAGTAGGGTTAGATTGAGAGAAGTTAACTTTTTAGAAATAGCTCTGTTTGACAAGGTGAGGTAAAGTTGCATAATAAGGTGAACATAGTTCAGAAATTTTAGAGTGAATTTGATGATTGCTGCAATGAGCAACTTTGCCTATTAAGGCAGTCCCTAAAGTCTTGTAGGAACTCTATATCCTTGGAATGTATAATCCACATAACACAAAGCCTTTGTAATTACTGCTCTTTGAAACTAATGAGAGCTGCTCCTGAGGGTCTGTCTTTAATTAGAACAGCTGAGACTCGAGCAAAGCCACAGCTGCCGCTTTCACCAGTGTGGCTGTGAATCCACGCTGCTCACCAAAGTTAGGCGATATTTTATCAGTTCATATTCATTTTGAAATATTCTTTAATTTTTTTTGAGCAGTACAGGTAAACAAATTAAATCCTAATCAGAACCTAATTTTCATTTTGGATAGCTTCGGTAGTGCTTATTGGACCCTAGATATACAAAAAGTATTTCTGATTTGAGGTTTTTCTAGAAGGTTTAACCTACCCACTGTAACTCGAAGGTGTGAGGACAGTAATGTAGTGGAGAACATCACTGATATGAGTAGCTAGTCAGGATACCAATCTAAAACCTGTGTGAGCACACATCCATCAAGGGTGGGAAATACTGTCCTTTCGCCAATGAGGGTAAACTTCATTTTTTTCACACTTTTAAAAAAATTGTAAAAGTTAGTGCTGGTACAGTTACAGACTGAACAGCAAGATCGTAAAGTTTGTGTGTGTGTGTGTGTGTGTGTGTGTGTGTTTTACAGGGAGAGAGACAAGCAGGCAGAATGGAAGAATGAATAAATAACATTTTTTATATTAAGTCAGGAGGAACCATTGTAATACTCTCGTCCAGAGGTTCTACAGATACATGGACTTCAATGATTATTTGTTCTTGTTGGGGAAAAGATACATGGCTTCATCTCTAAATGATGTAAGACAACCCCCCCCCCCAAGCAAATTTAGCGTTAATGAACTTGAGAAGCTTTTTTTTAGAGGAACACACTTCAGTTTTATAAACAGAAATAGCTAGATACTGGCAGACTTAAGTTTCTTACTGCCAGTTATTTACTTTTCCCCTTGTCCACAGGTAGTGCACCTTGTAGTGACCGATTTTTCTTTTCCTTTTTTTTTTTTTTTTGTGGCCATTAAGAAAAATCAAAGTTATCAAAAGGTGATTTTTTTGGAGAGACAGGAAGGGAGAGAGCTAAGAAGCATCAACTTGTTGCAGCACTTTAGTTCTTTGATTGCTTTCTCATACATACATTGACTGGGAGGCTCCAGCTGAGCAAGTGACCCTTTCCTTAAGCCAGTGACGTTGGGCTTCAAGCCAGCGACCATAGGGTCATGTCTATGATCGCACACTCAAGCCAGCGACCCCGCGCTCAAGCTGAATAAGCCTGTGTGCTCAAGCTTGTGATCTTGGGGTTCAAACCGGGGCCCTCAGCGTCCCAGGCCAACGCTCTATCCACTGTGCCACTGCCTGGTTCAGCTCAAAAGGAGATGTTGACTTTCATCTTGTTTGCCTTTGCCACTGTCCTGAGCCTTCATTCCAGGCCACATAGACAAGGAGGACCAACACCACATGGATAGTAACCACTAAAACAATAGCATAAAAATAGCTGTCCCTGTTGGACATCCCAAAGTTGCCCTCAAAAACATAAAATTTAGTGCTGAATACAACTGAAATAGGTATGATACTCATTAAAGCTATGAAGAACAAGAGTCTTCAGGGAAGATACTGATGAACTTTAATTCCTGACATTAGCTGGCTTCATCCAGGTGCCATGTGGCATGGCCTCTCCCAGCAGGTCCTTGTAGGTAGACTGAGCTCAGCAGCCATGTTTAATTGGCTTGATGGTACTGGTCCCACGAGATCTCTTCTTTGCTAGGTCCATGTTCTCTATTGTAGCTTGCAAGTCACCCCTTGTTTCGAGAGATAACTTCAAGCTCACATCAGCATTTTAATGTTGGCTCTTACCGGAAACTGTGAGCATACAACCAATCACTATTTGTAGAGTGAGATATGAACAGATATTTTTAACAAAAATAGATGAAAACATTAAGACAGATTTTGTGCTGTTAATACAACAAATCAATAAGGAACAAAACTTTTATAAAACCAAATTCTTTGTTGGTAAAATTACATGTTGTAGCCTGACCAGGCGGTGGTGCAACTGATGGAGCGTCAGACTGGGATGTGGAGGACCCAGGTTTGAAACCCCTAGGTCACTGGCTTGAGTGCAGACTCATCCAGTTTGAGCGCAGGTTAACCAGCTTGAGCGTGGGGTTGCTGGCTTCAGCATAGGATCATAAACATGTCCCCGTGGTTGCTGGCTTGAGCCCAAAGGTCGCTGGCTTGAAGCCCAAAGGTCACTGGGTTGAGCAAGAGGTCCCTAGCTCTGCTGTAGCCCCCTGATCAGCGCACATAGGAGAATGCAATCAGTGAACAACTAAGGTGCCGCAACAAAGAATTGATGCTTCTCCTTTCTCTCCTTTCCTGTCTGTCCCTGTCTCTCTCTCTGTCTTTGTCACACACACAAAAAAAATATTGTAGTGGTCAGGGAATTCTGTAAGCCCTTTGAGCTTGGAATGGTAGTCTTAAGTTTCATACCTTCTTTACATTCAATGTGATGTGTTTTGTATGACATCATATTTAGCCAAGGAATAGAAAACAACTTAAGTGAACAGCAAAAGAACAAATTTTAAAGAAAAATGCTCAGCATGATCAGGCCATGGCACAGTGGACAGAGTGTTGGACTGGGACGCAGAGGACCCAGGTTCAAAACCCTAAGGTCTCCAGCTTGAGCGCAGGTTCATCTGGTTTGAGCAAAGCTCACCAGCTTGAATCCAGCGTGGCTGGCTTGAGTGATGGGTCACTCACTCTGCTGGAGCCCCCCGGTCAAGGCACACATGAGAAAGCAATCAATGAACAACTAAGGTGCCGCAACGAAGAACTGATGCTTTTCATCTCTCTTCCTTCCTGTCTATTCCTGTCTGTCTGTCTCTCTGTCTCTTACAAAAAAAGAAAAAGAAAAAGAAAAATGCACATACCCACCTTCCTCTCTTTCTAGAAGACTTAGTTTGTGTGTGTTTGCCTATGTCTGTCAAGCCCATTTCCATCAGTTAAACCTAGTATTTTAGTTTTTCCAAACCTTCACCTACCCATCTGGGCTGTTTTGCCCATATAAATACAAGCACTTTTATGTATGTTTCTTCTCACTGAAGGCTAAAAAGAAAATAGGCCTTCACAGATTGGTTGTTTTTTTTTTTAAGAATGGAGAAATGCTAAATGATTAATAACATTAAGCAGCAGGGTTTTAAAAAAGTTACACTTATTTTTATTCATTTTAGAGAG
Source organism: Saccopteryx leptura (assembly GCF_036850995.1). NCBI lineage: Eukaryota > Metazoa > Chordata > Mammalia > Chiroptera > Emballonuridae > Saccopteryx > Saccopteryx leptura. Next base: position 23,691,446 of record NC_089506.1, on the reverse strand, counting down.
GAGAGGGAGATACAGAGAGAGAGAGAGGAGAGACAGAGAGAGAGAGAAGGGGGGGAGGAGCAGGAAGCATCAACTCCCATATATGCCTTGACCAGGCAAGCCCAGGGTTTCGAACCGGCAACCTCAGCATTTCCAGGTGGACGCTTTATCCACTGCGCCACCACAGGTCAGGCCAAGTTGCACTTATTTATGTATTAAACATGCGCTGATAATAGCCAACACTTACTAGCACTTTACTATAAGTCAGTCATTGTTCTATGTGTTATATATATTAATTCAGTTAGTTAATCAGTGCAGCAGGAGAGTATCAATTGAATTAAATAAGTAGATATTTCTTAATTTTCCCATATTTGTATATGGAGGAAGTGAGGGACAGAGAGGTAAGGTTAACTGGTCCAAAGTTGCACAGTAAGGGACAGAAAGGGATTTTTGGAACCAGGTGATTTGACTTTACCAAACTCACTAAAAATATTTATCTTTCATCTATGGTATGAATAAGCCAAATAATTTTCTTTTGAAAAACAATCTATCTGAACTACTTATGGCAGGGGTAGTCAACCTTTTTATACCTACCGCCCACTTTTGTATCTCTGTTAGTAGTAAAATTTTCTAACCGCCCACCAGTTCCACAGTAATGGTGATTTATAAAGTAGGGAAGTAACTTTACTTTATAAAATTTATAAAGCAGAGTTACAGCGAGTTAAAGCATATAATAGTAATTACTTACCAAGTACTTTATGTCGTATTTTTGCTGTTTGGCAGAATAAACCTTTATAAAACAACTTACTATAGTTAAATCTATCTTTTTATTTTATACTTTTTTGCTCCGCTACCGCCCACCCTGAAAGCTGGAGCGCCCACTAGTGGGCAGTAGCGACCAGGTTGACTACCACTGACTTACGGTAAAAATTTTAAAGGAAATTTGTTCGCTACATATTTGTTATCTGAAAAAAATCTAATGGCAAATTATTCCATTTTTTTTGTCACCTTATATTTAATGTGACTGTCCAAAAGTAGGACTAAAATTTTAGTCTTAACAGAAGAATAGTATCACAAAAAAAAAAAAAATGATTCCGGTTTATTTCTGTTCTTGGGGTGAGATGATACATATTGAGTTACTTTTCTCCTTGGGACTGAATGTTCACATTTTGCCCACAGGTTTCTTTAAAGTCCTTCAAGTCTCTAGTCCATCTCCTAGGCATAATCCTCACCAGGTTTATTTCAGTATTTTAAATGTTGTAAGATTAAACTGCTTCTACAGAATTTTTTGAGAAAGCTTTAAGAAGTCAGGTAGAATCTTAAAATAAAATTGATGTTAGAAATAAGCTATATTAAAAGCAATCCTTGATAGGAACATTAGTAAAGGTGCACATTACTAGCTTGTTGCTGATATGAAAGAAGATTGGATAGTTGCCAGGTGTTAACCTTCTCAAATTTAAATATGGAAATAAAACTTCAGTTTTAAACAAGTATTCTGCTTTTGTGAAAAGAGTGTATAATTAAATTTATTTAGGAATCATAGTTGTGTATTAGTTGTTCCTGGATGACTGCATTGCAATATTAGTTATTTTTTTATCTTACCTTTCTGGCCTCAACCATCCATTTCTTACTTTTAGGTTTAGCAGACCGTAATGGGTGAAGAATGTTTGGTAGCTATATTTTTCATACCAAGATGTGTGGAAAATGGAACTGCTGTTGAATTCTTTGGACCAAGAGAAAAAGATAGCTTAATATTTTAAAATAAAAGGAGTATCTTGAAAAGCAAGAATGACTCAGTGCATGGTTTAAATTAAAGGGCAGTCTGAGGACTACTGTTGGTTTTTAACTAGAAAACAATCCAGGGCAGTTAGGAAAGTGATTCAGTCCTAGTTAGAAAGTTACCAAGCAATGTCTCATGTATCAACCTATACATCTAGTTATTTGTCTTACATTAGTAAAATTGAGTTGTGTGAAGTTCTAGACATGATCAGTTTTAGAAATTGTTTGTCAGAGAAGGTTATTTGATAGGTTTTCTACCAGGATTAAACAAGTGCTCTTATTACTCTCTCTTCCCAGAGTGTTATGTTTTTAATTCCCTTGAAAATCACGTGTCGTTGTCTTTAATCATTTGATTATTCCTTTGTATTTCCCTAATGTCTTTTAAAAAGTCTCATAGCTCTAACATATTAGCTAATAATCTTATCCCTGTGCTTTCATAACAATTCCCTAGCTTCTTTTGCATGTAATTTCTGTCTGCTGAGCAGAGAATGCACTCAGTTTGGGATTACACTGATTGATCTCTTCTTTATCTGTCTCAGCCGCTAGCTAGCACGATTAACTTCCATATATTAGGTATACCCTTCTAGCAGCATATCTCATTTCCAGGATTCCCTAGGCAATCCTCTCTCTTTGTATCGGCATAGGGAGAACAAAGAATGGCTTCAAACTGGCAAAAGGTTTACTTTCTTGCTGTTTTCATTGTGTTTTCAATACAGCAACTTAGAGGAAGGTAATCTTTATATTCATCACTTGGACTCACTAGCAGTAACAACCCTCTCATCATGTTCATCTATAAATATTATGAAATGATTTATATAGAGAGAAGGGTAGGCAATCCAGGTCCTTGTGTAATAGGTTGCAAGTTATCCTTTGATTGATTACTTCATGGTTAAGTGCTTTTATTTCCATCAAGTCAGTCAAAACTTGGGTATTTAAGGCTGAAGGAAGGACTAGAACCGGAGAATTGAGTTAGTAAAGAGTTGAGCTATTTTTCTCGCCTTTCCTGTAGCCAGGATTACCTTGGTCTCTTTGTGGAACCCGATCTATTTTTACCCAAGCTCCTAGACTATAAAGGGAAACCAGGGGAGTCCTAACCTTTGGGGGCCCCCTTAACTTTCATTATTCCCCTGATGGAAGGCAGCTGGACTGGAAATACTCTTTTTCATAGCTTAGGGCTCTTGGGATAGTCTTTATAGCATGTAAATTTCTTTTAACCTGACTCACATTTGTGTATAATTAGATACAGGATCTTCCTTGGGCCTAAAGGGAGAATCTGCCCCAAATTTTTAGAGAAATCCACCCAGGGTGGATTGTTGGTAGCCTTCCTTCTTGCTTAGTGCCGGGAACAAGGCAGCTGCTTGATAAGTACTTGTTAAATGAATTCAGTGCTTGCCTCCATTCTGACCCCAAAAGGCTTACATCAGAATAGCCCAGATAACTTGTCAGGTCACAGACTCCTAGAGCTTCTGATTTAGTAGGTCTGGGATGCGGCCAGAAAAGGTGTATTGCCAACAAGTTACTGAAATGCTGCTGGTCTAGGGACTGCAATTTGAGAACCACTGCCCTTAATTCACTAAGACCAGAAACATAGGTAATTTTGTGAGTGTAAATGTTAGCTACTGGTGCTTGCATAGCTACTGTTCCATAATTGGAAAGTACAGGGTATACCTGATTAACAGTGAGTAATATATTTTTTTCTAGAGATGTCAGTTAAGATCGTCTCACAACACAATCATCAGTTTAAATACTATCGAAATATTTACCTGAAACCTATGTACTCTTATCAGTGTCACCCCATTAAATTTAATTTTATAAATTTTAAAAAATATTTTTAATACAAGACATTTTTTAAAGGTTTCTTTAAAAACTGACTCAAAGTTCACCTGCGTAAATAATTGAATTTAATTGAGTAGATTCTTTATCCAGGTCTTGCCACGCTGATCAATTCATTTCTCTGCTTCTTTTCACCTTTTATTTTTATTTTTTTCCCATTGATTTGAGGGTAGGGAGGGCAAAGAGAGAGAGAGAGAAAGGCGTCAACCCTTTCCATTTAGTTCCATTTATTTTTTTCTTTTACAGAGACAGAGAGAGAGTCAGAGAGAGGGATAGATAGGGACAGACAGACAGGAACTGAGAGAAATGAGAAGCATCAATCATCAGTTTTTCGTTGTGACACCTTAGTTGTTCATTGATTGCTTTCTCATATGTGCCTTGACTGCGGGCCTTCAGCAGACTGAGTAACCCCTTGCTCAAGCCAGCGACCTTGGGCTCAAGCTGGTGAGCTTTGTTTGAGCCCGCACTCAAGTTGGCGACCTCGGGGTCTCGAACCTGGGTCCTCCGCATCCCAATCCGACGTTGTATCCACTGCGCCACAGCCTGGTCAGGCTAGTTCCATTTCTTATATGTGTCCTGACTGGGGATCAAACCTGCGACCTCAGCACGCAGGGGAAAACGCTCTTTGCAGTGAGCCACCCACCCAGCCAGGGCCTCACGTCAAGTTTTGTTGAGACTTTAGCTAAGCTACTTCATTGTATTGCTACCTCAGCATTCATTTTGTTTGGCCAGGCAACCTGCAATGATGTTAATCACTCTCCTCTGTAGACCTCTCCTCACTGGTCCTTTCCTGTAAGTGCATATTCTAGGTAGTAGCCCTCAAACTCACAAGCAAATGGAAGTTTCTGGTATGACTTCCCCAACAGCCCTTGTGATCAGCAGGGTCCTCTGTCTCCCATTGCCTCCCCCTTATTCTCCCCTTAGGAAAGACCCCCGTGTGGCTTACCAAAACCCTGCTCTCTTGGTTTGAGTTGACCATTCCAACCTTAGCCCGGTAATCCCAAAGCACTCCACCCATAGATCCTCATAGAGGCGTGTGCTGCCCGGGGCTTCTCTGTCTCTGCCCCTTGCCCTCACTCCCGTGTGGTCCCTTGAGGCATGTTAAGGACCTGTGAGTAATGAACGCCTCTATTTCAATTCCTCTGTGGTCTGTTTTTGAGCCTTGGCTCACCATCTGGCACGCTCTGCACCACTTAATAAGTGTCAATTTGCCAAATTCAAAACAAGCTTCATTTTCCAATATAATTTTATACCCTAACATGTTTTTTGTGTATTTTCTAAATTGATATTTGCTTCTCTATTTTCTGTTCTCAAATACAAAGGTTCTTAAAGAATGGGAAAGTTGACATTTCCTTTGGATTTTTTTCTCATTAACAAAACACAATTCTGTAGACTTGACTCCTTGTCACTTGTATCCTTACGTTACGCATCTGAGCATCTACTGAAACAGGTTAAAATGAGGTAAAACTGAGGGTTTTTTCCTCAAACTCTTTTTTATAAGTCTTTTTGTCCTTACTAAATGGGTAGTTTAAAGAAGAAAATCTTAATATATCAGTAAATGGGAATTCTTACGTTTAACTGTCACATTAGTTGAATATTTTCAACCATACCCATACAAATACATACATCCCCCTGCATAGTAAATCCAGTTGCTATACTAGAAAAAGTATTGACAGTTTTAGTTTTTAGTTTTCTTTTTCTTTTTTTTTTTTAATTTTTTTTATTTTCTGAAGCTGGAAATGGGGAAAGACAGGCAGACAGACTCCCGCATGCGCCCGACCAGGAACCACCCGGCACGCCCACCAGGGGGCAACGCTCTGCCCACCAGGGGGCGACGCTCTGCCCCTCCGGGGTGTTGCTCTGCTGCGACTAGAGCCATTCTAGCATCTGGGGCAGAGGCCAAGGAGCCATCCCCAGCGCCCGGGCCATCTTTGCTCCAATGGAGCCTTGGCTTCGGGAAGGGAAGAGAGAGACAGAGAGGAAGGAGGGGGTGGGGGTGGAGAAGCAAATGGACGCTTCTCCTATGTGCCCTGGCCAGGAATCGAACCCGGGTCCCCCACACACCAGGCCGACGCTCTACCGCTGAGCCAACTGGCCAGGGCCAGTTTTTAGTTTTCTTTTAATGCCATATCTCCCACAGATTTGGGGAAAGGCTTGCCAAATCAGTACCTTCTGTGAAAACCTATAGTGTTGCTCTGTAATTTCAATGTCCCCATAGCCATATTTTTTGTCCTATTCCAGAGGTTTTGTTTGCCACTGATTTTTTGTTCCAGAAAGCCAAGAAACACCCCCATGGAAGTGTCTTTGTATTAACATCCTTCCTTGAATGATTTTCATGATCAAATTAAAAGACAGTTTGTCACTTTTATGTCCTCATACCTATTTTTTTTAAGTGAGAGGAGGGATATAGACAGACTCCCACATGCATCCCAACCAGGATCTACCGTGCAACCCGTCTGGGGCCAATGCTTGAATCAGCGGAGCTATACTCAGTGCCTGGGGCCAACGCTCTAACCAATCGAACTACTGACGAGAGGAGAAGAGGGAGAAGGGGGAGGGAGAGTGAGGGGGAAGAGAAGCAGATGGTCATTTTTCCTATGTACCCTGACCAGGAATTGAACCCAGGACATCCATATGCCAGGCTGATGCTCTATCCACTGAGCCAACTGAACAGGGCCATATATGTTTCTTATACATGCCAGCTATACATTAATTTACAAGTTTGCTTCAGATTCTTTTTATGTACCGACTTAAATATTGTTCTTTAACTTACTGTAACTATAAAAGACATGCAAATACCACTAATCAATTTTCAAATGTACATATTAACCCATACAATTATCACTAAATATTTTATACTATTATTGATATTCTTAGTGAATGCCAGCTCACATCATGTAATTTCTGAAGGATATAGACTATCACTATCAAATTGCTCAGAATTTCTAGTTCCCAAGTTATTTGTCATTTCATTATATGCCAGTCTCTCATCCTTATTACCCATAGATTTCATGAGTATAATTACCTTGATTTTTTTTATCTCTGCTTTTAATTCTTTGAATCTCTTGGGCAGTGACACTTCATGAAAGCACTGCAGCAAAGGATGCAGTGTTCTTTTGTTTATACTGAGTTTTAAAATGTGTCATAATGATATTTTATTTTGAAAATGGATCTACAGTGTCAATTTTAAATACCTATTTAAAATTTTTCTTGAATGCTTAACTTGGAGAGAAGAAAGAATCTAGAATTTTGAGGCAGTCCTAAACTTTTCTGGATGTTTCACAAATAAAAAGTACCTTTTCTTTTTTTTTTTTTTTAATTTTATTTTATTTATTCATTTTTTAGAGAGGAGAGAAAGGGAGAGAGAGAGACAGAGAGGGAGAGAGAGGAGAGAGAGAGAAGGGGGGAGGAGCTGGAAGCATCAACTCCCATATGTGCCTTGACCAGGCAAGCCCAGGGTTTTGAACCGGCGACCTCAGCATTTCCAGGTCGACGCTTTATCCACTGCACCACCACAGGTCAGGCCAAAAGTACCTTTTCTTAAAGCATGTGCAACATTTTAATATATGGATTAGTACCCGTATAGATTTTACGAGGAAGTCAGTAATATTGTGGTATTTAGTATTATTCTGAAATCAAGGAATGAGTAATATTATACTGAAATCGGGACATAAACATGAAGTTAGTTATAACAGGTCATTAAGATTTGGACTAATTATTGTTTCCATGGTACATACATCAGAGTTAAGATTTAAACGCCACTAAAAAGAAACTTAAGAACTGGTTGAGATGATATGGTAGCTTAGAATACAGACATCAAGGGTTGGACTTGAAAAGCAACTTAGTTGGGTAACTTTAGGCAAGTTTCTTAAACTTTCTGGGTCTCGACGTTTTCTCATCTGAAAAATGGGAGTAATACTACCAGTCAGTGAAGATTAAATGAGATACTGTATATAAATTACCTAACCAGTGCATAGGATGTATCATAACTGTAAACAGTGACTGTTAATTCAAACGAGCAGTTACTTAGTGTTTAGTGTGGGCTTTTTGGAGGGGTTTTCTTTGCAATATATAAAAATCTGGGAGCAAGTTCACCCGTGTTACAAGGTCATTTTTTTCTACTAATGGCTACATACAAGTGGTGAGCTGATTCTGAATAGCGGATGAGAATGCACTGAAGGGAAGAGGAAGAGGACTTAATGAGAAAAGAGGAGCGAGAGGGGAGAAGAGAATGGAAGGGTATGAGAGTGTAGACACTGGGACATGCAGGAAACAGACCCCTCCCATCCCCAATAATGAAACAGGAGTTAAAGGGGAGCAGAAATCAGGAGAAAAAGATGAACAGAGAGGACAGTAAAGAGATTTTTTGGACCACTCATAATTCTCTATGTATTCTTCCCTTTTCCTTTTTTGGTAGATACTTCTTTGTCACTCTGTGGATGGACTGAGCCCTGATTGTCATCATGTGATGGTAGATTTCATTGAAGAGTGGTAAGTATTTGAGCAATGGTTTTCCTACCGCTATTACTTTTACTGTATTGATTTGTTTCAACCCACTTTGAGTGAGCACTACTACCACCTTACAATTGATGTATAAATAACTTGGCATTTAAAAAGATGCATCAAGAATATCTGTATTTTATGCCTTACCAGGCGGTGGCACAGTAGATAGAGCATTGAACTGGGATGCAGAGGACCCACTTTGAAAACGCTGAGGTCGCTGGCTTGAGCATGGGATCATAGACATGACCCCATGGTCACTGGCTTGAACCATAGGTTGCTGGATTGAGAGCAAGGGATCACTCACTCTGCTGTAGCCCCCCAGTCAAGGCACATATGGGAAAGCAGTCAATGAACAACTAAGGGGCCTCAATGAAGAATTGATGCTTCTCATCTCTCTCCCTTCCTGTCTAGCCCTATCTGTCCCTCTCTCTGTTTCTCTGTCACACACACACACACACACAATGTAGTTTTTTACACATTGGAATACTTATAAAGTATGTACATAACTTATCCTTTGTAGTAAATATTTATTAGGTGCTTATTTTATAAGGAGCTTTGGTTGGTACAGAAGATAGAATAATGGGTAAATTATCGTCCAGTGGAAAAGATTGTCTATACACAATTGACCTTAATTTAGCATAGGTATTGAATCTTTGAATACCTAATTAGGAAAGTCAGGCCAATATGCAAATATTGCTTAGAACATTGGTGGCATTCAAGATTTAGAATTGCCTTTTGAACCAGTACATAAGCAGGAAGAGAAACTTGGCATGGGATTGCAAAGTACAGCATAGGGAAGATAATGAAAAATACTGTAATACTTATGTCAGGGATACTAGACTTGTCAGAGGGATCAGTCTGTCAGTTATGTATCGATAGATGCCTAACCACATTGCAGTACACCTGAAACTAATATAATATTGATTGTCATCTGTAATTGAAAATATTTTTAAAAAATAAAAAAGAGTAACAAAAAAGGAAATAAATTGAAGAAAAGAAAGAAACTTAATTATTTTGTAGCCAGATTTTTACATGTTTAATAAAAAGTAGTATTGCCCCATTTTGGTCACCCTTGTATTATTCGGGTGGCTTTTAAGTTATATTTGGTTGATTCTAAAAACAAAAGATCTCCGAGGATGGAGATTGACTAACTGTTGGCGTTTCAGAAAACCGAAGAGCCCTAGTCCTAGGCAGAAGTACCCTAGGCATGTAAGTTTCCTAAGTAGTTTGAAAGTGAGGGGAGGAATCGGGGCTCTTGAGCTTATGAAGCTATGGAACTTTTATGGCATCAACTTACATACCATATACTATTTCTTGGATAAGCCTGTATGCGGAATCGCAGAGAAAATGTAAATAAATAGAGCCTGAAAATCATAGAGAGAGGGCCAGGTCTAGAAGGAGGCAAGATGTTTTAGAGTTGACAATGCAGTTTTCAGCCTCGCTGCAGACTGATGGGAAGAGGAAAGCTTGGGAACGGACAGTGCCAGAATCAGAACAAGAAACCCAAGTCTGTTCAGTTCTTGTCCAGAGACATTTCTCTACTATAAGGACTTTTAAAAAATCCTTTTTCAAGCCCATTTCATAAAGACCATTTGGAAGGAAAGTGAGAAGCTGAATTGGTAAGTCACAAGACTGTGAGCTCTCAAGCCAGGTTACCCTGAGCTACTTGCATACAGATCTGAGAACTTAGATTTTTTTTCCCCCCGTCCAATGAACTTAAGAGTCTGGAGGCTTTAGCTAGAAAGAAATGTTTTTTTAAATAAAAAACAGATTTATTTAAGGGTGTTAGGGCTTGCCAAGTAGAAACACTACTCGGCAACACTCACAGTGTTCCAAAGAAGGAGGAAGAGCTGAGAGTTCTTACAGTCAAAGGCACGTTCTCGAGAAGAACCAGTCCTGCATTTTAGCCTCTGGAAGGAGATGGTAATCCTGTAAACGAATGGCCGTCTGGATAATAGCTACCAGGTGCTCTGGATATATGATATGTGCAGAACCAGAACGTTCAAAAGTCTAAGTTCCTAGGCTCGTTAAAACAAGAACAGAATCATCCCCTCGTGCCTCAGCCGACTTGATTTTAGTAATTTAGCAGCACTACTATAGTGACTCCATTTTATTTCTTCACTTGACTTCTTTTTTCCCTAAATTGGCTATACCGATTTATATGATCACTAAAAGTGTGTGAGAAGTCTGGTTGCTCTGTATCTGTATAGCATTTGATATTGTCAGACTTAAATTTTTGCCGATCTGAGAGGTACGGGAAAAAATACCTCATTGCGGTTTTAGTGGTTCTCTAATTGAGTATTTTTTCTTTTATTATTGGTTACATGTGCTTTTTCTTCTCTTGGCTCTTTCAAGTCTTTTGTTCTAACTGAGATGTGGAGCGATCCATTTGGAATTTGTTTTGGTGTTAGGAGATACAGCTTTGCGTTTTTGTTTTCCAATTGTCCTGGTATTTGTTTCAATACTGTAGATTCCCCACTAATTCCAAATACCAACATTAATTAGCATCTTCAAAATTCTGTGGTATTTTTTGCTCCTTTTCCTAACAGTTCCATTGTACATTTTTGTCCCAGTGCTATAGTTTTAAATGTCAATTATTCATTATCCCCTTTTTTATTACTAGAACCTAAATATAATTCAGTTGTAGTATACCCAGCTAATTATAATTGCCATAACTATTAAGTAAAACTTTCCCCAATTACTACCTCAGAATTTCCTTGATCATTCTGTTTCTTTTTCCAAATGATCTTTATTCTTATTTCCGTCAACTTGGAGATTGAATCAACTTTAGAGACAATGTAGAAAGGTTTTGCATACTCACAGTTTAGAAGTACTCTCAAAAATAAAGTATGCGTATTCCCCTTTAAGCAAATCTTCTGAGCCGCAGAGTCTTTTAGACATCTTTATACAAGCTCAGGGCTCAGGTCCGGGCTCAGAGGCAAAGGACAGGACGGGAAGGCTGCGAGGGGCTGAGAGCTGGAAAGGGACGCGCGCAGCTCCAGGCAGACAGGACGTGCGTATCGGCAGCGGCAGCGGCAGCCGGACGAGTACTGCGTGGGAACAGCAGCAGCCCAACACGGTGCGCGGGCCTTTAATAGTAAAACCACACCAAAGTGGCACCGAGCCATGATCACAAAAAGTAGGGGTAGCATTATCAGTATATAAGGCGATGCATACCATCCCTGGTCTGTTTCCCTTAGTCGTGCGTGGCCGGGTCTGACGTATCGGACCTGTCTGCACTGACTGTCTTCTGCAGGCTCTTGACGAATGCTGGGGAGACCAGCTTCCCCACACCAGGCCATTTCTTAAGTTTATTTTTAAGTATTTTATATTTTTGTTGCTATAATGAATGGATGCTTTTCATTTTTTAAAAGGTTATACATTTACAAAGACAAAAATATAAAAGTAATAAAGATATAAACTGATAAATTGCTCCCCTTCTCATTCCTAAACCACCAAGTGTCCCTTTCTCTGTAGGCAACTAATGTTATTATTAATTTCTTTCAAAGATAATTTATACACATTTAATCACTCATATTTTTATTATTGAAGCACAAGTGAAATAGACTCCAGTAATGAACCCTCATCAGGCTTCATTTATAAACTATAATTTTTTTTTTTTCCGAAGTTGGAAACGGGGAGGCAGTCAGACAGACTCCCGCATGCGCCCGACCAGGATCCACCCGGCACGCCCACCAGGGGGCAATGCTCTGCCCATCTTGGGGGTCGCTCTGCCACAATCAAAGCCCTTCTAGCGCCTGAGGCAGAGGCCACAGAGCCATCCTCAGCGCCCGGGCAAACTTTGCTCCAATGGAGCCTTGGCTGCGGGAGGGGAAGAGAGAGACAGAGAGGAAGGAGAGGGGGAGAAGCAGATGGGCACTTCTCCTGTGTGCCCTGGCCGGGAATCGAACCCAGGACTCCTGCACACCAGGCTGATGCTCTATCACTGAGCCAACCGGCCAGGGACTTTATAAACTATAATTTTTAAGCAAACCCAGATACCTCATTATCTCTCCCCTATCCTGTGTCTGTGCGTGCATGCGTGGGCCTATGAAATCAACTTTATTGATTTTAAATCCACCATTGAGAATGCGTCTGTAGGGAAAACAGCTGTATTAGGCTTGCTCGCTTGCACTTGCCATGATTAGTGCATGAGCATGTGGCAGCGCCAAGTGTGTACAGTCTGTGTAAGGCTATGGTGCTCTCCCTTGGCGCGGATTGCTTGCCTGCCACTTTGAGGGGCCATTCGGCACATACCTTGCCACCACTGTGAGAAGAGGTTTCCCCCTGCCTGTTTGCTCACCCGCCGTTGCAAGAATCTAATAAATGGGAATGACCCTACTCTTTCTGGCTCTGCAGTTCCTCTACCATCTGCCTGGATCCAGTGTGAACCTGCCTGGCCTTGGCCGCCAGCATTACAGCAGCCTAAGGAAGAGATGGAAAAATATGAATTAGAGGTTAAGAAAATGGAAGAATAAAGATAGAAGTTTAAACATACAAAACTAAAAGTTTTGTTCTCAGGAAATAGAACCATATTCAAAGATAAAGTTGCTGAGAATTTCGTATAACTGCCATAGATGTCAAACCTGAGATAAAAGAGGTCCGTGAGATACTTAAAACTACGACATCGTGCTGAAAATGCAGAACATCAGAGACAAAGAGGAGGTTTTAAAAGCTGCTAGAGAAAAAGATTGCCTCTAAATGAATGTTAGTTAAATTGAACACGATTTCTTTTTTTTCTTTCTTTTTTTTTTTTTTTTTTGCCGCCAGTCTTCTCCTGAACATGATTTCTTAATATGACTAGCGGATGGCAGTGAGCAGTGGGATCATATCTTCAAAGTGCTGAGAGAAAATAGCAGTCAGTCTGGAATTTTTTACCCATGAAAATTTAACCTGATACAGTATGTTGACCAAAAAATTGATCACTCAATTCTAAAGACATTAAAACATTGCCCTCAAAATGAGGGAAAAGGGTCCTGGCCAGTTGGCTCAGCAGTAGAGCATTGGCCCAGCATGTGGAAGTCCCAGATTCAAGTCCCATTCAGAGCACACAGGAGAAGCGACTGTCTGCTTCCCCATCACTCTCCCTTTCTTCTCTCTCTTTCTCACACTCTCTCTCCTCCCCCAGCTGTGACTCAAATGGTCCGAGCAAGTTGGTCCTGGGCACAGAAGATGGCTCAATGGCCTTGTCTTAGGTACTAAAAATAGTTCGGTTGCTGAGCAACAGAGCAACAGCCCCAAATGAGTAGAGCATCCCCTGATAGGGGGCTTGCCAGATGGATCCTGGTCAGGGTGCATATGGGAGTCTATCTCTCTGCCTCCCCACCTCTCACTTAATAAAATATTAAATTAAAATGAGGGAAAAGGTTAAGACACCTGTCATTATCACTTACACAGTCAGCGCTCCATCTGTGGGTTCTGTATTCCCAGCTTTAACCAAATATGGCTCAAAAGTATTAGGAAAAAATGTCATGTTGCTGACGTATACTCCATAGTTAGTCCGAGGATGGTTGCATCTGTACTGAATGAACATGTACAGACTTTTTGTTTTCTTATCATTATTCTCTAAACAATACAGCGTAATAGTGATTTACATAACATTTACATTGTTATTTTAAGTAATCTAGAGATGATTTAAAGTATATGGGAGGATATGTGAAGGTTATAAACACATGCTATGCCATTTTATGTAAGGGACTTGAGCATCTACAGATTTTGGTACAAGTGGAAGTCCTAGAACCAACCTTACACATATAATGGAGGACAGCTATTTTGACAGATTTGACATACAGTAGAATTCCTAATCAACAGAGTAAGGCAAGCACAAGAAACAAATGGTAAAAGGAATGCAAAGGAAGAAACAAAACTTAAGTCATTATTATCTAGCTTTTGAGTTCCAGATTCAGTACTTCCTACCTCTCTGCCCTTGGGCACATTATTGAACTTACCTGCTCTTTTTAAATTTAAAATAAAGGTATCTCATAGGGATATTATAAGGATTAAATTGATTAATATGTATCTAACCCACTTCGATAAGTGTCTGTTATGTAGTGTTACAGAAAAATGTTAGCCATTATTATTATCATTTTAAACATAATAATAGTGAGTAAAAAAATAACTTTTAAAGATACCATGTATGTATAGTAATTTAAACATTGTAATGTACCTTAGAATAAATTCTTTAAACCATGCAAAACCCTCATGGGAAAAAAATTATAAAACTTTAGTGAAAGATATTAATGACATGAATAAGTAGAGAGATATACCATGTTCACAGATAGGAAGACTTAAGATATAATGTCATTTCTCTCAAAATTAATCAATAGAGCCAATGAAATTTCAGTTAAAACCTAAACAAGATTTATTATCAAACAACCTTATTTTAAAATGTGTACATAATGAAAAAAAATAAAGAGAAAGAAAAAAATAAAATAAAATGTGTACATAAGAGCAAAGATGCTTTGGAAGAACAAGATTTGTTTTTCCTTTTATTTTGGTTATGCCCAAATAGATACCAAGGTTATTTATAATATGGTATTTGTGCAAGGATGAAAAAACTGTAAAACAGAGCAAAGAGCCTAGAATTCATGCATATATGTCAAGTTGAATTATGTCAGAGTTGGTATTTTAAATAGGGAAAGGAAAGATTGTTCAAACAAATGCCAACAAAGTTTGGTATTTACGTGGAAAAATTGAACCCCTCTTACTTACCTTAGACAAAATGAATTTCAGGCAGGTTAAAGACTTGAAGGTGGGCCTGACCAGGCAGTGGTACAGAAGATAAGAGTTTCGGCCAGGGACACTGAGGACCCAGATTTGAAACCCTGAGGTTGCCAGCTTGAGCGTGGGGTCATCCGGCTTGAATGTGGGCTCACCAGCTTATGTGCAGGATCATAGATGTGACTCATGTTCAATGGCATGAGCCCAAAGGTTGCTGGCTTGAGTAAAGGGACACTGGCCTGGCTGGAGCCCCCTGGTCAAGGCACATAAGAGAAAGCAAGCAATGAACAACTAAGGTGTTGCAACTAGGAGTTGATGCTTCTCATCTCTCTCCCTTCCTGTCTCTGTGTGTGTCTCTCTCTCTTTCACACACACACACACACACACACACACACACACACACAAAATTTAAAGGTGGAAGGCAAAACTATAAAACAATTTTTTTCTTCTTTTTTGGTATTTAAAACTTGTAGAAAGGAATATGGGGACCTTTGGGAGAATTCTTAAAGTTGCTCAGAAGCAAAAAAGAAAGCACTAAATGTAAAGGAAAACTTCATAACTTTGATTACATTAAAGTTATTTCTGTTCAAAAAGTGAAAAGACAAGTTTAAAAAGTGGGGGGAATTATTTGCAACATGTGTAGTGGGTGAAGTGTTAGTATCTCGAAAAGATTTCTTGCAAATACGTAGAATAAATAGCCTTATAGAAAAGTAGTTAATACACTTGAACAGGCATTTCACAGATGTGAAAACACAAATGGCCAATAAATATAATACTTTACTCAGTAGATGGTCAGTATCATCACAAATCAGAGAAATGCAAAATAATCACAACGAGATACCATTTTCATCCATCAGACTGGCAAAAATTCAAGTCTGCCAATATCAAGTCAGGATATGGAGCAAATAGAACTCTCATACACTGTTAGTGATAGTATAAAAATCGGTGTAATAAAAGACTGAGGCCTGACCTGTGGTGGCGCAGTGGATAAAGTGTCGACCTGGAAATGCTGAGGTCGCCAGTTCAAAACCCTGGGCTTGCCTGGTCAAGGCACATATGGGAGTTGGTGCTTCCAGCTCCTCCCCCCTTCTCTCTCTCTGTCTCTCTCTGTCTCTCCCTCTCCTCTCTAAAATGAATAAATAAAAATAAAAATTAAATTAAAAAAAAAAGACTGAGAAATTAGACAACAGAAAAATTAAAGTTCTGCTACTCAGCCATTAGAAATGATGTCATATTGCCATTTATGACAACATGGATGGACCTTGAGAGCATTATACTGAGTGAAATAAATCAGAAAAAGCTAAGAACTATATGATTTCACACAGAGGTGGGAGATAAAATGAGACTCGTGGACATGGATAAAAGTGAAGTGGTTACTGGGGGAGGGGTTGGGGAAGGAAGGAGTGAAGAGGGATAAATATACGGAGATGGAAAATGATTTGACTTTGAGTGATAGGTACAGAACATAACAGTTCAAATGCTATAGAAATGTTTACCTGAAACCTATGTAGCCTTACTGATCAGTGTTACCCCTTTGAATTTAATTTTCTAAATAAAACTATTTTTTAAAAATTAAAGTTCTGCTATGGGAGGAAATGCTAAAAACACAGAGAACAAAAATACTACAACACTTATAACAAGTTAAAAACTAATTTCTCTCTATATAGAGTCCTTATAAGTCATTAAAAGACCACCTTGGAAAAAAAATGGAGAAAGGAACAAGTGATCCACAGAAAAAAAATACATGCAGTGACTCAACCTCACTAATAGTGAAAGAAATGCCAATTAAAACCAACAGGTTCTATTTGTATTGTTTGCAAAGATAGTTTGATAAAAAGGTTTTAAGATAATATTTTCTTATGTAAGTAAAAAAATAAATAAATAAATAAAACAACAATATATGCCATGAACCAGCACAGCTAGTAATTCTAGGTCCTGAGTGGGAATGGTGCGGAATTAAGAAAATAGGCTTAGGCCCTGGCCAGTTGGCTCAGCGGTAGAGCGTCGGCCTGGCGTGCGGGGGACCGGGGTTCGATTCCCGGCCAGGGCACATAGGAGAAGCGCGCATTTGCTTCTCCACCCCCCCCCCTCCTTCCTCTCTGTCTCTCTCTTCCCCTCCCGCAGCCAAGGCTCCATTGGAGCAAAGATGGCCCGGGCGCTGGGGATGGCTCCTTGGCCTCTGCCCCAGGCGCTAGAGTGGCTCTGGTCGCGACAGAGCGATGCCCCGGAGGGGCAGAGCATCGCCCCCTGGTGGGCAGAGCGTCGCCCCTGGTGGGCGCGCCAGGTGGATCCCGGTTGGGCGCATGCGGGAGTCTGTCTGACTGTCTCTCCCTGTTTCCAGCTTCAGAAAAATACAAAAAAATAAAGAAAGAAAGAAAAAAGAAAAAAGGAAAAAAAAGAAAATAGGCTTAGAGTGAAAGGATGGGCTTGGGAGGCCTCTGCAATGCTGATGGCAAGAACAGAGCGTGCTCAACATCCACTTCCTGCTTTCTTTTTTTTTTTTTTTTATTAAATTTAATGCAGTGACATTGATAAATCAGGGTACATATGTTGAGAGAAAACATCTCTAGATTATTTTGACATTTGATTGTGCTGTATACCACTCCCCCAAAGTTAAATTGTCTTCTGTCACCTTCTATCTGGTTTTCTTTGTGCCCCTCCCCTCCCCAACCCCCACTTCCTGCTTTCTTTATAGGGCAAAGTATAAGGCCATTAGCAAATCAGTGAGATCTCTGATCACATTTCCAAGGCAACCCAAGAATTCTACCAAGTGCAGAAAACCCCCACCACATATAACATCTTAACTTCACAAGACAAAGGATAAAAGAAACTTGCCTCCAGTCTTTCCGCGGGACATGGGGGGCAGGCTGAGTATAAACAATCCAGCACCATAGCAAAATAGCCTTTAGCAACTTCACAGAACAAGTGAGGTGGGGAATTGGGCAGACTGTCAGCTTACTACCAGTTCCCCACACCTCAGTCCCCCAAAATATAAACTACAAAGACCCCGTTGCCTTTTAGTCCCCAACAAATAAAGGCCAGATCAAGGAAGATGAGTTATTAGACTAAGAAAGCACTCACTACCTGAAAAGTGGCTGTCAAGTCAAGATTATGAAGTCACAAAACTCAGGAAAAGCTGATTGGTCAAGAGTATCAAACTTCGGCCGAGGAAGTTATGAACCATAAATGTACTAACGTTAACAAGAGATTGATGTGGACATAGGTGACTGAAAATTGTTATTTAGGTAGAGTAACAGTGGTGGAAATTAAAGACTGAGGTGGAAGGAGGAAGTGACCTAGGTTAGGGCTAATATGACCCTGGCAGGTTTTGTTTATTTTGTTTTTTAAATGATCAGGTTTGAGCCTGACCAGGCAGTGGCGCAGTGGATAGGGCGCAAGACTGGAATGTGGAGGACCCAGGTTCGAGACCCCGAGGTTGCTGGCTTGAACGCAGGTTCACCAGCATGAGCAGAGTCACTAGCCTAAGTGTGGGATCGTAGACATGACCCTGTGGTTGCTGGCTTGAGCCAAAAGATCGCTGGCTTGAAGCCCAAGGTCGCTGGCTTGAGCCCAGGGTCACTGGCTTGAGTAAGGGGTCACTCACTCTGCTGTACCCCCCCCCCGTCAAGGCACATATGAGAAAACAATCAATGAACAAGCAATCAACAAACAACTAAGATGCCACAATGAAGAATTGATGCTTCTCAAAAAAAAAAAAAAAGAATTGATGCTTCTCATCTCTCTCCCTTCCTGTCTGTCCGTCCCTATCTGTCCCTATCTGACTCTGTCTCTGTCAAAAATAAATAATCAGGTTTGAGCCTGTTTAAATGCTGTTGAGCAGGATAGAGAGAGCATAGTGGGTAGGGATGAAAGGCAGAATACAGTGGAGAGGTCATTGCGACAGTGGGAGTGCAGAAAGAGAAAGCCCTGAAATGGGTATCATCAGACCTAGTTTTTATTATTTCAGTTCTTTCACAGTTGCTTTATCTATAGCAGGAGTTGGTAAGCTTTTTTTCTGTAAAAGGCTAGATAGTAAATACTTTAGTCTGTGTGTATGATAGGGTCTGTGTCACATTTATTCAGCTGTACTCTTTCTAATAGGAAAACAGCCATAAGCAGTAGGTAAATGAATGAGTGTGTCTGTGTTCCATTAAACTATGGACCTTTGAGTTTCATATAATTTTTAAGCGATATTAAATATTATTCCATTTCTTTTCAGTCATTTATCTTGTGGACCCTACAAAAACTAGTTAGCGAGCTGGATTAGGCACACAAGTTATACTTTACCAACACCTGTCCTATCAAATGAAAATTTGGACTAGAAGATAAACACATAAAAGAAATACACAGTTTGTGAACTTAATCTCACTAAGTGTATATTTAGTTCATCAAATGTATGATCTGATTTAACCTTTTGTTTATTAGAAATAAGTCCTCGTTTCAACTAGTTAGAATTCTGAAGAACTCAGAATGAATGTGATTGTGACTAAAGTTCTAAGGCTGCTTAGTCATCATTCAGTCTTCAGAACTCTTCCCTGAGGTGACTAGAAGAGGAATGGTTTTGCCATATCTGCATAACATTTTGTTACAGAAATTTATTTACTATTTTAAAATAGACATTTTTTTACTTCAGAATATTTAGGGATGAAAAATAAATGGAAAAAGTAGTATTTAGTACAAGTAAAAGGTAATAGTAAAAAGTTAAAAGTGAACAATCTTGTTCGCCAGAAAAATCCTGAAACTGAGGCATTGATTGTTTCTTTTTGTTAAAAAGAGAAAGAACAGATTTTTAGAGATGTTAAAGGTAAGTTAACAAACTGATTAGTGGAAAAATTTGAAAGAGAACTCATTAATGCTTCATGTATCTATAGTCATCCTGAGTAGCCTTGTGTTAGGAAACCTTTTTCATAACTGATAGTAGTTAAATCTTATTAATAGAACTCAGAGACTCTCTTAAGCTCAATTGAAACACCAAGTACTGCTTGGTTTTTATTTCTATTTACAAAGTACTGTTATATTAAAGACTCTTTAATAGTAACTAGTAATGAAGTAAAAAGATTTTGCAGATTCAGTTAGTGATCACTAATCTATTACCAGACATCTCAACCATTCATGTCTTTAATTTTTAATGATAGGCTTAGAAATCAAAGTACAAATATTCTTTTAAAATTGATTTTGAAAAGATTAAGTCTTTCAACTTGGTTACTTGACATAAAAGGGATGTATTCCTTTGCCACTAATTTGTGTCTGAATAATGCACACAAAGTAATACACTGTACAGGAAATTAGTAACTTCTCTAAGGTTACCAGTAATTGGTTTGCAGAGCTAGAATTAGAACGAACATCACTTGCCTTGTAACATAGTTAACTTTACAATACTGTGCTTCTTGACAAAACTCTGTAACTTGGATCGTAGTATAGGCTTCAGGGTTACACTAATGGTTAATTATGTGCAGTTACTGTGGTATCAGATTCTGAGACCATGTGAGTTACTTGATGTTATTCTTAGTTGCAGAGAAGTTAGGTGTTTTGCCGAATATTATAACATTGTTAACTAATGGTAGAACCAAACTTTGAACTATTACGATTTTTTGCCTTTCTAAGGAAAACTCATTCTTAATCTGTCTATAGTATTTGGATCTGAGTTTTCTTTTACAAAGTGAGACACAACCTCACTCCCAGAAATTCCCAAGCTGTTTTTCTTACCCCTTTAGCTTTTTAGTTCCTTTGTACTTTTTTTCCTTTCATCAATGTGAGCACCTCTAGCATACTGTTTATAGGAAGCAATGATAGTGGGTGTCCTTGTTTTAGTCTTAATTTGAGGTAGCGTTTCTGAACAAATTGAATTCCATCAGTCATTATTACTACTAGAGAAGCATTTTATAAGAAACCATACATCTGAAATATCATTTATCTTCCCTAAAATATAATTTATTTAAAAGCAATATTGAGGATTGTCACAGCATGTGGCCCTTCAAGTAAAGTATAATCAACTGATAATTGTATACCTTTGTGTGCTGTAGGTAGAGATCGTGATTTATTGAAGAGGTTTTTGTATTATTTTGTTTTTTGTTACATAAGTCATTCTAAATAAATTGTCCTCCCTTTCTCCCGTTATAAAACTACTCGGTGATTGCGGCAGTCTTGGTAGCTGTCTCTGGAGCTGGTAGATCTTAAATGTATTCCTATTAGAAGTCAACACCACCAGTGTCAATCAGTGTGGTTAGATGAGAGACTGATTTTCTTCTCTTTCTAAAGGTGTCTTTCCATTCCCTATTGTGACCCACGATTTATTGGGAAATTGCAAGATCACCTTTCAGAAAGGGAAGAAGGAAGAGTGGGGGTTAGAAAATCCTTTATGAACCTTCTGTAGAATCTTAACCTTTGTGATCCGTCTGTGGAATTTTGACAGCTCGTACTTTGGATTATGATCTAACGTTTGAGCTAAGCAGTTGATACAGACCTGAGGGCCCATGAATTATATTATGAAATGGTATGAAAAATACATGTTCATGTGCACGTGTGCTCCTTACCTTTTCTTTAATACCAATATGAGTTTTACCTGAAAGGTTAATCAGTCAGTAGGGATGAGGGCAGTTTGGGAAGAGAAGGAGAGAGGAGAAGGAATTTGCTATTACTAGTGTGACAATAGATGATGTCTTAAACCAGTTCTAGAGTGATACTTAGAAACAACAGTCAATGAGTGACTGTTTTAGGCCATCAATTATTGGAATAGTCATACAATAGCTGGCTTACAACATTCATAAGTTTCTTCTAAAGCCAGAGATTCTGATTTAGAGAATATTGTCTATCCACAGAAATGTCTAAAAAAATACTATAAGAAGTAGAGTAATTTGGCAGGGATTTTTTCAGATGTTAGCAAAAAATTGGTGTTTGGAAGTTATTAAGCTTTTCGGGAACCCAGAGGCTTTTTGTTACCCAATTACGATTGCATGAATTACAAGGAAAAAGTCTATTTGAAACTACAAAATAAATATTTAACCAAGCAAATTGAGATTGAAACCTGTTGCGAGTGTGACCAAGAATGTATCTTTACTTAATTCCAAGTAAGAACTTTTAGATGATTTTACTTCCATTGCCTCGTATATTTATTAACCATTTGCTTAATAACTTTGGGCTGATTTTAGGCTACCAAAAAAAAGGATATGAAAGAGACTGATAAACACAAGACACTGTGGAAAATGAACTCAACCAATGAACCTCAATTAGTTACTGGTATAGAAGACAATCCTTTGAAGAACTTCACCATTCCCAAGATCAGGAGGACAGCTGAGAAAGGTAATATTTCTGTTAAAGATGGGGTTATTTTGTAACTATTACTACATTTTTCTGATTCTTGGGGTTTTGTTTTTTTTTAATATTTAAAAAAAAATTTTTTTTTGTATTTTTTTTGAAGTTAGAAACAGGGAGGCAGATAGACTCCCGCATGCGCCCGAACGGGATCCACCAGGCATGCCCACCAGGGGGCGATGCTGTGCCCATCTGGGGCGTTACTCTGTATGCAACCAGGGCCATTCTAGTGCCTGAGGCAGAGGCTATGGAGCCATCCTCAGCGCCCGGGCCAACTTTACTCCAATGGAGCCTTGCTGTGGGAGGTGAAGAGAGAGACAGAGAGGAAGGAGAGGGGGAGGGGTGGGGAAGCAGATGGGCGCTTCTCCTGTGTGCCCTGGCCGGGAATCGAACCCGGGACTTCTGCATGCCAGGCCGACACTCTACCACTGAGCCAAACTGGCCAGGGCCTAATATTTTAAATTTTTTTTAGTGAAAGGAGGGGAGGCAGCGAGACAGACTTCAGCATGCATCCTGACTGGGATCCACCCAGCAAGCCCACTAGTGGGCGATGCTCTGCCCATCTGGGGCCATTGCTCTGTTGCTCAGCAGGAACCATTTTTTTAGTGCGTGAGGCAGAGGCCACGATCCAGCTTCAGCACCCGAGGCCAACTTGCTTGAACCAATCAAGCCATGGCTGTGAGAGGGGAAGAGAGTGAGAGAGAAGGTTGGAGAGGTGGAGAAGCAGATGGTCACTTCTGTGTGCCCTGACTGGGGATCGAACCTGGGACATCCACACGCCAGGCCAATGCTCTACCACCGAGTCAAACAGATAGGGCTGAGATATCTTGACAATACCGAAATGACTGAGCTGTGATTTATAAATTACTTACTTTACCTACCACCCAGGAAATCTCAACTTGAATGAGAAAATTTAATCAACAGATGACAGCACAATGATAAAACAAATACCAGAATTATCTGATAAGGCTTTTTTCCCCCCTGTTGATTTAAGAGAGAGGAGGGGAGGGCAAGAGAGAAATATCAATATGTTGTCCCACTTCGTTCCATTCAGTTGTGCATGCATTTTTTGCTTCTCATATGTGCCCTGAATGGGGATCAAACCCGTGACTTCAGTGTGCTGGGATGACGTTCTATCCACTTAACAACCCAGCCAGACTTTTTTTTTCCAGCCAGACTTTTAAAGGTTCATATTTGCATTTATATCGGGAGTAGGAAGTCTATATTACTGTTATAAAATCTTAGATATAGATTGTTGCCTCTAGATGTTAATGAAACTCTCAAGTACTTGGTTATTTTGTGTCTTACATCAGATACACAGTTGTCATTGTACAAGGATGTAATTTTAAATACAGTCTCGTCTTTTTCTTTTTCTTTAGTTTACTTGTCCCCTTGTTTCACCAATACTAGAGAGTATAGTTTTATACATGACACTCTTAACCAGTGCCGACTTGATGAGAGGTGTGACCTACAGGCATCATGGCAGTTTGGGGATACAAAACTGGTTCACAATGAGGATCTGGAAAGAAACTTCACTGCTAAGAGGTGAGTTAGTGTGACCTAAAGAAGTTTGAGGTTTCCCTCTGTTTGTTTTTGCTCTGAAGTCTTACGTCAGCGGGTCGCGACCCTGGCGGGGGTCGAATGACCAAAACAGGGGTCACCTAAAGCCATCGGAAAATACATATTTATTATACAACACATTTTTAAATAAAACATGTATTTCTGATGGCTGTGTTTTGGTCGTTCGACCCCCGCCGGGGTCGCGACCCACAGGTTGAGAACCGCTGTCTTACATGAATTTGGTATTTCTTCCATTTGAGGTTTGAGAAACATGTATTACTAAGAAAATAAGTACAGATTGTTTATTCATTATTTGGTTGCCTTACAGCCTTTTGTAGTAGTGAAAAGCTAAGTGTGAGATTCATTAGTAAGTTTTTATACATTAGGTATATTTTAAACCTAACCCCTAATTTTTTAACCTTGTTGAAGTTTTCAGAAGTGTACAGCAATCAGCACATTCATTAAGGAGTAATTTTGAAGATGCCCTGTACCTCCTGCAATACAAAACAGCAGTTAAACTATGTAGAAAGTAACATTTCTTTCTTGACTCAACCCTTTAGAGACTGAGTTAGGCAGGATCGTACCTTTTTCTAACCATTCCACTAGAAACACTGTTTTGACACCAAATTATTATTTTTTTTTATTTTAGAGAGAGGAAGAAAAAGAGAGAAACATTAATTTGTTATTCCACTTATATTTTTATACATTCATTGGTTGATTCTTGTATGTGCCCTGACTGGGGATTGAACCCACATCCTTGGCATATCAGGATGATGCTTTAACCAACTAAGCTACCCTGTCTGGGCTTTTTGACAATTTTTTAAAAATACCTTTTCTCCTTTTTGGGAAGGCACATTCTATTATGTTATTTTGATAAGAATCAGAGCATATGCAAAGTTCTTAGAGTAAATATTTTGTATTTATAGTTGTAGATCTTATGTGAACAAAATTTAGTTTAGCTTTTTCATTATCTGAACTTGCCTCCTTCGCCAATCTGCTTTTATCTCGAAAGCTGATGGACTTACCCTGAGAACTCATTTTGAAATGTTTGGGGTTTCTATTTTTGTTTTAGAATTAATTCCTCTTGATTCACACATGCTGCCCCATTCAGTGTTATTTCGGGAGAACTTACAGAAATGACAATTAGTTGGTGACATATTCTTTCATCTAAAAACCAAAGTTTTGAGCAGAAGTAGAATGGACTGGATATATTATGCCTCTCTCTGATTGAAGTAACAGTTTGATCAGAAGTGAATTCCCGGGCCCTGGCAGCATAGCTCCATTGGTTAGGTAGAGCATTGTTCACAGGCATGCCAAAGTCGCAGGTTTGATCCCCAGTCAGAGCACATGCAAGAGTCATCCAATGACGACATGAATAAGTGGAGCAACAAATTGATTTCTTTGTCTCTTTCTTTCTTCCTAACAATCAATACATTTTTTTAAACTTGTTTTAATAATACATATTTTTTTAAAAGTGAAAAAAAAGTTTGTTCTCTTTCATAATGCCCTCCCCCACCACATAACACTTAATTTTCAACCATTTTTCCTTGTTAATGTTACAGAAAAGTTTAAACAGCTACTTAACAATACAAGATACTTTAATTTAGACATTCTAACTGACCAAGAGGTATAGGATATATTGCTTTCTTGCCCAGCTAAACAAACTCACTAGTTTCCCACAGAACTTTCACCTGGCTTTCTAGGACTAACTATAGTATATGGGTTTTGTCTGATTCCCCTGCTACATTGTGAGTTTTATCTTACTTGTTTTTGTGTCCATAGTATAAAACTGGGTCTGGCAACACAGTTTTCACTTAGTTGTTAAAGTAGGTTGAATTTTGATTTAACCTAATTTTATATGTTTTTAAAAATGAGTGTTGGGGAAAAAAAAATGAGTGTTGGTAGGAAGTGCCCTGCAGTAGTCTTAAGGCACAGGTAGAAAAGAAAAATAAAAGGGAAAGTAAATAGGAATGGTTGCAGAATAATACAGTAATAAACTGAAATGGAAAGTAGTAATAACGTTGACTGCCTCTGGCTTTTCTTTTTATCACTCCCCTTAGAGGAGTGTATAAATCTGTGGTCTCAGCAAAAGAAAGCTCCAAAAAGATACCAATTTCCACTTCTTACCTGCATTCCATCTACCACTCCTTAAGTGTGAAAGCAGCAACACATATTAATCCAAATGTCTGTGTACCTCATCGTTCATTAGACATTTGAGTGTCTACCGTGTCAGCTGTTGCAGTGGACCCTTGACCAGTGTTGGGGTTAAGGGCACTGGTCACCTCGGCAGTCAGAAATCCTCACCAGCTACAGCCGACCCTCCTTGGATGCAGATTCCCGGCTACAAGTAGAGAATACTGTATTTGATACCCTCAGAAAAATGGTTTCTCCTCAGCCTTAAAGAATTTCCATTCTAATGGAGATGTCCAGCTAAATATAAAATATAATGGTATAATAAAGACATAGATGCACAGATGAGGGATTGATTATTCTTCTTAAGAGTCTCGAGAGAGGTTCTGAAGAGTTAAGAAACTCAAGCTGGTCTTGATGCGTAAAAGGAAAACTGCATTCTTGAGGTCATGGCCTTGTTTGTGTCAGTTTGGTCCTTGTTTTAAGATACGTTACCTTTAAACATTCTAAATATGTATGAAAGGATAACATTTTAAAGATTGTCAGTATCTAGCTTGATACTGTGGTTGAATTTGTGCTTGACATCTGTTTTCACTCCACTCCAGGTGAGTAGTCTGGGCACGGTTCATTTTGTGACATCTTAGGACAAGCGGTGCAGGCCACCAGCCATGAAAACTGAGTACATCCAGTACATGGCTGGAGGAAAAAAGATAAACCATTAGAAATGTAGCAATATTTTCCACGGAACTCTATGTACCCAGATCAAGGAAGCCCCTACCCTAGAGACTTAGCCAAGAATGAGGTCAGCTAACCGCACCCCTCCCGCCCTTGTAAACGCTCCTTGCTCAGCCTAGATAGCCACCCTATAAAAAGCCATTTTAGAAGCTCGGGGCTGCAGTGTTCCCTTGCGTGGGTTGCCTGCAGTCCCTGCTCAGGTTTGCAATAAAACTTATAAAATTCACTTTGGGTTTGCTGTGGTCTGTCTCCTGGGATGTAACACATTTCATTCACTTTATGTTCAAGAGTGGGCAGAACTAAATCAGTTTGGGCCAATGACACCCTTGAGGACAGATTGGACTGGGGTGTGTGGGGGGAGCAGTCGCTGGGAAAGTAAAAGCCAGTCGCACGTGAATAAGGAAGCATGTTGCTTGAGCTGTGACAGCACTCGTGGGATAGGGAGAGACCAGTGTTTGGATACTCTAAGGCTGAGAGCAGCAGAACAAAGATGGGGAAAAAATCGGAATTCTTCAACGTCTGCAAGAGTTCTTCAACGCCTGGGAATCATCACTCTAATAAAGGCTGCCTGGTTTCTGAATTTCTTTTTATAAGAAGTTAACTTGTTTTTGAGCCTGTTTGAATGTCTTTCTGTATAGCATTCCAGCTGATACTGAATTCGGTACTGGGAAAGGGGTACTTGAATAAGAGATACTAAAATGCAGATTTAACCTGGAAAGAGAACAGTAAGGAACACCACTGGGAAGTTAGCAATATTCCCTTATACTTGGGGACACAGACCATATGCTTCATAGCGCTGTGGTTTGGGAGGAAATTGTTAAAAAAACAATTCAGAATACTGAAGTGCTTTGCCTATTTTGTGCTTAGATCTAAGAAGCTTTTAAAATTCAGGCATGGTCAGAAAGAGCCTTTCTGCTTATGGCTTAGTTTCACAGGTCGGCTTGCAAAATTAGCTTGAAAGAAAGAATTAAACTTTTCCGAGTTCATGTGAATATTCACTTAAAAGGAAAGAGATGTAATGGGAGATAAGTATACCAAAAAGCACAAATATGTTGCCTTCTGCCTTGCCCAAATATCTCCTTTTGAGCACTTTCCACCTGGTAAATAGAACTACACATGTTTTTATAGTAAAGGTATATTTTAAATGCAATCTGGTGGAAGGAATTGATTGTATCAAATTGGGGTGCAATAAGTAAGGACCACTCCAAGTCAGGGCTTTAGGGGATGGAAAAGTTTGAGAGGCTTGTTGCCAGGAGACAGATTGCGAATCACAATTACTATCTAAACAAGATCTTGTTATAGTTACTAGCCTTAGGAATTTTGAGGGCAAAGAATCCTAGCTACTTCTTTCTAGAAGGATATACTTTGTGCCAAGGGCCAGTTACTGCTGACCATTTTTGTGTCATTCTTCACGTTTCTGAATGTAATTGTAGTTATCCTATATATTATACACCAGTGTATTCTGGGTGTAGACAACTACTTCTTGTAGCTATCTATTGCCAAAATGGATATTGACTGTATGTTTCTATACCCACACCTGTTGGAAATGAAAGCATATTACTCACATCATGAATCTGAAGTTAGAAGCATATTACTCACATCATGAATCTGAAGTTAGTTGGTGAAGTGGACAGAAGGTGTTTGGTGTGAGCATGAGCATTTTTGAAAGTATGTGTGTTGGAAGAAGGATGTGTATAAAGAGTAATCAAATGAGTAGACTAGTCGCCCTGATAATTCTAAATCATCTTACATAGTTAGACTAAACTATTCTTCGTACCATTACCCTTGCCTTTACTGGTTTACTGATGTTCAAACCTGCTTACGGATATGTTATGGATATGTTAAATAAAACTTTCCCTATTGAAACTTTCTTAAGAAGAAGGGGTTTATTGAGCCAATGCTAGCCAGAAAAGGACCAGGTCTTGGGACATGCCATCTAAACCTCCAGGCAGCAGGGCTAGATAAGGGAAGCAGCAGGTCCACTGTCTTGGAGTTGATGGGCTTTTCAGTGTATCAGGTGGGCAGGAAAAAGATGTAAGTTGTTTTGAAAGAGTTGACATTGGCTGTACAGATAAAAGGGATGAAAGGGAAGAGGGGTGCCATTCTGGGATAAGTGCACAGTCTGGAAGAAAGGTTTGCTCTTTAGGATTGTTTGTGGGCAACAGTCTGGAAAGTTCATGCCTGGTAAGATGCGGAGGCGCACCTGGCGGTTGGTGGCACCTGGCGGTTGGTGGCACCTGGAGGCTGGTGGCACCTGGCGGTTGGCTACTCAGCTATTCTTTTTTAGATAATTGAGGAAACCGGCACCTGGAAGTTAATTCGTTAAGTTTCATCATACATTGAGGGATGTAAGCAGTCTTTCGTTGGTTTTGCCCTGCAGTTGCAACCTCTTGTCTCTTCCTTCTACCCTCCAGCCTGTTGTAATTTAATTTAGGATATCTCCGAATGTTCTCCTTTTTCCGTTCAGTCGAACACAGCTTGCTTGGAAATCCTTGCCCCCTCAAGTGGCTGTGAGCAAGGAAGCTAGCAGGCCTAGCTGCTCCTGGCAGCCCTCTTAAGACCATAAGAGGAACCAGGACATAAGACAAAGTTGTGGGTAGCTGTGTTGAGTCAAGGGGAAAACTTGAGTTTCTCCTATTGTTGATGGGTTGAGCAAGTTTCTGAATCTGCTTGCAGCAGGCAACATAGTGGCCACCCCCCCAAATGCCCAGAACCTCTCACTATGTTACATTATGTGACAAAAGGGACTGATAGATGTGATTCAGGTCAGGGACCTTCCATAGGCGATTATCTTCAATTATCTCCGTGTGCCCAGCTTAATTATATGAGCTCTCAGAAGTGTCAGAGGAAGGCAGCAGAGTGGGTCAGAGAGAGGAGAAAGAATAAGGGAAGGACGAGAGGAATTCATCCTGCCTTTGCTGGCTTTGAAGCTGGGGAAAGGTGTTATGAGCCAAGGAAAACAGGTAACTTCTAGAATTTGGGAACAGCTTTCAGCTAACAGCCAGCAAGGAGACCAGATGTCAGTCCTCCAACTCTCAGTAACTGAATTCTGCCAGCAAGGAGATAGATCTTCCCCTAGAGCCTGGAGAGGACCACAAGTCCAGATAATACCTGGATTTTAACCTAACGAGGCCCATATTGGGCTTAGGGACTACATAACCATAAGATAATAAACTTGGTTTGTTTAAAACCATTACATCTCTGGTCATCTTTTACAGCTGCAATAGAAAACTAATACACTACTTTATATCTGGACTTTTTGTGTGCCTTAGAAAATCTCCCTTTTTTTTTTATAGGTTTATTGAAATAATTGACATAACATTGTATAAGTTTATGGTGTACAGTGGGATGATTTGATACACACATAATATAGCGTATTGCAAAATGTTTGCCACAGTAAAGTTAGGTAACATTCTATACCTCACCTAATTACCATTTTGTTAGTGTAATAAGAACATTGCAATTCTATTCCTACAGCAGCTTCCATTTACAATACAGTATTATTGTTTACTTCACTCACCATGCTGTCTCTTAGGTCCTCGAAATGTACGACTGAAAGTCTATACCTTCACCAACATCTCTCTGTTTCTATGAGTTTGATGTGTTTATAATCCACATATAAGTGAGATCATAATGGTATTTGTCTTTCTGTTTCTGACTTCACTTTGAATAATGTCCTCAAGATCCATCTATGTTAAAAGGGAAGGATTTTCTTTTCTGTGGCTGGATAATACTTCAGTGTGTACGTAACATGTAACACATTTCCTTCATCAGTCCATCTGTCGACAGACGTAGATTATTTCCATGTCTTGGGTATGGGTAAGAAGGCTGAAATGAACACGGGAATGCAGATATCTCTTTGAGATAGTGATTTCTTCTCCTTCAGATACTTACTCAGAAGTGGAATTGCTGAATCATATGGTAGTTCTGTTTGTACTGGACCAGTTTATATTCACACCAGCCGTGCACGAGGGTTCTCTTTTCTCTAAACCAGGGGTCAGGAACCTATGGCTCGCGAGCCAGATGTGGCTCTTTTGATGGATGCGTCTGACTCACAGACAAATCTTTAATTAAAATAATAACGTTAGTGCCTTCACAGACCTGCGTCCTAGGGTCAGTGAACTCGCCCGGAGCTCCCAATAAAGCCTGATTCTGTTTAAAAAAAAAATAAAAATAAAAAAAATAATAACATTAAAAATATAAAACATTCTCATGTATTACAATCCATTCATTTCCTACTGTTTATGTTCATGGTTGTGGATGGCTGGAGCCAATCACAGCTGTCCTCTGGGACAACACCAAATTTTTATTGGATAATGCCTAATGTACACGGGTCGTTGTATGGCTCTCACAGAATTACATTTTAAAATCTGTGGCATTCATGGCTCTCTCAGCCCAAAAGGTTCCCGACCCCTGCTCTAAAACCTCATCAGCACTTATCTTGTCTTTTTGAGAATATCTTGTGAGATGGTAACTTGTGGTTTTGATTTGTATTATATTTCACTGATGATTAATGATGTTGAATTACCTTTTTATGTACTCACTGGCCTTCTGTACATTTTCTTTGGTAAAATATCTATTCAGCTTCTCTGCCTATTTTTTTAAATCAGATTGTGTTTTTGCATTGAATTGTGTGAATTCCTTATGTATTTTGGATATTAGCCCTTTACCAGATAAACAGTTTGTAGATACAGCATTTCCCCCCCCTTCCAGTTTGTCTTTTCCTTTTATCAACTGTTTTTATTTGTGGCGCAAAAAGCATTTTAGTTTGAGATAGTCTCACCTGATGTTTGCTTTTGTTGTCTGTGCTTTTGATGTCATATCCAAAATTTTTTTTGCCAAGACCATTGTCAAGCAGCGAGTTGAAGCTGTTCATTCTACCCTTTTTGTGCAGTTAGTCTCGGATTTTTGGTGCCACTGTGTTGCTGAAGTTTCTTGAGTGGACTCTAGAGCTCGTGGATAGTGGTCTAATTATTGATCTTTGTTGGTGCCAGAGGCTGGGGCATCCTACTTCACCATTTTTGTGACACCACTGCTCTTGAATCAGACTTTTCTTATTTAAACTCTGTTAAATCCCAGTATCTCTTAGCTGTCTACGCTTCATTTCATATATTGCACTTCCTTGCAGTTGGACAGTGATCACTTATCACCAGCAGTTTGATCAGTTTGAAGACTATTAAGTTCCTTTTCAAGCTCTCCAAAGCCAATTACTTATTTTCTTTAACTATTTCCTAAAAAGCATACTTAATGAATACTTTCATTTTCTCCTCTAGGCATTGCCAGTAGCTACATCACTAGTAGCAGCATTCTTTTGTTTCCAGTTAAACTCAGACGTAATGATACTTTTGTGTTTCATTTACTCAAAGAAATTACCCATTGCCTACTATGCAAGTTATCTTTAACATCTGTTCTGTAATGTCATTAACTGTGACATAGGCATTCTATTTGAGGCACTTATACCTTGCATTCTGTTGTAGTTGGTGTCAGTAGATAGACATCATGGTGTCACATTTAATTATAAATTTATGGTTTTCCAGAAGATATTCAGGATTCTAATCCTGTTTCTACCATTCATCTGTTGTATTGTGTTAACTTATATGTAACCTCTTTATCCATGTAAGTTTTCTTAACTAAATTTTATATTTATTTACTTAATGTTTAGTAAAACAATGCTTTAAAAATAATGACCAACCCCACAACCAAGAGTATAGCTTCATGGTTAACACTTGAGTGCTGGGTTGATTTTGAATTTCCACTCCAGAGCTTAAAGCAGGGGTCCCCAAACTACGGCCCCCTGAGGCCATTTATCCGGCCCCCGCCACACTTCTGGAAGGGGCACCTCTTTCATTGGTGGTCAGTGAGAGGAGCATAGTTCCCATTGAAATACTGGTCAGTTTATTGATTTAAATTTACTTGTTCTTTATTTTAAATATTGTATTTATTTCAGTTTTGTCTTTTTACTTTAAAATATGTGCAGTGTGTATAGGGATTTTTTCATAGTTTTTTTTATAGTCTGGCCCTCCAGCGGTCTGAGGGACAGTGAACTGGCCCCCTGTGTAAAAAGTTTGGGGACCCCTGGCTTAAAGCATGTCTAAGGTTCAGGGGCTGACAAATTGTGACATTTATTCCTCACTCGTATTGCTGCATAAAAACATGAGAAAACATTACTGGAAAATTACTCTTAACTAATGTGTTTTTTTATATTTAAGATAATATAAGTATCCTGTTGGCATAGACTCTGAGGGGATTCATTTCTCTTGGTAATAGAGCACTCTGTATGTAGTGGGTGGTCATCTTCTTATCTACATTACTGTAAACACAAAACGCTAATGGGATTTATTTTACCTATCTCTGAAATGGAAGTCTTGAGACTCAGAACTGTCATTTGACAAGCCGACAGAGATTCTTGTTCTACCTTCAAAAAGTCAGACTTTTACAAAACTTTTAGTCCTAGAAATAGTTCGAAAGGCTAACTTTTTATTGGCTATTTTTATTATCTCAGTCATATTTAGTCCTAAATTCTTTTTCATTGTGATTCTTAAAACTACAAAGTATTTATTAGTATTATTACCAATTTAAAACTTCAGAGGATATTTTCTACTTTAGTTATAAAGGCTTTTGGATCCCTGGGTCAAGTCTTTGCTGATACTTTTTTCATACTGCTCAATCCCTTAAGAGGACATAATATTTAGCAAGTAAGATGACTAACACAAAGAATTATTTGGCCCAAAACACAGTGTAATCACTGTTGGGAAACCCTGCTCTAGTGTTTGTTGTACATCTTTAACTTAATTTATCACGGTGTTCCTTCACATGCTGTCATATTTATGTGTACATAAAAACTTACAACAGTATACTTGAGTTTCTTCCCTCCCTCCTACCCTCTGTGCCATTGTTGTTAGTGTTTCCAAGTGGGAAAACATTAACTTTTTGAACAAATACCTGGATCCTTTTACCAGGCATTGTTCAGAAAGTTAATGTTCCTCCAGATCCTAAGAAAAACCAGTTAAGAATTGGGAAAACAAAAAAGTATTATAGTACCTCTATTAAACCTTAACAATCAACATATTGATCTTAGTGTTTCATAAAGCCTACTGATATCAACTTGAAAGCAAGTTTAAGAAATGATGACATGGGAAGTAGAAAATTAAGATTGACATTTCCAGGAACTGAGAGAGAAGTGGTCATGATCTAATCAGTTAGTCTTGCTTATAACTGTTGCCATTGATTTTCTAGCCTTATCTATTAATGGTGAGTCATTCTTGCAAATAAAATAAATATTAATATACTAATGTGCACAGTATACTTGATATAAATTCTGTGAGGATATTTGAGGGAATAACATATTAGTAGCATGTGGTTTTTGAGAACAATTCATTTTTTGTGGTATACACATTATTTTGTAGAATCTATAGGTTCTCCATTATGGATAATCATTTGGCATTACATTTCTGTTCCAGTGATTGAACCACTGCCATGCCCATTGCTAGTGATACTCCTCCTTTTATTTTATTATTTTTTTAGGTGAGAGGAGGGGAGATAGGAAGGCAGACTCCTGCATGCGCCCAGACCAGGATCCACCTGGCAACCCCATCTTGGGCTGATGCTCGAGGACCAAGCTATTTTTAGCACCTGAGGCTGATGTACTCCAACAGCGCTATCCTCAGCGCCCAGGTCCATGCTCAAACCAATCGAGCCACTGGCTATGGGAGGGAAAGAGCGAGAGAAGGGGGAGATGGAATGGGGAGAAACAGATGGTCACTTCTCCTATGTTCTCTGACCAGGAATCAAACCCGAATGTCCATATGCCATGCCGATGCTCTATCCACGGAGCCACCACAAGGGCCATGATACTCCTTCTAAGCAAGATATATAGAACTCCTTGTCTAATCTGCCAATTGGAGGGGGATGAAATATATTTTATATTTTTAAGTGGTTCTTGATTGTAGTCAAAATGTCAAGAGTATCTGTAGTTTAGAAACTTTAGATTATAATCTTTCTTGAGGATTTATCTTGCTACTAAGAAAGGAGTCTGTAATCAAATTCTTGCTTATTTCTCCCAGCTGTTATCTAGAACCCTGAAGAATAGAATTTCCTAATACTTGACCATATACATATATATGTGTCTCTCTAAATATCTGTATTTAAGAAATGCATATCTTGCCCTGGCTGTGTAGCTGAGTTCACCACGACTATGCCAAGGTTGCGAGTTCAATCCCCGGTCAGAGCACAAAGAAGAATCAACCATTAAATGCATAAATAAGTGGAACAACAAATCGATGTTTTTCTCTCTCTCTCTCTCCCCACCCTTCCTCTCTCTAAAATCAATTAAAAATAAAGAAATGCATGTCTTTTCCTTCATAATACAAATAAGTAAGAATGTGGACAAGAGTTGCCATGTACAATTCCAGCCCTGTCACTTTGCTACTTTGGCAAGTTTTAACTCATTGAAAATCATATTCCATTAATATTTATATTATAATAACAACTCAATTTTGGGGAGTTAAGTACAAAATGCATGTAAAGGTTAAGTCTTAACTGTGTTCGGCATATTAGCAGCGTTCAGGGAATATTAGCCCTTGTAAACATTGGCCTAAACAAAATAGAGTTCATAGTTGTGGACAAGTAGTTATCTATTTCTTGAATTTCTTCCTTCAGTGATTTTAGCCTAACTTGTTTTTATAGGACACTATCATCTCTGAATGTTATCAATAATTGTCTTGTTTTCTAACCATAGTAAGCTGAAATATTTATTTTCTACTTTAAAATTCTGTTGATATTCTCATTTAACTACATGCTGTTTGTTTTGCTGTAGGTCAGAGATGCGTGAGAATGGAAGACACGGCAGAGAACTTGAAGAACATTTCTGCTTTTTAGCACTGCCTCAGAGTGATGTGGCTGAGATATATCAGAATGGGATAAGTACCCAAGCATCTACATTGAAGATATTAGGAAATCCTCTTCTTGGAATTTATATATTTCGATATGTTGATGTTTCCTTGAATTATGCTCACAGTAGAAGCATTAATGTAGAAAGTATTATAATTTTTAAGGTAGGTAGCAAAGCAAACATTAAACATTGGTTTCAGTTTGTTTTAAATTGACCTGAACATATGCATTATTATTGGTTTTTATGTAAAATTAATTATATTTATTATTGTCATTCAAAATTTCCCCGTATTTTTGACAACTGTTGGGTGTGAGACATAATCTGAAACTAAAAAGTAAGCAAAAGCAACCTTTATCATCTTTGTTCCTGGTGTTTGTATTTTTTTGTCTCAATTGCTCCTCTTTCCTCCTCTCATTCAAATCATACTTAATGCCAGAGTATTTTAAGTGTCCTTCTTCAAGACATACGTTATAATTATTCTGGCTCAAGCTGAAGTTACTAAACTCGTATTATTTTAGTTAACAGTATTATACAACATTAATTTCTTAGTTTTGATCATTTTTCCATGCTTCTGTAAGATGTTAACATTAAGAAAAGCTGGGTACAGTTATATGGCACCTTTAAACTCTTTTTGCAACTTTTCTGAAAGTCTGAGGTTACTCAAAGTTGAAAACAATAAGTCTTAAGGTTGAATCTTAAGCATCAACAAATTGGTTAAGATATATATTTTAGTTCATTGCAGCTTTTCCACGATTACTAAAATCACAGAATTTAGGCAAGATGCTCAGTTGTGTTACTTAAGATGTAAGTATATCTTTAAAATCATTGGTTCGTTTGGTATAATTTTTTATATTTTTAGACCTCAAATACTATCAAAGGCATAAAACATAGTATATTTTTCTATTAAAAAGTAATGTATACCTATTTAAGGAACTTTAGAGCATACTTAAAGCTCCAAAAAGTCCATTAATAACCACAGCTACTTTTACTATACTTAGTGAAAGTACTTAGTCTTCTACTTGGTCCTCTGTTCATGTATTATGGATATGCATGTATAAGTGTAATTAAAATATGTTTTTACTCTTATCTGCTATCTAACTTACTCTTTTCATTGATAAAATGAACATTTCCATGTCATTAAATAAGTATTCTTCTGTAATATCCTTTTGAATGACTACATAGTTTTCTACTATTTAGCTATACCATAAATTAGTATAACAGATTTTTTAGTGTTGGGGTGGGCATAAGATTTTGGGGTTTGTTTTTTTTTTGCTTTTCTATTTTTTTAATTTATTGATTTTAGTGAGAGAGGAAAAGAGAGAGACAGAAACATTGATCTGTTTTCTGTATGTGCCCTGAACAGAGATCAAACAGGCAGCCTTTGTGTATTGGGATGATGCTCAAACTATCTGGGCTATCTGTCCAGGGCAGTTTTTGTATATATTTTAAAATACTACTTTGATCACAGCTTTGGATGTGTAACACCCGGTTGTCCTGAGAAAGGTGGACGTTTCTATCTGCAGTGAGTAGGAATGCCCGCTATCCCACGCCCTCACTAACTCTGTGTATTATGCTGCAGAAAACTCTTTGCCACTGTAATATGTGAGAGTTTATCATTGGTTTAGTTTTTTGTTTTTTTTTTAGAGTGACACAGTACTGCTGTTTAAAGAGAACTAATGAGTTCTCCATATATTCATTAATAATAATTAGGGAATTGCTTGTTAATGTTCTTTGCCATTTTCTTTCTTTTTTATTCTTAGTTGTAAGCATGATCAATTTATTAAAGCATAGTTTGAGAGTTATAATATCCTGTCAGTGTTTTTCATTTTTTCAATTTAACTTTTTATTTTGGAATAAATTTAAATTTAAATATACAGAAAAGTCACAAAAATAGTATAAAACGTTCCTGTGTACACAGTTCATCCAGCTTCCTCTAATGTTAACATTTCACATGGCACATTCGTAAAAACTAAGAAACTAGCATTGTATCTGTTATTATGTCAGAAAATTCTGGAGTCTTCTTGTTTGTTGAATCTTCCAGGTAAGTTTTTAGACTAAAACTCAAGGTATCTAATTTATCTGGGACAAAGATCATCTCTTCATTCATATTTTTTTCTTTAAATAAAAGTTAGCTTAGTATGAGAGTTTGTAGTGTTCGGTGTATTTTTATGGACTTTTTTTTTTTTGCATTTTTTTAAGGTTCTCTTTGGAAAAGTAAAGAAAATTCAGCCTTCCCTGGATAAAAACAAAGTTTCTCTGGATCCTTCTCCTAATTTTGATTGCCATATGTCAAGAAATATACCTTCTCGGAAAGATACCATTGAACTACAAGCCTACAATTCAGTAGTATGTTCATGTTTTACCTCATTTGACTATTTGAAGTCACATGGTTTGCATTGTATGATACAAGATTAAAAGTAACTTCACAAAATATTAAAGGAAAATCTAATTTATTCAAAATAATATGACCTTAATAGTGAAAGATGTTTTAATGCTTGTTTGAGAATATTAGTAGAAAGGTTTTCAAATTTATATTTAATTTTATTCAGAGTATGGTGGCTTCTTTTATTTAGACATTCCATAGGTTAATTTCTGTTTTGTAAAATATACCAGCTTTTTTTAAACAGGACTATTTTGAAGTGATGTCATTGATCCTTAGTATTTACCAAAGAAGAACTGACTTCTACATTAGTCATTACATGGGAAATTATAACTTTCCCTCATGTGTTGCTGAGACCGTACAGTTTTCATCTATTGAAGATTAAATTGTATATAATACATATTATATATAATCACTGCTCACAGAAATTAGGGGATCAGGGAACGTGCAGATACTCCAGTACTTTCAGCCTTTTGTATAGTGCATTTTCACCAATGAGATGCAAAAGTTGGTTTTGCATCTCATTTACATAATCAGACAACTTTCTTTGACCTGTCGTTTGCTTTTCTGATGTTCTTATTTAATAAAAAATAAAATGCTTTTTATCGCTTCATATTTATTTTGAATAATCCCCTAATTTTTGTGAGCAGTATATATGATTAAATGAAGCTAAACCTTCTAGAAGTATATATATGCTTCCACATGTAAAATGCATTAAACTATGGTTATCTTCTTAACTTTTTCAACCAAATCAAATATAGTAGTCAAAGTATATTCAGAACATTGAAATTTTAATGAAAATATATCTTTTAAAGGTAAAAACAGATTGTGTCTGCTTCTGCTAATATTGGTAGCCTACCAAGAAAAAAATATGTGGTGGGGAAAAAAATTCACACGTCTTCAAAAAAATAAGGTTGAAGAAGGCAAGAAGAGATGATGGTATATGGAAACAGATGAGTAAATAACGTCATGCAGTTATAGTTTTCATAAAATATGAGCTTATTCAAGTTTGTTAAAATTACTCAGCATAAAAATGTTCTTTCTTATTTTTCAGGTATACTTCTATGAATACAGTGTTCTTTCAAAGCCAGTAGATAAACCTCGGCAGTGTCTTCCATATGCAGTAGTAACAGTAAAGTTTATTGGTCAAAAAGTAGATAATGGACATCCTTTGACAACTTTGAGAGCCCTCACAAATGGATTTGCTAAGAGGACTGGTAAGATTCCTATATTATTCTACTTCAGTAGCATTTGTGCTGGTCTTATAGCTTCTGGATATTGTTTTTATATATATATTTATTTATTTATTTATGGCAGAGACAGAGAGAGTCAGAGAGAGGGACAGATAGGGACAGACAGACAGGAAGGGAGTGAGATGAGAAACATCCATTCTTTGTTGCAGTTTCTTAGTTGTTCATTGATTGCTTTCTCATATGTGCCTTGACGGGGGGGGGGGGGGGCTACAGCAGACCAAGTGACCCCTTGTTCAAGCTAGCAACCTTAGGCTCAAGCTGGTGATCCTTGCTCAGACCAGATGAGCCCGCGCTCAAGCTGGCGACCTTGGGGTCTCGAACCTGAGCCCTCCACATCCCAGTCCGACGCTCTATCCACTGTGCCACCACCTGGTCAGGCTGGATATTGTTTTTTAATTCATTATGAGTCTTTCGAAACAAAATAATTGTGCTTTACCTGTCTTCAATTTTATTTATTTAAAATTATATTGCAGATATTTTTGTGATTGTTCCATGTTGATGTATAACTGTGTAGTTTCTTCGTTTTTATTCATTCATATCTGTACACACACATTATTCCATTTTTTTTACTATACAGTATATTCCTCTGGGGATATTTGGACTCATTCTGATTTTATTCATATTACAGGCATTACTATTTTAAACATTCACAAAAGTGTCTCACTGCATATGTGCAAGTGTTTTTCTGTAGAGTATATATCCACACGAGGAATTTAAAAGGCAATTCAAAGACTATGTCAAATGGTTTTCAGAAATGTTTGCATCAGGTTACACATTTACTCTACATCCTTTGCCAACCCATATATCATACTTTAAAATGTCAACACATATACTTTAAAATAATTTTTCTGCCAGTCTAGTGAGTGTTATATGTTACCTCATCTACTAGAAACACTGTCCCCCTTCAAAAGCTGTCTCATCGCTTTCCCTTCCTTGTCCCCACCCCTCAGCAATCACTAAGCTGCTTTCTGTCTCTATGTATTTGCCCATTCTGAGCATTTCATGTAAATGAAGTCAAATATGTGGCCCTTTGTAACTGGTGACTTTCACTTAATAGTGTTTTCAAACTCCTTGCATGTTGTATGTATCAGTACTTAATTCTTTTCTATGAAGTAATATTCCATTGTATAGATATACTTTATCTTTTCATCAGTTGATAGACTTTTGGGTTGATTCCACTTTTTGGCAATTATGAATAATTTTGTTATGAACGCTGTTATACAAGTTTTGGCGTAGACCTGTGTTTCCCTTCTCTTGGTTATATAGCCAAAGAGTAGAATTGCTGGGTCATATGGTACTACTCTGTGTTAACCATTTGAAGAATTGCTGTACTGTTTTCCAAAATGGCTACACCATTTACATTCACACCAGCAGTGAATGAGGGACAGGATTTTTTTCACTTCCTTGTTAACATGTGCTGTTTTCTGACTTTTAATTCTAACCATCCTAGTATGTGAAGTTTTCAAGGTTAAATTTTATACTCTTTCATTGAATTATTCCTAAGTATTGCATTCTTTTTTATCCTGTTGTAAATAGAATTATTTTCTTAATTTTATTTTTGTACTATTCATTGTAATTATATAGAAGTACTATTGATTTTTCTATGTCCAGTCTTTTTTTAAATTAATTTATTGTGTTAACATAGATTTAAGCGTCTCACTCAATATAAGGCCCTCACCCCCACCCCCACCCTTATTCCCCATTACACCCTCTTTGGCCCCTCCCCTCTTCCCTCTGGTATTTGTTGTCCTGTTATCTGTATCTGTGTCTCATATATATATATATATATATATATATATATATATATATATATATATATATATTTACTAATCCTTTTACCTTCTTTGATCCCATCCCTTCATCCCCCTTTCCCTCTGACAGCTGTCCCTCTGCTCCCTGTGACCCCACCTCTACCTCTATTCTGTTCCTCAGTTCACTTTGTTCATTAGATTCCACATGTAAGTGAGATCGTATGATATTTGTCTTTCTCTAACTGGCTTATTTCACTTAGCTTAATATTCTCCAGGTTCATCCATGCCATCGCAAAAGGTAAGATTTCCTTCTTTTTCACAGCCACATAGTATTCCATTGTGTATATGTACCATTGCTTTTTAATCCACTCATCCACTGATGGACACTTGGGCTGTTTCCAGATCTTGGCTGTTGTAAACAATGCTGCAATCAATATAGGAATACATATGTTCTTTTGAATCAGTGCTATGGTATTATTAGCATATATTCCTAAAAGTGGAATAGCTGGGTCAAAAGGCAGTTCTATTTTAATTTTTTGAGGAAATGCCATACTGTTTTCCACAGCGGCTGCACAAGTCTGCTGTGTCCTGTAATCTTATCTCAATATTAGTTCTAGGAGTTTTTAGTGGTTTATTTATACAAGATCAGTTCATCTGCAAATAGAGATAGTTTTACTTCTTCTTTTCCAAACTGGATGCCTTTTATTTCTTTTTCTTGTCTAATTGCACTGGCTAAGATCTCCAGTGGATTGTTTAATAGAAGTTCCTGTCTTGTTCCTGAACTTAGAGGGACAGCTTCCGTCTCTCACCAGTATGTTAGCTGTGGGGTTTTTTAATGTCCTAAATCATGCCAAGCAAGTTCTAGTCTATTCCTGGTTGTTAAGTGTCTTTATCGTGAAAAGGTGTCGGATTTTTGCCAGGTACTTTTGCAGAGTCTTATTAAAATAATCATGTTGTTTTTATTTTTCACATGTTACTGTAGTGCAGTGGTTTTCAACCTGTGGGTCGCGATCCCAGCAGGTTCGCCTAAAGCCATCGGAAAAGACATAATGCATATCAGGTATTTACATTCTGAATCATAACTGTAGCAAAATTACAGTTATGAAGTAGCCAGCAAAATTATTTTTTGGTTTGGGGTCACCGCAACATGAGGAACTGTATTGCGGGGTCACGGCATTAGAAAGGTTGAGAACCACTGCTGTAGTGTATCACACTAATTAATTTTAAGATGTTAAGCAACCTTGCATTCCTGGGATAAATTCCACTTACTCGTGGTATATTCTTTATTTCATACGTTGCTGGAATCAGTTTGCTACTGATTCATTGATTTTCATGTCCATATTTATAAAAGATACTAATGTATAGTTTTCTTGTGATGCCGTTATCTGGTTTTGATATGAAAGTAATACTTACAGAATGATTTAGGAAATATTTCCTCCTCTTCCATTTTGTTGTGAAGAGTTTGTGAAGAATTAACATTAACTCTTCTTAAAACATTTGTTAGACTTTACCAGTGAAGCAGTTCAAGCCTGGGCTTTTCTTTGTGGTTAGTTTATAATTTAATTTCTTCACTTATTGTAAGCCTGCTCAGATTTTTATGTTTCTTCTTGTATCAGTTTTGGTGTTTTTTTGTTTTTGTGGGAATTTGTCCATTTCATGTAATATGTCTATTTTATATAATTTATTGGCATACTGTTTTTCTTAGTATTTCTTTATAGTACTTTTTATTTCTGTCAAGTCGGTAGTAATTGCCTTTCATTTGTATTTTAAATTGAGTCTGTTTTTTTCTTGGTCAGTTTGACTAAAGGCTGTAAATTGTTTTGATCGTTTTAAAGAACCAACTTTTGGTTTCATTGATATTTTTTTTCTTTTTTCTTTTTTTTTGTTAATTTACTCTAATCTGTTTTCCTTTCATTTGCTTTAGGTTTACTTTGCTCTTTTCTGGTGTCTTAAGGTGGAAGGTGAGGACATTGCTTTGAAATATTTTTTCTTTTTCTAGTTCCATACCATTAGGGTCAGAGAAGATGCTTGATATGATTTTAATCTTCTTAAATTGTTGAGACTTGTGTCCTAACATGTGGTCTTTCCTAGAAAATGTTTCATGTGCCCTTGAAAAGAATATATATTCTGCTGCTTTGGGGTGAAATGCTCTGAAGATATCAATTAAATCCACCTGATCTAGCCTGACCAAGGCGGTGGAGCAGTGGATAGAGTATCGGACTGGGATGCAGAAGACCCAGGTTCAAAATCCTGAGATCGCCAGTTTAAGTGCAGGCTCATCCAGATTAGATTGAGTGCAGGCTCACCAGCTTGAGCGTGGAGTTGCTGGTTTGAGCGTGGGATCATGGAGATGAACCCATGGTCGCTGGCTTGAGCTCAGAGGTCGCTGACTTGAAGCCCACAATTGCTGGCTTGAGCCCAAGATCACTGGCTTGAGCAAAGGGTCACTTGCTCTGCTGTAGCCCCCAGTCAAGGCACATATGAGAAAGCAATTAATGAACAACTAAGGTGCCGCAACAAAGAATTGATGCTTCTCATCTCTCTCCCTTCCTGTTTTTTTGGCCCTGTCTGTCCCTCTCTCTGACTCTCTCTGCCTGTGTCCAAAAAAGAAAGAAAAAAGAATAAATTCATCTGATCTAGGGTGTCATTTAAGGCCACCATTTCCTTGTTGATTTTTTGTCTGGAAGATCTATCCATTGATGTCAATGGGGTGTTAAAATTCCCTACTATGACTGTACTGTTGTTCATCTCTCCCTTTTATGTCCATAAAGATTTGTTTCACATATTTAGATGCTCCTATGTTGGGTGCATACATGTCAAGGGTTATATCTTCTTACTAGATTGCTCCCTTTATCATTTTGTAGTGTTCTTCTTTGTCTCTTACAGTAGCCTTTGTTTTAAAGTCTGCTTTGTCAGATATAAGCCTCGCTACCCCGGCATTTTTTCCTTCCCATTTGCATAAAATATCTTTTCATCCTTTAATTTTAGTGTGCGCCCCAACCAGGATCCACCCAGTAACCCCCATCTGGGGCTGATGCTTGAATCAATTCAGCTCTTCTCAGTGCCTGGGGCCAGTCGTAGTACCATTTGAGCCACTG
Organism: Saccopteryx leptura; assembly: GCF_036850995.1. Lineage (NCBI taxonomy): Eukaryota > Metazoa > Chordata > Mammalia > Chiroptera > Emballonuridae > Saccopteryx > Saccopteryx leptura. The sequence goes on along the minus strand of NC_089506.1, from coordinate 23,647,524 downwards.
GCTGCAAGAAGGGAAGAGAGAGAGAAGGGGAAGAAGGAGAGGAAGAGCACCAGATTGTTGCTTCTCCTGTGTGTCATGACTGGGGATCGAACCCAGCACTTCTGCATGCCAGGCCAACACTCTGTCCACTAAGCCAACCAGGCAGGGCCAACCCTATGTCTCTTTTGACTGGAGCATTTAAAGCATTTACATTTAAATTGATAATTGATAGGTACATATTGCTGTCATTTTATTCTTTTAACTAAGTTCCTCTTTCTTTCTTCCTTCTTCTTCTTTTTCCACCCTTTAACATTTCTTGTAACACTGATTTAGAGGTAACATACTCTTCTAGCATTTTTTTTTGTCTGGGAAGCTCTTTATTTCTCCTTTAATTTTAAATGATAGTCTTGCTGAATAAAGTACTCTTGGTTGTAGGTCCTTGCTTTTTTTTCATCACTCTGAATATCTCATGCCAATCCCTTTGGCCTGAAATGTTTCTGTTGAGAAATCAACTGACAGTCTTATGGGAGCTTCCTGGTAGGTAACTGTCTTTCTTTTGTTGCTTTAAGATTCTCTCTTTGTCTTTGACCTTTGCCATTTTAATTATGATGTGTCTTGGTGTATGCCTCTTTGGGTTCATCCTGTTTTGGGACTTTGCATTTTCTAGATTAGTTTACTGGACCAGGGAGGTTCTCAGTCTTTATTTCTTCAAATAGGTTATTAATCCCTTGCTTGCTTTCTTCTCCTTCTGGTACTCATGATGCAGATGTTGTCACACTTCCCATTCTCTCCATGGTCTCTTCAACTAGCCTCATTAAAAAAAATTTTTTTTGCTGCTCTGTTTGGTGTTTTCTGCTACCTTGTCTTCCAGATCACCGATTCAATCCTCTGTTTCATCCAGCCTACCATTTATTCCTTCTAGTGTATACTTCATTTCAGATACTATATTCTTCATTTGTGAATGGTATTTTTTATGGTTTTTATTTTGTTTTTATGCTTGCTATCTGTTGAAGTTATCACTAGTTCCTTGAGCATCCTTATAACCATTTTTTTGAAATTTGTACCTGGTCAGTTGCTAGCCTCGATTTAGTTTAGCTTTTTACGTGGCAGTTTCTCCTGTTCTTTCATTTGGGCATATTTCTTTGTCTCCTCAGTTTGGTTGCATCTGAGCGTTTGTTTCTATCTATTAGGTAGATCTGTTTTGACTCCCAGTCTTGGTAGTGTGGCCTTATGTAGTAGGTGTCCTGTGGGACCTAATGGCACAGTCCCCTAGATATCCTGATCTGGGTGCTCCAGGAATGTCTCCTGTATAGTTATGTGGGCCCTCCTGTTGTAATTGAGTATTGGTTGATATTGGTCTATTCATGTATGGGGGTGACCCTCCAGATGGCTAATTGTGAGGCTCAACATTGACCATAATGTAAGAGCTACTGTGCAGGTGCTGGACACATGAAGTGAAATCTACCTCAGCAGTGTCTGGTGCCCGCCAAGATCTCCTTTTGTTATGCCACTTATGGAGCTAGTTGGATTATGCTCTGATATCTGAAGCTAGCCACTAGGTATGTTGGTTCTGGGGCCTCTTAGGAGGGTATCTGGTGCAGATCAGTGTCAGACACTGCCTGTGACTGACCCTGATCAACCTGTTTGGAGCTAGAAAGCAATCCACAGTTGTGGCTGCCTCTTCTGGGCCAGGATAGAGAAAGAGCAGACATGCACCAAGGCTGGTTTTTACCAGTACCAGGCCCAGGGAAAGGTTAGCAAATGTTCCAAGGTACCCCAAGATCTGCCTCCACCTGTCTGCTGCCTGTTAGGCTCAGTCACTGTAAGAGCCTCTGGCAGTCCTGGAGTTGCATGAGGGAGGTTTTCAGTGAGTCACCAGGTAGGGGCTAGTGGTGTCCACCAGATTGATACAGGTTCAAGTTCTCAGTGACAGTGCTAGGTATAAAGCCACACAGCAAATGTCCCACAGTATACCAAGTCTAGCTGCCAGCCACCAGATGCCTGCAGACCTTTGTGGTAAGGCACGATCTCAGGGAGTCATCAGGGAGAGGCTAGCAGAGTTTATCAAGCCCAAATAGACCAAGATTTGGCTAGTACTAAAACTTCTTATGTATGTATCTTAGGTATTAGTGTAAGCAATTCAGAAGAATACATTGTAAAAGTGTTTTTGCTGAGTGTAGATGATTATACCTTACATTTTGATGAATACTGTAGATTTTTTCTTTTCCAGGAAATTAGTACTAGCTTATAAAAAGTATAAAAGAGAGCTTGCATATGCAGAGTGTTACTTACCCTCCAAAATCTTTGCCAATCTAAAAAGGTTTTTAATATGAATCTTGTTTACTCAGAGAGATTGGAGATCTTTTTATGTTTGTTGACAACTTTTATTTAACCCATGATTTTCTTTAAAGTGAAAGGAGGGCAGATAGACTCCTTACATGTGCCCCAACCAGGATCCACAAAGAACCTCTGTCTGGGGCTGATGCTTGAATCACCCATGCTATTTTTAACACCTGAGGCTTACACTCAGGCCATCTGAGCTATCCTCAGTGCCTGGGGCCAACAGTCAAACCAGTCGAGCCACTGGCTACAAAAGGGGAAGAGAGAAAGAAGGGTCTAAGAGGGGAAAAGAAGTAGATGGTCACTTTTCTTGTGTGCCCTGACTGGGGATTGAACCCGGGATGTTCATATGCTGAGCTGATGCTCTATTTACTGAGCCAACTAGCCAGGGCTGATCCATTATTTTTTAAAGTAGTTTGCCCACTTTTCTATCATGTTCTTTCTGCTAATCTTTTGAAGATTTCTGTATACACTATGTAGTCTAGCGTATTTGTAATTTTATACTAAGTTGCCTCATTCAGAATATACTTTTTACCAATTCTTCTGAATTTTCTTTATTGTGCATTTGACTTTTTAAAATATTACTTTGTAATTGACTTTTTAAAATTTTTTTAGCCTGACCAGGCTGTGGCGCAGTGGATAGAGCATTGGACTGGGATGCAGAGGACCCAGGTTCGAGACCCCGAGGTTGCCAGATTGAGCGCAGGCTCATCTGGTTTGAGCAAAAAGCCCACCAGCTTGAACCCAGAGTTGCTGGCTCCAGCAAGCGGTTACTCGGTCTGCTGAAGGCCCACGGTCAAGGCACATATGAGAAAGCAATCAATGAACAACTAAGGTGTTGCAACGTGCAATGAAAAACTAATGATTGATGCTTCTTAACTCTCTCCGTTCCTGTCTGTCTGCCCTTGTCTATCCCTCTCTCTCTGAAAAAATTAAAATTTATTGATTTTTAGAGAGAGGAAAGAGAGGGAGAGACAGAAGGAGAGAGAGGAGAAGCAGGAAGCATCAACTCATAGTAGTTGCTTCTCATATGTGCCTTGACCAGGCAAGCCCAGGGTTTCGAACTGGCAACCTCAGCATTCCAGATCAATGCTTTATCCACTGTGCCACCACAGGCCAGGCTGACTTTATTTTTTTATTTTTTTATTTTTTTCATTTTTCTGAAGCTGGAAACAGGGAGAGACAGTCAGACAGACTCCCGCATGCGCCCGACCGGGATCCACCTGGCACGCCCACCAGGGGCGACGCTCTGCCCACCAGGGGGCGATGCTCTGCCCATCCTGGGCGTCGCCATGTTGCGACCAGAGCCACTCTAGCGCCTGAGGCAGAGGCCACAGAGCCATCCCCAGCGCCCGGGCCATCTCTGCTCCAATGGAGCCTTGGCTGCGGGAGGGGAAGAGAGAGACAGAGAGGAAAGCGCGGCGGAGGGGTGGAGAAGCAAATGGGCGCTTCTCCCTTTGTGCCCTGGCCGGGAATCGAACCCGGGTCCTCCGCACGTGACTTTATTTTTTAATCTGTGTTTTTCTGCCATGTTTTTCTATCCCAAAATTATAAAACTATTCTTTCCTGTTTTCTTCTAATATTTTTAGTTTTTTTTTTTTATTTACAGTGAATTCTATTTTATTTTGGTATAAGGAGGTATAGGAAACTACCATTTTTCTTTTCACTACTGCTCCCATTCTTAAGAATTACATCTCCATCTGTGGTCATATTTCTACTATAGCTTACTGTAATTAAAAAGTGTAATCACAAATGGTTATAGAATTTAAAATTTTTCAACATATTGATATTTTAATATATTGTGAAAAAGAACCTTATGATACTTCCCACTGATATAACTTTATATATGTCATAAATCTCAAATTTCAGAAGCAATTTCTCATCATTAATTTGTTTTAATAAAGGTGTTTTTATGGTATTACTTAGCTATGAATGCTTTCTGAACATTTTACTTTTACTTTACAAAATATGCACTTTTATAAGTTCCTTTGTTATTACATGATTAAAGTTAATGAAATTTTAGGAATACATTTTTGTAATGTATAAAAGAAAAGGAAATGTTATTTTTCAGGTTTTATTTACATATATTATTTGCAGGAGACTATTTACCTCACTGTGCAGCAGGGGTAGTAGTTTGCTTTTTGCACCTGAAAATGGTTTTGTGGAACCTGTTTTTTTTTCCCATTGATTTTAGAGAGAGAGGAATGGAGGGGGGGAGATCAAGCTGTTGTTCCACTTATTTAAGCATTCATTGGTTGATTCTCATATGTGCCCTTACCGGGAGATCGAACCTGCAACCTTACAGTATAGGGATGACACTCTAACCAGCTGAGCTATGCGGCCAGCACTTTGTGGAACCTTTTCAATCTTTTCCTCCTTCTTTCTTCACCTCAATACTCTTTCCTTTCTGTTTTTGTTCTCTGGTGGGAGAGGGAAATAAAGCCAAGGTAACAGTAGATAGAGGAAGACAATTTTGTCTATTAATATGTAGATACTATTAAATATCTGAAGATAGAAAATTAATATGAAAAATACCTAGTCTATGAACAATATGTTTTTATTATTTAATTTTTCTGTTTTTTAGTCTTTGACAGAATCCAAATTTTTATGGCAAATACTTTATTAGTAGGGCCTCAGGGACAGAATTTCATGCTTCATCATTTATACTTTATTGGTTTATTACTCGTCCTCTTCTCTCCTTGCTTTTTCTGCTGAGAACATAATATAATCATTGCTAGGTTATTTTATGAACTTTCAGTTAAAATTGTTTACTTTTATTAAAGATGTCTGTAGAATTATTTTTCTTATAATTTTTGCTTATTTTCTTTTTATTTCCACAGGAAGAGCATGCTCTCTCAATAATTGTACAGTTGCCAAAAGAATTGGAAAAGGAAAAGATGCTACCGTCATCTTTGAACATTTTAGGAAACCTGTGGACCCATTTGTTCAAGAAAACTGTTCATGCAATTCACAAAATTCAGAGATAAATTCTTCCAACTCAGGTGTTTCTAATTTCTGTGAAAACATGCAAAATGGAGACATTTCTGTACTTGAAACATACAGTGGACAGATGAAGCACAATTTAACAGAATGTAGAGAGACTTCTCAAGTACATGCATATGATTCAAGTCTTTCATTTATTCCCAGTGATAGCAGGGAAGGTGTTAGTGGTGACTGCTCGTTAAACTTCACACACCTTAAAAATGTTTTAAGTGGTCTTCCTGAGGCTTTTCCCCTTCACAATAATACTAGCTCAACAAGCACAGTTATTACTTCAAAACTCATCAAAGACCCAAGACTGATGAGAAGAGAAGAAAACATGGAAAAACGTAATAACATTACAGGTTTAAATGAGATTTTGCCACTTGAGAAGAGTTTAGGTTCTGTTAATTCAGAAATAAATCTGCCTATGCCAACTAATTCTGTCTCCTCGTCTGAAGTCATGCCTGGAGAAGATGCTATTACTGATCGTTTGGATGCTCCTTGCTTCAGAAATTCTTTTGATGATTTACAATCTCAGGCTCACAACATGGGCTCTCAGAACTATGATTATACAACTCCCAGTAAAATTCCCATGGGAGGACAATGTCAGGAGCAAGACAATTTTTCCTTCCCGATGTGTTTGTCAAATGCCGTTTCAGAAGTCGAGAACCAAAAACACAGTGAGGAAAAAGCCCAGAGACCCCAACAGGGAAGTAACACTTTACTTCTAATTGAGGAAGATAGGGAGCCTCATAACCCTTATGAATCAGTGAATACTTGTACAAAAGGGTATAAGAGTCACATTTCTCAGGAATCACAGTCTTCTTATTTAAAAACCATATATGAAACTGGTCTCCAAACATCTGCAGTTCTTTCGTTCCAAACCAAAGAAAGTATACATGAATACATTCAAAATATTGGGAAGGTGAGGAACTTCACTGGCCTAGAAGACAATTCCAAACATGTAGAAAAGCAAAATTTATGGGAAGACATTGATAATTATGGTACTAATGAGATAAAAATCAGTCCGGTAGATAATTACACTTCATTGCACCAAGAATACAAAGAGGATGAGAGTCTTAATTCTTCTGGAAAAAACTGTGATCAAATATTAATCACTCAAGAGTTAGAAATATCAAAATCTTCTAAATGTTCCACAAAGAATAAGTATGAGCTAGATTATCAAGCATTGGAATTACAAAATAATCTTCCTCTAACAGTGGAAAGCCTCTCACAAAAGCATCTTGAACACTGTTTGGAGAATGAAGAGAACATTCATACCGATCTTGCCATTTCTCAAAAACTAATGGAACTGAAATTGAAAAAAACAAATCAAAACTGTGTTAGCAGTGTAACTGATGCTCTTCAGGAAGCAGAAGACATTCCCCAGGCCAAAGAAATGCCAATGGATACAGTTATTTCATCTCATGACAGTAAAATGTCTCAGAACAATTCAAATTGCAGCGTTGCTAGAGAGGATACATGTGCCCATGGGAAAAAGGAAAATGATCCAGTGTCATCAGAAAACATTCAAAAAGACTGCAAAGAAACTTCTCAAATTGACGCTATCGGTCAAGATCATACTCTGTCATGTAATGCACAGTTAAATAATGATATACACCTGAGTTTTTATTTCAAAGAACGAAGAGATAATGATAAAGAAAACCAAAATATGTCTAAAAAGGAAAACATTGCTTTCCCTACAGAAAAAAATATAGAAAATACATGTGAAGATAAGCAGGGTTTTCATAGAAACCAGAATTTCATTAATATAGATGAAAGGCAGGAGAATAAAAATTACAATAATGTAGATAGTCTGAATTCTGAGGAACTTTCTACATTTAATTTGACTTTGGGGAAAAATATGTCAACAGAAACTGCATTAAAGACTGAAGATACTATCACTTCCATAAAACAAAAAGATATGCAAAATACTATAAAGAATGTAGAGCATTTGGCTTCTGTATTTCCCAAAATCTCAGGTTCTTCTCTGCATGTAGCCTCAAATGCTGCAATACAGATAGATGATAATGTGGTGCCTACATTAGACACAAATCATGATGGTGACCAAAGATACCAGTTTAAAGAAGCTTATTCTTCTGAGAGTGCCAATTTGGAGTTGTTAATAAAACATAAGGTTTCTGATTGTGAAATGGACATGGATAAAAACAAATTACACAATTCATTTTATCACTCAATAAGTGACGACTCGGTTCTTCAAAATCTCAACTTGGAAAGTGAGATTGAAATAGAATCAGAACAGTGTGATGATGCTTTTCTATTTCAAACCATGGATTCTCTTAGCGATGGAGATCAACTGTATGAAGACTTTGAGACCTCATATGAGGTTCTGGAGTCTCGTATTGATTGGGAAGGTCTATTTGGAAGCAGTAATGGGGGGAAGGAAGTTTCGGAAAGCACCCCAAGAAGGGAGCATAGTGATCAGCAACACTCGGATTATTCCTCTGCACGAAAACACAAAGCAGAGCTCGGCAACCCAGTTTTACTTCCAGATCTACAAGTCACAATGACTAATACACTTACATCAAGATTTAGTTCCACTGTTGAGTGCCTTGCATTGAAAAATAAGTTTTGCAAATATATAACTGAAGCCACAAAACCAGAAGTAAGTGAAGAGGAGGGGAAAGTTCTGGGAGTTGAAATTTATTCCCAGTGTTCCGGTGAAAATTCAGATTACCCATGTGAAGATGAATTTGGTAATTTAAGGCAAGAATCAGTACTAGTGAATAAATCTGAAACCTCACTTTCTTTTAACTTGAGTCATAATACACACATGAATCACATATCTGAAGGACAAAACAGTAAACCTTTGCTTACTGAACCTTCGAATGTCACTACAATAAATAATGAAAGCAGATGTTCCCTTACAAAATCAAAAACTGATTGTAGTGATACTAGAAGTAAAAAGGACAAAGAATCAAGAACTAGCAAAAGAAAGCCACATATACTGGTTAGGGACCAGAACATACCACATCATGAAATTTGTGAGAAGAGGAGGCGGCTAACCAAACAAGACTCATATGAATGTTTTTCTTCATTATCCAAAGGTCAAATTAAAACCTTTTCACAGTCAGAAAAACACATGAAGAGTGTCCTGAATATTCTAAAAAGTGAAGTATCTTTATGTAAAAGTAATTGTCTTTCCAAAAAACTTGACAGAGTTCTTTTTTACTTAAAAAAAGCTAATAGAGGAGTTAGCATGCATTTGGAGCTTACAGCTAAAGTCGGCGAAACAAGAAAGGGCCCTTTACCAAAAGTATGTGCAACGATATGCAGTAATTTCTGGGAAAGTGATGACCATCAAGATTATAGTTCTATTTTTGAAAGAAAGTATTTCAGTAAACTTTACTTTTCAAAAAGAAAATACAACAAACTAAGAAAGAAAAGAGCTTTGGGATTTGAAGTTGATAAATCATTAAGTCATGTATCAAAGTACCAGTCCTGTAAAACAAGTGGAGACAGAATCACAAAGTGCTTTTCCAAGAAAAATGTGGCCAACAGTGTCTCCAGAAGTCACACCACTATCCATGTGAGAGGATTTTATGATCAAGAATATTCTAAACCACAGTTAACTCTGTGCTCCACATCCCAAAGTACAAGTCAGTCAGCTTATAACGATGGCTGTATAAGAAATCCAAGATCATCAGAACTTCAACCCGTTTCTGGAAAAATGGGGTGTCTGTTTTCCCTTGACCACCCAGAGGAAAAACTAAGTGAAAAAGAAAATCAAACAAACATAAAGTCTGTATCTAACATTAATAAATATGAAGCGCCTGAGAACCATTTAGCGCATAATAAAGATGCAATAAAAAGTGCTGAGGCTAACGAAGTGATAAATAAAACTAATTCAGTTTCTTTAAGTTGTATTAAAACTAATTCAGTACCTTTAAGTTGCATAAAAGAAAACGTAAGTTTTAGCACAGACAAAAATTATGATGCAACTTGTATAGCTCACACAAAGGCGAAAAGTGACATAGTTATTCCAGTCTTAGAGTCAAACTTAGAGCACTTTTTGAATGTTGATAACTACAAACCAGATAACCTTACTTTTTTTTCTGGTTATAAAAGAAACCAGGAAGTAAATTTTCTGGAAAAACAGACATCTCCTACTGAGAGCTCCAAACCGGGCACTATTACAGGAAATATCCTTATGGACCCATTAAATCAAACTCTTATAACAAGCAAAATGTGTAATAGTATTCCTCAGTCTTTATCAGCTGCTCCAGCGACAGACAGTGAGGGGGGATCTTCAAAACTGTATTTGGATAAACAGAGAACTTTTGCTATCGATTGCTTTGCGACATCCAGCAATGTACCGCTCTGTCAGCAAGGATGTGGGAGAAAGGAACTTCTGGAGACAGAACGGTGCTTTCCAAGTAGCTGTGTCCAGATAGATAGCAATGTAACGGATGTTATTGAGAATTCTGAGTCAGATCCCATACCAGTAACCGAAGAAGAAAGTAAAAGTTACAGAGAAAATAAAACGAAGAGACCTTTTCCCAGTGATAGTTCTCTGCTCTTAAAAGATGACATATGCGGTTCTTCCAAAAAATATATTTCAAAGAAAGACATTGTGGACAGGAAAATGTGGAAAGTTAAACAAACCAAAAAAGCAAAAGGTTCAGTTCACAAAATAAGCGTGGGTGAAGGGCCAGCTGTTAAGAATGCGTGCAGTTATCAGAAGAATAAGATTTTAGAAGAACCCTCCTACCTACGTGAGAAAACAACTAAAAACTTGATTGATTCTCATCTAAGCATTAAAAATGCTTCTGAGGCAATCTCTTTGAATAACAGACTTTCTAATCGGCTTAAGAGAAAGAACGAAGAGGGAATCCAAGTTAGTAATGACTGTCAGTCTGACCCTACCTTGCATTCAGAAACAACCTGTAATTCCAAATCAGACATTTTAGGAATGAATCATTTGCCCGTTTCACATGCTCACTCTGAAAACCCTAAAGTCACTACTCCTCAGAAACCTACATCATACCTGGATAAATTAACAGAAAAACATGGCTCAGCTGATCATTCAAGTCTTACTGCTGAGCTAGCTCAAATTCTGAGGAGGGCAGATGAAGCATCATCTTTGCAGAGTCTACAGGAAGAAACTAAAGTTTGTCGAAGTATTCTCCCTGTATTTGTTGAAGCTTTTGAAAGAAAGCAAGAATGCTCACTTGAACAAATCTTAATTTCAAGAGAACTGTTGGTAGAAAAAAACCTGTGGAATAATTGCAAACACAAATTAAAACCCTGTGCTGTCGACTCCCTGGTAGAACTCCAAATGATAATGGAAACTCTTCAATTCATTGAAAACAAGAAAAGGCTCTTAGGAGGTGAACCAACATTTCGAAGCTTGCTTTGGTATGATGAGACACTGTACAGTGAGCTGCTTGGCAAGCCACGTGGATTTCAACAACAATCCAATTTCTATCCTGCTTTTCAAGGAAGGCTAAAATACAATGCATTCTGTGAGTTGCAGAACTATCAAGATCAATTAATTGAGTTACTTGAAAACACCAAAAGGGAAAACAATTCATACTATGCATTCTTGAAATGCAAACGACAGATTAATGAGTGTGAGGCAATACTGAGGCATTGTTATGATTGCTTTGACTTTTCTCTTTCTGTTCCGTTTACCTGTGGAGTTAACTTTGGAGATAGTTTAGGAGACCTGGAAATCTTAAGAAAAAGTACTTTAAAATTGATCAGTATTTATGGGGACTCTTCTAAAGTTGCTTCCTATTCAGGAAAAAAAGACCATTTGTGGATTATCATTGAAATGATCTCCTCAAAAGTTAACTTTATCAAAAGCAATGAGGCAACAGGTGTTAATATATCTCTTTATGGTCTGGAACATATCTTTTTTGATGCTGCAAAAAGTCTCGTTTGGAAAGAGAAGAGACGATCTTTCAACAAAAAACACTCAGGACAGAAGAAGAAAGAAACACTACTCAAGATGAATCAATATTCTTTTTCTAAATTGCAAAAGATATATGATACATTGTCTAAAGATTTAAGCAGTGAAGAAATTTCCAGTATTGGGCTTGAGGAGAATACTGTGATGGCTTCCAGAAAGTCAGATGGTCTAATAAACGAATCAGTTAACATAGAAAACTGCAGGATTAATAATACTTTGTTTTCACACCCAGATATCTGTTGTATCAGTGAAATATTGGACCAAGCTGAATTTGCAGACTGTAAAAAATTACAGGAACTCACTTTGAGATGTACCGATCGCTTAGAAACTTTAAAAAAATATTTTCAGATCCTGCAAGAGGATAACATAGATAGAATTTTTATCACAGAAGAAAACATTTCAGACATGGTGAAAAACCACAACCATGAGGCTATCATTTTAAAACCCGAAGCCACTGAAACCTATATTGAAATAGCCATGCTCTCAGAAACAGTTCACTTTCTTAAAAATTCAATGGCCAAGAAACTAGATAAACAAAGGTTTCGTGGTATGCTTTGGTTTGACTTGTCGCTTCTCCCTGAGCTGGTTCACTGCCAAGAAAAAATGGCTGCTTTTTCATTTCTTGAAGATAACTCAACAGATTGCCTTTGGAAAGTGTTAGAGACTGCTATTTCTGAACTTAACAAAGATCTGGATATTATCAACAAATACAATGAAGCGGTTAATAGCTCATATGCTCTTCATTTGTTCTCAAGAGAACTTGAAGAACTTTCAGAAATTCAAAAACTTCTAAAGAATTCTAAGTATTCCATTTCCACGTATATTAACTTTGTGCCATGTATAGCATCCATAAATTATGGAAGCACTGTGACAGAGTTAGACTACAACTACAGTCAGTTTTCTACACTGCTCAAAAATATAATGACCGCCCCACAGAAAGATTTAGGGAAAATGGCTCATATTGTGAAAGTAATGAAAACTATTGAACATATGAAGATAATATGTGGTAAGAATGCTGCGTTAACCATTTCCTTCATCCTATGCCAAATGCTGCATAACAGAACAAAGACTTTCGAACTGAAAGGGAAAATGAAGGCTCATGTACAACCCGCCCAGCATATCAATAAATCCACTACTTGTGCGAAGGTACCCTCAATTTCAGAGTGCATAATGAAAAATGTTTCAAATTCTTCTAAAAAACAACCTGTCACTATAGACAAATGTCAGGACTCTCAGGAACAAATGGAAAATACTACTGTTTCCAGTTGTAAAAAACAAAAGGTAACGAATGTTTTTACTTAATTTAGTCCATCTAAGAGACATTAATGTGTGGTTCTTTTTTTTTTTTAGATTTTTAAAATTGATTTTTAGATGGAGGGGAGGAAAAGGAAAAAGCAGGGGGAGGGAGGAAGATGAAGCACCAACACGCAGTGGCTTCTCATCTGTGCCTTGACCAGGCAAGCCCAGGGTCTCGAACTGGCGACCTTAGCGTTCCAGGTCAACGCCTTATCCACTGTGCCACCACAGGTCAGGCAGTAACAAATACTTTGAAACAAAACCTTATATAGTATTATTTTTCAGAACAAGTCTAGTCTTTAAGCAAATAGTAGAATTGTAAAACTTGAGAATGGTTTAAATATTGCCCTGAAAAATAGATTTACTAAAATACTGGATTCAACCACTTCTATTTTCTATAAAATATAAATGATTGTGTATATGACTGATATCTTGCAAGTGTTTTTTAAATGTACAAATTAAGTAATTATTTAACTTAGGAAACATTTCTTGGAAGAATGTGAATTTTGATCATTTCTTAAAGGAAAGCCCAATACTGTAAAATGTGAGTTAAGTGAGTGACCAAATATTTATTGAGTAGCTTCTATATAACAAGAGTATAGTTAATGTAGTGAGCATTAAAAACAGGCTAATGGAGCCTGTGTTCTTGACCACTATCCACATGGAGAAATGAGATATTTTTAAGTAGATAATTATAAAGGTGTTAGAATCTTACATAAACACATTTTATTTAACAAATTTTATATGGCATTTCTTGTGTGCATGGCACTGTGGCACTATTGTACAAATATTAATTTATTTTACTCACAAAAGCCTTATGATGTAGGCACTATTATTTTCTTCTTAAAGGTAAAGAATCTGAGACATGGAAAGGTTAAGTAACTTTCCCAGTCACAGAGTTAGTAAATGGTAGAGCCCCGATGTAAAACCAGGCACTCGATACTAACAAGTGCCCCTACTTTACTCGCAGAGGCTTCTCTCAAATTTTTTCAAGAATTTCTCAGTTCAGAAGTAAAGAAAATCCTGTGCAAAATGAAAAATAGGATTCTTTCTCAGCTTATTCTAATTGTGTTCATTAAACTAGTTCTAGAGACTAGGAAACTAGTCATTATGTATTACACTGTGTTTGTGGGAAAAGGCATGATAAACAATGTTTATAAACATAGTTTCAAGACACAAGAGCACCAGTTGTGCGCTCCACATTGAGTAAAATGCAGGTGATACTAAAAGGTAAGTATTAAGAAGAACAAAAGAAAATAGGGGTTTATTTGTTGATTTTGTGGAATAACACAAACCAAGGCCTTGCTTTAAAAGAAAAAAATTTAGTTTTGTGTAAAATGAAGAAGGTATGTAAGTTATTGAAAATAACATTAGCAAAGACACAGTGATTATTCACCTATCTTGAGAAATGAGTTTAAAATTAAGTCTGGAACAAAAAATTCTACTTAGTGGACAAACTAATGATGGAAAAGAATATTGTTTCAAATTAGAAAACATCTTAAATACAGGCCTAAGGTGTTTGAACTTTATTCTGTACATATTGAAGGATATGTATTGTGAAATATTTTTTTTCAATGATTTAAAGGTAGAAATTCTGAGTAGAGTTAGAAGTAGTAAGTCGTCCAGGGCTTAGAAAAGTGTGCTGTTTTTCAGAATAAGAAAGAAAAATTCTTGTGGACGGACATTACTTACAATAGAGTTTAGTGACTGGTTTCATAAAAGGTATAATATAAAATGTGAGGATAAGAATTTTGCAAATATCTTTTTTTAAAGTGTCTCCAAATAATGAAATATGGGAAGTCCAGCAGAGTCACTGCTTTCTGAAGGGAAGGATCATTAAAGAATGTAGTATTAGTGCGTTTTAGATGCTGACAGAGCAGGCGATTACAAATACCTGATAGTAAAATAATAAATATTTATACTGTATTTTAAACCATCACCAGTGCAGCTTCACTTTGTATCTTTCAAACATAGGTTAACATGAAAGATGTCACAAAAGTCAACGGAAAAAAGGCAACACTCAAGCTTCCAAGGTAGGTGTTGCCATCAGCCTTCTCTGAAGAAAGAACTGAACAAAACTGGACACATATTGAGGAACAAAATAAAAACATTTATCTATGTATACCTGCGTTGGATCATATATATAATTTAAGGGACAAGAGTAAGCTAAGGAGGGAGAAGGTGGTTGTTTAAGATTATGCGGTACAGCCTGACCAGGCGGTGGCGCAGTGAATAGAGCATAGAACTGGGATGCAGAGGACCCAGGTTCGAGACCCCGAGGTCACCAGCTTGAGCGGGGGCTCATCTGGTTTGAGCAAAAAGCTCAGCAGCTTGGACCCAAGGTCGCTGGCTCCAGCAAGGGGTTACTCAGTCTGCTGAAGGCCCGCGGTCAAGGCACATATGAGAAAGCAATCAATGAACAACTAAGGTGTCGCAATGTGCAACGAAAAACTAATGATTGATGCTTCTCATCTCTCTCCATTCCTGTCTGTCTGTCCCTGTCTATCCCTCTCTCTGACTCACTCTCTGTCTCTGTAAAAAAAATAAACAAATAAAAAAAAATTAAAAAAAAAAAAAGAAGAAGAATATGCGGTCCAGCCTGACCAGGCAGTGGCGCAATGGATAGAGCATCGGACTGGGACTCAGAGCACCCAGGTTCAAAACCCCGAGGTCGCCGGCTTGAGCACGGGCTCACCAACTTGAATGTGGGGTCCCTGGCTTGAGTGTGAGATCATAGACACGACTCCATGGTCGCTGGCTTGAAGCCCAAGGTCGCTGGCTTGAGGTCAAGGTCGCTGGCTTGAGGTCAAGGTCGCTAGCTTGAGCAAGGGGTCACTCACTCTGCTGTAGCCTCCTGGTCAAGGCAAATATGAGAAAGCAATCAATGAACAACTAAGGTGCTGCAATGAAGGATTGATGCTTCTCATCTCTCTCTCTCTCCCTTCCTGTCTGTCTCTATTTGTCCCCCTCCCTATCTCTCTTTCTCTCTCTCTCTTTCTCTCTCTCTCTCTCTCTCTCTCTCTCTCACACACACACACACACACACACACACACACAATATGCAGTGTATTAAGTAAGGCCTCAAGAGTTTGAACTTCATTCTGTAAGTATTGAAGGATAGTGTCCTGTGTTTTTTCAGTGATATAAAGGGTTTGGGAGATTCTGTTTTTAAAGGGTTCGGAGATTCCGAGTATAGTGAGAAGTCATTAAGACAGCCAGGGCTTAGAAAAGCGTGAAGGGAGGGATAAGGAGAGCATGGTGGAGGGACTGAGCAAAATAGGACAAAAAATGAAAAAAACTCCTGGACATGGACAGCAGTGTGGGGACTGGTGTGGTGAGGGGAGTGGAGAGGGTTCGGGGCGTTAATGGTGACAAAGACACGACTTGGGGGGGTGAACGCACAATACGGTGTACAGAAATGAATTGTAGAATTGGGCACCTGAAATTTGTATAATTACATTAGTGTCACCCCAATAAATTCAATTATGAAAAAAACGGGAGTGATGTTTTTACATAGTCAAAAAGTAAAATTCATATTTGACAAACATTACTTAAAGAATTGGTGGGGCATAGTGACTGGTTTTATTAAAAGCAGCATAAAAGAATAAGACAAATGATTAAATTCCTTTTTTTTTTTAAGCTTTTGGACTTTACAGACCAGTCACATTTCAAAATTGATTAAAAAGATATAAATGACAAACTTACATTACTATAAAAGGGACTTTAGATGTAAACAAACACACTTATACCAGTGTTCCCTAAAAGGATGTTCTGATACTATACTGTATGAAGAACATGATTTCAAAGTAAAGCCTAGGTCTTTAAACTGAATTATTGTTATGAAAATCTCACTGCGTTATTTATGTTTTTCTCATTTGGACACGAAGTGGCACCACTGGACTTGTTGACCATCTTGTTTCACTCAACCCTGTAAGGTTTTCAGTTTACCATATGCTTCGTTTTCTTCCATCTTCTCTTTCACTGTATGAAGGTGAATGAGGAACAAAATAAAAAAGATAGGCAGCCTCATTTCTGTCTTAACTGTGTCAAAGTATTATATGGGATTGGAGGATGATCTAGGTTGTCACTAAAGTTTTTTAAGGAACCTGGATTAAGTAAAATGGAGATTTTAGTTTTGTAAGTGGAATATACAAATTCAAGACTAAAGATTAATTTCTCTTGACTGTAGAGGAGTACTTTTTTTCTTTTCAAAATGTTCTTTCCAAATGTTATTAAAAGATTTTGATGAGACATAAAAAGATGTAATTACCTTGGGAACCTGTATTAACCGTTTGACTCTGTACATTGCCATAATGGATACTTCCTTCAGCCCGCTCGCAGCTCTCTACATTTATATCGGAATGGCAAGGGTATTAGACTGGCAAGGAACTTGGGAGGTCTGCTTTTCCTATTTTTGACCTTGAACAGACAAAATAGCATAGCAGTTTTAGTGTTAATAGAAGATCTTGCAAGGGGGAAGGACACATCTGATAGTTCACTGGTTGTATATAGCCGTTCGTAAGTAAGGATGATGGGGAGGACACATCTGATAGTTCACTGGTTGTATATAGCCATTCGTAAGTAAAGATGATGGGGGGACACATCTGATAGTTCACCAGTTATATATAGCCATTCATAAGTAAAGATGATGGGGGGACAATCTGATAGTTCACCAGTTAGATATAGCCATTCGTAAGTAAGGATGATGGGGGGACACATCTGATAGTTCACCAGTTAGATATAGCCGTTC
This sequence comes from Saccopteryx leptura, assembly GCF_036850995.1. NCBI lineage: Eukaryota > Metazoa > Chordata > Mammalia > Chiroptera > Emballonuridae > Saccopteryx > Saccopteryx leptura. The sequence goes on along the minus strand of NC_089506.1, from coordinate 23,630,242 downwards.
ATAAGTAAAGGTGATTGTCAATGGGTTGAAGGTATATGATTAGAAACCACACTAAAAAAATTGAGTAGTAACTGAATAGTATTGTAAGTTTTTGCAATGTGGAAGCACTATTTTCTAAATATATACTTGAAATGTGGAGTGTACCACCTTCTGCAGGAAATAATTCCAACCACTGTAGTAAAACTGGGGAAATATGATACATGTATACAGCCAATAGAAAGAGAAAGTGTTAAACTTAAGAACTCGGCTCCTGAATAAAAGTTTCAGTATATAGATTTTTAAAAAATTTTATTTATTGATTTTAGTGAAAGAGGAAGGGAGAGAGACAGGAACATTGATCTGTTCCTGCATGTGCCCTGACCAGGGATTGAACCAGCGACGTCTGTGCTTCCGGATGACGCTTTAACCCACCGAACTGCCCGGCCAGGGCTCAAATAGATATTTACATTAAAATTTTGTAACTGTATATTTAAAATTGTTTTTATGTGTTATACTCAATAGGACCACAAGATACTGTCCCGAAAGTGAAAGTGAAACAGGACCAAGTTTGTTTGACAGTCTGAGGAGAAACCATGGATCTCCAAAAGAGGTGGAAATGCAGAAATCGCTCCCTGACTCACCTTTACCTTTAGAGAACCTAAAAGACACTTTAATGTTGAATTTGGAGGGAAAAATAGATTTAACTAATATTTCATCTGATGCTTCAGAAAATTTCACTGGACAACAGGAAAACTTAAATTGCATGAAAAAAAGAGACGTAAATTTTAGTGCTGCTGAAACAAAAAGTGATAAGAAAGATGATTGTTCTTTTGCAATTTGTGACCAAAACAGTGTATATGGCCTTTTTTCAAAAGACCATGAAACACCATCACCGAAATTTCTTAACAATTCTCCCGATCCCTCAGACGTAGAACCGGGAACTGATGCTTCTAGTCTGCCTAACGCATCGGTGCCCTCAAAGCCTACCTTCCGTTTTATGAGGGATAGCCATGCCAACTTAGAAATGAATGACGCTGTCTTTGAACTTCAAGATAATAAAATATTAAAACCACCTATTAGAAATTCTCCAGGCACCCATTCTCCAGAACCCACATTGATCCAGAACAAAATACCTGTTCCACAAATAAATGAGATACAACATGCAAAAACTGAGTCAAAAGAAAAATTTATGAAAGATACATTTAATCCCAGCAGTGTACCTGTTGAGACATCTGAGGACCTAACCCTAACTGTCAATCAAATAGCAGAATACTCGCTCTCTGAACAAGGGAATAGTGAGAATTCCAAAGTCCTAGCTCAGAATGCTGCCCCACATAGGAATGAGCTTCCGCAGTCTGCATATACCCCAATATACAATTCTTCTGAACACTCATTTGGAACTCCATACCCTTCCTACGCTTGGTGTGTGTACCAGTACAGCAGCGGTGGCGGCTCCATTACTCACACGTACCAAGGCATAACATCGTTCGGAGTACAGCAGCCTCCTCCTGAGCTGTTGACTGCTGTTCCAAGTACTGGCCAAAACGCAAATTCTAATCTTTGGTACACTCAGTATTTCGGTTACTTTGCTGGGGAGCCACAAGCATATGACTTTATGCCAGCAAATGGGTATTTCCCATCACAAATACCTGTTTCTTCCGTGGCTCAGCAGCCAGTGTATGCCCAGTATGTTTCTTATCAGCCGTCACCACAAACTGCATACCCTTACCCTCCTGGTTCAGGTGCGCGCCCACAAGTTCTTTGGACCCAGGGTGAGTTTCACAAATTCCCATGCTTCACTGAGTTTTTACTGTTGTCTTGGCATATGTATGTAAATGGAGTTACAAGGCTGTGATACATAGCAAGTCGTTGTTCTGTGCAGACGTTCAAATATCTGGCAAAGTTAAATTCAGTCACCGGTGGGGATCTGGTTGTCAAAGTTAGAAAAAGAAAAGGATTGTTCATATCACTGATGTGTTGCTCTTCAACAAAACCCAACTTTAGGGAATCATTAAGAGAATTATTGCTAATTCATACCAGGAAATGGGATACAACCATTAAAGGGTTTATTAAAAGTTTTTAGTGACAGTTTTTAAAACTGTCATAAATGGACCTATGTAATCAAAGCAATGCATAGAAATACTGAAATTTACCTTGTCTGCCTCTGGTGATACAATTTGGGGTGTGTGGAAAATGTTTTTCTGTTTTCCTGCTGGGAACATGCATTTTAATAAATGGAGAAAAATATATAGAGGAAAAAACCAAGGTGGAAAAAGAAGCTTCCGTCAGATAAAGCAGTCTTTGCTCTTTCTGCCTGGGTTCTAATACAGCACCTGGGCAGAAGTGAAAATGGAGTCAGTTGAGATGTGCTCATAGAACAACCTGGTTGTTTGAGGAAAATTATTTTCCTCAAACATAATTCTATTTGTAAAATATCATAACTATAATATAAAATTTTTATGTTAAATTGAAATGTATATTTACCAGAGTTAAAGCATAATTTTAAAACAGTAATTCTGCAAAAAAGTAGTTATCCACCAATGCCCAAATATTCTACCATCAGAGGTAAAAATATACTGCTAATAAAGTTATTCTCCTAATGTCTTAAATAGGGAAGTGTAAGAGAATTTCTTTTAAATTCTAAAGTTGCTTCTCCTGCATTTTCTTAACAAATTAATAAGTGTAAAAAATCAGTTGAATTAACTCATTTTATTGTCTGATTTGGACAAGAAGCAGTCTATTACCATAGTTCTGTTTCTAATTAGGAATCTGATCAGGACCTGGCTGGGTCGTTCAATTGGTTAGAGCGTTGTTCGTGATACACCAAGATTGTGAGATCGATACCCAGTTAGGGCACATACAGGAATCAACCAATGAGTGCGTAAAAAAGTGGAACAACAATCAGTGTTTCTCTCTTTCTCTCTCTTTCCCTCCCTCTCCTTCCCCTTCTTCTACCCCCTCTTCACCCCCTCTCTAAAATCAATAAATAGCCTGACCAAGTGTTGGTACAGTGGATAGAGCATCAAACTGAGATGCTGAGGTCCCAGGTTCAAAACCCCAAGGTTGCCAGCTTGAGCGCGGTCTCACCAGCTTGAGTGTGAGGTCGTGGGCTTCAGCGTGGGATCTTAGACATGATCCCATGGTCGCTGGCTTGAAGCCCAAGGTTGCTGAGTTGAGCAAGAGGTCACTGGCTCGGTTGGAGCCCCCTCCCCTAGTCAGGGCACGTATGAGAAAGCAATCAGTGAACAACTGAAGTGCTGCAACTAAGAGTTGATCCTTCTTCCTTCTCATCTGTCTCTCTTCTTGTCTGTGTCTGTCTCTGTCTCTCTCGCAAGCTAAAAAAAAATTACCGTATTTTTCGCTCCTTAAGACACACCTGACCATAAGACACACCTAAGGTTTTAAGGAGGAAAATAAGAAAAAAAAATATTCTGAACCAGATGGTGTGTTAAAATATTTAATAAAATACTGTATTTTTTGCTCCATAAGACACACCGGCATTTTCCCCTCAACTTTTTTTTGAGGGGGAGAGAAGTGTGTCTTATGGAGCAAAAAAATACATAAATAAAAATTTTTTAGAAAGGAAATTTGGTCAGGACAACATAGGGAATATTTGTCAATATTGTAATAACTATGTATGATGACAGATGATTATTAGGCATATTGTGATTACTTCACCAGGTTTAGAAATGTTTATGTACCATATTGTACACCTGAAACGAATATAATATTGTATGTCCACTATAATTTAAAAGTGAATTTAAAGAAGAAAAACAAGCCATGACCTAAGAGAGTTTCACAAATAAGAGAAAATAATATCTGGTAACAGGAGCACCCTTGCACTGGAGTTGACAGTGGCCCCAACACCTGCAGGGTACAGCGCCCCTTGCAGTCCTGTGCGTGGTCATCTTCCACCTCTGCGAGCGAGCCACGTTGAACCTGGAACGTTCTCCGGGGGGACAGTTCCTCTTGTCCTCCCATGATAAGGCATGTAAACGTGCTGTGGGCTAATTACATTGTGCATTGTGCCCTTTCCCCGCTGCCCCACCAAATGAACTCCGTTTAAACAGGACTGGAAAATTTTCTCCAAAAACTAGCCCCTGAAAAACAAAACAAAACAAAAAAACTAAAGGAGGGGAGAAAGAAAGAGGGTGGGGCAGGGGGAGTCTATGGCCCTTTTTGGTTAATTTGATATGCTGCTGCTGCTGCTACTGTAATGATAAACACACCGGGCATAGATGTGGCAAACCGTGGCTTCAGGTGGACATCTTGAATGTAATTGCTTCATATAGGTTCTCATAGTTGGGAGCTTTCTTGTGTTCATGATGCTTTCTTGTATTCGTGGTGCTAAAAAAAAAAAAAAGAAAAAAAAAAGGTATCTCTGGAATCACATCCAGCTTTGATCCTCAAACTGTTTTATTGTAACCTCCTTAGTTAAGTTAGTCAAGTGAAAATGAAAGAGAAGGAAACAGTTATCTACTTACTATGGTATCTAAAAGTAACTCTTAAAAAAAAATGAGGAGGCAGCATGAACACTTGTTTAGCTTTCAGGAGCGTAGATGCTCTGTGGAAATGACCTAGCGCATTGACAGGAACTGCATCCTTCCAACACTGGGACAATCCCTGTGACCCACTTGCTGCTTTGTTCATGATGCTCGTGTTCCACACCGGAATGGAACTCAGGGAAGGGACTAAGTGAGCCCTGTGTGCCAGACACATTCCATCCTTTATTCCACTTAATTCTCACAAGATCCCTAAGAGAGATGTAGGTACTGTTGTTCTTCTGCAGATGCAGAAGCTTCTCCTTGCGGAGCCTTTCTCAGGATCCCACAGCTAGTAAAGGGCACAGGTCGCTTCAGCTCTGAACTCAGGTCTTTCCTCTGTACTGTTAAATGCCATTAGTCTGCATCATGAACGTATCTCAAATCTTTGTGTGTTTTTTCTTTCAGTTCCATGGCAACGTCAAGAGCCTTTTCAGCCAGGACATTGAAACAGTCTCTGTCTACTGAAATAAAGATTTACAAGTTTTTTCAAGTATTTTTTTTTACTTCTATACTATTATGTTAACATTTAAAATATATGTAAGTGTGGTAGGAAATATAAACCATATTTCCATTTATAAAAATTTTAAATGCAACAACATATCATATCATATCATGGGAAATCCATTTCTGGCATCTCAAATACCATGATTATTCCCATGCATTTATTTTAGTGAAGTCTGTATTAGGCTGTTTTCAGTATCCAGCTAACCAACAGTAACATTAACAATTTTTTAAATTTACTTTTTGAAATGTTTCTTTCACAGCAGCTCTTACAGTTAAAGATTTTCTTTGAGATTATTCTAATGCAATAAAGAGGGTTAACTGTAACATTCACTGTGATTAAGATTAAACAAAAGTAGTCAAATCTTTAAAATAATTTTGTTTCTGATATTTTTGATATTGTTACGCCATGTGATTTAGATTAAAATAGGATTTTTTTACTTGGAATGGTTATCAGAACAATAATTTTATAAATCTAGACATTTATGTAATTTACAGTGTCCAACATGACAAATTCTTTCCATATTTTCTAATTTTTGCTTATAAATATATTGTAATAGTTTTGTATATTTTCAGTTTGTCCTTGAATAGAGATTCTGTTAAATTTTTATGTTTGAAGCAGTTTTATTTCATCATATTGAGATTAAAGCACATTTATACCTATTTCCATAAGAGCCCTTTCCACAGGCTCTTATCTTTTGTATTTTACAATACACACTGTAAACGGTTTTGAATGGTTTTGTAACAAATAATAGGGAACAATGTCTTTAGCTTATGTCATTAGTTTAGTGGTATTTTAGTAGTTTATATAATGCAGCACAAATACAAGTTTTCTAGTTCTGTGGACACAGATTTCGTTTTCATTTTCAACATCCCACAAAAGTAAAAACTCACAGTAGAACAGGGGAGTAGTGTGTAACTAGAGTCATCAACCTGTGCCGGCAAAGAACTATTTCTGTTTTTTTAAGATCTCAGAAAGATTCCTCACAACTATAGAGTGGGTCCTCAAGTGTGATAATAGATTTGTATTGGCTAAATCTAAACAGGTAGCTAACCTTCCGTGTTCTCTCAAACTTCTGAAGTTAGCAAACTATGTTATCCGAGCACAGGTCTCCAGAGAGAGTGTAATTCAGCCATATTTATTGTAGAGTAATATTTCAATTTAGAAAAGCACTAAGAAATTCTCAGCATAACCTGCTTTAATTACATTAACCAAATAGCATAGAATTTCTAATACTTAGGGTTTTCTCTAACAAACATCTTTAAAAGAGAAAAGTCAAGCAAAGGACTGCAGTTGAGAGAAAGGAATTTGAAAATGACTATAGAATTAAAACAATGTCAAGATACCATTTTTTTTACACCATATAGTTTTATTTGAAAATAGTCTATAAAAATCAGAACTCCTGAACAGGTATTAAAACAATAATGTTAACTGTTGTACCAAAAAAATGCCTCAGTCATTTGATTTATGTCTGGTTATAAAAAGATGTTACAGAGTTATTAAAAATGTTTCTTTTAGGTCAAGCAAAAGTTAAATATTCTGATTAAGAATGCTTTCTTTAAATAACTTTCAGATTCTGTTGATACTGTCTTTGTGATATTTTTATTTCATAAGTTTGAATTTTCTCAAAAATGAAAATCCTATTTGAATATTCAGTTACATTTAGAAATCTATACTTTGAAACAAAACAGGAAAAAAGGTAGTATTTCCCCCAAGTATGTGTTTTGGTTCTAAAAATGAAAATAAGACAAATTAAAATTTGAGCTAGCATTATAAGAAAACATTCCTGGCTGTTTGTAATATTATTGTTTTGGAACTTAAGAATTATCTGAATAAACTAGATAAAATTGAGGGGTTTATCTAGTTTCGGGACTTTTTCCCTTTTGTCTTTTTGAAGAATAAGCAGCTATGTGGATGGTCCTTGGTTTATATAGATCCATTACGTGAGCAGCAACCACAGAGAACTGACTTAGAGACTAAATCACTGCTGGAGCGCTCCTTCCAGTCCAGCTGCTTTTAAAATCTGTGCGAAGAGCAGTACAGTAATTTGAGGTTTTTGCATGTTTGATTAAGAAACAATTGCTCTTTGTTCATACAAATTATTCTAGTTCTTTGGCTAAGATTATTTTAGTTACATTATGAAGTCCAGCTTGACCAGTTGGTGAGGCAGCGGATAGAGCTTCGACCTGGGATGCTGAAGACCCAGGTTTGAAACCCCAAGGTCACCGTCTTGAGTGTGGGGTCATGGTTGCTGGCTTGAGCCCAAGGGTACTGGCTTGAGCAAGGGGTCACTGGCTCAGCTGGAGCCCTCCAGTCAAAACACAAGTGAGAAATCAATCAGTGAATAAATAAAGTGCTGCAACTATGAGTTGATGCTTCTTATCTCTCTTCCTTCCTGTCTTACCGTCCTGTCTGTCCCTCTCTTAAAAAAAAAAAAGTCCAGGCCCTGGCCGGTTTGCTCAGTGGTAGAGCGTCGGCCTGGCGTGCAGGAGTCCCGGGTTCAATTCCCAGCCAGGGCACACAGGAGAAGCACCCATCTGCTTCTCCACCCCTCCCCCTCTCCTGCTTCTCTGTCTCTCTCTTTCCCTCCCGCAGCCAAGGCTCCATTGGAGCAAAGTTGGCCCAGGTGCTGAGGATGGCTCTATGGCCTCTGCCTCAGGCGCTAGAATGGCTCTGGATGCAACAGAGCAACGCCACAGATGGGTGGAGCATCGCCCCCTGGTGGGCATGCTGGGTGGATCCCGGTCGGGCGCATGCGGGAGTCTGTCTGACTGCCTCCCTGTTTCCAACTTCAGAAAAATACAAAAAAAAAAAAAAAAGTCCATATTGGGAGTTACACTAAATCACATAGTTAATGACTCTTAATCCACTGATTTCCAACCAAGGTGTTTTAAACCAAGTCTGAATATTAATGAAAACATCACTTTCCTCAAAATGTACTCTTGTCTCCACCTTGTCTCTTCAAATGCTGTCCTGAAGCTGATTCTGCTCTATATTCCTCATGGGAGGCATTCTGTCCTTCATTATTTTATGAAGTATCCTGAGACCATTCACTTCTGTGACAGTTTTCTAGAGCTATACCCTCCCTTTTAAGCTTTCTCACAGCTCAACAATACAAAACAAAACAGCCTGTTGATAGAACGTTCGCCTGGGATGCTGAGGATGCAGGTTCAAAACCCCAACATCTCTGGCTTGAGAACAGGCTCACCAGCTTGAGCGCAGTGTCGCCGTCTTGAGCGTGAAATCATAGACCTTTGTCTTAAACCCAAAGGTCACTCTGGCTTGAAGCCTAAGGTCACTGGCTTGGCTGGAGTCCCCCGGTCAAGGCACATATAAGAAAGTTATCAATGAACAACTAAGGTGCCACAACTATGAATTGCTGTTTCTCATCTGTTTGTCCCTATCTTTCTCTCAAAAATAAAGTTTCAACTATGCCATCTACTGAAAATGCGCAAATCAAATCTGCTTAGTCAGCAATGTTACTTTTTGTGTTCTTCCACCAATTTCTCAGGTCAAAATATTAGGACTAAAAAACTAATTTTCTTACCGTGCTATCTGGGTTCTTGATCCAGAAACATGCAATAATGGATGTTTCTCCTCTGCAGGGGTAGTCAACCTTTTTATACCTACTGCCCACTTTTGTGTCTCTGTTAGTAGTAAAATTTTCTAACCGCCCACCAGTTCCACAGTAATGGTGATTTATAAAGTAGGGAAGTAACTTTATAAAATTTATAAAGCAGAGTTACAGCAAGTTAAAGCATATAATAATAATCACTTACCAAGTACTTTGTCAGATTTTTGCTGTTTGGCAGAATAAATCTTTACAAAACAACTTACTATAGTTAGATCTATCTTTTTATTTATACTTTGGTTGCTTCGCTGCTGCCTACCATGAAAGCTGGAATGCCCACTAGTGGGCAGTAGGGACCAGGTTGACTACCACTGCTCCTCTGTAACCTTGATGGTGCCCATCAAAGGGTAAAGTAAATACCATCTGTGAGTGAATATCTAAACATCTCATCAGGATTGTTTCTTTTTGATATGTCAGAGTGAAAGAAAATATTTGAGGTTGGGGATGATAATCATTTGCTTGTTTTCATAAAGACAATGAAAATCTATTCCATTCAATGTAAATACACTACCAAGTTAGGAACAACAAATGTGTATCAAGCACCTATTGCCACACTCAGCAGTATGATAGACATTTAGGATTAGAAGGTTGGAAGGACTTCTAATTTGAAAGGAGTTTATAGTCTGTGTAGAGAGAGAGAGGCATGCAAGAAATCAACCATTAAAGTGAGGGAAATAGAGTGAAGTATGCTGTGCTTGGTGCTACAGGTCTTAAAAGGAAAACCACAGAATTCATCCCATTGGATTCAGGAATACTTTCAAGAGTAAGACAACCCTGAACAAAGTCATCCGAGTTATATGTACATGGAGAAAAGGTGAGAGAGTAAGGTCTTTAGGTGGAGGAGACACAGAAAAATATGACTGAAAACAGTCCACCACACACAAAAATAAACTCAAAATGGATTAAAGATTTAAATATTGGGCTCAAAACCCATAAAATCCCTAGAAGAAAACATAGGCAGTAAAATCTCTGAAATCTGCTAGCAATATTCTCCCTGATCTATGTCCTTGGGCAAGGGAAACAAGACTGCATCAAACTGAAAAGTTTTTGCGCAGAAAAAGAAACCAAAATGAAAAGACCCACTGAATGGGAGAACATACTCGCCAATGATTCATCTGATCAAGGCTGAATATCCAAAATTTATAAAGAGCTTATAAAATTCAACGGGAAGGGAGGGAGACGTGGGGATCCTCCGCCGTTTGGGACGTTTTTCCTCCGAGACACACGGGGGCGCTGCATTCCCGCTCGGCGCCCTTTGCCGCAGCTCTCCACCCGCTCGATTTTCCCGGCGGAAATGCCCAGGCGATGACGGCAAGCCGGAGGGAGGGGAGAGAAAGACCGAGAGAGAAGGAGGAGGGGTCTGGGTAGAGGCCTGCGGGCGGGAGGCGGGAGGCGGCAGCGGAGGGTGACCGTGGTCCGGTGCGAGGTGCTCCCGAGACCCGCGCCGCGCTCCCCCCACTCCGCACGCCCCTTCCCGACTCGGGGTGCGCGGCCGGGCGGGCCAGGCCGGCCGGGGGCCGTCCGCTCGGCTTGGGCGGGACGCGGGCTCCGCGGCCGCGCTCCCCGGCTCCTTCCCCTCCCGCGGGAGCCGGCGGCGGGGCCGGGGGTGGGTGCGGGCGGGGGGCGGGCGGCGGCGGCTAGAGGCAGCGGGCCGCCATGGACGACAAGGCGTTCACCAAGGAGCTGGACCAGTGGGTCGAGCAGCTGAACGAGTGTAAACAGCTGAACGAGAACCAAGTGCGGACGCTGTGCGAGAAGGTGAGAGGGGCGCCGGGCGCGGGTGGGCCGCCGGGGCGCCGCGCCGGCCCCGCTCCCGTCCCCGCTCCCGCTCCCGCTCCGACGGCCCGCGGCCCGGCCGCGCGCGGTACCGGCCGGAGGCGTCCGTGCAGACGGGCGCGGGGACGGGGCGCCCGGGGTCCCCGCCCTGCGGCTCATCGGGGTCTCTGGCTCCTGCTGGGGGGTTATTGGCACTCCAGCGTCTCGGGTGTGGACGAGCAGTGTCCACGCTGTAGAAAGCCTGCCGACTCGTGGGATGCGGCCCCCCGGTGGGAAACGCGCGGAAAGGATGTTGTTAGTGGTAAAGAACTTGTGACTAAAGCGTGGGGTTTTCGCAGGTGCATCGCGTCCTTCAGGAATCACTGCCATGGAATGTGTCAAAGATTTGTGGGTGCAGCGGTGGACGCGATGGGAGACTTGATTTCTAACTAGAGGTTGACTTTTAGCACTTTTTAGAAAGTTCTTGCCATTTCTATTATATGTAGTGGGTTTATTTTTTTCTAGTTCCAAAGCAATAAAATATGTAGGTGGCTGTTTACGGTGGTCCTTCATTATGTGATCTTAGACAACTTTCTGAATTCTGTATCCAGTGTTTTCTTAACCGCTGAAATTACTTGAGACTATCTTAATTTAAAATCTAGTTTTTCTTATTTATTTTTTATAATCTTGGATTAGATAATTTGTATACATATTTATGTAAAAATGTCCCATGGTTATTTATCTCCTTATCTGTGAAACAGGGATAATGAAGACATGAATCTTTAATACTGTTGGGTTGGTCTGGGTTTTGTTTTTGTTTGAGAGAGAAAGAAAGAGACAGAAAGATACAATCAGGAAAGAAGAGAGATGAGAAGCATCAGTTCTTCGTTGTGGCCCTTGAGTTGTTCATTGATTGCTTTCTCATATGTGCCCTGACCAGAGGGCTCCAGCAGAGCTAGTAATCCCTTGCTCAAGCCAGCGACCATGGAATCAAGCCAGCAACCCTGGGCTTCAGGCCAGCGACCTTTTGGGCTTAAGCCAGCGATCATAGGATCATGTCTATGATCCTACACTCAAGCTGGTGAGCCCTTGCTCAACCTGGATGAGCTCACACACAAGCTGGCTACCTAGGGGTTTCGAACCTGGGTCCTCAGCATCCCAGACCGTCACTCTATCCACTGCGCCATCACCTGGTCAGGCTGGTTTATATTTTTAAAGCTATATTTCTGTAAAACTTGATCATTCTGTTTGGAAGTCAGGGCACCTCGCAGATACACTAGGGAATGAAAAATTTTGTCATTGTTATTAATAGGGCAATGTTATAATTAAGCAACTTAGGGATGGAGGAGTAATAGCTAATGTTAACTTTAAATAGTGTTTTTAACAAATGCCTTTATATTATAAACACAAATAGCTATATCGGAGGATTTGTTTCTGTTAATAGAACTGCCAAGCAGATGGTATTTATCTCTAAACAAACTGTTTACTTATAGCTTCATGTAGACATTCAGTTTTTGTGTGTGATAATCTATAATTTCATGAGTCCTAAAATTTACATTTAAATCTCTCAACCTCTATTATCAAGTGAAATATCCAGTTTTGAAATTAGCTGAGTCAGTTATCCTAAGAACATTATATATAATCTTGAAGTTATGGACAAAGGTGGGTGTTGAATCATTTTTCCCTTTAGCTCTAATAATTTTAAAATGTATTCCCAGAGAAGAATATTGTACCACTGCTCACTTACACATGAGTCTTAATCACTTAAGGAAGCTTTCTGTGTTTGTCAAAAGATTATTTTTACTTCAACTCCTAAATAAATGAGACTACCAGTCCCTGGGACTTTGTAGGTATATGTAAGCTTATATCTTACCACTTATTTCTTTGAATATTTGCACTTGTGCACTAAACATGACTTTTTTTTTTTTTTTTTTTTGGATTTTTCTGAAGCTGGAAACGGGGAGAGACAGTCAGACAGACTCCCGCATGCGCCTGACCGGGATCCACCCGGCACGCCCACCAGGGGCTACGCTCTGCCCACCAGGGGGCGATGCTCTGCCCCTCCGGGGCGTCGCTCTGCCGCAACCAGAGCCACTCCAGCACCTGGGGCAGAGGCCAAGGAGCCATCCCCAGGGCCCGGGCCATCTTTGCTCCAATGGAGCCTTGGCTGCGGGAGGGGAAGAGAGAGAGAGGAAGGAGGGGAGGGGGTGGAGAAGCAAATGGGCACTTCTCCTATGTGCCCTGGCCGGGAATCGAACCCGGGTCCCCCACACGCCAGGCCGATGCTCTACCGCTGAGCCAACCGGCCAGGGCCTAAACATGACTTTTTAAGTGAAAATGCCCCGTCATTTATCATTGCGCTCTGTCCTTCGATGGACTTGCCACTGGGATGGAGAAATAGGATGGGAGGTTCCTTTCTCTCTGCCCCTGAGCAGTGTTTAGTTTTGCAGCCCTCTTCTAGCAACTGTGACATCCCTCTGTGGTGTATGTACACACTGTCTTCTAACCAGAGTCCAGTTCTGTTTTATATCTCTGCCCCGGCCTCCTCTTCCTGACAAGTGTAGTGTTTATGGATAATGGCTCCAGTAGTCAGCCCAAGTTCAAACACTGTCTTCACAACCTGATAGCTGCCTGTCTCACTGTACTTCTGATTATCATTAGATAATATTTGCTGATCTCCTGGGGTGGTTGCGAATATTAAGATACTACCCATGGCCTGACTAGGCGGTGGCGCAGTGGATAGAGCATCGGCCTTGGATGCAGAGGACCCAGGTTCGAAAACCTGAGATTGCTGGCTTGAGTGTGGGCTCATCCGGCTTGAACATGGGGTCACTGGCTTGAGCATGGGATCGTAGACATGACCCTATGGTAGCTGGCTTGAGCAAGAGGTTACTGGTTTGAGCGAGGGGTCATAGACATGATCCTGTGATCACTGGCTTGGCTGAGCCCTCCCACCCCCATCAAGGCCCATAGGAGAAAGCAGTCAGTGAACAACTAAGGTGCTAACGATGAAGAATTGATGCTTCTCATCTCCCTGCCTGCCTGTCTCTTTCTCTTATGTGTGCACAAACTAAAGAGAAAGAAAGATGCTACCCATGTAAGCACTCAGTGAATTTTAAATGAAGAAAACTAAAAATATGGGAGAAGCTATTTTATCTTGTTTTAAATTTGTCACCCCATTTTCTATTAGAAAAAGAGGCAAAATAAGTAGATGGGTTGATATGACTTTTCTGGTAAGTGTATTTCGTAAAAGTTTTTTTATATAGCAGAGAACCCTGAAAAATATTGTTTTATTATTTCTTGTGGTCACTGTTCCCTGAAGCATAAATTACTAAGATTAGTAGCAATTCTGTGGAGTAACTTTACTCCTCACTTGGTCTACTTAATACTTGCTCTGTCTACCCTGCCGGGGCAAGGATAGCAAATATATAGAAAGAATGTAAGAAAAAAAGTCAAGTTAAGCCTAATTACAGGGGGCCCTTGTGTTATGACATAGTTCTGTTCTGTTCTTACAACAGTGACATAACTCGAATTTTGGTGTAAGTCAAAACATACCTAGCCTAACACAAACAGAACACTTGCCCTTTTAACAGCCCAAAATGGCGTAGGTGAGCGTACTGGGCGACCCCAACTGCCTCACTCACATGCCTGTTACTGCATATTCTTCCGCCGCACACAGCCAGACTTGTTCACCCATGTAGTTCATAAGTACGATGCTAACAGCATAAGCTGAACCACTTCGCAGTTTTTTTAGAATTTAATGGGAGTGAGCATCATAAACTAAAAACAATGTATGTCGAGATGGTCGTTACCTGAAGACCACCCCCATGTAAATCTTTTTGTTTAATTCTTTATGACTAGGTTTTAGTTTATTTTTTTACTAATGTGATTTTTTTTGGAGTCTATTGGAAATATTACTCTGAAGAATGTTACTGTATATGATAGTGGTTTTTCCTGAAAATTACATTTCTATTCTAACTCAAATTGTATAAAAATTAAGAGTCAGCTGAAATTAATTCCGAAGGGTAGTGGTAAAAGCCCTATTTTGAGGTACTGGCAAAAATAAAGTGCATCCCATTGCCAGTTGGAGGATAACTACAGATAACATGGGTATGGTGGTTATGGTATGTCTGGCCTCCGAGGTTAATGTCTGTTGAGAGAAAAAATTGTTTGCGTAAAATAGTAAGTCAAATCTTCTAAAAACACTAGCTCTTAATGTTCACTTAAATAGGCAGTCCAGCTTTTGAAGCGAATTGTGAATTTGGCTCCTCCTACATACCTAGAGAAATGGGTCTGTGATTCATTCCTGCTGCAGCGGTATGCACAGTAATTTTAAAAGATGATGTGCCTAGAGAGCCAGTCTGGCGCTGTCAGGACATTCTGTGACTTGTGACGAGAACTATATTTAACTCTTGGTAGAGGCTGTTTGACCTAATAAACTTTTTATTTTTGCAAGAGAGAGAAAGAAGAAGAGAGAGAGATGAGAAGCATCAACTTGTAGTTGCAGCACTTTAGTTGTTCATTGATTGCTTTCTCATCTGTGCCTTGACTGAGGGGCTCCAGCCAAGACCATGACCCTCTTGCTCAAGCCAGTGACCATTGGGCCATGTCTGTGATCCCATGCTCAAACTGGAAATCTAGCACTCAAGCTGATAACCTCGGGGTTTAGAACCTGGGACCTCAGCATCCCAGGTCAGCGCTCTGTCTACTGCACCACCACTGGTCTGGCTGATAAACTTACTTTTATTTTGAAGAACCTGGTAATGATGCTCTCAGTAAGGGGGAAACTTAGCCCATTTGTATGTTAGCAGATCATTATTCTGATTATAAAGTGCCCACTTAGAAATAATTTGAGGCTTGTAAAGGAGTTTAAAAATGTGAATTTTATATTTGACTACTCTGTTTCTGAGTCCTGATCTCAGTCTCGTAATAGCAGAAATATCTTGAGGGTATTACTCCATTAATGTGAATTAGCAGGCCTAAATTCCTGAATACCTAAAACCATTTTAAGATTAGATCCTGATACAAAGGAGTGATTTTTGTGAGTTGAGAAAAATCTCTTGGATTACTTTTCTTTGATAGATGGCAGCTTAAAAAGAATAGTGGTCTTATCAGCCAAACCACCTAACTGGTATTATTTTAACTTCCCTTGAGCAAGGAGTATGTCAGTTTGTTGATCCACCAGTACAATCTGAAATAGTGATGTAGAAAGTCGTTCCTTTCTTACTATAACACAGAATGGCACGATTACAGCGCAATCTGAGGTTAAAACCCAAATTTACTGACTGAACAAATGACCATTTTCCATACTTATATAAGCCAACCTCAGCATACAAGAAACTAAACCAAACCAGACTAGCACTAACTACTGATAATGACTAGAAAGCCGACTTTTAAAAATCAATCATTTCTCTTCCCGACCAGTGGTGTCACAGTGGATAAAGGGTTAACCTGGGATGCTGAGGACCCAGGTTCAAATTCCCAAGAGTTGCTTGTGCAAGAGGTCACTGGCTCTCATTGAGGGGACCCTGTATCCCTCACGTCAAGGCATGTATGAGAAGCAGTCAGTGAACAACTAAAGTGACTCAGCTACAAGTTGATGCTTCTCATCTCTCCCCCTTCTCCCCTCTCAATAATATAATAACCAATTCTCCACTGCACAAATGTGTTAAATTATACCCATTGATAGATAAGATGAACATATTTCTATTATAAACTTTCTTTTCACATGAAGTAGTTTTATTGGCTACATATGCCTTGTATTCTAATTTGAAAAATCTTACAGCATTTTCCTTAACAGTCTTTTCTTCAGGATATAAATGCTATGAAGGACTTGGTGAAAGAAGTTCTTCCTTTGATGAAGGGAAACCAAAATATTAGAAATTGAAGATAGAACTAATACCAGGCCCTGGCCAGTTGGCTCAGTGGTAGAGCATTGACCTGGCATGTGGAAGTCCTGGGTTCGATTCCTGGTCAGGGCACATAGAGGAAATGACCATCTGCATCTCCTTCCCCCCACTGTCCCTTTCTCTCTCTCTCTCTCTCTCTCTCACTTTCTCCCTCCTGTCCTCCCTCTCTCCTTCAATTAATTTGAGCACATTGGCCCTGGGCACTGGGGATGGCTCTGTGGAGCCCCTGCCTCAGTCAGGCACTAAAAATAGCTTGATTGGGAGCATGGCCCCAGATGAACAGAAAATCTGCCCTAGATGAGGGTTGCCCAGTGGATCCTGGTCAGGGCACATGCAAGAGTCTGTCTGTGTATCTCCCCTCCTCTCTCTTAAATTAAAAAAAAAAGAAAGAAAGAAACTAATACCAAAACAAGCTCTGCATTTTATACTGTATAAACCAGGGGTCTCAAACTCAACTCAGCATGTGGGCCGCAGAGCAAGATCACAGCCGTTTGGCGGGCCGCACTAGGTCTACAAAAGGCAACTGTTACGCAACACTTTTCTCACTGCAGTTGAAAACAAAAAAAAATCAGTACAACAAGCACAATCTTACATGCAGTTTACTCAGTGTCACAAAACGACCAGAAACTGTAGTTCACATCACAACTGCTGTTAACTAAGCTAATATCTAGCTAGGATGCTAGAGAAATGAAAAATACAAGTAGGCCCCTAGGCTTACTTAATTTTATCCAAAATATTTTGAACTTCGTGGATTAGTCTGTGGGCTGCACAAAATTGTTCGGCGGGCCGCAAGTTTGAGACCCCTGGTATAAACTATAACTTTTTCTGAACTTAGTTTTTCTAAGAAGAATGGCATTAAAATCATAGACAATCTAATGTGTATGAGAAATTTGAGCCTACTTTAGATAAAATAGGACTTTTAAATTGTTCTGAACTTATTTTCTTATAATTCTCCTTGTAAATACAGAGAAAGGGTTCTTAAAATAACTTACATGAAGAAAACTTTTTCTGAACTTAGTTTGTCTAAGAAGAATGGTATTAAAATCATAGACATAATCTAATGTGTATGAGAACTTTGAGTCTACTTTAGATAAAATAGGACTTTTAAATTGTTTTGAACTTATTTTCTTATAATTCTCCTTGTAAATATAGAGAAAGGTTCTTTAAAATCACTTACATGAAGAAATCTTTTCTTCTATACCATCTGTTCCTTTAGTAATGACCATACGTTGTCTAATATATCCTGTGTGTTACTTTCTCTTTTTTTCCCCCAAAGGTTTTATTTATTGAGAGCAGGGCAGGGGAGGGAGAGTGAGAGGGGAGAGAAGTAGTAGCAGGAGGAGCGGGAAGCATCAACTCATAGGTAGTTGCTCCTCTCTTGTGCTTTGACTGGGTTAGCCCAGAGTTTTGAACTGGCGACCTCAGCATTTCAAGTCGATGCATTATCCACCGCGCCACCACAGGTCAGGTGTATGTTACTTTTCAAGTCTGGGTTCCTTCGATTATATTAACCAGGGAATGAGGTCTGTGTATCACAGACAGAGTTTTCTTTCTAGGGGTTGGGGAGGCTCAAATTTGTATTGGTTTGTTGTTTTCTTGTAGTCTGGGACAGTTGAGGTCCCTGGTGTAGTGGAATAATCCATCACATGACTTTGAATGGGAACACAGCCAACAAGGAAAGAATGTTTTACCAAGAGAATTGTTTTGTGATTCGAAGGCGAGTCACTGGACCAAGTCTATGTGACTGAAGGCGGTTGTTAGACTCTCTTCTCAGTAAAACATTCTCATAAGATTTTACTGCTCCCTTCCAGGCTATTCCTGGAGATAAAGAAAGGAATGTTGTGAGAACCATAGAAGCAATAGCAGTTAATGCCTTTTGATACTGTGTTGTTACTAAGCTATCATGCAGATGTAGTCCATGTATCTTTAAGTAAAGATTGTGCTTGATGCTGTGCCAATTTCTAAGTAAACAAGCTTTTTGAAATCTTGTGAATAAAAACAGACACAGCACGAACTCGGCGCCCTTTGCCCGAGCGAGCTGTGGTCCTTTGCTAGTTCACTGACATTTCGTCTGCTGATCTCTCTCTGCTCCCCCGACTCACAACAACACCCTTGCAAGCTGTCCTTTGACTGAAGTACTTTTGTGATAAAAAGAACTAAATGACAGTCTTGAGGTGTGTCCTGAGATCACTAGTTTGTACTATAATAGCATTAGGATATAGTACGATAAAAATATGCAAAATTCCATTAAAGATCTATTAAATATTTTATACAAAGACAGTCATTTTGTTTTGAAAATAGAATGGGCAGATGAAATTAAGAGTCCTTGCCTATTCAGCCTTAGATGAAACTTATTTGAACTGACTAACATAGAATTGGGGTGTTTTTTAATGTACAAGATATATGTCTACGGCCATACCACCCTGAACGCGCCCGATCTCATCTGATCTCGGAAGCTAAGCAGGGTCGGGCCTGGTTAGTACTTGGATGGGAGACAAGATATATATAGTGGATACATCATAGTTTAATTTTGCTCTTCCCATTTCAGAGAGGAAAATGATTGGACAATTTGTTCTACCTCTGAAAGATTTCCCCAGAATGCTGTGGTCGCCAGTTTGAAACCCTGGGCTAGTCCGGTCAAGGCACATATGGGAGTTGATGCTTCCTGCTTCTGCCCCCTTTTCTTTCTCTCTCTTGCTTCTCTAAAATGAATAAAGTCTTTTTAAAAAAAGGAAAGATTTCCACACGGTATTTGTGTCCTGGGTAAGGAGCACTCAGAACTGGTTCAGAGTGGTCTTGCCCTTCCTTTTGTAGCAAAAGGGACACCTGTTTTGCAGGAAACAAGAAAGAAAAGAGAGGAGTTGTTGAATAAATGCTATCACTATGTATTTATATCATACATTCAACACATTTTAGTTGTGTTCCTCTGTGCCACACCCTCTCCAAAGTGCTGAAGATCCAGCTGTGAACAGGAGGGCACAGATGACCAGCAGATGTAAGGGAGTGTCATGCAGTGATTCTTGCTAAGAAGGAAAAGCAAAGGAAGAGAAGAGTGATAGGCTTGAGCTTAAGATGTTTTTTTAATAGACTGGTCAGAGAAAGCCTTTCAAATGCTTCATAATATGATTTACTTTTGTGAACTAAAAGGATATTACAGGAATTATAGGACACAGTTCCCAAAACTGTCCTCACTTCTGATACCAGTGGTGAGTCAGTATGTCCCAAACCACTGTTGGGTTCAATAATTCACAGAACTCACTGAAAACTGTTCAACTCACGATTACAGTCTATTACAAAGAATACAGATTAAAATCAGCCCAGGGAATAGACGCATGACGCAGAGTTCAGAAGAGGCGATGTCATTAATCTCCAGTTCCTCCAGAGGTGGCACTGATAGCAGGCCAGCCGAATCCCCCTTCATGTCTTTAGACTGCCCAGTGGTCAAAGCCTGCAGGCAAAGACACTTCTCAAGCAGGACATTCTGGGGCGTCGTGACATCCCAGGAGCCAGGAATAAAGGCCAGACTCCTCTCTGGGTAAGGTTCATTCTTCACCGCATACCTTTTAACAGGTTTTAGGTGAAAAGAACTAGAATAACCTGACCAGGCAGTGGCACAGTGGATATAGAGCGTCGGACTGGAATGCGGAGGACCCAGGTTCAAAACCTTGAGGTCGCCAGCCTGAGCCCAAGGTCGCTGGCTTGAGCAAGAGGTCACTTGCTCTGCTGGAGCCTCCTGGTCAAGGCACAGATGAGAAAGCAATCAATGAACTAAGGTGCCACAATGAAGAATTGATGCTTATCTTTCCCTTCCTGTCTGTCCTTATCTGTCCCTCTGACTCACTCTCTCTGTCAAAACAAAACAAAACAACTTTAATAAATAAATGAAAAAATACACCAAAATACATGAAGAAAACGTAGGTAGATTTATCAGTCATAGAGTGGGTAGGATGTATGTTTTTTAATTTCTTAAGTTTGTCTTCTTGATTCTGTAAACGCTTTGAAAATGAAGAAAATGGGCCATTTATAAATGTTTAAAATAGCCTATTTCAGTTCTTAAATTTTTACTGTACATTTTAGCAGTTTAGCGTGTGCCTAAGAATCAACTGAAAGTAAATTTAAAAATTCAGGTTTTTTTATTCCGTCTCAGAGACTGACTATTATGTCTTGGGCATGTCCAAGATATAGCAATGCTTATATTGTAGCAACAACAACTATTTGCCCAAATGTATCTCTACTAAGTGGCACTTACTGTCACCACAGTTCTTTATAGGTTTAAACTTGGTCTTATCCATGTCTTAGAGATAACTAGACTTTGGATTCTAAGTCATATTCAGAAACACTCATGAGAGTTACATAAAGAATCACAAGCCGTTCGGAAAAGAGTTGACAGAGCAGTCCTGATACCACTGTCTATAGAAAGGCCTTATTTCATGATTGCCCTCAGCATGTATCTAGAAGCTTGGATTGGGGAAGGTTTCTACCATTCCCTGTTAAGAGTGGCTCACTGTGCCTAAATTGTTTATACAGCAGTGTGCTTTATGCCAAACACGTGGTTTCTTTCTGACAGTTTGGTTCATGCTAGGCAGAAGGTACCTACATGACCAGCTCCCAGGCTTGGGCACTGACGCTAATGAGCTTTCCCAGTAGACAGCATTTCAAGTGTTCCTGCAGCAATGAGCGCAATCTGTGGCCCTGTGGGGGAGGACTCTTGGAAGCTTGTGCTTAATTTACTCAGGACTTTGCGCCGTGTCTTTTCATTTGCTGATTTTGCTTTGTATTTTTACTGTAATAAATCACAGCCATGAATATGACTATATGCTAAGTTGTGTGGGTCTTTGCAAATCAACAAACCTGGGTATGTCCTTGGGGTTATTTGCAGACATGCAAATGTGTTCATATTGTGAATTCTAAATATGAACTGTATACTTACTTCTACTGGTCCAACACGTTCTTTCCCCGAAGGCAAGGGAAAGTGATCTCAAAAAAATATTACTTGATGAGCTAGGAGTCTGAATAAAGGGAGCAAGTTATACATCTGGTGTTTAAAAACAGCAGGGGGTTTGTAAAGTAGAAATAAAAATTGGAAAGGGGTGGCTCACACTGAACTGGTATTTTCTTCACTATGTCTATAAAAGTTCGGGAAGTATTGTAAAACATAGATACAGGCTATATCATACACAGTAGGCTTCACAAGACACCCTGACAGTGCCTGAAACTTCGAATAGTGCCAACCCTATATACTCTTTTTTCCTATGCAGATGTATGTATGATAAAGTTCATAAATTGGGCACAGTAAGAGATTAACAGCAATAACTAATTGTAAAATAAAAGTTCTAACAGTACATAGTGTAATAGAAATTATGTGAATGGCTTTAAGGCTCTTGGTAAGTAAAATAAGGGTTCCTTGAATACAAGCGTTGGGATACTGGGATAGTCAATCTGCTCACCAAGGTGGTTACTGACTGACTAATGGATGGGTAATGTATAGAGCATGGATACACTGGACAAAGGGATGAGTCAGGCTCTGGGAGGACCACATGAGACTTCATCATGCTACTAAGAAACACTTGCAATTTAAAACTTAGGAATTGGGCCCTGGCTGGTTGGCTCGATGGTAGAGCATCGGCCCAGCGTGTGGAAGTCCCGGGTTTGATTCCCAGTCAGGGCACACAGGAGAAGCGCCCATCTGCCTCTACACCCTTGCCCCTCTCCTTCCTCTCTCTCTCTCATTCTCTCTCTCTTCCCCTCCCGCAGCCAAGGTTCCACTGGAGCAAAGTTGGCCCCAGCGCTGAGGATGGCTCCATGGCCTCCACCTCAGGCGCTAGAATGGCTCCAGTTGCAGCGGAGCAATGCCCCAAATGGTCTGAGCATCACCACCTGGTGGGCATGCCGGGTGGATCCCGGTTGGGCGCATACAGGAGTTGTCTGACTACCTCCCTGCTTCTAACTTCTGGAAAAAAAAAATACAAAAAATAAAACTTAAAATTGTTTATTTCTGGAATTTTCCATTTAATATTTTCTGACCTTGGTTGACTTCAGGTAACTGAAATCATGGATAAGGGAGACTGTGTATCTTAACCCATCCAGTAGTTTTCTAAAACCTGTGCTGGGTTAAGATAATATACCGTATTTCCCCATGTATATATAATGAAAAATTTGGGGTCTAAAAACTGGATGCATCTTATACAGTGGTTGTGGCACTTTAAATGCCATAGGTGGAACTGAGGACAGTGATTCGTCATCAGACACAGATGAGGACAAGCTAATGGATGAGAGTTTTGACAGTGAAGAGGAGTTGTATGAATTTTATGATGAATAAAACTTGAGTTCAGTAACTTTATGTAATAACATTTGTTTTCAAATTTTGGGCCCCCAAATTAAGGTGCATCTTATACATGGGGAAATACAGTATTCTTAAAAGAACAATTGAATTGTATACTTACATTTTGGTGCTTCTTATTTCTATATTTAAAGTAAGACAGCCGGACTGGATAGCTCGGTTGGAGCATGGTCCCGAAGCACAGAGGTTGCTGGTTCGATCCCTGGTCAGGGCACAGACAGGAAGTTCCTGTCTCTTTCCTAATCTCTCCCTTCTTTCTAAGATCTATAAAATAATTTTAAAAAATTATTTTTTGTTTTGTTTTGTTTTTTCTTTTTTTCTTTTGGTGGGGTTGTGGGGGTAGAAAATATTTTTTATAAATAAAGACAGTAAATTATAATAGTTGTATATGAAGTAGATTCATTTTCAGGATTGGAACCTTCTGCTGAGTTGATTTTTTTTTACAGAGACAGAGAGTGAGTCAGAGAGAGGGATAGACAGGGACAGACAGGAATGGAGAGAGATGAGAAGCATCAATCATTAGTTTTTCATTGCGCGTTGCAACACCTTAGTTGTTCATTGATTGCTTTCTCATATGTGCCTTGACCGCGGGCCTTCAGCAAACCGAGTAGCCCCTTGTTGGAGCCAGCGACTTTGGGTTCAAGCTGTCAAGCTGGTGGGCTCTTGCTCAAACCAGATGAGCTAGTGCTCAAGCTGGCGACCTTGGGGTCTCGAACCTGGGTCCTCTGCATCCCAGTCCAGCGCTCTATCCACTGCGCCACCGCCTGGTCAGGCGTTGATTTTTTTTTAATCATCATAAATAGAAGAGACACCAGCTCCAATTGAACTTTCTAATGATTTTTGCTATTTAAATTATTTTTCTAAACAAAATTGAGAAGCTATCTTATGGAATAAATTTGGTTAAATGTTTTATTTCTGATCTTAGATATTTCTGAGTTATTTATTTATCAAACCTTTAAGAGTTGGTTGATCATCTCTAAAATTCCCTTCAGTTCTGATTGGAATTATAGACTCTCCCCTTATTCTATTCACATTCATGATTGATCATGACAGCAGGGAGCATATGACTCAGCTGGCCATGCAATGTGACAGGAATGGCCTGGTGCAGCTTCTGGGAAGCCTTTGTAAAATGCATAGACTAGTCTGGCTTGGACCCTTTGGTCTTTGGCTCATTCTACTTTCTTGCTGAATAGGAGATGCACCACCAGTTGTGTCCATGAGATGGCAGTGCTGTTTATTAAGGGTGGCAAAGGAGGTAGGTAGACAGAATCTGTCCTGTTGGCCCTTGCTGGAGAAGCTGTGCCAATCCAGGGCTGCCTGCCTGCCTGCCTGCCTCCAGTCTTCTTGTTATGTGAGAAATTTTAACCTACAGTTTGTTTTCCCCTCAAAAAAGAAAAAATAAATAAAGATAATTTCAGTAACATGATGATAATAAAATAATGTATTAAAAAGTTGATTGTAAAAGAATAGCTATTTCCAGATGATATATGTGGAAGGTAAGACTATATTTTAGAGATACAGACTAGAAAGATATCTAGTCTAAATGAAGAAATGAAGGCTGTGTAGGTCTTAAGGTTACACAATTAGATTTGAACTGGGAGGCAAACCCATATTTTATGGAAGAATTCCTTACATATAATCTCATTCTAACTAATTATAGGTAAAGAGAAAGAAATATGTAGGCTACATAGTTCATAACTCTTAGGAAGTCTACCATACTGACTTAAGCAGAAACAGCATTCGTTGGGAGAATGTTTGGTAGCCTAGAATCAAAAGGAAAGCTCAAGAACCAAGCTTGGAATTTTTTTGGAAATTAAGAGTTTGGAGTCAGTTAAAATCATACCTTGAGGCCCTGGCTCAGTGGTAGAGCGTTGGCCTGGCGTGCAGAAGTCCCAGGTTCGATTCCCGGCCAGGGCACACAGGAGAGGCGCCCATCTGCTTCTTCACCCCTCCCCCCCTCCTTCCTCTCTGTCTCTCTCTTCCCCTCCCGCAGCGAGGCTCCATTGGAGCAAAGATGGCCCGGGCGCTGGGGATGGCTCCTTGGTCTCTGCCCCAGGCGCTAGAGTGGCTCTGGTCGCAACAGAGCGACGCCCCCTGGTGGGCGTGCCGGGTGGATCCCGGTCGGGCGCATGCGGGAGTCTGTCTGACTGTCTCTCCCCGTTTCCAGCTTCAGAGAAGTGCAAAAAAAAAAAAAAATTCATACCTTGAAAATGTTTCAGAACATTGGTGAAAACACCTGTGTTGGAATAGAACTTGCCATTGTCCCTACTGCTTAGAGTCACTTCAGATTAAAAGTCTGAGCTGAGTGCATCCAGTTGGCATAGATGGATCTGGAAATACACTCTCAATCCTACAGTGTGTATACAGACTTTTATTGTGATTTCATTTTACTTATTCTAGCATCAGTATTCCAATTAGTGTAATGGGACACTAATAGTCACTGAAAACAAGTTGAAGTGAATAGGATACATGTTTCTGTAGAAATATGAATCCATGATTCCTTTTACATGGTCTGTTTCTTTCATGTTACATGTAGCTCAACAGAACAGATGCATTAACAGCAATTTTTAAGCTTTTTTAATTTCATGACCCTTTACACTTGAAACTCAAGGGCTGCAAAGGGCTTTTGTTATCTGGGTGGTATTATTATGCTTACTATATTGACAGTTAAAACTGAGGTTTCAGAAAATGTTTATTCTTGAGCAATAGTAGATCTCCTTGGGTTACACTTTGAGAACAGCTACAGTTGTGATCTGTATATTATGTGAATAAACACAGTTTTTTCTACAAAACTATAGTTTCAACGAGTCAGGGAACTATTAAAAAGCCATCAATATTACAGAAAGTCTTCTTACCTACACTTGAAAATTAAGCTTTTGACATGAAAATACAGAAGAATAGAACTTTACTTTTTTTTTTTTTTTTTTGCAAGGATGAGACAGGGACACACAGAAGAGAGAGAGATGAGAAGCATCAATTCTTCATTGCAGCACCTTAGTTGTTCACTGATTGCTTTCTCATATGTGCTTAACCAGGGGCTACAGCAAAGCAAGTGACCCCTTGCTGAAGCCAGCGACCTTGGGCTTCAAGCCAGCAACCTTTGGACTCAAGGCAGTGACCATGGGGTCAAGTCAATGATCCCACGCTCAAGCCAGTGACCCTGTGCTCAAGCGACCTTGGGGTTTCGAACCTGGGTACTCTGCATCCCAGGCCAATGCTCTATTCACTGCACCACTCCCTGGTCAGGCTAGACTTTTACATTTTAAGACATTTGGTATAAAAACAGTTACAAGCCCTCTTCCATTTAACAATTTAAACAAAAACAGCTAATTCGGGTCTTTCATTCTTAAATACGCTTTTTCAAGACTATATCATATATAGTTTATTAAGATGTCTGGACAATGTGTCCATGACCTCTTAAGATGGACAGATTCAGTGATTTTTTTTAAGACATAGTGTGTTTTAGTCTACAAATATATGATGGGTGTCAATATGTTTCTATTATCTTCTGTGTTACAGATATTTTTCCAGGCCTCTCTTTATACTTTTTGTATACAGAGGTTTTATTTTGTTTGGTTGAGTCATCGAAGCTAATGTATTGCAACTAGAGAATTTATCTGCTTCTCTTTTTATCTTTAGTGTCTGGCCTACAGCAGACACTTGAGAAATGTTTGTTCAGGAATACATGCCATCTTACTGTTTTGATGTGTCAGGTGATTTCATGTTAATGGTCTAGACATCACAGTGAATGGTTTGTCAACCTGATAAATGTCCCGTACAGGCATTAAAGATTAAATAACCTTTCCTCTGTTTTTGGTAATGCTTCCTTTAGTGGATTTTTTAAGTAGGGTTAGTTTGTCAAATTCTTAATGCTATATGACTTGAGGAGTCTAATTTTTAAACTATTTCTGCAAAATCTTGGTTATTTGCAATTTGAGTCAAAAATCTCAAGATTAAAAAAATAATTTTAAAAAGCTTACCACTAAAAAAAAAATAGCTCAGTAGTATTTGCTTACAGTGATTAAATCAGACTGTTACTCGTCGGCCTGGCGTGCGGAGGACCCGGGTTCGATTCCCAGCCAGGGCACACAGGAGAAGCGCCCATTTGCTTCTCCACCCCTCCGCCGCGCCTTCCTCTCTGTCTCTCTCTTCCCCTCCCGCAGCCAAGGCTCCATTGGAGCAAAGATGGCCCGGGCGCTGGGGATGGCTCTGTGGCCTCTGCCCCAGGCGCTAGAGTGGCTCTGGTCACAACATGGCGATGCCCAGGATGGGCAGAGCATCGCCCCCTGGTGGGCAGAGCGTCGCCCCATGGTAGGCGTGCCGGGTGGATCCCGGTCGGGCGCATGTGGGAGTCTGTCTGACTGTCTCTCCCTGTTTCCAGCTTCAGAAAAATACAAAAAAAAAAATCAGACTGTTACTGACATGGGGCAGGAGCCAATGAGGCAAGGATTAAAATCCTGACGCTGGATTTGGGGAGTGCCAGCCAAGGATAGAAGGTGAAGGGGAAAAACAGAGGAGGGAAAGCTGTGAAGCAGTGCGATATGATGTGTTTACCTTGGGACACAATCTGTTCCCCTGGCTCTCTTTTCTCCCTCTTCCCACTAATTGAGGTTCACTCCATGAAGAGATGGCTAACACATCCTTCGAGATTGTGCTGTCCGGCCCTCAGCACCTGCCAAGAGCCAGATCCCACATCCCAGCGTGTGGCATTCCACCCATGTCTGGAAGCGGAGGAGCAGCTCCGCATAGTTAGAGCAGGCCCCAGCTTCAGCTCAGCCTGCAGCCAGCTCCATGGCTCAGCAAGGGTGCCATCAGAGGTGGCAGAGCTGTTCAGCACAGGCAGCGCCTTCAGAAGAAAGACTGTTGAGGGAGTCTGTGAGGGTAAACAAGGTTGTGCCGGTCTTGGAAATCAGAAGATAGGCTTAGGTCTTTATAAGAGCTTGGCAGAGTGGCATTACAAGTTAGGAAAGAACAGCACTATGTGATAAATAATGCTGGGACGGTTGGCTGACCATTAGGACTAATACAATTTAAATGAATCCCTACATTATAGCATAAAATTACAGTTCTGGATTAAAGACTTCTTAAATGTGAAAGCAAAAACTGGGATAAAAACGCAGGAGTGCCTTTTTGTCTTCTCTGTAGGAAACAGTTTCTAAAACAAGATCCAAATAGCACAGACCATAAGGGGAGAACAGTGGTAAGTTTGGCTATCTTAAAGTTTAGCAACAACAGAAAACTTAGTAACAGCAAAATGAAAACACCAGACTGAGAATATGTTAAAATGCATAAAAACAGTAAAAAGTAGATATTTATAGTACTAAAAATAAAACTGGTACAAATCGATACAGGGAAAATTAGGCTAATTTTGTGAGTAGGTATATCTCACCAAAAAATAAATAAAAGAAAAAATTCAATAGCCAATAAACATGAAAAGCTGCATTTAAAAAATAATCAGAGGTGCAAATTAAGATACTATTGCATGTCCACTCATTGACAAGAATGGTAAAGTCTACTAACAGAGATGCAGAAAAATAGGAACTTTATATGTAGAGAAACTGAAAATCCATGGGTTTTCTTGTTTGATGGTTTTTGGTGTTTTGTTTTGTTTTTTTGCAACAGAGACAGAGAGAGTCAGAAAGGGATAGACAGACAGGAAGGGAGAGAGATGAGAATTATCAATTGTTCGTTGCGGCTCCTTAGTTTCCTTAGTTCATTGACTGCTTTCTCATACGTGCCTTGATGGGGGGGGAGGGGCTACAGCAGACTGAGTGACCCCTTGCTCGAGCCAGCGACCTTGAGCTCAAGCTGTTGAGCCTTGCTCAAACCAGATGAGCCTACGCTCAAGCTGGCAACTTTGGGGTCTTGAACCTGGGCCCTCTGCGTCCCAGTCCGCCGCTCTATGCGCCACCGCCTGGTCAGGCTCAAAATCCATGTTTTTAAGTGCTCTTTAGATTATCAAATCCCTGGAGGGGCAGAGAAATGTCTGCCCCTAAAATGTCACGCTCCCACCAGTCCTAGCTCTCTGCTGGGTCTGCTTCAAGCTGCATCCTGAGTGTCTGGCCTTGTTGCCCAGTCATTTTTGCTTCCATCACTGTCACTGTGAGTTTATTTCCTCCTCTTCCTCTGTGTGTCTATATTAGTCCCAGATCTTACCTCATGTCCTTCACGGTTCTCTGTTAGTAATCTCTTGTAGACCTGGAAATGCGATTAATAGCTTACTAGAACTTTGTACATGACAAGTAAGGAGGCCAGAATAAGGCCTGATAGACTTCTGGTAGGAAACAGTTTCTAAAACAAGATCTAAATAGCACAGACCATAAGGGGAGAACAGTGGTAAGTTTATCTTAAAGTTTAACAACAACAGGTTGATGGGAAGGAGCATGTACCTTTATTGTTTCTGTTATATTACAGGCCTTCAGAGCCCCCCCCCCTTTTTGTGTGTGTGTGACAGACACAGAGAGAGGAACAGACAGACAGGAAGGGAGAGAGATGAGAAGTATCAATTCTTCATTGAGGCACCCCAGTTGCTCATCAACTGCTTTCTCACATGTGCCTCGACTAGGGGTGGGGAGGGGGGCTACAGCAGACCAAGTGACCCCTTGCTCAAGCCAGCGACCTTGGGCTCAAGCTGGTGAGCTTTGCTCAAACCAGATGAGCCCGCACTCAAGCCAGCGACCTCGGAGCCTCGAACCTGGGTCCTCCACATCCCAATCCGAAGCTCCATCCACTGCGTTACCCACCGCCTAGCCAGACAGAGGCCTCTTTATTTTATTTTATTTTATTTTATTTTATTTATTTTTTTCTGGTTCTGTCCTATTAGAGTTGCTAAATATATAAAGTGTGATGAACTTGAATTTGCCTGTACATTTAATCTCCCATTGTTTGTATATAAACTATATAAACTCAAGGCCCTCTAATGCCTCATTAAATACAAGATAGTTGGAATAAAGAAGTGAAAGGTTGGCTTGTGGATCAGTGGGAGAATATATATATTTATGGAAGAATTTGAATAGTTTGTGACTCTTTATTAACCTATTTTAACTAGAATGAGATTATCATTTTTGCCTGACTTGTGGTGGCGCAGTGGGTAAAGCATTGACCTCAAATGCTGAGGTCGCCCATGCGAAACCCCAGGCTGCCTGGTCAAGGCACACACTAGAAGCAACTACTAGAAGTTGTTGCTTCTCACACTTCTCCGCCCCTTTCTCTCTCTAAAAAATCAATCAATAAAATATATTTTTAAAAGATTATCTTTTAGCCTGACCAGGCGGTGGCGCAGTGGATAGAGTGTTGGACTGGGATGTGGAAGGACCCAGGTTCGAGACCCCGAGGTCGCCAGCTTGAGCACGGGCTCATCTGGCTTGAGCAAAAGCTCACCAGCTTGGACCCAGGGTCGCTGGCTCCAGCAAGGGGTTACTCAGTCTGCTAAAGGCCCACAGTCAAGGCACATATGAGAAAGCAATCAATGAACAACTAAGAAGTCGCAACGCGCAATGAAAAACTAATGATTGATGCTTCTCATCTGTCTCCATTCCTGTCTGTCTGTCCCTGTCTATCCCTCTGACTCCCTCTCTGTCTCTGTAAAAAAATAAATAAATAAAAATTTAAAAAAAAAAAAAAAAAAAGGCCCTGGCCGGTTGGCTCAGTGGTAGAGCGTCAGCCTGGCGTGCGGAAGTCCCGGGTTCAATTCCTGGCCAGGGCACACAGGAGAAGCGCCCATCTGCTTCTCCACCCCTCCCCCTCTCCTTCCTCTCTGTCTCTCTCTTCCCCTCCTGCAGCCGAGGCTCCATTGGAGCAAAAGATGGCCCGGGCGCTGGGGATGGCTCCTTGGCCTCTGTCCCAGGTGCTAGAGTGGCTCTGGTCGTGACAGAACAATGCCCCGGAGGGGCAGAGCATCGCCCCCTGGTGGGCGTGCCGGGTGGATCCCGGTCGGGCACATGTGGGAGTCTTACTGCCTCCCCGTTTCCAGCTTCTGGGAAAAAAAAAAAAGATTATCTTTTAAAAAAACAGGTTCATTGAGATATAATTCCTATACCATACAGTTCACCCATTTAGGACTATACACTTTGGTGGCTTTTAGTACATTCAGAGATGTGGATCCGTCACCACAATTTTAAAACATGACCCACCCCCGCGCCCAGATTCCCCAGCCTAGGCAGCCACTAATCTACTTTCTGTCTCTGCAGATTTGTCTCTTAAGGACATTTAATGTAAATGGAGCCATACAATATATGACAATTTGTGACTGCCTTCTTTCACTTAATACCATACCCCCCCCCCATCCATGGTTTCACTTTCCACACTTTCTTACCCAAGGTCAACCACAGTCTGAAAATACTAAATGGAAAATTCCAGAAATAATTCATAAGCTTTAAATTGTACGCCTTTCTGAGGAACATGATGAAATCTCGCGCTGTCCTGTTCTGTCCTAGGATATGACTCATCCCTTTATGCAGTGTCTCTATGCGATACACCCTCCCCTCCCATTCATCACTTAGTAGCCATCTTGGTTATCAGATCAGCTGTTGAAATATCACAGTGCTTGTCGTCAAGTCACCCTTATTTTACTTAATAATGGCCCAACGCACAGGAGTAGTAATGCTGGCAATGCAGATATGCCAAAGAGAAGCCATCGAGTGCTTCCTTTAAGTGAAAAGGTGAAAGTTCTCAAAGGACGGGGGGAAATTCTTATGCCGAGTTTGCAAAGGTCTGTGTTAGGAATGAATCTTCTATCAGTGAAACTTGAAAATGAGAAAGGAAGCTGTGCTAGTTTAGCTGTCATACTTCAAACTGCAAGAGTCACAGTACAGCGGGTGGTAGGTGCTAGTTCAGATGGACAAGGCAGTACATTTGTAAGTGGAGGACATGAACAGAAAGTGTGTTCTGACTGATGGCACTGTGTTGTGCCAGAAAGCACTGAGCCTATGGGAAGACTCCAGCAAGGACTTCCCTCTCAGTAACCGTATTCACTTAACTTTGGTATTTCCATATACTGTTATAATTGTTTTATTTTATTTTTGGTTATTGTTAATCTTTTACTGTGTCTATAAATTAAATTTTATCATAGGTGTGTGTGTATAGGGAAAAAGACATACATACGGTACTGTCACTGTTTCCAGCATCCACTGGAGTCTTGGAACATAAGCCCTAGGGATAATGGGAGATGGTTTTACAGGGTGTGTGTGACAAAAGTAAGTTTACAGTTGTGAGTATGCAAAACACAGTTTATTCTTTTATTATTAATGTATTTCCATATGAACACCTGTAAACCTACTTTTGCCCCATCCTGTATGTTTTCAACATTATAGCATGTATCAATACTTTATTTCTTTTTTTTTCTTTATAGCAAGAGAGAGAATCAGGAAAGGAGAGAGAGATGAACTTGTAGTTGCCCCGCTTTAGTTGTCATTGATTGCTGCTCATATATACCTTGAGGGGGGCGGGGAGCAAGCCGAGCCAGTGACCTTGGGCTTCAAGCCAGTGACCTTGGGCTTCAAGCCAGAGACCTTTGGACTCAAGCCAGTGACTAGGAGATCTGTCAGTGATCCGCCCTGTGCTCAAGCTGGATGAGCCCACACTAAAGCCAGTGACCTTGGGTTTTGAGCCTGGGACCTCGGTGTCCAGATCGATGCTCTATCCACTGTGCCAGCACTGGGCAGGCAGTACTTCAATTCTTTTTATTGTTGAATAATAATCCATTGAACAAATATACCACATATTATTTATCCACCCACAAATTATATTTAAGTGTTTTTCCACTCTTTGCCTGTTGTGGATAATGCTGCTGTGAACATAGGTTTTCATTTCTCTCACGTTTCTAAGAGTGGCATTGCTAGATCATGCAGTAATTCTATTTTGAACTAATTGAAGATCTGCTAGACTGTTTTTCCGTAATGGCTACACCATTTTACCTGCCCACCAATAGTGTGTGTGAGTTCCAATCTTTCCACATCCTCCCTCATACACACTTGCTATTATCTACCTTTTTAAATTAGCCATTCCAATGCTCTGGTTTCTCTTCAGATCGTATAAACTTGCCTTTTAAGTTAGCCATCCTAGTGGGATAAAGTGGTATCTCGTAGTGTTACTTTGATTTTATAAGACACGTTTCAAGTTTTTTCCCAAGATTTTCTTTTACTACATAAAGAATGATGCCTTTAAGTTTGTGATAGAATCTTTTTTTAATTGTTGGTATTATTTTTCCCCAACAGGCTAAGGAAATTTTAACGAAAGAATCAAACGTGCAGGAGGTCCGTTGTCCTGTTACTGTCTGTGGAGATGTGCACGGTCAGTTCCATGACCTCATGGAACTCTTCAGGATTGGAGGAAAATCACCAGATACGAACTACCTGTTCATGGGGGACTATGTAGACAGGGGTTATTATTCGGTGGAGACTGTGACTCT
This sequence comes from Saccopteryx leptura, assembly GCF_036850995.1. Classification (NCBI taxonomy): domain Eukaryota; kingdom Metazoa; phylum Chordata; class Mammalia; order Chiroptera; family Emballonuridae; genus Saccopteryx; species Saccopteryx leptura. The sequence continues at coordinate 23,597,174 of NC_089506.1, read as the reverse complement.
TCTTGTGGCGTTAAAGGTATGATCAATGAAATTTAATTTTTTTTCAAGCTTTAAACCAGCAAAAGTAAAAAATGGCAGTATTGCATATTATTTGTTCTTCTATTAATGACCCATTCAGTTTATAACCCCTTAAAATAATAGTTTTTACATCTTTTAAAAGAGAGATAAAAATAATACATTAAACCTCTCCTACCTATTGATTGATTGATTGATTTCTCATATGTGCCTTGACCGGGGGGGGGGGGGGGGGGGGCTACAGCAGACCAAGTGACCCCTTGCTTGAGCCAGTGACCTTGGGCTCAAGCTGGTGAGCCTTGCTCAAACCCAGTGAGCACACGCTCAAGCTGGCAACCTCGGGGTCTCGAACCTGGGTCCTCTGCGTCTCAGTCCAGCCCTCTATCCACTGCGCCACCACCTGGTCAGGTATCTCTCCTACCTATTTCTGATAAATCATTCTCTTGGGGAATCCAAAGATGAGGTCTTGGAATCATTTTTGACTTAGTAACTTCATGTCTAGTCAATTAACAAGTCTTTAAAAAAAAAGTCTTAAAATTCTTGCCTTGAAGAGTCTCTCTGTGTCTTTCTACTTTTACTATCGCCATGCAGTTCATATCTTTATCACTTCATACTGTGATTATTGCAACAGCAATACTATTAGCAACTAATATTTCTGCCTCCAAGATCTGACCCCTTCAAAATTTACTTACTCTTACATATGCTGCCAGATTAAATCTCTTTTATTTAACACTTCATTTTGTCACTTCCCTGCTCCCAAATTCTTTGTAATTTCACGTTGCCTGTGGACTCAAGCTCAAACTTCTTAGCTGGCCCTCTAGAGTGTAGCCTGCATTTGCCTGCCTATAGTTGTTGGATAAACACTTTGTGTCAGGTCAAAGAATTTCAGTGCTTAGTCTGTCTCCATATATTTCCTTATCCATTTTCTTCACAAGATTATTCTGTGATTTCTTACCCACCTGCCAAGACTCAAGTTCTTTTTCCATGAAGTCTTCAACCATTTTAAGCCTTATTTCTTTATTCTAAATTACCATGCAATGTATTGTCCCACCCCTTAATTATGTTATAGAGCAGTTTATTGCCTTGTATCTTTAGATCACATACCTCTTTAGTAAGATTAGTCCCTAAAAAGCAGAGTCACGACCTGTGGTGGCGCAGTGGAATCAAGCGTTGACCTGGAACACTGAGGTTGCCGGTTCGAAACCTTGGGCTTGCCTGGTCAAGGCACATATGGGAGTTGATGCTTCCTGTTCCCCTCCCTTCTCTCTCTTTCTCTCCCCCCTCTCTCTAAAAAAAAAAAATCAATAAATAAAATATTTGGCCCTGGCCGGTTGGCTCAGCGGTAGAGTGTCGGCCTGGCGTGCGGGGGACCCGGGTTCGATTCCCGGCCAGGGCACACAGGAGAAGCGCCCATTTGCTTCTCCACCCGCCCCCTCCTTCCTCTCTGTCTCTCTCTTCCCCTCCCGCAGCCAAGGCTCCATTGGAGCAAAGATGGCCCAGGCGCTGGGGATGGCTCCTTGGCCTCTGCCCCAGGTGCTAGAGTGGCTCTGGTCGCGGCAGAGCGACGCCCCGGAGGGGCAGAGCATCGCCCCTGGTGGGTGTGCCAGGTGGATCCTGGTCGGGTGCATGTGGGAGTCTGTCTGACTGTCTCTCCCCGTTTCCAGCTTCAGAAAAATACAAAAAAAAAAAAAAAAAAGCAGGGTCACATGTTATACTTGTGAAGACCTCACCTAGCTTAAAAACTGAGTTTAATGCTGGGCCTTTTTAATGGATGTTTAGTAAATATGTATGTATTTGCAGTTTTTGGTTAATTTGGTTTACAGAATTCGATGCTTTTTATAACTTACCAGATACATTCCCAACTAAATAGTATGCTGTAATGTATGTCTTTATATTTTATTATCAAAAATAGACTATTAATACATTTAAACTCTTGCCTAGATTTAGCAAAGGCTTATTTTTGTGTTTTTGTTGGCAAATACAATCTTCTCATGGGAAATAAAAGTTGAAAAGATGAGGGTGGGGGTTAGTTTATACAAGAGTTGGTCTTAGGTCTAAATCTCTGATCTTCGGTATCCATTCATCAATAAGACGTCACAACATTCTGGAAAGATTTAGAAGACTAGTGATAATTTGAGGTTTAACATATTGTAGACAAAGAATCAGGTACAAGTTTGTTATATTAATATAGGAATCAGTTAATAAGGGTTCAATTGAGGGTGGTAAAAATACAGTGTGTCCGTAAAGTCGTGGTGCACTTTTGACCAGTCACAGGAAAGCAACAAAAGATGATAAAAATGTGAAATCTGCACCAAATAAAAGGAAAACTCTCCCAGTTTCATACCTATTCAGTGCAGTTTGATGTGGGCTCACACACAGATTTTTTAGGACTCCTTAGGTAGCTATCCCGTATAGCCTCTACAGACTCTTCACTGACTGATGGCCTACCAGAATGGGGTTTCTCCACCAAAATGCCGGTTTCCTTCAACTGCTTATCCCACCGAGTAATGTTATTCCTGTGTGGTGGCTCTTCATTATAAATGCACCGGTATTCATGCTGCACTTTGGTCACAGGTTCGAATTTAGCGAGCCACAGAACACACTGAACTTTCCTCTGTATCGTCCACATCTCGACTGGCATTGCCGTGGGCTGCTCCGCTGTATACACAGAGTTACGTCATCATCTGCGCATGCGCACATGCTGCCACATCATCCTACAGAAACTGGGAGGATTTTCCTTTTATTTGGTGCAGATTTCACATTTCTATTGTCTTTTGTTGCTTTCCTGTGACCGGTCAAAAGTGCACCATGACTTTACAGACACACTGTAGTAATGAAGAGGGACAACTATACAAAATCTATCACAAATTAATCAATAGGGTCTGGTTATAAATGAGAACATTTTTTATTCTGGTTTAACATTTAGTTTACTAACAGACAGAAGAGCCATTTAAATACGGGTCAGAGGTTAATGTATTTAATATGTCACTAGTACAAATATGGTTTGTACCTTGAATTTTGTTTTCTTTCCCTCCAGGTGCGTTACCCAGAACGCATTACAATATTGAGAGGAAACCACGAAAGCCGACAAATTACCCAAGTATATGGCTTTTATGATGAATGCCTACGGAAGTATGGAAATGCCAATGTTTGGAAATACTTTACCGATCTATTTGATTATCTTCCACTTACAGCTCTAGTAGATGGACAGGTGTGTGTGTGTGCTTACATGGGGGGAGGGTAGAGGGTAGGATGGGATAGAAGTAGGAAAAGATTTTCTCCTAGTAATTTAGGGTCTAGATTTATATGACTATTTTTTTTAATCTCCTTAGTTTTTTTTCTGCCTCTTTTATACTTAAGATTTCAGAACAGGTATTTGGATAAGTTTTATGCACACTGAGACCACCAAATTTTCATGTTGTCAGATATGTGTTTAAATTTTTTGGCCAGATAATATTCCAATAAGCTTTTCTTTTCTTTTCTTTTCTTTTTTTTTTTTTTTTTTTTTGTATTTTTCTGAAGTTGGAAATGGGGAGGCAGTCAGACAGACTCCCGCATGTGCCCAAACGGGATCCACCCGGCATGCCCACCAGGGGGCGATGCTGTGCCCATCCAGGGTGGCGCTCTGTTGTGACCAGAGCCACTCTAGCGCCTGAGGCAGAGGCCATGGAGCCATCCTCAGCGCCCGGGCCATCTTTGCTCTAATGGAGCCTTGGCTGCGGGACAGGAAGAGAGAGACAGAGAGGAAGGAGAGGAGGAGGTTGTGGAGAAGCAGATAGGCGCTTCTCCTGTGTGCCCTGGCCGGGAATCGAACCCAGGTCCTCCGCACGCCAGGCCGACGCTCTACCACTGAGCCAACCGGCCAGGGCCCCAATGTGCTTTTCTATTACACATAAAATACTGTAAATAGGCCCTGGCCGGTTGGCTCAGTGGTAGAGCGTCGGCCTGGCGTGCGGAGGACCTGGGTTCGATTCCCGGCCAGGGCACACAGGAGAAGCGCCTATCTGCTTCTCCACCCCCCCCCTTCCTCTCTGTCTCTCTCTTCCCCTCCCGCAGCCAAGGCTCCATTGGAGCAAAGGTGGCCCAGGCGCTGGGGATGGCTCCTTGGCCTCTGCCCCAGGTGCTAGAGTGGCTCTGGTCGCGGCAGAGCCACGCCCGGAGGGGCAGAGCATCGCCCCCTGGTGGGCAGAGCGTCGCCCCTGGTGGGCGTGCCGGGTGGATCCCGGTCGGGCGCATGCGGGAGTCTGTTTGACTGTCTCTCCCCGTTTCCAGCTTCAGAAAAATACAAAAAAAAAAAAAAAAATACTGTAAATAGTTAAACTCTGGTGTATATATAATAAGAGTAATAAAGCAAAGCTGTTTTTGAAAACGATCTTCACCTTTATACATTGTGTCTGCTGGTTATCATTAATAACTTTTTTCCATTTTCATGGTAATTGCAAGCAGTAATATTGTGTACTCCACCTTTCTTTTACTAGGAAATGAATGCTTTGTTTCTATCTACACTGTTCACAAGAATTAGGGGATATTTCAAGATGAATATGAAGTGATAAAATAGCCCCTAATTTTTGTGAGCAGTGTATAACAAGTATTACATAGTATAAAAAATTACATAAAAACATTCAAAAGTACAAGGAAAAAACAACTGGATAAAGAAATGTGGTGACTGTACTTACTATCAAAACATTGGAAACCATCTCATCAAAATTAGAAGAAAGACCCTGGCTGGTTGGCTCAGTGGTAGAGCGTCGGCCTGGCGTGCAGAAGTCCCGGGTTCAATTCCCGGCCAGGGCACACAGGAGAAGCGCCCATCTGCTTCTCCACCCCTCCCCCTCTCCTTCCTCCTGCAGCCAAGGCTCCATTGGAGCAAAGATGGCCCGGGCACTGGGGATGGCTCCTTGGCCTCTGCCCCAGGAGCTAGATAGAGTGGCTCTGGTGGCAACATAGCGATGCCCCGGATGGGCAGAGCATCGCCCCCTGGTGGGCAGAGCATCGCCCCTGGTGGGCATGCCGGGTGGATCCCGGTCGGGCGCATGCGGGAGTCTGACTGTCTCTCCCCATTTCCAGCTTCAGAAAAATACAAAAAAAAAAAAAAAATAGAAGAAAAATTCTCTCTCCTGACCTGTGGTGGCGCAGTGCATAAAGCGTCAACCTGGAAACGCTGAGGTCGCCAGTTCAAAACCCTAGGCTTGCCTGGTCAAGGCACATATGGGAGTTGATGCTTCCTGCTCCTCCCCGCTCTCTCTGTCTCTCTCTCTCTCTCTCTCTCTCCCCCCCCCTCTATAATGAATAAATAAAATCTTAAAAAAAAAAAAAAAGAAAAATTCTCTCTAAAACTTGTATTATTATTCTTTCTGATTCCAAATCCCTAAAGGATGAGCCTGGGAATAAGTGTTACCAGAAAGAAAAAAAAAACCACTAGTATTAAATGTTTTGGAAATTCTAGCTGCTACACTGAATAATAAAAAGGACTAAACGATATAATATTGAGAAGAAAAGACAAATATTTTTGCAAACATGATTATGTACCCAGAAAAATCAAAGAAAACTGAAAAACTATTGGAACCAGTAAGAGGAATCTGTAGGGTCTTTGTTGCAAGAGAAAAAACATTTTATACATCAACAACTACTAGAAAATGTAATGATGGGTCACAAGGATAGAGATCCCGTTCACCAGAGAAGGGGAGAAAACACTGGATAAAGTATCATACTTGGGATTACAAACAAGAAAAGACATATATTTAAATGTTAACTCTCTCTGATGTGATTTTTGTTTCCTTTTTCATTGTATCTTATAAATTCTCCACAGTGAATATTTTTAAACTTTATTTTGAAAAGAGCTATTAGGATTGACATTTGTAATCACTAATCTCCACTTACTTTTAGCAATCAGTAAATTCATACTGTTTTTGAATTCATAAACAGATATTCTGTCTCCACGGTGGCCTCTCCCCTTCCATAGACACACTGGATCACATAAGAGCCCTGGACCGTTTACAAGAAGTCCCACATGAGGTAAACTGAGTTTAAATTAAAGGAAAAAGAAATATAACCACATTGTAATAAAGCTGAATTATCATTAGTTAAATATGACTGCTAATAGTTGATAACATACTTAATTTTCTTGACCAGGGCCCAATGTGCGATCTCTTATGGTCGGATCCAGATGACCGTGGTGGCTGGGGCATTTCGCCACGGGGTGCTGGCTACACGTTTGGACAAGACATTTCTGAAACATTCAATCATGCCAATGGTCTCACACTGGTTTCTCGTGCTCACCAACTTGTAATGGAGGTATGTCCTTTTCCTGCAAAATGATCTTTATTTCCAGTGAACGTATATGTCTATATAAAGCCTTCATGACTTAGAATAGCAAAAGCATTCCTTGCCATTATCTAAGTGAAGAAACTTGGCTGGCTTTAGCAAGTAGGGAAAGTACTAATTTGCTAGAGCAAAATTATTACTCACTTTTGAAGTTAATTTAGACTTAGAGAAAAGTTGCGGAAATATTACCAAATAACACCTTTGTATCCTAAAATCAGATTCCTCAAATAGAAATATTTTTAATATTTGCTTTATCATTCTGTCTCTGTTTTGCTCCCCCCTTTTCTTCCATACATTACTTTTCTTTTTTTTAAAGCAAGAGAGAGAAGGAGGGACAGACAAGAAGGGAGAGAGATGAGAAGCATCAACTCGTAGTTGTGGCACTTTAGTTGTTCACTGATTGCCTTCTCATATGTGCCTTGACCAGGGGGCTCCAGCTGAGTAAGTGACCCCTTGCTCAAGCCAGCGACCATGGGCTCATGTCTATGATCCCATGCTCAAACTGGTGACCCCTCGCTCAAGCTGGTGGGCCTGCATTCAAGCTGGCGACCTTGGGGTTTTAAACCTGGGTCCTCAGTGTCCTAGATCAACACTCTATCCACTGCGCCACTGCCTGGTCAGGTACATTGCTTTCTTTTGAGCTGTTTGAGTGTTAGTTGCAGACATGATGCTCCTTTACCCCAAATTTCTATATCTATTCTGTAAAAGTAAGGACTTTTATATAACCACAGTATATTTATCACAGTCAATAAATTTGCATTGATGTAGTTCTATTATCTCACCTAAAAACTTTATTCAAATTTTAATTCTCTCAGTAATGGCCTTTATAGTGTAGAAAAATTAAATCAAGTATGTATATGTATAATCTAATCCAGGATCATGCTACATTCAATCTCCTTTGATATGGAAATAATTCCTCAGATTTTCTTTGTTTTACATAATCTTGGCATTTTTGAAAAGTGCAATTTTATTTTATATAAATATTTTTTACTTGTGGTTTGACAGACACTTCCTTATGGTTATAGATGCACATGTTTTTTGTTTGTTTTTTTTAGTTTTTTGAAGTGAGAAGCGGGGAGGCAGAGAGACTCCCTGCATGCGCCTGACCAGGATCCACCTGGCACACCCACTAGGGGTCAATGCTCTGCCCATCTGGGCTGTTGCTCCAATTCGACTGAAGCCATTCTAGCACCTGAGGCAGAGGCCATGGAGCCATCCTCAGCTCCCGGGCCAACTTTGCTCCACTGGAGCCTTGCTTGCGGAGGGGAAGAGAGAGACAGAGAAGGAGAGGGGGAAGGGGGAAGAAGCAGATGGATGCTTCTCCTGTGTGCCCTGGCCAGGAATCGAACCCGGGACTTCCACATGCCAGGCCAATGCTCTACCACTGAGCCAACCGGCCAGGGCCATAGATGCACACTTTTGGCAGGTACACCACATAATGATGTTGTACCCTTTTCAGTGTGTCGTGTCAGGGATCATGGAGTCTATCCCACTGCTGGAGGTTTTCACTTGGGTCACTTAGTTAAGGTGATGCCTTCCAGATTCCTCTACTATGATGTTTCTATTTTGTAAAGTCTGAAGGCATATAAGTAGGATATAATCCTTCCAAACCAGTAGGGAGTGGCTTCAAAATGTAAGAGGAAACTTCCAAGTAAAGGCAAGAGGAGGAATAAGAACATAACAAGGAACATACATTTGTATGATAAAGATAAATGTAATGTATAGTGATAATCATAAAAAATGTTATATGGAGGCCCTGGCTGGCATCTCTCTTCCCCTCCTGCAGCCAGGGCTCCATTGGAGCAAAGTTGGCGTGGGAGCTGAGGATGGCTCCATGGCCTTCGCTTCAGGCACTAGAATGGTTGCAATTGGAACGGAGCAACACCCCAGATGGGCAGAGCATTTCTCCCTAGTGTGCATGCCAGGTGGATCCCGGTCAGGCACATGCAGGAGTCTGTCTCTCTGCCTCCCTGCTTTTCACTTCAGGAAAAATACAATTTTTTAAAAAATGTTAAATGGATAAAAAATTTTATTTCCTTAAAAGATGAGACTCAACTTGGATAAATGACCAAAATTCAGCTATTACTTGGGATTTATATAAAACGTAACAATACTGCAGACTAGAAGTAGCAGGATAGAAAATAGTTAGTACATCAAGTAGATTAGATAATTGTCCAAAATACAGGTACTATGACTCACAATAGACTCTAAGACAAAGAAGAAGTTACTGCTAGAGAAACTGGCCCAGTTTTCTAGGAAAGAATCATTCTAAATTTGTGTTTCCCTAATAATAGATTCAAAATGTATAAAGCAAAAGTTGACGCTATTTACAAGGAAAAAATTAAATCGACCACAGTGGGAGAAATTGAGAACATATCCTAGCTGAGATCACAAGCATAGATTAATCCAGAACAGTCCATTTATTGAACTCATGTAATAATAAAACCTTGTATTGAGTATTCCATGCAGGTGTACAATATTAATGATGGATACTATGTATATAAGGTAACTTAGAAGACTGCATTTCCATATAAAATATTTGTAATTTTTAAGTTCAAACTTCTCTGTGTTGGGAGTATAATTTTATAATGATGTTTTTTTTTTGTTTGTTTTGTTTTTACTGCTACAGGGATACAATTGGTGTCACGATCGGAACGTGGTTACCATTTTCAGTGCACCCAATTACTGTTACCGCTGTGGGAACCAGGCTGCCATCATGGAGTTAGATGACACTTTAAAATATTCCTTGTAAGTAACTTTACATTCTAATTGTATGTAATCACTTTTAGAAGGGAAATTTTAAATGTAGGTTATTAAAATGGGAGGTAGAGGATTCTGTTTCTGGAATAATGAAGTGAGGAGTGTGGCAAACCTCTCTCCCCAATGAAAGCAACTATTTAACTAGAGGACATTATTTTAAACAAGTATTTCAAAGTTTTGGAAATTTTCCTAAGAATATACAGCAAATAGAGAAACCCTAATTCTAAAAAATCTACTACATCTCAGTAATAACAGCCAGAGCTTGTGGGATTTAAGCCACAACAGATCGATTCCCTTCCCCACCCTAGGTCCCTTTTACAGACACTACACCAGGCACTCTGCTCTGCGTGGGTGCGGACAGGAAGGTGGGGCTTCTCCCCTTCCCCAGCGCCCAGTCTGAGGATGTGGTTTCAGCCCGGGGCGTATGCCAGCATATCACGGCTGCGCCAGTCCTGGGGTACAGCAGCTCTGTTCCTGGTGTGCAGGCAGGCCGGCCGAGACTCCCTCCCCGTCCAGCTCCGAGGGCAGACTCGACGCCAGTGTGCGTGGCAGGCAGAGAATGTTCTTTCTCAGCTCCTGCTTGTGAAATGAGGGGTGTCACTAGAAAGTGGGTGAAATGGGTGAAGAGGGTCAAAAGTACAAACTTCTAGTTTTAAAGTAAATAAGTTATGGGAGTACATAATGCACAGCATGGTGACAAGTTAATACTATTCTGTACATTTAAAATTTGCTAAGAGAATACATCTTAAAAGTTCTTTCACAAGAAAAAAAACTTTGTAATTATGTGTGGTGATGGATATGAGACATATTGTGATGATCATTTTGAAGTGTATATTTTATTAAATAATTATGTGTACACCTGAGAATAATATGTCAATTATATCTCAGTTTAAAAAACAAAACAAGTAACAGGACCTAGCTTCAGCATAAAGGGGGAGGGGGTGGGAGAAGGAGGAACACAGCTCCAAAGCAGTGGATAGACGTTCTGTTCAGGGTGAGAGGCAGAACAGAACATTCCTCAGCTCTTCCTGAGTACTGATCTTATACAGAACAGAGGGTAGGGAATTCCAAGCCTAAGTATTATTGAAAACAGTGAGTATTATGGTCAAGACCATTTAAGAGGGCTCTCATCACTCTTATCATACTAATAGCATCAAGCAAAGAGCAGAGCAAGGAGACATTTAACAGATAAAAATAATGAAAAATGAACAGAGCCTCAGAAATGTGGGACACCTCTAAGCACACCGATACAAGTGTATGGGAGTTCCAGACAGAAAGGAGAGAGAAATGGGACAGAAGAAATATGATATTTGAAGAACTCATGGCTGAAAACTTCTCAAATTTGATGACAAATATTAATTTGTACACCCAAAAATCTCAACTAACTCTAACTTGGATAAATTCAAAGAAAGCCAGCCATTTTACCCTCATAGATAAAATGTTGAAAGTCTTCAAAAGAAAGAATATTGGAAGCAGTAAGAGAAAAATGATTTACAAAAGGGAACCTGAATAGGATAATCAGCTGACATCTTATCAGAAAGGCAATGGGACAATATAGTCATTCAAAGTGCTGAAATTAAAAAACTCGGCCAAGAATCTTACATCCAGTAAAACATCAAAATGAACACAAAATAAAGATGTCCCCAGATAAGCAAAATTGAGAAAATTCAATGCAAGCAGCCCTGCCAAGAAGGTCTACTTCAGTGAAAGCAGATGACTCCAGAAAGTAAGTCGAATGTGCATGCACACACATGATGGTAGTTGTTAAAGACAGTACAATTGCAGCTTTCTTAACTGATTTTAAAACCAATTGTATTACACAGTATGGACACATTTATTGTATAGTTGAACTTACAAGAAAGGTAATATATACAAATGTAGGATATTTGACAGTAACGGTACAAAGGAGATGAGTGGGAATAAAACTTACTGAAATAAACAAGTGACACTAGATGATAACTTGCATCCTAAGAATATGAAGAAAATAAAAGTGAGGTTAATATAATAAAATCTCTAAATATATACTTGCTCTCCTTTTTCAGCTTTAAGGTTCTAAGATTATGTAAAATTGTAATAAGTATTTTTGGGTTTATAACATTTGTAGATATACTATGTATATATCATCAATAGCAAAAAAAGGAAGAAGAATGGAAAGGAATTATACAATATAGGAGTAAACTTCTACAATGCACTAGAATTAAGTTAACATAAATCTGAAGTAGAATTTTATATTGTGTATTGTAATTTCTAGAGCAAATAAAATAATTGAAGAAAAGTAATTGTAAAGTTATTAAAGGAATTTAAATGGTACACTAGAAAATATTCTTTTAATTAAAAAAAAAAGAAGCAGAGCAGGAACCAAGAAAGAAAGAAGAAGAAAAAATTTTAATGGCAGGTATAAATTCAGTCATAATATTAAATGTGAACAGTTTAAGCAATGCAATCAAGGCAGAGATTATTGGGCTGTATTTTTTTAAGATACAGGTTTATGATGTCTACAGGAAACATAATTTATATTCTGAAATACAAATAGGTTAAAAGTAAAATGGTAGAAAAAGATATACCATGCAAATAGCAACCACAAGAACATTGGAATGGATACACTAATGTCAGACAAAATAGATTTCAAAACAAAAATTGTTACTAGATGTATAGAAGGATGTTTCATGAGGGTAAAAGAGTCACTCCACCAAGAAGATCAACTAACAAGAGAGCCCTAGAATATATGGAGCAAAAACAAACAGAATTGGAGGAAGACCTGGACAGTTCACTGCTAATCATTGGAGACTATTCTGCCACTTTCAATGATAAAACTAGGCAGAAGATCAACAAGGAAATAGAAGACTTGAGAAACACTATAAACTTACTATACCTAACATCAACAGACACTCCACCCAACAACAGGAAAATAGTCTTCTCAAATGCACATGATACATTCTCCAAGACTATGTGCTAGGCTGTAAACCAAGCCTCAATTTAAGAGGATTGGAATCATGCCAAGTAGGTTCTCCAAACACAATGGAATGATTTTAGAAATGGATAACAGACAAAAACTGGAAATTTATAAATACGTGGAAATTAACACACTCCTAAAGAACCTTGGGCCTTGGCTGGTTGGCTCAGTGGTAGAGTGTTGTCCCTGCATGTGTTCGGTTCCTGGTCAGGCCACAGAGGAGAAGCAACCATCTGCTTCTTCACTCCTTCCTGTTCTCTCTCCTGCTCTCTGTCTGTCTGTCTCTCTCACTTGCTCACTCTTTTGCTCTCTCCTCCTCCTGTATCCTTGGCTTGACTGGTTTGAGCGAGTTGGCTTGAAGTGCTGAGGATAGCTCCATTGCCTCCACCTCAGGCGCTAAAATAAAATGGCGGTTGCAGTGGAGCAATGGCCCCAGATGGGCAGAGTATTGCCCCTTGTGGGCTTGCCGGGTGGATCCTGTCCATGCACATGTGGGAGACTGTTTCTGCCTGCCCTTCTCTCACTAAAAAGAAAAAATTCAAAAAAAAAAACCAACCTGTGAGTCAAAGAAGAAATTACAAGGGAAACTAGAAAATACTTTGAGATGAATGAAAGCGAAAACAGTGTATCAAAACTCAAAGCTTAGGGGATGCAGTGAAAACAGTGTATAGAGGAAAATTAATAGCTGTACATGCCAATTGAAAAGACAAGAAAGTTCTCAAATGAAAAACCTAACATTAAGGACCTGGAAAAAGAAAAGCAAAACTAAACCCAGTGCAAAGAAAGTGTAGTGTGAGAATAAACCGAAACAGTAGAAAATAAAAGAGGAAAATCAACAAAAACAAAAGTTGCTTCTTTTCAACAAAAATGTTAATTTTTTTTCTAACAAAAAACACTGGACTGGCCAAGAAAAGTAACGACAATTACCAAAGTCACTACAGACCTTACTGAAATAAAAGAAACACAATGAATAACTGTATGGTAAGACATTGTGTAACTTGAATGAAATGGAAAAATTCATAGGAAGACAGAAACTACCAAAACTGACTCAATTAGAAATAGACATCTGAATAGAGCTGTAATGAGTGAAGAAATTAAATTTATAATTTAAAACTTCCTACAGAGAAAAGCATGACCCCATTGGCTTCTCTGGGGAACTGACCAAATACTTAAAAAGGAATTAACATCAATCCTTGACAAACACCTACAAAAACAGAAGAGAGGAATTACTTCCCAACTTATTCTTTGAGGCCTGTATAACCCTAATACCAAAATCAAAGATATTTTAAGGAAACTACAGTGAATACTGTTAATGCATATAGATGCAAATATCTGCAACAAAATATTAGCAGACTGAATGCAGCAATATATAAAAGGGATGATATACCGTGGCCAAGTTGAAAACATGAAAATCAATCAGTGTAGTAAATTATATTAATCGAACAAAGGACCAAAACCACATGATTATCTCAGTGAAACCAGAAAAAGTGCTGTCAAAACCCAGCACTCTTTCATAATAAAAATACTTAATGAACTAGTCAGAGAAGGAAACTTCCCCATCTTGATAAAGGGCATTTACAAAACCCACAACTATCATTAATAGTAAAAGACTGAATACTTCCCCTAAAATCTAGCCTAGAACAAGCACATCTACTCTTACCACTTCCATTTAACTGATAGTAATATTGCAAACCTTTTATGCGGGCACTGAGAAATTCTATCTACTTAAGTGTTCACCATAGCTCTGTGAGGTAGTTAAATACTGGAGAACAGCCTGACCTGTGGTGGCGCAGTGGATAAACCGTCGACCTGGAAATGCTGAGGTCGCTGGTTCGAAACCCTGGGCTTGCCTGGTCAAGGCACATATGGGAGTTGATGCTTCCAGCTCCTCTCCCCTATCTCTCTCTCTTCTCTCTCTGTCTCTCTGTCTCTCTCTCTCCCCCTCTCTCTCCTCTCTAAAATGAATAAATAAAATAAAAATTAAAAAAAAAAAATACTGGAGAACACTTGCAATGACTTGTGCATTCCAGTCATACATAGATTTGTTTGCTTACAAATTCAAGTCCTCTAACTCCTGGGATTTTGTTTTGTTTTGCTGTGTAGCCTCCAGTTTGACCCCGCCCCTCGTCGCGGAGAGCCGCACGTTACCCGGCGCACTCCAGACTACTTCCTCTAAATTCCTCCCGGGAGAACCTGCCTTCGTATGTGGAAGTAGCTGGCTTTTTAAATATATATATATTTAGAAACAAAACAAGCAACAGTAATCTGTGTGTATCTGTAACGAAGTGGGATCTGTCTTGGCATTAAACTATATCATGGACCAAAATGTGCCATACTAATGAGGAGCATTTAGCACAATAACGAGCATTGAGATGGAAATTTAGTACATTTCTAGATCAGTCGGTCTTAACAGTTTGCCTGCTGCATTTGTAGTAACCGTTTCCTCTGGACTGTTCAAGCAAAAAAAAACAACACAACTAACCCCTTCATTTCCTTTTGCACTTATTGGAAATTTTAGTTATAGTGTTTAACTGGCATGGGTTAATAGAGTTGGAATTTTATTTTTAAGAAAAAAATCACAAGCTAACTTCGACTTAATCCATTACCCTTTATTTTATTGAAATGTGTAATTAATTTAACTGAAGGAAAGATTCTCCTTGGAAGTATGTTGTCATAACATTTAAAGAGATTTCCCTCCATTTAAGCTAAATTACTGTTTTATGTCAACCTGCATATTTCTGTATATTTGTCATGACAGTGCTTGCATCCTGTTTGGTGTACTGAGCAAATAAACTCTTCATTTTAAACAAAAACATTGATTTACTGTGATACACTTGAAATGAAAGTTTTATTTTGACATTTGATATAAAATCTTGACTTGCAATGAACAGTTGTGTTGAAGTTATTTAAATTAATATTTTTTGTATAAGGCTTATTTTCATAAGAAAACTTCAAATAGTACCTGATATCTTTTAGACCATAAAAAAGCCATTTTTTGCCTGACCAGGCAGTGGCACAGTGGGTAGAGCGTCGGACTGGGATGTGGAAAGACCCAGGTTCGAGACCCCAAGGTCGCCAGTTTGAGCGCGGGCTCATCTGGTTTGAGCAAAAGCTCACCAGCGTGGACCCAAGGTCGCTGGCTCAAGCAAGGGGTCACTCGGTCTGCTGAAGGCCCACGGTCAAGGCACATATGAGAGGGCAGTCAATGAACAACTAAGGTGTCGCAACGAAAAACTGATGATCGATGCTTCTCATCTCTCTCTGTTCCTGTCTATCCCTCTCTCTGTCTCTGTAAAAAAAAAAAAAAAAAAAAAAAGCCATTTTTGTTTCTAAACATTTCACTAGGTAAGTTGTGTTAATGTATTAGTATTTTTAACTATGGATTGAATGCTAAAACTAGAATTTCTATGGCTGGGAAGAATCTTTTAAAACCAAAATGTATGATTAATCTACAAAACAGAGTTTAGTAGAAATAGTAATAATAGTACTATTCAAATGTACAATATAAAATCCAAATAGTAGAGGAGAAAATAGGCGTGAGGGTAGGGGTGAAGGACAAGTGAAGAACTAAATTTAAGTGTTTCTGTGAGAAAATGATTTCCCCCAGCCCCCTTTCCCTCTGACAGCTGTCAGTCTGTTCTTTCTATCTATGAGTCTGTTTCTGTTTTGTTTTTTGGTTTGTTTTGTTCTCAGTGGGGGAGCTTCAGTCCTCAGCTCTGTTCTGTGCACTGTCCTTGAGGAAAATCATCTCAGTTTCTCAGCAACGCAGTCATTTCTAGGGTGCCGAAACAGGACGGACTACCCTATAAGTCACAGTGAAGACTCACAGCGGAGGGATAGGTATCGTGCAAAAAGCACTGGTGTCCACAGTACTGAGTCGTAATTCTTGAAATCAAGGTGAGCATACCTCAAAAAGGACAATCAGACCATCAACAAACCTCATAACAAGCCTGCTGGCAGGGGGTGGGGAAAGACACTGAAAAAGGCTTTCAAGACCTGAACTCTGACAGGAGAGAGAGGTTAGACTAATTAATACATAGTCGCCATAAATACACAACTATTAAAATACAGCAAGAGAATGGGCAGGTGCTGATGTGTCAGGCAGTGGGCATGGTAATTCCAGGAAGATGTCCTGGAGAGAGAGAGAGAGAGATCTTCCTCCACACATATGAATGGAAATATATATATATATATATATATATATATATATATATATATATATCTTCCTCCACACATATGAATGGAGAGACAAGAGATCTTCAAACTATGAACCTGAGTTCCAGTTAGAGTATCTATAGCTCAAAGGGACTAAAACCAATTCCTGCTTAAAACATTTCTCAGAAGACAAATTCTTACAAGAAAGATATTGATGCCATGGTCTGTTTTCCTCTCCCATCAGGCTCTTTTCCCACAAAAGAATGAAATTTTAATTAAAAGAAAAAAACAAAACCCTGAATTATTTTTAAAGTCTGAAAACATTTCCTTATGTTGCCAATCAACATACTTTTATTGTGATACAATCTGAGATCCTTGATCAACATTCTCAGTTGTATAGAAATGATATAGAAACAGTATAAAGACAAAAAGAAAACAAGATGAAATAAGTGTAAATATTTCAAAATTATAATCAATGTAAATGGACTGAATTCTCTAATTAAAAGTCAAAGGGCCAAATGTGATTTTTTAAAAAGTGATATACTGATTACAAGATAACACACCAACAGCATAGTGCTTTGGATAGATTGAAAATAAAATGATAGAGCCTGATCAGGCGGTGGCGCAGTGGATAGAGCGTTGGAAGGATGCAGTGGACCCGGATTCGAAACCCCAAGGTCACCAGCTTGAGTGGGGACTCAACAACTTGAGCATGGAGCATGGGATCATAGACATGACCCCATGGTTGCTGGTTTGAAGCCCAAGGTCACTGGCTTGAGCAAGAGGTCACTCACTCTGCTGTAGCAACCCACTCCCTTTGTCGTCCCCCCCCCCCCCCCCCCCGCCATCAAGACACATATGAGAAAGCAATCAATGAACAACTAAGGAGCCACAAGGAAGAATTGATGCTTCTCATCTCTCTCCCTTTCCACCTGTCCCTGTCACAAAAAAATAAAACGATAGACTGGATCAAGAAAATACTAAACAAAGGAAATTTAGAGTAGCCATACTGATATAAGGCTTTGTAACAAAATTTAAGAACAGAGGGTCAATACAAATAAAGGTAGACTTAATTCATATCTAAATCTACATATATATATACCTACCCAAATAGCTTCAATATGTTAAAAACAATAATCCTTAGAAATGCAGGGACAAATTGACAAGTTTTCATTACAACGGTAGGTGGCAATTTTTTTTCTATTAAGTCACAAAAAGAGAAGATTTGAATAACACATTTTAAGAAGATTGATATAATGAATATATATAGATCTCTGCACTGTTAACAGAATACACATTCTTGTCAAGTTTATATGGGGCATTTATAACAATTGGCAATTACTACATCTCTAAAACTTCAAAGAATTGATGTATGATACCAAAACCTGACTATAATGCAATTAATTTAGAGGTCAAGAGCAAAAATATTTTTTGAAATTTAAAATACAACTCAAGGATCAAAGATAAAGGAAATTAAATTCTATAACTGAATGGTTATGAAAATTTTATAAAAATGTGCAGATAAAACATGTAGAAGAGACAAATTTTGAAAAATTAAGAAAATTACATTAATTTCTTTATGTCAAAACTTATTCTAAAAGTCCAGTTTTCAAGACAGTATAGTGTGGGTGTAAATGGCCATATATCAATGACCTGAATTAAAAGTTCAGACACATGCTTAACATTTATAGTCAATTGTTTTTTTTGCTTTGTTTTCAGTTGTTTTTTGTTCTGTTTTGTTAAGTGGTAAGGCAGTTCATTGAGGGAAAGAGTTGTTCAACAATGTTAGAACTGTTGTACAGCCACATGGAAAAGGATGACTTTAGATGCTTTACTTCCCACCTTACAAAAAATCTCACTGATGGATTGTAGACAAACATAAGACCTAATACAAACATATACAAGAAACACAGAACCCCTTTGAGACGTTGGCTTAGGCAAAGATTTCTTTAAAATAGCGAAAGAATGGTCTGTAAAATTAACAAATTGATGAATTGGACCTCATAAAAATTTAAAACTTTTAGGCCCTGGCCAGTTGGCTCAGTGGTAGAGCATTGGCCTGGCATGCAGGAGTCCTGGGTTCGATTCCCGGCCAGGGCACACAGGAGAGGCGCCCATCTGCTTCTCCACCCCTCCCCCTCTCCTTCCTTTCTGTCTCTTCCTCTCCCGCAGCCAAGGCTCCATTGGAGCAAAGATGGCCCAGGCGCTGAGGATGGCTCTGTGGCCTCTACCTCAGGCGCTAGAATGGCTCTGGATGCAACAGAGCGACGCCCCAGAGGGGCAGAGCATCGCCCCCTGGTGGGCGTGCCGGGTGGATCCTGGTGGGGCGCATGCGGGAGTCTGTCTGACTGCATCCCCATTTCTAGCTTTGGAAAAATGCAAAAAAAAAAAAATTAAAACTTTTGTGTTTCCAAGGACAGAATTATATGAAAAGACAATACAAAGTGTAGAATTCTATCATTACTCAGAAACGTGGAGCCCACAGACCTTGAACTCTACCTAATGGTCAACTGGCTGCCCTTACCTTGTGCTTTGGATAGCGGAGGGGGTGCTGAAGGCGGGGGGGGGGGGGGGGGGGTCAGGTATTTCCGTGTGCCTGCTCTGCCCTCAGCTTTCCATTGTCCCTGTCTGTATCAGAAAGAGGGCCTTTCTTCCTGCTCTCCCACTTCCCCGGTGTAGACTGCTGTCGCCTGTGACTCCGTGCTAAGCTCATGGTAGGAGGTGAGCTAGCCTGTTCCAGTTCAGTCTCAGTTTCAGGCAGGCCTTTTGTGCTTTGGCTTCAGAAGTGAAGATTTCTTAGCATTGTTTCTCCTACCAGTGATGACAGACTGCCTCGTGTCTGTGGTCTGCGGTGGTGGTTTGCTGAGCCATCCTTAGCAACAGCAGACAGCTGTTTTCTGTATCTGCTGTCCCCCAGAGTGGTGAGTATTTGCTTCTCTCCTTCCTCGGCAGCACTTAGTCTTGGCCTGTGTCCTGGGAGAGGCGGATGGATTTTGCTTTTACTGCTTCTCCAGAAAGAGATCTTGCCCAGTGTCCTGTGGCCATAGTGTTTGGTGTACTGCCCCCTGCAGGTTAAGACTTCCTCTGTGTACAGAAGGATTCCAAGAAGCGGGGGGGGGGGGGGGGGGGGGGGGGGGGGGGGGGGGGGGGGGGGGGGGGGGGGGGGGGGGGGGGGGGGGGGGGGGTCCTTTGAGCTGTTCCTCCACAGCCACCAGTCACCTCCTCGTTTGCACTAAGGTGGCTTTTTATATAGCAGTCGGCACTGCTCCCAGCTCTCATGAACACTAGATGAAGGCCAGCAGAGAAGACATTTCAGGTGAGTGGGGACGCCTTTTGTGTCCGAGGACCCAGCCAGGACTGGCTTCAAGGCCAATGACCTGTGTAGTCACACACAGCCCCACACTTAGGGGGGCCTTTTGCTTGTTTTAACTCTGTACTGCCACCATCTTCAATTCTTCCTTTTTGAGCAAGATGTCCTGCCTGCATTTCCATCGTGCACTAAGACCCACAAACTTAAAGAAACCAGTCCTGTTCCGGAGTGCTGCTGCAGCCCACACTTGGCCTTTAAAAATGTTACAATCTTAGATCACTGGGTTTTCCTTCTCTGCTTGGATGGCAGCCACATTTTCCCCAGGTCCTGCCAAAGAGAAGACTGCCCTGTCTCTCCTGGAGTGGCTTGTCCCCTCATTCAGTGTCCATGATTCTATTACAGCCTCATAGGCTCAAAAGTACTACATTGTGTGTATCAACCAGCTGTTTCTTGTTAGGGTGGGAGACACATTCTTTGCAGCTGGTTACATCCTCAGTTCAAGTCCCAAACTGCTGTGCATTTAGAACTTATTTTTAGGACCTCATTTTCAGTGAGTAGAACAATGAACGAAGGCTAATCTCCCCCCTACGACCCTTTTAAAGGGGAATGTCATATTCTTTTACAGTTTCCTTCAGAAAAAGATAACTTTATGCTTTTTGTTTTCTTTTCTACCCAAACAAAATACCTCTCTGTGTCACTGTCATAGAACAATCTAAAATGACATGTTTTGATAAGAGGTAGCTTATTGTATTATTAAACTCAATGAGCGTATCTCCCACATCAGTTCGTTACAGTGAGGAGTTTACAAGGCAAGCATGAGCGGAGAAGCATAAACACGATTACGGGAAGTTCTCTGATATATGTGGCTTGTGTGCTAGAGGCGTACAGGCTATTCCTCCACCGACTGTTCCCCGTCCAATTATTTTGAAGCATATTTTGACCATAATTCATATCATATTGTAGTATGTATCTTTACAGAAAAGGATTCACTCTTTCCCCCTATTTCTCCCTTTCGCCCTCTCTCCTTCTCTCCTCCCCTTTCTCCCTCTCTTCCCTTCCCCCCTCCCCATCTCCCCCTTTCCCATCTCCTTCCCTCTCTCTCTCTCTCCTAACCACAATACACAATCATTACACCTAGAAAACATAATTTCCTTAATTATGTTTCTAATTTTTCCAACTCATTGCAAGAGGGCCACAGTATAAAAGACTAGTATTATTAACCAAGAATCTAAAGATTTAAGGCAGTGGTCCCCAACCTTTTTTGGGCCACGGACCGGTTTAATGTCAGAAAATATTTTCATGGACCGGCCCTTAGGGTGGGACGGATAAATGTATCACGTGACCGAGACAAGCATCAAGAGTGAGTCTTAGACGGATGTAACAGAGGGAATCTGGTCATTTTTTAAAAGTAAAACATTGTTCAGACTTAAATATATATAAAACGGAAATAATGTAAGTTATTTATTCTTTCTCTGCAGACTGGTACCAAATGGCCCACGGACCAGTACCGGTCTGCGGCCTGGGGGTTGGGGACCACTGATTTAAGGCATATGTAGACATCCTTCCCCTAAACTCAGAGGAAGGATTACCTTTTGTAACCAAGGAAGCAATTGACCATCTTTATATTTTTAGCCTTTTAGGGGTACATGCGACTGATCGTGTTTTTTCTTTGTGTTAAAGAAAAAGGTTTTGCCATGGAAAGGAATAGCCCTAATGATTTTTGTCTTAGACGTTGGTTGGCGGGGGAGGGGGGTTATTTCATGGATTTTAGGAACTATTTGTTAATTACTGACATTTTGGCTTCTGAAAAGATAACTTTTTAATGGGAATTCTTTCTGTACTCGGTATCCATGGTAATGAATGGATGGATAACTGAAAACAGAGCCTGTGAAAGTCTGTGGCCAGAACAGGTACAGATGAACATGTTTCTCCTTTCACTTTTGCATTTCCATTTGCATTTGAGTCTATTTCAAAGAATAATGGAAGCCTACTGAATCTTTGAGAGGAATTCTATGACTCAGAGCTGTAACAGCTAGAGAAACTGAAGCACCTGCCCAGGAAAGTAAAAGTCATTCTTAAGGACATCTTTACATTGTTGGGGAAATGCCCTGGGTATTTCTGGTGCTAGTTGCTTATTGCCACATAACAGTTTTTCCCATTTTAGCTTAGGACGACACTTACTACCGCCCTCTGTGCCTATAGGTCAGGAATCCAGGGCCGGTGGTCCTGGCTCAAGGTCTCTCATTAGGTTGCAGTCAAGGTGCTGACTAGGCCTGTAGTCTCTAGATATGATTGGGGCTGGAGGGTTAATTCCAAGTCACTATTGGCAGGAGGCCTCATTTCCTGGACACATGGTCCTCTGCACTGAGGTGCTAACAACATGGTCTCCATCAAAGTAACTGATGAGACAGGAGCAGCAGAGTGGCAGCCCTTTATGATCTCATCTAAGGAGAGACACAGCATTACAGCATGCTCTGGAACGACATCTCAACGGCATCGTTCCGTTACAGTGCTGATGGTCAAGAACAAACTGACGCCCAGCCAGGGCCACTGTTTGGGTGGAGTCTGCACGTTCTCCCCATGTCTGCGTGAGTTTGCTCTGGGCGCTCCTGTTGCCTTCCACGCCCCAAGCTTGTGCGTGTTAGGTTGATTGCGTGTCTAAATTGTCCCAGTCTGAGAGAGTGTCCTGTCCAGGATTGGGTCCCGCCTTGCTCCCTGAGCTGCTAGGATAGCGGGCCACCCACCACCCTGAGTTGCAACAAGCAGATTGAAAAATAATTATTTCTATTAATCTTTCTTAAATGTATCTATAGCTCACTTTTTTTTTTAGAGAGAGGAAGAGGGGAGAGAGAGAAAGAACCCTTGATTTGTCGTTATACCTGTGCGTGCCATCATTGTGCGAACACCACAGAGGGAGCTTACACAAACCTAGATGGTGTACAGCCCAGTGCACACGCAGGCTGTGTGATGTGGCCTATTGCTCTTGGGCTACAAACCCATACAGCATGTTACTGTGCTGACTGCTGGAGGCAGTTATAATACAGTGGTAACTATTTGTGTCTTTTAAAATATCTAAACACAGTTAAAGTACAGTAAAAATGGCATAAAAGATAAAGATGGTACAGCTGTATAGGGCCCTTACCATGAGTGGAGCTTGCAGGACTGGAAGTTGCCCAGTGAGTGAGTGGTCAGTGAATATGAAGGCCTGGAGCATTCCTGTCCACTGCTGTACAGTTTCTTCTAATACTTTCTTAGATTTGGGGGACAGTTCATTTTTTTCTTTTCTTCTTTTTTTTTAATGAGAGGAGATGAGAAAGGAGAGAGATGCATCAACTCGTAGTTGTGCCACTAGTTGTTCATTGATTGCTTCTCACATGCGCCTTGACTGAGGTACTCAGACCGAGCCAGTGACCCCCTTGCTCAAGCCAACGACCTTTGCGCTCAAGCCAGAGACCATGGGATCCTGTTTATGATCCCATGCTCAAGCCAGCAACCTCGTGGCTTGAACCGGGGACGTCAGCATACCAGGTCAACGTTTTTTCTACTGTGCCACCACCGGTGAAGCAATTTGTGGGGGGTTTTGTTTTGTTTTGAGAGAGAGGCAGGGAGAGACGGGAACATCAAGCTGCTCCTCTCTGTGCCCTGACTGAAAAATCAAACCGCAACCTCTGTGCTCAGGGATGATGCTCCAACTGAGCTATCCAGCCAGGGCTTAACTTTTTTACTCATTGATGGTGACATTAGGGAGAGAGAGAGGAGGGGGAAGGGAAAGATCCATTTGTTGTTCCACTCAGTCGTTCATTCATTGGTTGCTACCCATGTGTGCCCTGACCAGGGATCGAACCCCCAACCTTGCTGTTTCGGGATGACACTCAACCGACTGAGCTAACCAGACAGGGCCTGAAGCCATTTTTTAATTTTGGCATCATTTGCCAGCTGAAGAATCTGGGAATCTTCCAAACCAGTGAGCCCTGGTTTCTTTTTTAAGTCCTTTCTCTAGCTTATCTCTTGCCTTACATTTTACTATAAGGAGCAAGAAACAGGTAGTATTTTCCGTATTCTTGTTGGAAATATACTTAGCTAGATCACTTAATTCAGCGGTAGTCAACCTGGTCCCTACCACCCACTAGTGGGAATTCCAGCTTCATGGTGGGTGGTAGCGGAGCAACCAAAGTATAAATAAAAAGATAGATTTAACTATAGTAAGTTGTTTTATAAAGAGTTATTCTGGGCCCTGGCCGGTTGGCTCAGTGGTAGAGTGTCGGCCTGGCATGCAGGAGTCCCGGGTTTGATTCCCGGCCAGGGCACATAGGAGAAGCGCCCATTTGCTTCTCCACACCCCCCCCCTCCTTCCTCTCTGTCTCTCTCTTCCCCTCCCACAGCCAAGGCTCCATTGGAGCAAAGATGGCCCGGGCGCTGGGGATGGCTCCTTGGCCTCTGCCCCAGGCGCTAGAGTGGCTCTGGTCGCAGCAGAGCAACACCCCAGAGGGGCAGAGCATCGCCCCCTGGTGGGCAGAGCGTCGCCCCCTGGTGGGCGTGCCGGGTGGATCCCGGTCGGGCGCATGCGGGAGTCTGTCTCTCCCCATTTCCAGCTTCAGAAAAATACAAAAAAAAAAAATTTATAAAGTAAAGTTACTTCCCTACTTTATAAATCACCATGTGGAACCGGTGGGCAGTTAGAAAATTTTACTACTAACAGAGATACAAAAGTGGGCGATAGGTATAAAAAGGTAGACTACCCCTGGCTTAATTCATTAGCTATATTTTCCACTTCCCACACAACTGCCAGTGATAGTGTTGCTATACCTCCTACCACTGCGTAACAAGGACCTTCCTCCACTTCCCAGTAATATTTACCTCGGTTCTCTGCAAGTCCTCACCTGCAGTCATTTTTTAATTGAATTTATTGGGGTGACATTGGTTAATAAGATGATGCGGGTTTCAGGTGTACAAGTCTACGATACATCATCTTGTAGTCTTATATTTATGAGCCTTTTATCAACAATTTTAAGGCACTTTATACTTTTACTTACACTCTCCTCAAAGCCACTCCCATATTTTAAGTTTTTTGTTAGGCTGCTCCTCACAAGTTCTAAATTTATATGGTCTGTATTTCTCCATAACAATGAAGTCAA
Source organism: Saccopteryx leptura (assembly GCF_036850995.1). Taxonomy (NCBI): domain Eukaryota; kingdom Metazoa; phylum Chordata; class Mammalia; order Chiroptera; family Emballonuridae; genus Saccopteryx; species Saccopteryx leptura. Next base: position 23,572,522 of record NC_089506.1, on the reverse strand, counting down.
TACTTAGCAGCTTAAAACATTTATTTTTATTTTAAAAAAGTTTTCCATTGATTTGAGAGAGCTGAAGGGAGGGGCGGAAGGGAGAGAGCGAGAGAGCTAAAGAAACGCCAACTCCTTGTTCGACTTAGTTGTGTACTCATTGGGTGCTTCTTATATGTACCCTGACCAGGACCGAGCCCAGGACCTCGGCACACCAGGTCGATGCTTTATCCACCGAGCCACTGGCCAGAGCAACACACTTTTATTTCACAAATCATCAGGGTCAAGAACTTGAGAGCATCATGGCTAGGTGGTTCTGGCGCAGGCTTCTCATGACATTGCGATCAAATTGTTGGCCAGAGCTGCAGTTTTTGGCCTCGCGGGGGCTGGAAGTCTAGCTCCAAGCCTCCTCAGGTTGCTGTTCACAGCTCCTTGTCACGTGGCTTCCCTATCCCTACCCCTCTACCCAGAGGCGGATTAAGGTCGGCTGAGGCCCCGGGCGCAGAAGAAAATATTGAGCTCCTTAAAGAAAAGAGAAAGACAGGAAAAATAAAAATACAACCATATTTTTAAATAAATAAAAAATATTATGTACTATTAATGTTAAAATTGCACATACGAAACTAAACGTGGTGTCATTAGAAAGAAGTGTAAAGTTGGGGTTTGCACAGCCCTTCAGAGGTCAGGGCCCAGGGTGTGTGCCTGGTGTGCCCGCTGTTAAATTCGCCTCTGCCTCTACCCCTGCCATGTTGGGTAAGTGGCCCAGGAAAGTACCAAGGTAGAAGTCTTTTATAATATAATCTCAGGGCCCTGGCCGGTTGGCTCAGTGGTAGAGCGTTGGCCTGGCGTGCAGAAGTCTCGGGTTCGATTCCCGGCCAGGGCACACAGGAGAAGCGCCCATCTGCTTCTCCACCCCTCCCCCTCTCCTTCCTCTCTGTCTCTCTCTTCCCCTCCTGCAGCAAGGCTCCATTGGAGCAAAGATGGCCTGGGCGATGGGGATGGCTCCTTGGCCTCTGCCCCAGACGCTAGAGTGGCTCTGGTCACGACAGAGCGGCACCCCAGAGGGGCAGAGCATCGCCCCCTGGTGGGCAGAGCGTCACCCCCTGGTGGGCGTGCCGGGTGGATCCCAGTCGGGCGCATGCGGGAGTCTGTCTGACTGTCTCTCCCCGTTTCCAGCTTCAGAAAAATACAAATATATATATATATAATATAATCTCAGAATATATATATACAAAAATATATATATATATAATATAATCTCAGAAGTGATACACAGGTCACTTGTTTTTTAGTGAGAGAAACAGGGACAGATAGGAACAGACAGACAGGAAGAAGAGAGATGAGAAGCATCAATTCTTTGTTGCAGTACCTTAGTTGTTCAGTGATTACTTTCTCATATGTGCCTTGACTGGGGGTCTGTAGCAGAGCGAGTGACCCATTGCTCAAGCCAGCAACCTTGGGCTCAAGCCAGTGACCTTCGGACTCAAGCCAGCAATCATGGGGTCATGTCTATGATGCCACACTCAAGTCAGCAACCCCGTGCTCAAGCTGGTGAGCCCATACTCTATCAGGCGTCCCCAAACTACGGCCCGCGGGCCGCAATGCGGCCCCCTGAGGCCATTTATCCAGCTCCCGCCGCACTTCCAGAAGGGGCAACTCTCTCATTGGTGGTCAGTGAGAGGAGCACTGTATGTGGCGGCCCTCAAAACAGTCTGAGGGACAGTGAACTGACCCCCTGTGTAAAAAGTTTGGGGACCCCTGCTAGCTGGATGACCCATGCCCAAGCCGGTGACCTCAGGGTTTCGAACCTGGTTCCTCTGTGTCCCAGTCCAATGGTCAAGCAAAATACTTTTATAATTTATAATCAAAATTTTTTGTCATTTTTTTATGTGGGATATTCCAGAAACAAAGTTAATGATTAAGACAACTTATTCATTTTCAAACATGTATTAAGCATCTACTATATACTAGATACTTCTGCTTTTAAGGAGTTATGTATTAGGGAAAACAAAAGTAGCTATATACAGTGTGATAAATTCTATACAAGAGGCATACAGGAGCACTAAATAAAAGGCAACATACTGAGGAGTCAAGCTGACTCAAGACAGCACAGGAACAGAAAAAGGCAATGACTAGAACAAAGTTAACAGCCTTTTATGCCATATTTTGTTTTATTTTTTAAAAAATATTGGCCCATCTGACACTTTGTTACAATTTAATGCAAGGCAAAATTATATAAATCTCAAACATTAGTTAAGATGAATACATACCTATCAAAAAGAACTTTAAAGCTATACGGAGCTTGGAATATTCATTTAAAGTTTTTAATTTCTAGATATACAGCAGAATAAACATTCCCACTTAAAGACTGTGAAGAGTTCACTGAACTGGGAAGTATCATGTGATTAAGATGGACTGAAGAGGCAGAAGCCAAAGTCATGTGGCTTGTTTTTCAACATACCAATAAATGATATCAGCTAGGAAACAAATAAATTACTGAGTGCTACCATATACATTTTTACCTAGTTCTCATCGGGTACATTATAAAATGGCACATTTCAAAAATTATTATTTTTTTGAGAGCACGCCTTTGTGTCCATATATTCCCGTGGATATCAGCATTGAAGTGTTTACTGCCTTGAGCTCAGTCATGGTATGACATGATTTTAATGGCAGTCCTTTATTGTTCTGTAAGGTCATGACAGAACTGATTTTATGTAGAACAGGTGGTTCTTGTTTCTAGCTGCCTGGCTCTTTTTCTTCCACGTTGAGGACAGTATCCACAGTTATTCCTACGTCCTGAAGTGACCTGCCTCCCTCTGCTCGCAGTGGCCCTCTGGGAAAGGAAGTAGAAAGGCTGTACAGGGATGTGTGGTACCCAATTTTCATCATCCAGTCAAACAGAACCTAAAAGGTAAGAAGCATCGTTGTCAATACTGTCCAGACTGTGTCCCTCAGGGTCACCAAGATATTTTACATTCCGTTCATTGTTAAACGTGCCCCTATGAATAAAACAGAACTTTTACACCTTTCAAAGGAACTTATGGAATGCAAAGAAAAATAGCACGCCAAGGATTTTAATATGTGAATAACCTCGAACACATTTTATTTAAGACTTAGGGACTACTGGCAACCACAGTCAGCAAAGACATTTAACAATGAATAAAGCCTCAACCATAGGGAAGGGAAAGATTATTCAATAAAAAGATTGAGAACAAAAGGTTAACATTCAGGGAAAAAAGGATTTTGATCATAAATCTCAGCCACATGAAAATCATGCAGGAACTGATAGATAATGGGAACAAAGTTCATACCGGCGGCTCTGAAAGCATCTGACCCACCAACTGTGAAATGTCATTATAACAAAAAACCCAACAAATAAGAAATGAGTAGAAAAACTTAAAAAAATGTGTAGAAATCACAGTTCAGAAGGATCCAGCATGCCTAAGTGCCTAAATTTCTGCAATGCAGAACACGCAGAAGTGCCCTTTACCCTCAACACGGAGTGCCCGGAGTGGCCAGTCCCAGACAGCAGTGTGAGAATACCTCTCCCACCGCACGGGAACAGACTCGCCAAATTCAATGAAAATATTCCTCAAAAGAGGAGTTTCCTCACCTGTGAACTGCAAGACTTAGAAAACCTTCTCCTCAGGACACTTCCTTGCGGACACCGGAGAGCAACAGTGACGACCTGGGGAGCGAGCACATGCAGGTGAGAACCGCAGTCCACCGCCCTCCCAGTTTCCACATGGGAGCAGCAGTGAGTACGAAAGCTCACGTGGGTTCTGCAGGAACTTAGCTCTGAGAGAGCACGTCAACAGAAAGGTCCAGATAATCACTCTCCCCCCAGAAATAATTCTTCTGGAACTGAAAAACACCTTGCTGCTGACTGCGGAGCTAGGTGACAGAGCCTTCCAGAGAGGCCACCAGAGACTCGGCGGTGCCGTCTGCCCCGAGGGCACCGGAGACTCTGCCCCGAGGGCACCGGAGACTCAGCAGTGCCGTCTGCGCCCCGAGGGCACCAGAGACTCAGCAGTGCCGTCTGCCCCGAGGACACCAGAGACTCGGCGGTGCCGTCCGCCGGAGGGCACCGGAGACTCGGCGGTGCCGTCTGCCCCGAGGACACCAGAGACTCGGCGGTGCCGTCTGCCCCGAGGACACCAGAGACTCGGCGGTGCCGTCTGCCCCGAGGACACCAGAGACTCGGCGGTGCCGTCTGCCCCGAGGACACCAGAGACTCGGCGGTGCCGTCTGCCCCGAGGACACCAGAGACTCGGAGGTGCCGTCTGCCCCGAGGACACCAGAGACTCGGCGGTGCCGTCTGCCCCGAGGACACCAGAGACTCGGCGGTGCCGTCTGCCCCGAGGACACCAGAGACTCCGCGGTGCCGTCTGCCCCGAGGGCACCAGAGACTCGGCGGTGCCGTCTGCCCCGAGGGCACCAGAGACTCGGCGGTGCCGTCTGCCCCGAGGGCACCGGAGACTCTGCCCCGAGGGCACCGGAGACTCAGCAGTGCCGTCTGCGCCCCGAGGGCACCAGAGACTCGGCAGTGCTGTCTGCCGATGACATGCAGACTGCAGTCCGGCTTCCAAAGCAGCCTCCCAAACCAGGCAGGCCCAGGGCCCACTCCGAGCCTGCAGACAAGAGAAACACCAGAGTGGGAGAAAACTAAGGTGCCCGCCCACCCTCCCCCTTCCTCTCTGTCTCTCTCTTCCCCTCCCGCAGCCAAGGCTCCATTGGAGCAAGGATGGCCCGGGCGCTGGGGATGGCTCCTTGGCCTCTGCCCCAGGCACTAGAGTGGCTCTGGTCGCGGCAGAGCATCGCCCCCTGGTGGGCGTGCCGGGTGGATCCCGGTCGGGGGCATGCGGGAGTCTGTCTGTCTCTCCTCGTTTCCAGCTTCAGAAAAAAAAAAAGTTGCTTATAACAATTAATACAATAGATATGGTGCATATATTTTACATGTGATTCTCAGGTATAATAATTTACCATAATTTTGTTTGTTTTATTCACCAAAAACAGAACTAAGAGCAGGGAGAAGAAAAGAAGGATGCTCTTGCTTATAGAGTGACTCGGGGGGGGGAGTACTGGCTGTAAGCAGGAGGCCTGGGCTCTCCCGGCAGGCGCCTTGGGGGCTCTTCCTACTTGTGGCTTCGGCTTCGAGTGAAGAGTTACTTGGATTCATCCCAGCTCTAAAATCCTGTCACTCTGACATACACTTTAGTTAGTGTAGTACTGGAAAGTGTAGAGAAGAAACCAAAACGGAATGACTATAACTCAGAGAGGAGAGCAACTGCCTCTGTGGCAGAGGTTTCTCAGCCTTTACAGGGTGACAGACCTAAGACCGGGAAGAAAAACGCTGTCCTTTGACATATTTTTTACACAAAAAATACAATTTAAAAGGATTCACTGACAATGTGAGGTCTATAGTCCGTGCACATCTGGTGACAAGCTGCTGTTCTGTAGAGTTAATGTCATGTGTTTTACAGCCAGAGTAAACTCATAAAAGGTGCTCCTTGTCAAGCCTGAGCTATATTTAAATACTCTTATATTATAAATTGTTGTCACGGAGACCAACCCAGAGCTTGACAAGAAGTGAGAATGAAGAAGTGTCAGGACAGATATCTCATAGGCCTGAATTTATCATGTAATATGGAGAGGAATTTGAAGTTTAAAAAAACAAAACAACAACAAAAAACATTGTATTTCTCCTCTGTTGTCCAAAGTTTTATTTTATTTTATTTTTAAAGATTTTATTTATTTATTTTAGAGAGAGGAGAGAGAGACAGAGAGAGAAGGGAGGGAGGAGCAGAAAGCATCAACTCCCATATGTGCCTTGACAAGGGAAGCCCAGGATTTTGAACCAGTGACCTCAGTGTTCCAGGTCGACGCTTTTACCCGCTACGCCACCACAGGTCAGGCTGATGTCCAAAGTTTTAAATGCTACAAATGTGTTGACAAAAATGAGATACCCCCAATGGCTTTTGTGGCTGTCTCAAAAATGGTTTTTAAGGAGTATAATAGTCACTGAGCCCCAGTTAATGGAAAACCATCAGAGCTCTCCTTTGCCTAAATGACAATGGCTTTAAAGATGCGTGCTCCCTGCTCCTGGGCACTGGAGACGGGTGTAAAACTAAGCTGGACAGCAGCAAGAAGGCAGGAAGCAGCTCACGCAGAGGGTTCAGTCTGACCCTGCCCCCCAGACAGCAAACCATCCTTCCATCACATCTACAAAGAAGCTGCATTCTTCCTTTTCTCTTTTCTAAGTGGAAAACTGCAATTGGAGGTCATCTGCCTATTTTGATTCTATTTTAATAAGTAACTCATTTGCTGACCTGAAATTTTGGAATAGCCCATGTATTCTTTTTCTTTTAATTGAATTTATTGTGGTGACACTGGTTAATAAAATTATACAGGTTTCAGATGTACAATTCTATACAACTCATGTATTCCATCTCTGCCTGATTCGGTAGGAAGGTTCTCAGCTCTAAAAAACACACTCAGCAGACATCAGGCTTCCAAAACAGGGCTGGCGCTCAAGGGTTTGATATTATACCATTTTCAGAACAAGACCTAATTACAGCGCAGTCACATTAACACTTACCCTATATTTACTTTTAAAACCCAAATTAGATACAACACACTTGATATTAAAGGAGACACAAAATATATTTAATTTTCACACAAAATAAGCTTACTTCTTCAGCTGTTTCAGGAGGTTCTTCAGGCAAATCTGGAACCTAAAGAAAAGGATTCGTAAAAGGAATGTAAACATTTTGAAGAAGAAAACAATATTCTCAACAAGAAGAGTCCCTTTCAATAGAGTTTAGCTACACCTAAGCTTAATGAAATCTGCGCATTTCATAGACACATGTAGGTTTACAATAAGGATGACAGGTCAATTAAACATTTTTGGGTAAGCAACTTTGTGCTAACAAAAGATGATAAACATAGAATGTTAGATGACAGCTAGTAATCTGTACACATTTAAAGAATTTGTTGCCTGACCAGGCGGTGGCGCAGTGGATGGAGCGTCGGACTGGGATGCGGAGGACCCAGGTTCGAGACCCTGAGGTCGCCAGCTTGTGTGAGGGCTCATCTGGTTTGAGGAAAAGCCCACCAGCTTGAACCCAGGGTCGCTGGCTCCGGTGGGGGGGTTACTCAGTCTGCTGAAGGCCCGCGTTCAGGGCACGTGTGAGAGGGCAATCGATGAACAACTAAGATGTTGCAACGCGCAATGAAGGACTAATGATTGATGCTTCTCATCTCTCTCCGTTCCTGTCTGTCTGTTCCTGTCTATCTCTCTCTCTGACTCACTCTCTGTCTCTGTATAAAAAAAAGAAAAAAAAAAAAAGAAAAAAAGAATTTGTTTTTATGATGTTCCAAGATACTATATAAAATGTACAATTTAAAGAAACAGGATAAATAGTACGTTCAGTAAGGCCCCAAAATTACTTAGGTTCGTGAATATATACATGTTGAGATGAGTGCGTATTTTTCTTCCCTAACAATTCCCTGAACAGGTTAACAATGATTCGCTTCGGTGGCTTCCACGTTTATTCAGAGCTTCCCTACTTCTGTTACTCTAGTAAAAAACCTGATGGTCAAACCATTTTCTCTCATTAAAATACCTGTTACCAACAATTACACCTCTGGGGACCCTTTTTATCTTTTAATACCAGACACTCCACGTTTTAGAATATTTTATCTAACAAACATTAATTGCATTTATTAAATATACCCGTGTGCTTTCTTTTGGTCCACCCAAATTGACCGTCGGCATTAAATAATCCATGCTATTAACAAAAAGCAAAGAATCTTGAATTTTTAATTAGTCCATATAGGTCATTAGATCTTCTCGGAATGTTAGAAACAGTTCAGTGGCCTGATTCTCAGCCTCAAGCTCCATTAAGGAACTAGGAAAGCTCAGACTGTGAAACAGTACACTAGAAAGCACTTTCACGGCCTAGACAGATAACCGCCCAGCTCTCCCCAAGAGTCTGTACAAACAGACTTATTTCTAAACTTTGCTAGCTCCCAAGTTTTACTTACGGATTAAAAATTTGAAAGGAAAGAAGCAATAATAAACCTGGGCATTGTTTCAGAGTGAATGGTCACTAACCCATTCTCTAGAAGGGCCACTGAGGAAAATGATACACTCGTGTTAATATTAGCCACTCCCTGAATATGTATTAGCTCCCATAGGAATGTTTCCTTAGTAAACATGGTATTTGTTTCTACATAGTCAAACTACTTCCTCAAAGAGAACTGAGTATTTTCTAAACCTATTACCATTTATCTTTATAGCTTCCCAGTTTGATTCAGAACATTAATATTAAGCGGGAAAAGTGACTTAATGAACGCAGTCACTCTGTAAGGTAGCGGCAGGAAGACAACTGGATTAAAAGCCCCTGCTCCTTCCCTGGGTAGACACCTCCCCACAGAACGGTGTTCCTGTTGCAGTGACACGATGCGGTGAGCAGGCAGAAGCAACCAACCTTCTTCGGGGGCTGGGCGGCAGGTGGTGAAGCTTGGGTTGACGATGTAGGCAAGTTCCGCCTCTGTGCTGCTTCTCGGCTTGGTGTTGCAAAAGATGTCTGATTCTCAGTTTCAAGCACCAAATTTTCATCACCCTGGTCAGAAACGGTAGACAATTTCAAAAGAGATGCTTTTTATCAACTTTATTCACAATGGCTACTTCTTTTACCCTGATGGCATTTCAGTAAAAAATATAATTAAGTCATTATAAAACCCAGAAAATTAAAGCATTATCTCCTTAGATAGGAAAACATGGAGTCTAACATCTTGTAGACACTACCCTTATCCAGCTGTGGGGTTCTGACAGATAGAAGGCTGACCCCCAAGTTTTTAGTAGGGTTGAAGAAAGAAGAAAACCGGGATGCTACCCCTTTCCTCCTTTCAGTAAAGGAAGCACGGCAGTGCCAGGAAGTATGCAGTAAAGCAGGGGTCCCCAAACTACGGCCCGCGGGCCACATGCGGCCCCCTGAGGCCATTTATCCGGCCCCCGCCACACTTCCGGAAGGGGCACCTCTTTCATTGATGGTCAGTGAGAGGAGCATAGTTCCCATTGAAATACTGGTCAGTTTGTTCATTTAAATTTACTTGTTCTTTATTTTAAATATTGTATTTGCTCCCATTTTGTTTTTTTACTTTAAAATAAGATTTGTGCAGTGTGCATAGGGATTTGTTCATAGTTTTTTTTATAGTCCGGCCCTCCAACGGTCTGAGGGACAGTGAACTGGCCCCCTGTGTAAAAAGTTTGGGGACCCCTGCCATAAAGGGCTGTGAAAATAGAACACAGACGAGTAAAAACACGTCTCTGTGTGACCATACGAAACTTCCACAGCTGAATGGGGCCCTAGTATCTCGTTACATAGAAACAAATTTCAGTTCTCAAATTCAAACTTTGAGCTTCCACTTGAACTAATCACTTTAGAAGGCAAAGGATTTTATTCCAGAAATCACAATGATTATTTTTATTAATATTATCTATTAAGACTTTCCTTAGCAAAATAATTTGCTTGTGTCAAATTCTCAGCTACATACTCATTAGTCCACTAATGCCTTTCTTTCATATCTACTGACCTCCTTAAAGTTCCATCAGACTAAAAGGGCCACCACTTTGGCGGGCAGTGTCCCCATTCTCTTATCCTAAGAGAAGTTGGTGGAAGGAGCACAGGGAACAGAAGTCAAGAGGTCTTGATACTGAACAATGAACTGACCAAATTTCAACTGCTTCCCTGCAACTTACGGGGCTGGATCAACTGATACGCTTTTCTTTCAGCTCTAACATTCCCGTTCGCATGTTCTCTGATAGCCCAAGAGCCCAGTCATAACAACACCAAAGGTCTACCCTGTCCAGCTTTTTGTTGTCCCCACTAATTCGGTTAAGAGATATACTAGTACAGTAGTACCGTAAAGTACAGCCTAAAAGCAACGGGCAGAATGACTAATTCACATTGTGACCATTTCAGAAAGAGAGAGCACAGGCTCAAATCAAGCTATCCACGTCTAACACCACAACGCTGAGCAGAAGACAAACTCTCCTCAGAAGTGAAATCACAACATAGAGCAGTTGCATTCTGTGTTGCCGTCTTTCACATTACTTTTATCACCCACTCTTGATCGTTCAATGACATATTGACCGTTGCAAAATGAAAACTGATTCTGCTTCACTAGCAGAATCCTATTCACCATTACTGAATCCTTTTCTTTACAAGATGGTGAAAGGTACAGTATGAACAAAGCAAATGAGTTTGGGGACAGAAATAATCTTATCCTCTGTTATTCTAAAACTTAATTCCTTTATGATTATCCTTTTTCCTCTATAAGAAAAAAAATCGTAAATTTCCATTAGCAAATGAAAAAATTCATACTCAAGGCCAGAGGAAAAAAAAGTCAAAGGTTAATTTGGCTTCACAGAAACAGAGCCAAACAAATGAATATAATGTGACCTTATAAAACCTTGGAGGTCTTTCTTGAGGAAAAATCTGATTTTGTTTATATAAAACACAGTGATTGAGTCAACTATTTTCTTAAAGGTTACTGTATGTTAGGGCTTTCTGAGGCTCTAAGTTAAATGGTCTTAGGTACTTAACCATTTGACACACAAATATGCTGAATAAAAATTGATATACAATCATTAATAAAGACTCCTTATAAAGGCTGTATTAGCCGTTTAACATCATTTGCAATTTTAAAAAGTCAACATATGTAAAACAAATCATAATAGAATTCAATATACAAAATAAAATCTATTCTAACCCCGAGTTTATGACCATTGCTTAACTTCCACGTTTCACCCGTCATTTGATAAAAGCGCTCTTCCAGCTTTCTCAATTTCATTTCCTGGTGAGGTTTCAGAACATTCTCTATGTATTTGCTGACCTGTTCAAAAAAATATTAGGTGTTATTACTATACATTAACATTTCTAAGGATTTACACTGTCTATAAAAGTTGTCAGTAAGAACTAGGTAAAAAATTATATTTTCATACTAACTCAGTTTTGCCAAAAATAACAAAATAATAAATAAAATAATAATAATGGCCCTGGCCAGTTGGCTCCGTGGTAGAGCATTAGCCTGACATGTGGATGTCCCTGGTTTGATTCCCAGTCAGGGCACACAAGAGAAGTGACCATCTGCTTCTCTACACCTCTCATTTCCCTTTCTCTCTTTCTCTCCCTCTCTTCTCCTCCTGCAGCCATGGCTCAACTGGTTCAGCCCATTGGCCCCAGGAGCTGAGGATGGCTCCATGGAGCCTCTACCTCAGGTGCTAAAAATAGCTCAGTTGCGAGCATGGCCCCAGATGGGTGGATCCTGGTCAGGGCACTGTGGGCGTCTGTCTCTCTATCTCCCCTCCTCTCACTTGGAAAATAAGAAAATAATAATATCAGAAATGAATGTGGGAATATTACTACCAACCTTACAGAGATGAAAAGAATATAAGAGAATACTTAGACAACCAAATTCCTAGAAATACACAAATTACTGAAACTGACTCAAGAAGAAATAGGACAGACCTAAGAAGAGATGGAATCAATAATTGAAAACAAACAGAAAGAAGTCCAGGACTAGATGCATTCACTGGTGAATGCTACCGAACCCTCAAGGAAGAGTTAACACTAACAGCACTATTCACAATAGCAAAAAGGTGGAACTAACCTAAATGTCCATCAGTGAATGGATGGATAATCAAATTTTGATAGTCCCATGCAACGGAATATCACTTGTCCCTATAAAGAAATGATACATGCTACAGGGATGAACCCCAGAAAATATTATGCTAAGTGAAAGAAGCCAGGCACAAAGGTCATATTATATTGATAGATTCCATTTGTATGAAATATCCAAAATAGATGAATCCATGCAAACAGAAAGCAGACCGGTGGCTGCCAGAGGAGGGAGGAACGAGGCAGTAACTGTTTAGTGGGTATGAGGTTTCTTTTTCTTTTGACAGTACAGAGGCCTTTTATTTCCTTACTCTGACCATGCCATGAATTCCCAGGGAAAGGGCTCCAGCAGCACAGGCCCCTCTCCATGGGCTCTCACAGGGTGTGCTTCTCTGGGCAGAGCAGGCCGGCACTTCAGCTGCACCCAAGTACCCCTTTCTCTTCGGCTTCCTTCTTTCTCTGATGATTTTCCTTTACGTATTTCAGGAAGCGATCACAGCTCTTAGGAGTGCTTAATAAGCTCAATACATACATTAATTCTCTTGGCAAGAATCTTGCCCTTGCCTTGTTTGCTTACAACAATGCCCACCACATGCTGGGTGGCACTGTAGACTCTTTCATTTTGCCATGGAAAACGTGTGTGGGGCATTCTGAACACTGCCCATTGCCTTGACGTCTACAATATCTCCTTTCCTGTAGATTCACATGTATTCTGCCAAAGGAACAACTCCGTGTTTTCTAAAAGGCCTTGAGAATATATAGCGGGTACCTCTCCTCTTTCCTTTTGTTAGTCATTTTGGTGAATTAACTAGAAGAGGACAGTTCCAGCCAAAAGGTGGGGTTTTCTTTAGAGGTGAAGAAAATGTTTTGGAACTAGATAGATGTAACGGTTACACAATATTGTGAATGTTCTAAAAATGCCACTGAATTGTACGTTTTAAAATGGTTAATGTCATGTGAATTTGGCCTCAATAAAAAAAATCTGAGCACAAACAAAAAGAGCAGCAGACCTAAATTTTAAATGCCCCAGATAGTTTTGTATTCTAAGTATATTCTCTAAAATGTATGCTTTACCTTTTCACTCTGTGTCTCTTGTTGTTTTTCTCTCACAAGTTTTTGCTTTTTCTCATTCTTTTCTTCTTCTTCTAAGACATAAGAACATAAAAGTGTTTTTTAATTCCCAAGAATCAGTAAGTTGAATGCTACTGTCTCTGAAAATAGTCTGTGGATCTTAAGATTATTTATATAAACAAGCCTTCAAAAACCAGATGTTTTTGAAATAATGAAATGAGATACATGTAGACAGTTGAGACTAAGAAATCTGCAAGTAAAATCAGTAAGAAGGTTTGTACTGAAACAAGAATTATAACATATATTAATATTATGTTACAGTTTTGATGGGGAGGCTTATGATGGGCCAATGATAGTAGGAAAGATAAAAAGTGTGTGACCAGGCTGATTTTTTACTCCTCTGAAGAAAGTCTGACAATAACGAGGCCCTATACATAGTCTTAATTACTTACTAGGTTCAACCTTCAGTGGTGATTATGTCTCAAAATCGTCAAACAAATACGTACCAGACTAACTTGCACTCCAAGCAACATAAAGATACAACTTAAGGTAAGAAACTGTCAGGTGCATGTTGCCCTTATTTATAAAACATAAGACTTGACTTGATAGTTTAGTAGATGCAGCAAACACCCTCCTTATATCAAAATGTGTTTACTACAGAGTTTCTAGAGAAGTTACAATGAGTTACTTTCATTTTCCAATAGAGTAATTTGAAATATAAGAGATCAAGTAATTTTCCAAAAGAAGAAAAATATCTACAATCTATGATTGGGAGGTGCTGAAACATCCACATTGTCTCTTATGTTTGGGTTGAATAGTGTAAACTTTTAGGATTAGGGTTTTATTTATAGTTAATTGAAAGGGCTATATATTTAATACTGATCATTTTCCTTTTATGTCTATTTATATTTAAATAAACAGCAAAACAAAACATAATGTCCCAAATTCACTATTAGCAATCTTATTTCCAATAGGCTATAAAAATGCAGGCATAAGTTTTAGGATTCACCTGTTCTGAAGCGAAATATATTATTGTTTCAGAAGACTTCTAATCCTGCCCCCAAAGGGTTCTGTATCACACAGGAAACGCCTTGAGAAAGACACACTGGTTGGTGGCACGTTTGCGTTACACAAGCTGCCAGGGCGACAGACTGTGCTCATCTCTGACAAGCTCTCCAATGCCTGTGCAGGTGGTCAGCCTGGCTGGCTGTGTGGAAACGGCTCACCCTGAGCCAGCACTCAGAGAGGCAGCGTTAGAAGCTTATAGAAGTATTGGCACAATGGTAGAAAAGCTGACCACAAATGGGGAATTATATCAAAGTTTACAAAAATTACTAGCTGATAAAAGGCTTCTAACACTCACAAATTTTCACTTGTCATAAAACAAAACTAAGACCGAGCACGGTTTCCAAAATTAAGAGCATCTAACTATACATAAGAGATGAATGCATAAATTAAAAATGCCAGGATGGAATGAAAATTAACTTAGGATCAAAAAACCTTTAAAGATTAATGGTAGATATATTTAACATTGTAGAACAGTTTATAAACTGTACCTATCAAACAGCAGTTAATCTGCACAAACACAATTTAAAATGAGAATTTGCAATATACCAGCTTAGAAATTATATAGTTTTGAATGTATAAGGAAAATGTATACTTTCTCATAAAAATATTGGGATTTAAGGTACATTAAAAATCATGACTAAAGTTGTGATTACCTTACTTTTATGATTACCTTGAAATAACATTGCACAAATTATTGGAAAAATGGTTCTAATTGTGAAAAGTTCTAGAATTAATAAAAGAAATAGATTTCAATAAGAAAGTATAAAAGGGTAGAATAACAATAAACTTACCTTTCAGATAAACTTGAGAAGATTTAAATGAGTTAAGCCATGAGGTAGTCACAGAAATAATTAAGGTAAGAAGAGCAAGCAGTAAGAAAATCCGGCCACACAGCAAAATTATATCTTTAATTCCTTATAAAGGAAAAAAAAATTAAAATTAAAAACACTTTTCATGATACTAACAATAAATAACACATTAGAAGATTATTTATACTAGAAAAGTCTAGTAAAAGTTAGTTATGCAACTTTCTATATTATTTTTCATATTGTCTTCTTTAGGTACCAAAATTCATCCAGTTTCTAATACCAGGACAAGTTTTCAGAAAACAATTCTAGAATATTTTTTGTCTCAGGAATGCAGGTATAATTCAAGTGACTGTCTACATTATAAATATTATAACTAATACTAATGCATAAATTGGGGTTTCCCTTCTGCCCAAAGGAGATAAAATTATCCACATATTTAGGAATTAAATGACTGTTACGGCACCATCTTTTCAAATTCCAGTTCTATCTAATTCAAATGCTAGTTCTAAGTCTAGAAACAAGAAACACCAATTTATTTCTTACAGTTAAAGTATGAAACTGTGTACTTTATTTCTCAATTCAGTCCTACACGTTCACCTAAAAAAATTCAGTGTTTGGTTTTATATTATTTTAAGAATCAAGATAAAAATTAAGCAAAAATGTGACAAGTGCCTACTTTGCTGATTGGTGAAGGAAGAGAGATATCAAGTTGGGTTAAAAATACCCTCCAGGAATTTTTAGGTTTGTTTTGTTAAATCTCAAAAATTACCAGGCAAAGATACAGAGGAACCTTTTTACCAATGTGATGGGACTGGTAGTTACTGAATTAACTAAAAATGAAAGAATTATATATACAGACAGATGTATATTTATTTATGTTTACATTTATATTTTCTGCATCACAGGCCTGCCACATCTTGCCAGCATTTTGTGTATGTGTGTGAGAAAGAGAGGCGGGGAGAGAAAGACAGAGATAGGAACATCAAGCTGTTCCTATATGTGCCCTGACCAGGGATCAAACCAGCAACTTCTGTGCTTCGGACATCGCTCCAGACAACCAAGCTACCCAGCCAGGGCAAGTACTGGTACGTATAGAAACCATTCAGTTATGGGATTTGTTCCATAATACCACTTTCTGTTCTAACAATCAAGCAATTTGCAAATGTTATATGGGAATATAAAAGAACTAATTTGTGTATATACCTTTCAGTAAAACAATTAAGTTAATTTTTTTTGTCCCTACTCTCAAGAGCCCATGTGCAGGGCACTTCAAAGGATAAATGTGAGGAACCAGCATTAAAATATTTAGCTTAAGCACAAGTAAAAACGTATTGGCAATGAAGGCTTTTACACAGTAGAAAAAGACTGGGATCTTTTTTCAACACATGTCCAATAATACAGTTTAGGTGAATAAACAGGTCTGGGAATTCCACTCCCCTTCTCCCCCTGGAAATTCAATTAGCAGCTCCAGCTAAGAGTCTTAGTATCTTTAAATACTGTTCCAAACATAACTCCTCATGCAGCTGCTGCACTGGGATGTAAGACTGGTAAAAAAGACAAACACTGCCGGTGGATAATTGCAAAACCAATTACCAAGAAAGCAAAGTAAACCATCATTTCACAACGGGAGAGAGGATTCCAGGGAAAAGGAGTTAAGTGAAAATTAAAGGAACTAGTTGGAGATGCTGTCAGGAACCCAGCTGCACTTTCAGAAATTTTGGCCTACTTTTCTCAATTTAGACATTGTTGTAAGTACTGGGAATACAAAAACAAATTAGATTAGTCTCTACCCTCAAGAAGTAAGTGTATTTCCCTTTGGTTAGAGATGACCCTGTGAACAGATCTTCTGACCTCGGTAACTACCTTCCCAATCACTACCTTCCCAGTGAGTGATTCAAATATTAGTGAAAAGTAGAAAATTCCAAATGGGCTGAGTAGAGGTGGATGCTATAAAGGCAAAGGAGCAAAGTGAATTCTGTAATAGTGCTGGGTAAATAAATGTGGTTTTTTTAGGTTTGCTCGCTTATACTGGGGAAGCACCACGTGTATATAGCCTATGGAAGGCTGTGGGTGCTTGCCCTCAGGGAGGCAGAGTGCCGGATTGCTTTCCTGCTTGGGAGGGGCCGTTGTTTGCTGGAGAAGGGTTTTTATTTACCCCTGTTTTGCAGGAGTGCAGAGAGACTGGGATTGCTGAGGTTGGTGGGGGCCTGTGAGTCCAGAGCCTCTGGGTTTTGGAACCAGAGAACCAATCGGGACATGGGAGCCCTGAGAGAAAGGGAAGTTTTCCCTCCGTTTGTTTGTCACAGTTAAGAGACTTTAATAAACGAATGGCCCTCCATTTTCTGGCTCCACTGTTCCTTTACCATCTGCCCTAATCCAATGTGAACCTGCATGGCCACGACAACAGCCACTGGCCTTACAAATAGCTAAGTGTGACTTTAACATTTCTGTGTCATTTGGATAAAGGTCTTGTTTGATTCTGATACTTCTTCACTTGATTAAGGCTTCGGGAGGGTCTTTGTAAATTTTTTTAAAGTGTGTTATTTTAAGTTCTTATTTCAAGCCTGACCAGGCGGTGGCGCAGTGGATAGAGTGTCGGACTGGGATGCAGAGGACCCAGGTTCAAGACCCCGAGGTTGCCAGCTTGAGCGCGGGCTCATCTGGTTTGAGCAAAAGCCTACCAGCTTGAACCCAGGTCGCTGGGTCCAACAAGGGGTTACTGGGTCTACTGAAGGCCCGCGGTCAAGGCACATATGAGAAAGCAATCAATGAACAACTAAGGTGTTGCAATGCACAATGAAAAACTAATAATTATGCTTCACATCTCTCTGTTCCTGTCTGTCCCTGTCTATCCCTCTCTCTGACTCACTCTCTGTCTCTGTAAAAAAAAATTAAAATAAATAAATAAATAAAATAAGTTCTTATTTCAAGCAACATGCCTGGGACTCACTTCTTAGGGGTGGCCAGGGGAAGGTGGAGAGACAGGAAATATTAAAGTTGAATTTCATCATGGTCTCTAACTTTAGAACTGGGGTCGGGAACCTATGGCTCACGAGCCAGATGTGGCTCTTTTGATGGCTACATCTGGCTCACAGAAAAATCTTTAATAAAAAAAATAATAATGTTAAAAATATAAAACAGCATGACAGGGCAGTGGCGCAGTGGATAGAGCGTTGGATTGTGATGCGGAAGACCCAGGATCAAGACCCCAAGGTCGCCAGCTTGAGTAAGGGTTCATCTGGTTTGAGCAAAAGCTCACCAGCTTGAGCCTAAGGTTGCTGGCTCGAGCAAGGAGTTACTCGGTCTGCTGAAGGCCCGTGGTCAAGGCACATATGAGAAAGCAATCAATGAACAATTAAGGTGTTGCAACGCGTAACAAAAAACTAATGACTGATGCTTCTTATCTTTCTGTTCCTGTCTGTCCCTGTCTATCCCTCTCTGTTTCTGTAAAAAAAAAAAAAAAAATACACACACACACACACACACGAAAAAACCATTTTCATGTATTACAATCCATTCATTTCCTACTGCTCATGTTCATGGTTGTAGGTGGCTGGAGCCAATCACAGCTGTCCTCTGGGACAACACCAAATTTATATTGGATAATGCATAATGTACATGGGTCATTGTGAAGTCAGGAAGTAAACTTCCCTCCTTTTAATCAAGTAGTCAGCTAGCTAATTGCAGAAACGCTTTTGACGAAGAAGATGGCTAAAAGAAAAAAAGATGAGGAGTATCGTACTTTTCAGCAGGAATGGACAGAGGAATTCACCTTTGTGGAGAGAGCAGGTTCTGCAGTGCGTGTAATATGCAATGATAAAATTGCATCGATGAAACGGTCAAATATAAAGCAGCACTTTGACACACGCCATACTATTATTTGCATCAAAATATCCAGCGGGGGACAGCAGGAAGAAAGCATGTCAAGAGCTACTGTGCAGAGTGCAAGCTAGTCAGCAGCAACTCCGTGTTTGGACCCAACAAGGTAACTGGAATTTGGCTAGCTTTGCTGGTGCTTTAGCAATTGTGAGAAACAGAAAGCCATTCACAATGGGGAGTATGCCAAAACATTCATGTCTGATGTTGCCAATGAACTTTTTGAAGACTTTTCGGATAAAGACAAGATAATCAAACGAATAAAGGACATGCCTCTGTCAGCAAGAACTGTTCATGATCGTACCATCATGATGGCAAATCGAATTGAGGCAACACAAGTGAAGGACATAAATGCAGCACCATTCTTTTCTCTGGCTTTGGATGAGTCAACAGACGTAAGCCATTTATCCCAGTTCAGCGTGATTGCAAGGTATGCATGCTGTCGGTGACACACTACGTAAGGAAAGGCTTGCTGTTTTGCCTGAGACAACAAGAGGGGAGGATTTATTCAAGTCTTTCACTGAGTTCACTAAAGAAAAAAATCTATCAATGGATAAACTTATTTCGGTGTGTACTGATGGTGCTCCGTGCATGGTGGGGAAAAACAGAGGATTCAGAGGGCGTCTTCGTGAACATGAAAAGAGGCCCATCCTAAGTTTTCACTGCATCCTACATCAGGGGTGCTTTGTGCTCAGAGGTGTGGCGAGCAGCTTGGTGAGGGGATGTCATTGGTCATTCGGGTGGTCAACTTTATTGTTGCCCGAGCTTTAAGTGATCGCCAGTTTAAAACACTGCTGGATGAAGTTGGGAATAATTATCCTGGTCTGCTTCTGCACAGCAATGTGCGTTGGTTGTCAAGAGGGAAGGTGCTCAGCCATTTCGCGGCTTGTCTGAGAGAAATCCAGACTTTTCTTGAAATGAAAAACGTCGAGCATCCTGAGTTAGCTAACGCTGAGTGGCTCCTGAAGTTCTACTATCTCGTGGATGTGAACTGAACATCTGAACCAGCTCAATGTGATAATGCAAGGCATTGGAAATACAGTCTTATCCCTTCAACAAGCAGTGTTTGCATTTGAAAACAAGCTGGAACTCTTCATCACTGACATTGAAACAGGTTGTTTAGTACACTTTGAAAAACTGGGAGAGTTTTTTTTTGTTTTTGTTTTTTGTATTTTTCTGAAGCTGGAAACGGGGAGACACAGTCAGACAGACTCCCACATGCGCCCGACCAGGATCCACCCAGCACGCCCACCTGGGGCGTCGCTCTGCCCCTCCGGGGCATCGCTCTGCCGCGACCAGAGCCACTCTAGCGCCTGAGGCAGAGGACAAGGAGCCATCCCCAGCGCCCAGGCCATCTTTGCTCCAATGGAGCCTTGGCTGCGGGAGGGGAAGAGAGAGACAGAGAGGAAGGAGGGGGGGGGTGGAGAAACAAATGGGCACTTCTCCTATGTGCCCTGGCTGGGAATCAAACCCGGGTCCCCCGCACGCCAGGCTGACGCTCTACCACTGAGCCAACCGGCCAGGGCGAAAAACTGGGAGAGTTTAAAGATGCATGCACAGCGAGTGACCCTGCTCAACACCTAGATCTCCAGCAGCTAGCGGGCTTCACATCTAATCTCCTGCAGTCATTCAAAGCACACTTTGGAGAATTTCGTGAGCACACTAGTCTTTTTTTTTTTTTTTTTATCTCCTTGGTTTCTCTTATTTCTTTTTTTTTTTTTGTGACAGAGACAGAGGAACAGACTGGGAGAGAGAGAGATGAGACGCATTAATTCTTTGTTGCGGCACCTTAGTTTCTCAGTGATTGCTTACTCACATGTGCCTTGACTGGGGGGCTACAGCAGACCGAGTGACCCCTTGCTCAAGCCAGAGACCTTCGGTTTTAAGCTGGTGAGCTTTTGCTCAAACCAGATGAACCCGCGCTCAAACTGGCGACCTCGGGGTTTCGAACGTGGGTCCTCCGAGTCCCAGTCCGACACTCTAGCCACTGCACCACCGCCTGGTCAGGCAGCACACTCGTCTTTTTAAGTTCATCACCCATCCACACGAGCATGCAGTGGACAGTGCCAACCTGAGTTACATCCCTGGTGTCTCCATCAGAGATTTTGAGCTACAAGCTGCTGACCTGAAGGCCTCAGACATGTGGGTGAATAAGTTCAAGTCACTGAATGAAGATTTGGAAAGACTTGCACAACAACAAGCAGAGTTGGCGAGCAAACACAAGTGGAAGAAATGAAAAAACTTCAACCTGCGGACCAGCTGATTGTCAAAACTTGGAATGAGCTTCCGGTCACATACCACACGCTGCAGCATGTGAGTATTGCTGTACTGACAATGTTTGGCTTTAGGTATGCATGTGAGCAGTCTTTCTCACATCTAAAGAACGTTAAGACCAACCTACAATCATGTTTAACAGATGAAAGTCTCAACGCCTGCATGAAGCTTAACCTCACCATGTATGAACCAGACTACAAAGCCATCAGCAAAACCATGCAGCACCAAAAGTCGCATTAATGGTAAAGAAGTACTTTATTCATCATTGGTTAGCAACAGCATAACAATGTTATTAAAAAGAATTCAGAGACTTATTGTACTTTAAAAGTGTTGGTCTTACATAAAATGCACACATTTACTTATATTTAGTAGGGTGTTTTTGTTGTTGTTTTTTCTTTCCTGAAGTTGGAAATGGGGAGGCAGTCAGACAGACTCCTGCATGTGCCTGACCAGGATCCACCCAGCACGCCCACCCGGGGGGCGATACTCTGCCCATCTTGGGGCGTCACTCTGCCGCAATCAGAGCCACTGTAGCGTCTGAGGCAGAGGCCACAGAGCCATCCCTCAGTGCCTGGGCAAACTTTGCTCCAATGAAGCCTTGGCTGTGGGAGGGGAAGAGAGAGATAGAAAGAAAGGAGAGGGGGAGAGGTGGAGAAGCAGATGGGCGGTTCTCCTGTGTGCCCTGGTCGGGAATCAAACCCGGGACTCCTGCACGCCAGGCTGACACTCTACACTGAGCCAACCGGCCAGGGCCTGGTGTTAAACATACTGTATGGCTCTCACGGAATTACATTTTAAAATATGTGGCATTCATGACTCTCTCAGCCAAAAAGGTTCCCGACTCCTGCTTTAGACCTAAGTGGGAGATACATAAACTTATCCCTTATATGTCCAAAACTGAACTAATTCTCCACAAGTCTGCCATTTCCTTGCAGTGTTCCTTTTATTGTTGGCACTACCAACTACAATACTTGGCGTGGTTCTACCCACTCCTAAGAATCATCCTTGAGGCCTGACCTGTGGCGGTGCAGTGGATAAAGCGACGACCTGGAAATGCTGAGGTCGCCGGTTCAAAACCCTGGGCTTGCCTGGTCAAGGCACATATGGGAGTTGATGCTTCCAGCTCCTCCTCCCCCCCTTCTCTCTCTCTCTCTCTCTCTCTGTCTCTCCCTCTCCTCTCTAAAAAAAAATGAATAAATAAAAAAAAAAAAAAGAATCATCCTTGAATCCCTCCTTCTCCTTACCCCAAACAACCCATCAACAAATCCTGTTGGTAGTACTTTGTAATATCCCACATCTGTGCCCATTTCATCTGTTATTGCTGTCCAGGCCATCATCACTATGTGCCTACTTCAAACACCTATGCAGCCCCACTGCCTCCACTCTAGCTTCTTTCCTCAACATCGAATCCGTGACCTTTTAAGCCAGTGGTTCCCAACCTTTTTCGGGCCACGGACCGGTTTAATGTCAGAAAATATTGTCACGGACCGGCCTTTAGGGTGGGACGGCTAAATGTATCACGTGACCGAGACAAGCGTCAAGAGTGAGTCTTAGACCGAAGGAACAGAGGGAATCTGGTCATTTTAAAAAAAATAAAACATCATTCAGACAAATATAAATAAAACGGAAATAATGTAAGTTATTTATTCTTTCTCTGTGGACCAGTACCAAATGACCCACGGACCACTACCGGTCTGCGGCCCGGTGGTTGGGGACCACTGTTTTAAGCCATTTAACCTCCATCTCAGTTTCCTCTCGGGTAAATGGGGATGATAACAGTACCCACCGCCTACGGTAGTAATACAGATTAGATAATGAATCAATAGTATTTAGAGTGACTTATAACAGATGCTCAGTGAATGTTGTCAACCACTCTCCCCCTTAATCTCCCGAACCCAGCCACTGTGGTCTTCATTCTTTTCCTCCGACGTCACAATTCCTTTTGTATGGAATTCCTTTGGCCTCGGCTTTCAAAGAAGCAGCTCATTATTCGAACCCGTTTACATTTCTCAGACGGCCTATATCACATTAACCTATTCATTTCCTTATGAGCACTCAACACAACTTGAAAGCAGTGTCTTTGTCCCTGTGCTTTCTGCCTCTGTCTTACACTCACACTTCACCGGGTCTGCAGGGACACCCTTCCAGACCGGACGCCGGAAGCGGGCGCCAGCGCAGTGCAGCCTGGGAATCGTAGTCATCGCCCATTCTCGCACGCCACGTTCCTGGGAAAGTTACCCGGGTGTGAGCTCCCAGAGGGAAAATCCAACACTTACCTAGGTCCGGGGACCCACGCCGGAGCTCCTGACACAAGAAGGGGAGCACAGAGAGGAGAAAAATGCCAACTACCCCACGGGGCGCCATGGCGGCGGAAAGCCCTCCTCTTCCGGTTCCGCCTCCCCGGGGTAGGGTGGAGTGGAATAGGTCCCCAAGGGAGTCGGTTGGGAGAGACCTGGGTCTTGCAGCCCGGTTGGTGCTCAGACTGAAATAAGCCCCTTTTTTTGAACTCATTATCAGCTTTCTAACAGAAGGAGTCACCTCCCCACGTCCCATGGCGTCGTGGAGGGGAGACGGCCCCGCTGGCCGCCCGCGGAGCCAAGTCCTGTGAAAGCAAAGCGTCAGTCAGCTCCACCGAGGGGCTCCCCGGAGACCAGGCGGGCAGCGCCTGCCCTCGGCCGCGGGACTCGGGAGGCTGTGTGTGAGGGGGAGCTCGGAAAAGTAAACCTCAGCCGGAAGAGAAAGTACGGCGGTGGACGCTGTGCGGAGCGAGCCTGGCCCTTTGGTCTCGTGTCCGTAATGGGTGATAGTGGGCTTTGGGTCCGAGTGCGCTTCCCTCTCTTGGGAAGCACCTGTCTTATCTCTAACGGTTCCGGGCCCCTCCCGTGGTCTTTGGTGCCTGTGGAGAAATGACTCAGAAGTGGGGTCTGGCACCTAGTTCCAGATCCTGGAGGCCCGCCACCCCTTGTTCTGGCTCCTTGTCAGTTTTGCCAACAGGTGTTACTGTTAATGACTTGGCCTCACAGTTACATGATGACCTCATTGCCATCGCTTGACTCACCTGTATGGCGCTTCTGCCAACCTGCAAGGCAGTTAAACTTTGGAGGTCCTCGCAACGTAGCAAGATTTAATGCTGTGAATTTTCGTTTTCTGACCTATCCATCAGTCTCCCCACTTCACCTTTAAATTTAATTCAACAAACATTTTATTAAGCCTCACAATTTGCCTGGAACTGAAGAACTTCTGGAGGTTCAAATACGTGTAAGTTACTGAATTTGTCCTCCCGAAACTCAGATTAGTGGGAAAGATAACCCTGTAAACAGAAATACAACACAGTACCTGAATGCTGTGATCGGGATATTCCATGATGCTACCAAATCCTACCCCAGGGCTTGGGGAAGGCTTTCCAGAAAGAAATCAGGACAAATCTGTGTCCTAAAGGTTAGGAATGAGGGTGCGGGTACAAGAGGACCATGGGAGTTCAAGTTTAAAAAACAATGCAGAGGTACTACCAGCACTTAAAATACTGCAGTTTAAAGTTTGAATGGAAGTGCACAGAGGTAGGTTGGAGTTCGCACCACTGAGAGCTTTTCTGTGTATGTAGCTAAGAACTGCATCCTGGAAGTAGAGGTTCAACATATGAGGGCACAAACTCAAAATCCATTGCTGTGAAGTAATATAAATTGTAACATGACATACTAATTAAAGAATTAACTAGGCCCTGGCCGGTTGGCTCAGTGGTAGAGCATCAGCCTGGCGTGCAGGAGTTCCGGGTTCGATTCCCGGCCAGGGCACAAAGGAGAGGCGCCCATCTGCTTCTCCACCCCTCTCCCTCTCCTTCCTCTCTGTCTCTCTCTTCCCCTCCCGCAGCCGAGGCTCCATTGGAGCAAAGGTGGCCCGGGAGCTGGGGATGACTCTGTGGCCTCTGCCTCAGGCGCTAGAGTGGCCCTGGTTGCGGCAGAGCGACGCCCCAGATGGGCAGAGCGTCGCCCCCTGGTGGGCATGCCGGGTGGATCCCGGTTGGGCGCATGTGGGAGTCTGTCTGACTGCCTCCCCGTTTCCAGTTTAAGAAAAATACAAAAAAAAAAGTATTAACTATACTGACTCATCCAGATATTCTTCTTTGTTGTCTTCATTAAAATAGGAAAGAAAGAAAGGAAAGAAAAAAAAAAAAAACAGGAAAGAAAGGAAGTTCCACAGCTCTTACCATCTTCATTTGGGTAGGATATATTCCTTTAAATATTTCGTTCCTCTCTGACTTCCTATATTCCTAAAGTAATCTATTGATGGCTCTGTCAGGACAATAAAATGGAGATTCCTAAGTACTCCAGATTTGCTTGGAATCATCCATTTCTCAAATTTTGTTGTGAAGTCTCTTCCCTGCAATTGTCTATGGCTAACTACCCCCCCTCCAAAAGACGACCATGAGGCAGAACACGGAGGGGAGGTCAAAAGGTGATTTCTATAGGGTTTGGGGGATCTAGGTTAGAGGAATTTAAGGGTGGCCTTTTCCCTGTGGTGATTTTTATTGGGATTGGACATAGTGCATAGTATCAAATCAGTACAGAACTTTTATGAGTTTATTTAAACCAAACTGGCAACATGCTGGGAACCAAGATTTCAAAATGATCTGACAGTTTTGCAGTTCTTTTTATAAATTTGGAATTAAGGAGGGATAAGAAAGATGACATGAAGCCTGACCCTGACCAGGCGGTGGCACAGTGGATAGAGCGTCAGACTGGGAGGCAGAGGACCCAGGTTCGAGACCCCGAGGTCGCCAGCTTGAGCGCGGGCTCATCTGGTTTGAGCAAAAGCTCACCAGCTTGAACCCAAGGTCACTGGCTCCAGCAAGGGGTTACTCAGTCTACTGAAGGCCCGTGGTCAAGGCACGTATGAGAAAGCAATCAGTGAACAACTAAGGTGTTGCAACGCGTAATGAAAAACTAATGATTGATGCTTCTCATCTCTCTCCGTTCCTGTCTGTTTGTCCCTGTCTATCCCTCTTTCTGACTCTCTATCTCTGTAAAAAATAAATTAATTAAATTTTTTTAAAAAAGAAAGATGACATGAAGATGAGGGGGAAGGACTTTTCAATGATTGGATTACAAGATAGTTAACAAGATTATGTGCTGCCTTGAGGGAGTTGACACCTCCCAGAGTGTGAAAAAGAGGATTACTCTGGCATTTCAAAGGGGTGTTAACCTAGATGCACAAGAACAATGGATGAGGATTGCTTAAAGTGAAGATAAACCTTCTACTAAAAAAATTAAACGCCTGGGGGGCTTGACTACACAATGTGACCCACCCTGTTAGCAATTCATCATCAGACCACCACGTGAGATTACTTTCTGTCAGTGAACTTGTCAGGTTTATTACAGAGCCACCCACCCTTTTTTGTGACAGAGAGAGGGACAGATAGGGACAGACAGACAAGAAAGGAGGTTACAGCAGAGCAAGTGACCCCTTGCTCAAGCCAGCGACCTTGAGGCTTGTTGGGCAAATGAGTTGTGAAATCTGTATTTTCTGGTTTTGCTCACTCTTATTGTTAAAAGTGGCCGCTGCTCACATGATGATGCTCTCATGTGGTACAGCTGATGGCTTTCATGCTTGGGAAGGGGCTTGATTGTACTAATGTGTGCTGGGGGAGGACTTTTGCACTGAAAAGTTTTAAAAGGAGGAGCTAGGAGGCCACTTTGGGAGAGAGAGAGCACATTGTTGTAGAGAGAGGAGAGACCATGTTGTAGCAGGGCAGGGAGGGGAGAGACCACGTCGCTGTAGAGAGGGGAGAGACCACGTTGTAGCAGGGCAGGGAGGGGAGAGACCGTGTTGTAGCAGGGCAGGGAGGGGAGAGACCACGTTGTAGCAGGGCAGGGAGGGGAGAGACCACGTTGTAGCAGGGCAGGGGGGGGAGACCACGTTGTAGCAGGGCAGGGGGGGGGAGACCACGTTGTAGCAGGGCAGGGAGGGGGGAGACCACGTTGTAGCAGGGCAGGGAGGGGAGAGACCACGTTGTAGCAGGGCAGGGAGGGGAGAGACCACGTTGTAGCAGGGCAGGGAGGGGAGAGACCATGTTGTAGCAGGGCAGGGAGGGGAGAGACCATGTTGTAGCAGGGCAGGGAGGGGAGAGACCATGTTGCTGTAGAGAGAGGAGAGACCATGTTGTAGCAGGGCAGGGAGGGGAGAGACCACATTGCTGTAGAGAGGGGAGAGACCATGTTGTAGCAGGGCAGGGAGGCCACGTGGAAGAGGCAGTCAGGTGAGATGGGGGCTTGCAGAGGGGACTGAGTGAGGCGAGTGGAGCCTTTGATTCTAGGAAAACCAGAAAGAATGGCTTTTGGTGCCCGTGTGTTTGTTTTTCTCGTTGGCCAGTATGAGTCTAGAATAAAGGAAAATGGTCCACCAGTTTTTGGCTCTGTTGTTTCATTACCGTCTGTCCAGATCAAATGCGAACCTGCACAGGCCAGGTGGTTGTGATGGTGGCTGTGGCTACTGGCCTTACAGGGATCAAGTCAGTGACCATGGGGTCATGTCTATGATCCCACGCTCAAGCCAGGGACCACACGCTCAAGCTGGTATGTCCACACTCAAGCTGGGAACTTTGGGTTTTTTGTTTGTTTGTTTGTTTGTATTTTTCTGAAGTGGGAAGTGAGGAGGCAGACAGACAGACTCCCGCATGTGCCCGACCGGGATCCACCTGGCATGCCCACCAGGTGGTGATGCTCTGCCCATCTGGGCCATTGCTTCTATGTGAGGAGAGCCATTCTAACGCTTGAGGCAGAGGCCATGGAGCCATCCTCAGCGCCCCAGCCAACTTTACTCCAGTGGAGCCTTGGCTGCAAAAGGGGAGAAGAGAGACAGAGAGGAAGGAGAGGGGGAAGGGTGGAGAAGCAGATGGGTGCTTCTCCTGTGTGCCCTGGCCGGGAATCAAACCCAGGACTTCCACATGCCGGGCGAAGCTCCACCGCTGAGCCAACCGGCCAGGGCCACAACTTTGGGATTTTGATCCTTACTCCACAGCATCCCAGGCTGATGCTCTACCCACTGCACTGCCACCTAGTCCAGCAGACCATTCATTAGCTTTGTAGGTGTGGTCCTGACTGGTAAGTGCCAGGGGGTCATTAGTCAATGCACCAGGTCCTGATATCAGCCATGACACTCCTAATTTTGCTGCTTCTTTGGGCCTGAAGCTGAAACATAGCTGAAGCTTAAATGTTGTTTTCCAGGGGTTAATGCTTCAGGGAGCAGTATGCAAGGGCTGAGGCACTGCGTGATGGGGTGGCTCTCCACCCTGGTGACCCTCTGCCCCTGCCCTATCCTTCCTGCTCTGTTCATGCCTGTCTAATTGCCGGCTACACTCTGACTTCATAACACTCATGCTCTTTCCATTTATTTGTAACACCGTAATATTATTCTTATACTGTTGACTAATGTATGCAATATCTTAAATTCGTTCTTTTCTATTTATTTTATTGATTTTAGAGAGAGGAAGGGAGAGAGAAGGAGAGAGAGGAACATCAATCTGTTCCTGTATATTCTCTTTAGAAGAAGCAGGGTAGCCTGACCAGGCGGTGGCGCAGTGGATAGAGTGTTGGACTGTGATGTGGAGGACCCAGGTTCGAGACCCCAAGGTCTCCAGCTTGAGCGTGGGCTCATCCATTTTGAGCAAAGCTCACCAGCTTGAGCCTAAGGTTGCTGGCTCAAGCAAGGAGTCACTTGGTCTGCTATAGCCCCCCAGTCAAGCCACATATGAGAAAGCAATCAATGAACAACTAAGGAACCACAACGAAGAATTGATGTTTCTCATCTCTCTCCCTTCCTGTCTGTCTGTCCCTATTTATTCCCTCTCTCTGACTCTCTCTGTCTCTGCCACAAAAAAGAAAAAAAAGAAGAAGCAGCAGCAGGGTATAAATGGTAAATACATTTTTAGGGCATTCATTAGTGAACTTTTCATGTATATATGGACTTCTTCCCCAGAGATTCTGATTCTGGAGCTATTATTCAAAGCTCTACAGATAAGTTTAATAAGCCATATTTAGTTACCATTGAGGAGGAAAGATGAATTTAGACAATGAATGGTATTGTTATATGTGGAACTATGATATCATTCTTATAAATTTGATTCATTCAATCAACAATAAATATGAAGCAACTACTATGCCCCAGGTGTTGTTACAGATTCTCGGAATGTAGTCACAAACACAACAAATAAGATTCCTGCTGCCTGACCGGGCGGTGGCACAGTGGATGGAGCGTTGGACTGGGATGCTGAGGACCCAGGTTCGAGACCCCTGGGTCGCCAGCTTGAGCGCGGGCTCATCTGGTGGAACAAAGCTCACCAGCTTGGACCCAGGGTCGCTGGCTTGAGCAAGGGGTTACTCGGTCTGTTGAAGGCCCGCAGTCAGGGCACATATGGGAGGGCAATCAATGAACAACTAAGGTGTGGCAACGAAGGTAATGATTGATGCTTCTCATCTCTCTCCGTTCCTGTCTGTCCCTCTCTCTGACTCTCTCTTTAAAAAAAGAAAAAAAAAAGATTCCTGCTCACTTCAGAGTTTGTATGATAGTGTGTGATGGTTAATTTTATACATCAACTTGGAGGGTGTAAATAGTTTTGTTATGTAAATAGCTACAGAAATAAGATCACATATTTAGATTCAGAATAGAAATATTAGTGTTATTTCTTTTTAATTTTTATTAATTTTAATTTATTGTGTTAACATGGATTCAAGTGTCCCATTCAATATAACAACCCCACCTCCCTATCCCATTTCTAAAGATTTTTATAATCTCCATTTTATATTTTTCTTTTTTTTTTTTTTAGATGAGAGGAGGGAAGACAATGAGGCAGACTCCCACATGTGCCCCAAATGGGATCCACTCGGTAGCCCCATCTTGGGCCAATGCTTGTGTACCAAGCTATTTTTAGCACCTGAGGCTGATAAACGCTGACCAACCAAGCTATCCTCAGTGCCCAGGGCCATGCTTGAACCAGTTGAGCCACTGGCTTCGGGAGGGGAAGAGGGAAAGAAGGCGAAGAGGGAAGGGAGAGAAGTAGAGGTCACTTTCCCTGTGTGTCCTGACAGAGAATCAAACCCAGGATGTCCATACTCCAGAATGACACTCTATCCCCTGAGCCACCAGCCAGGGCCATTTATATTTTCAAAATACATTCATAAAACAATGAATTTTAGTCTGACTGGAAGTGGCACAGTGGATAGAGCATCAACCTGGTATGCTGGGAACCCAGGTTGGAAGCCCTGAGGTTGCCAGCTTGAGCGCGGGGTCGCCAGTTTGAGTGTGGGATCATAGACATGACCCAATGGTTGCTGGCTTGAGCCCAAAGATCACTGGTTTGAAGCCCAAGGTCATGGGCTTGAGCCCAAAGGTCGCTTGGCTTGAGACCAGGTCTCTGGGCCCCACTCCTGTCAAGGCACATATAAGAAGCAATCAATGAACAACTAAAATTAACACAACTATGAGTTGATGCTTCCAATCACCTCTTTCTCTCTCTCACTTAAAAAAAAAAAAAAAAGATGAGTTTGAGATGAAAGGGTAAAGAGCTATTAACCACAGGTGTGATTTCCCTCTAGATGTATATTCTGAAAGAGAGACCAGTTTCCCAACAAAGCAACATGCTCTTCCCCTCAGAATTTCTTCTCCTTATAAAATTTGCTTTTTCTTAATTTCAAAATCAGTTATAGTTCTTTTTTTAGTGTTTATCCTTAGCCTTAAAAAACACAAAAATTGTATAATTGAGTAAAATTTGTTTTATTCCTTTCCTCAGATTATGTTTATCTAGTTATCTTTATATATGCTTCATGAGAAATACATTTCACTGAGCAACCTGTGTGAGCAAGGCTCTTTATGTATCACTATTTCTTATACAGACTTCTCAGATTGTTTATAGAAGTACAGTAGTCTCTCTTATCTGCGGTTTCCCGTTCCACAGTTTGTTACCGGTAGTCAACTGTGGTCTGAAAATCTTAATGGAAAAATACAAAAATAAACCATTCATAAGTTTTAAGTTGAGTGCCATTGAGTACTGTGATGAAATCTTATGCCACTCCGTCCTGCCCAGGACATGAATCATCCCTTTGTCCAATGTCTCCATGTCTCTGTGCTGTCGTCGCTGCCCACTCTTCAGTGACTTAATAGCCATTTCAGGTATCAGATCGACTATTGTGGTGTCCTAGTGCTCCTGTTCAAGTAACCCTCATAGTAGCCTAACACTCCATCAACAATGCCTATATCATTCACCTCACTGCATCTCATCACACAGGCATTGTATCATCTCACATCATTGCTGTAAGATATTTTGAGAGAGAAAAGGAGGTATATAACTTTTATTACAGCATATTATTATAATTGTTCTATTTTATTTTTAGTAATTGTTGTTCATCTCTATGCCTAATTTATAAATTAGACTTTATTATACATATGTAGGTATAGAAAAAAACATAGCATATATAGGGTTTGGTACTATCCACAATTCCAGGCATCCACTGGCAGGTCTTGAAATATTCCCTGCAGATAAAGGGGTACTACTGTGCTGTTACCACCTTTCAACAAACAGCTTTTGACCTGTACCCTCTACACGATGTTGTAACATAAATTAGTAAATTATGAGTCATGAATATATTTCCTATAAATTATACAAAATTTCAAAGAGAGGGGATACATTTAAAAAAAAGGAAAAGTAATAATCAACATTTTCTACAAAAAATGTAGTTTAAAAAATATTTTGGATCTTCTATTTTCTTAAAAATTTTATTTATTTATTTATTTTTTACAGAGACAGTGAGTCAGAGAGAGGGATAGACAGGGACAGACAGACAGGAACGGAGAGAGATGAGAAGCATCAATCATTAGTTTTTCGTTGCGCGTTGTAATACCTTAGTTGTTCACTGATTGCTTTCTCATATGTGCCTTGACTACGGGCCTTCAGCAGACCGAGTAACCCCTTGCTGGAGCCAGTGACCTTGGGTTCAAGCTGGTGGGCTTTTGCTCAAACCAGATGAGCCTGCGCTCAAGCTGGCGACCTCGGGGTCTCAAACCTGGGTCCTCTGCATCCCAGTCTGATGCTCTATCCACTGTGCCACCACCTGGTCAGGCTGGATCTTCTATTTTCACCATGGTACACGTACGACAGTGTCTCTCCAGCATTGGCTAAAGAGAACAGTTTTCAGAGTTAGGCCTCTAGGATTTGAACCCCAGCTCTGTCACTCACCAGCTGGGTCATCTTGTACAAGTTATCTACTCTCTTTGGGCCTCATTTTTCTCATCTATAAAATGGAGATAATAGTATTTATTTCTTGGGTTGAGGAGAGGATAACATGTAAAGCTCTTATTATAGAACCGTGTCTCATAAAGCACATAAGCTCAATACGTATTATTTATTATTTTGACAAATACTTCACAGTGTCTTTGTGGAAATCTCCACCTAAGTTTGTCTAGTATTCAATAAATATTTTAATGATAAAATTATTAAAAGGTGAAATAACTGTTTGAGGCTCTGCTGTTTCTCACAAATCCTGCTAATTTATCATGATGTCATAAGATGGCCACACTTGAACAATACCTCAGTTGATTTTTATTCTTAGCATTTAATATTATCCTAAAACTACTTTTTAACTACATTAACTAAAATTTTGCTTTAGTTGACATTTCTTTGCTTAATGAGAAAAACGGTGTTTAATTTTTATTTTTTAAGAGAAAATTTCGATACAGTCAGAAGTCTTCAAGTACTTGGGATATGCCCACTCGTTCCCCTTCCCACCTAAATCAAAAGCAAAGAGGAAATGGTTACATCAAAATAAAATATTTTAGTCCCAAATACCTTATGAACCTTTCTTTGGTTTCAACATATTGCATGGGATTATCTAACCAGGTGATAAAAAGTTCCTCCTTTGAAACTAGCAGAGTCATCGACTTGTAATTCATTATGTTTGCTTAATGGAGTCATTTTCTCCCCCGTATTTCCTGGTTCAAGATTTGTCATCTTTGACTCTTGTACCTTCCCCCATCTTGTCAATTTTATATTTTTATGTCTGTCCAATCTGTTCCTTCCCTGTTCTCAATATTGGTTCTTATTACCTTTGCCTCTTATACTGCCAGTTTTACCGTCTCCGGTTCATTTCATACCTTTTCAAGGAAACACACTTCTGAAGAATTTCCAGTGACTGTGTATTGCCTATGGAGTAATGTCTAAGCCAGGGGTCCCCAAACTATGGCCTGCGGGCCGCATGCGGCCCCCTGATGCCATTTATCCGGCCCCCACTGCACTTCCAGAAGGGGCACCCTTTTCATTGGTGGTCAGTAAGAGGAGCTCATTGACCATCTCATTAGCCAAAAGCAGGCCCATAGTTCCCATTGAAATACTGGTCAGTTTGTTGATTTAAATTTACTTGTTCTTTATTTTAAATATTGTATTTGTTCCCGTTTTGTTTTTTTACTTTAAAATAAGATATGTGCAGTGTGCATAGGGATTTGTTCATAGTTTTTTTTATAGCCCGGCCCTCCAACGGTCTGAGGGACAGTGAACTGGCCCCCTGTGTAAAAAGTGTGGGGACCCCTGGCCAGTCTGCACTCTCCTGCTGGTTCACTTCCGCCACTCTAAGTTATTCTCTTCGATATGCTTATTGCCTTTTGCTCAGCCTCCCGGACACTCGGAGAGGTTAAGTAACTAGCACGTGACTGTGGGGCAATACTTTTCCTGGCTGGCTGATGGGAGCCTCTTCCCACTACACCCGAGTTGTGGGTTTGGTTCCAGGTCAGGGCATATACAGGAACAGATTAATGTTTCTGTCTGCCTCCCACACCTCCTCTCTCTCTAAAATAAATTAATTAAATTTTTTTTCTTTAAAGACATTGATAGTTTTAAATTTTTTATTTATTTGTTTTTAGAGAGAGAAAGAGAGAGAAACATCAGCTTGTTCCAACTTGCTGGAGCCAATTGAGCCATGGAAGGGGGAGGGGGGACAGAAGGGAAAAGGGGGAGAGGGGAGAGGGGGTGAAACAGATGATCCCTTCTCCTGTGTGCCCAGACCGGGAATTGAGCTGAGACATCCACACAACAGACAATGTTCTGCCACTGAGCCAAGCGGCCGGGGCAGACTTGGCTACTATGCTAACCAGACCGTGGCTGATTCCTAGTCCCCTTCAGTGTGCTGGGCCTAGTGCCTGTGACCTGGACTTTCACTTGTCTGCTTATAGAGTTCTCTGTGTAGGAGATGGGCACAGGCTGTGGCCTCTCACCACACCAATTCAAAGCCCACTCACTCCTTTGATGCCCAGTTGGTAGTTCCAGTCGGGAGGAAAATGCTTGTGTGTCTTTCTACCCTATCTTTATGCATCATCTGTGGATTATGTTGGGGAGCCAGACAACTCCCCCACTCTTCCCTTTTTTAGTTCTCTGGCTGGACTAATTATAAATAATAAAATTGACCAAAAAAATAGCTGGGTTAACAAGGAAAAAAAACCCAATTTAATAGGTGTACACAGGAAAATGACAATATGATGCTCAGATAATAAAATGAGGCTCAAAAAGATTGAACTAGGTACCCTTTTACACTTTTTAGACCAAGAAACAAATTTGAGAGAAATTGATAGAACAAAGAAAGTTAGTGTTCATTAGAAAGGAATCTAAGCAGGTTTGGTTATTTGTTAGTGAGGAATCTAAACAAAGTTTAGGCTTGAGCAGTGAATGAGTAAAAGTTTGCTTATACAAGCTTTTCAATTCTGGATTTTATAACTTGTGATAAGGCTGTATCTGAACCCTTCAGAAGTCTGGAGGGCACCTATTATGGAGATTTATTTCCAACTTTTGGGGGAAAGAGGAGATTCAGACAGCTCTTTCTGCTTCTCAGGTGATTTTGTTTCGAAATAATCAATATATTATTGTGGATTATCTTGGGGCAGCCTGCTCTGCACCCTGACAATCACCAAACTTGTTATTCTGATGTTTCCAAAACTAAATATGTTTAGGATACATCTGAAGGCTGAGAGAGAGGAAGGGAGGGAGAGAGAGACTCACAAACATCCGTCTGTTCCTGTATGTGCCCTAACAGGGGCTCTAACCGGCCACCTCCGCGCTTTGGGAGGATGCTCTAACCAACTGAGCAATACCGCCGGGCCAGAGTGGGTTGTTTGTAGTGTAGGTTGCCGGGGTCCGGCTCTCAGAAGCCCCGTTTAGTCGATCTGAATTAGGGCCTAGGGATCAGCACTCCAGGTGGTTTGCACTTCAAACTTTGGACGTGGACGTCCAAAATAATGGAGGGCAACTCTCCGAAGTCTGGATGAAATAAAAGAGGACGTTCATCCTTTCTGGCCCACGGGCCTTCAGAAGCCCACCTCCTGTTGATGCCAAACGGGAACGGGGACCCAGGTGCTGGGGTGAATAGGAGGCGGAGAGAGCGCACTGCCCCCGCTGCAGCAAGCTCCTCACCCAGGGCAGGGCGGGTGGCTCGCCCGCTGGTGGACGGGCTGGGGGTGGGGGCGGCCCCTGCCCCGCCCCGCCCCGCGCCCCCTCCCGCCACGCCCCGGTCGGGTGCTTAGTCACGGTGAGACCGCGCCGCTGGCCCCGGGCCGGCGCCCCCTCCTCCCCGGGGACCGCCCCGGGCCGCCCCCTCCGCGCACTTCCGCGTGCATGGCCCTGCTGCCGCGGGCCCTGGGCACGAGCGCGAGCTCGAGCTGGACGGTGACGGCGCGCGCCCTCGCCGGCTCCCCGCTGCCTCGGCGCCCGCCCGCCAGCGCCGTCTCCCGCGCCGTGCTCCGCGCCATGGCGTGCCGGCAGGAGCCGCAGGCGCAGGGCCCGCCGCCCGCCGCGGGCGCCGTGGCCTACGACTACCTGGTGATCGGCGGCGGCTCGGGCGGGCTGGCCAGCGCGCGCCGGGCGGCCGAGCTGGGCGCCAGGGTGGCCGTGGTGGAGAGCCACAAGCTGGGCGGCACTTGCGTGAGTACCGGGTCCCTCCCGGCGCTCCCGCGCCTCTATCTGCTGCCGCGCTGCGAACCGCAGCCCCGCTTTCTTTTCGCTTCTCCAGAACCAGTCTGCGCTCTTTCCGAGCGCGATCCGTCCCTTCGGGCCCCGGGGATGGGCCCCTCGCGCTGCGCCGCCCGCTTTCCCGCCGCTGCTGAGGTCGGGGCCCCAGCAGGTTTAGATAAGGGAAATGGAAGGGGCGTCCCTGCGGGCCCCAGAGCTAACCCTGCGTCTGGTCCGGCCCAGGTGCAAAACTAGCAGTAGCCGTAGGAGGTTATAGTTAAATGAACTTGCCTGCATCGTCACTGCTCAAGGTGGAAGAGTAATGTGTTCCACGCTTGAGCTCATCACTGGACCCATGAAACAAAAAAGGGCATCTGGAGAAATTGCAGCTGGCCTGTGTGTATTGGGGGCGGAGGTGAGGAGGTAAATGCCCTTGAGCGATGCGGATCCTGGTCCTTTCCTTTCAATTTCAAGGGTAGAACGATTTACAGTCGTGGTTCTCACCCCTGGTTTTACGTTTGAATCAGTTGAAAAAATTCTGCCTGGGTACTGCTCCCGTGGCTTCTGATTTCATTGGTCTGAAGTGCAGCCTGGCCGTTGGGATGTTTAGGAGCTCCATAGGTGACTCCGAATTTCGGTCAAGGTTGAGAACCACTGATTACAGGTTACCTTGATGTAGGATTTACTTTTAAGTGAATTCTCAGACGTTTTGCTTGTTTTGTCTTGCTGGGGGAGAGGACGGCTTTTAAAACTACCTAAAAGAAGAGGGTTATTGTAAATCCTGCGACTGAGAAACTATATTCATTTTTTAAAAATAACTTGTTCCCAAGTTATTTGGCATGGCCTTTTCTATCACAAGACTTGGGCGAGGTACTTCCTGTTAATATTAAAATGTCTCCAAGAGTAACCTGGGTTTGGGGATGGGTTCTCTAAATTCCTTTGGAGACTGATGTTTAAGTTATACTAAATTGGGAACGCCTTAAGGGCAAGGATGGGTTCACGTGTTCTACCTCTTATCAAACTACCTTGCTCAATAACTGTATATGAAATGAACGAAGCACAACATTGACAGCTATGGAAGGGCTGACTTCTTTGTCCAGTCCTCATATTTTTAAAGCAGTGAGACTTTTAAAGTTTATTTTATTTTATTTTATTTACTTTTGTTTTTACAGGAGAGGGGGGAGGCAGAGATAGACTCCCGCATGTACGGCGACGGGGGATCCACCAGTAAGCCCACTAGGGGACGATGCCTTGCCCATCTGAGGCCTCTGCTGCTTTGCTAGCACCGGAGCATTTTAGCACCTGAGGCCAGGCCATGGAGCCATCTTCCGTGCTGGGGGCCAACTCACTCAAACCGCCTGAACTGAGGCTGCAGGAGGGGAATACAGAGAGAGAAGGAGGAGGGGTGGTGAAGTAGATGGTCGCTGCTCCTGTATGCTCTGACGAGAATTGAACCGGGATATCCACACTCCTGACCTATTATCTACTGCTGAGCCAACCAGCCAGGGCCTGTTTTATTATTATTATTACTTATTTATTTTTTTAGTGACAGAGTCAGAGAGGGATAGACAGACAGGAACAGAGATGAGAAGCATCAATCATCAGTTTTTCGTTGCAACACCCTAGTTGTTCAATGATTGCTTTCTCATATGGGCCTTGACCTTGGAGCTGCAGCAGATTGAGTAACCCCTTGCTCAAGCCAGTGACCCTGGGTCCAAGCTAGTGAGCTTTGCTCAAACCAGATGAGCCCTTGCTCAAGCTGGCGACCTTGGGGTCTTGAACCTGGGTCCTCCGCATCCCAGTCCGACGCTCTATTCACTGCGCCACCGCCTGGTCAGGCTGTTTTATTATTTTTAAAAGACTTTATTTATTGATTTTACAAAGAGAGAAGAGGGCAGGGGGGAGTGAGAATTATCAACTCATAGTTCTTCACTTTATAGTTGTTCATTGACTGCTTGTTGTATGTGCCTTGAAGTTCTTTACTTTATAGTTGTTCATTGACTGTTTGTTGTATGTGCCTTAACCGGGCAAGCCCAGGGTTTCGAATCAGCCACCTCAGCGTTTCAGGTTGACCTGCATCCACTGCACCACCACAGGCCAGGCTGTCTGGTCCTCATTTTTCAAGTTCAAAATGGAAGTGGGAATGAGAAAAGGAAAAAAAAAAATCTCTGTTAATTATCAACTTGCACCTTGATACCTTAGTTGGGAGAAACTCAATTAGAAGTCTGTCTCTGCAGGAAGTGGACTGAGGAGGGCCTCTACAGGCCCTCGGGACAACTGCCCCTCTGTGTGTTGCAGGGCAGCCACACCAGGTGTTAAACGGGTGGAATCAGACCGGACCTCGGCTCAGCAACCTCGGTACTTGAGGTCTGGCTAAGAAAGAATCCAGAGCTGGGACTCAATTATAAGAGAACGTTTATTTAGGAAGTTACAGAGGTAGAAGAAGTGAGCCATAGACTAAACGGGCTCAGGAAACAAGTTACAGAGGCAAAAGAAGGGCCCTTGGAGCTCAGGAGAAAGAGAGAGGCAAGGAAAACCTGTAAATCCTGTGACCGAGAAACTATTCATCATTTTAAAAAAGTTATAACTTGTTGTCAAGTTATTGGCATGGCCTTTTCTATCACAAGACTTGGGCAAGGTAATTCCTGTTAATATTAAAATGTCTCCAAGAGTAACCCTGGATTGGAGATGGGAAGACTTGTGGAGGAAGGGGCTAGGGAAAGGTACAGGCAGGCTCCACAGAGAGAGCTGCATTGGGTCCCGTCCTAAGGGCTTTTCAGGCAAGGGTGGGGTGGGGTGTTAGGGGCAGTCCCAGAGGAGGATCTCAATAGACTATTCATCAGCTTTCCCGGCATGTTCTTTCAAGGTTGCGGTCTCCACTGGTTGGTCAGCACTAGGGCAGGGAGTCATCAGTCTGTGCAGCTGGTCCTGAGGTCAGCCACGGCATTGCTTGTCTGATTTTGCTGCTTTTCTGGTCCTGGAGCTGAAACACAGCTGAGGCCTAGATATTTTTGGTGCAGGTCAGAACCTCACTATCCTGGGGGCTTAATGCTTACTGACTGTTCTGGGGCCCCTTGCTTGTTCTGCCACTAAGGGGGTCTACCTGCGTGACTAGCTACAGAAGAGGAGGGGTCACAGGAAGGTCTGAGCTGCATGACCAGTGATTTGAAAGGTGGGGATGGTGGTGCCCTAAACCCAATGACCAGTGAGTGATATGCCAGGTGAGGAAAGGTGACCCGGGGGTAAGGTCTTTGCTGTCCCAGTTTTTCCCAGTGCTTGGCACCTGAGGCTTTCCACCCTGGTGCCCTGGCATACCTGGCCTATCGGCCTTGCTCTGCTCATGTCTGTCTAACTTCCTACCACATCTGTACCTCAATACTTTTCTCCTTCCCCATTTATGTCATAAGCTTGTGGTGTTTCTCGACCTTGTCTACTGGTATTAAGAAGAAGCTGCCTGACCAAGGGGTGGCGCAGTGGATAGAGTTTCAACCTGGGATGTTGAGGACCCAGGTTCAAAACCCTGAGGTTGCCGACTTGAGCATGGACTCACCAACTTGAGCGTATGGTCGCCAGCTTGAGTGTGGCATCATAGACATGACCCTGTGGTCGCTGCTTGAAGCCTAAGTCCCTGGCTCGGCTGGACCCCCCCCCCCCCCCCCCCCCCCGTCAAGGCACGTATATATGAGAAGCAGTCAATGAACAACCAAGAGAGCCACAACTCTGAGTTGGCGCTTCTTATCTCTCTCCGTCTGTCTGTCTCTCTCTCTCAAAAAAAAGAAAAAGAAAGAAAAAGAAGAGGCTGACCCCATTTTTAGGTTCCTGTTAGTAAAGTGAATACACTAAGAGCTACACTACTTTGGGAGTGAGTAGCTCAGGACAGCTAGCGTTTTACTGCTTTTATGCAGAGTCCCTGGCCCTTCTTCTCTCAGTCGGCTGCAGCAGTCTTTATTTTCCTGCAAGCATTGATGTTTTGCGGGAAACTCCCTATTTAACTTTTTTCATGACATACCATGTAGGCTCTGTGGGTATGTGTTAAATATGAGAGAAGATACAACCAATTGATAGGACATGAGCCTAGATTTGTTCAGATTCCAGTTAATCTGGCCTATCCTCAGTTGCAAAAATAAACTTATGTGCTGGAATGTCTAAGCAGGTGTGAGGAAACGAGGCTTTCTGAAGTGTGTCATTTCATTTGTTCATGTCTTTATTTCTTGTATTTTAAGTGCTAAGTATTTGGATTGAGGCTGGCTGAGAGAAAAGGGTAGATACAGACATTTGTAAGTAAGACAATGGCCCCTTCTCAAGGAGTGGGAGAACACCATGGAAACAGTGAAGCCCGAAGTGAGGTGGTTTAATTATGGTAGTTGAGAGAAGAGTTGTGGTTAATGGCTTCTGCCTGGGCGCTGTGGAATGTTTTCATGAAGGAGCTAGTATCTTTCTGAACTTGAACAGATGAACACATATATATTTGTGTGTAAGGGTAGAGTCAGGGCAAAGGCCTAGCGGCAGTGTATGTTGTGTAACCGGGCTTGACTGGAGCAGAGGGCGTCTCTAATAGAAGAAATGGGGAGCTAATGGGTAGGTGGTTGTAGTAAAAATGTGGGGTTTCTGGAAGTGTCACGGGAAACTCCAGAGCGGTTCTGCCTCCAGCCAGCCGGTGGTGTGTGGGTTCTTGACTCTGTGCAGCAAAGATTTCACATGTCCAGGTACATTTATTAAAGCTGGGGCAGTGAAACAAAGGAAGGGCTTAGGGTAGAAGAAGCAACAGGAGAGCCTAGGTTTCCTTCAGAACCCTTAAGGAAAGAACTGGGCCGCCCTGGCTGTGTGCATTCATGCAGTAAAAGCCACAGTGGAAGAAATGAGCCATGGCAAGGAAGGCAGGATTTAGCGATTTGTTAGATGGCTGTAAACTGCATGGCCATTTGTCTGTCTCAGTTTTCCTGTTCCGTTTGTCCTGGCTTACTAGCCTATATGAACTGTGGAAGGATTTTGGGTAGGAGACTGATACAAAAGTGGTTTTGTGATAGTGTTACTATTGAGAGGTATCCTTTGGAGAAGTTAAATAGAAGTTTCTTTAATATTGATTCTCCAACATTTTTTTTTTCTAAATTAAAACCCTTTATTTTTTACTAGACATCGTAGTTATCTACTTTCTAAATTTTCCATGCCGTAGTTTGTTACAAATATTTAAAATACAAGTTTTTGTTTTTAGGGTTGTTTGTTTTAAGCCTTTCTCCAATGAAAACTTAAGAGTCATGGAGTGATAGAGCTGGAAGGGATTTTGGAAATTCACTGATCCAGTTGGACGGTAGTTTTTTGTTTTTTTAAAGAAAGTACTGTTTGACCTGTGGCGGCACAGTGTATAAAGCATCGACCTGGAACACTGAGGTCACAGGTTTGAAACCCTGGGCTTGCCTGGTCAAGCCATATATGAGAAGCAACTAAGAGTTGGTGCTTCCTGCTCCTCCCCATCCCGGCCTTTCTCTCTCTTTCTCTTTCCTCTCTCTAAAATCAATACATACAATCTTTTTTTAAAATGAAAGTACTAACATAAGCTTGCTGACAAATTATTTAGAGTAATTGTCATTAAAAAAATTCTTCTCTGGCAGGTAGCTTAGTTGGTTAAAGCATCATTTAATATGCCAAGGTTTGATCCTGGTGAGGGCACGTACAAAAATCAATTAATGACAATGATTACTTTACAAAGTTTCCTCCCCAACCCAATCTTTCCAGTAGAAGACTTTATTTTCAAGATGAGCAACATGTTGATGTACCTAGAGTGCACTGTTCTTTGATAGAACTTATTATAAACTGTTAAGAAGCTCAGATAGGAGATGACTTTTCCCCATATTGTGTTCTGTACTGGAGGGAAAAATTTTCCTCTACCCTCTTAGGTTCGGTACCTGGGGCCTGCAAATTAAACTGATAATAGGTTAACGAGAGAAAAGGTTTATTTCATGTGCACGCAGGAGTGTCACAGAAAAGAAGTGAGGAAAAAAACAACAACCGAAGAAGTAGTTAGGCTTCTGAGCTTAAAACCAATTTAACAAAGGGTGATATGTTATGGAGAAGTGATTAGACAAAGAGGGTTTGGGCTTCTGAGGGGGATAAATTGTGGGAAGACAAATATATGGTAAAACTAATGGAAGATAAGGGTGGCTTTATTAAGTTCTTCCTTTGTTATTTGTTTGTTTGTTTGTTCTTTGTAGTACAGATTCACCTGAGTGCTGTCCTTCCATCCCCACGGACAAGGAAAGGAGTGGGGGACAGACACCATCACACAGGGACATTTATGCTCTGATTTTAGGCAGAGAAGGGGAGGGCAAAGAGTTCCTCCTCTGTCTGCTGTTTCTTAATTGTCCTCAGCTCAAAATAATCCTTATGCCGAAGTGGCATACTTCGGGGTGGCATGTTTTGATTCCCTTCAGTTTACACTGGGGCCAGAACTGTTAGTAAACTTTTAATGGATAAATTAGATCAAAGCATGTATATCTCTATTAACATGATGCCACTCTTAACCCTTGAGTAGTGAGTATTTTTCATGCTCGCTGCCCCCCCTGAGTGAGTTTTCTTTTTCAAAAAATGAAATTAGTTCCAGTTATAGTTTTATTAACTTAAAATCATGTTTGTTTGATAACCAGTTTATGGAAACAAGAAGAACATACATTTGCTTTTTTTTAAATGTTGCCGTACACATTTTTTAAATAAAAATCGTACTCTGGATGGTCAGGAGGCACGGGGACATACTTGAATGTTTGTACTACTCAAAGGGTTCAATTAGGCTATTTTTCTGGATCAGACAAAAAAATAATAATTGTAATAGGATATTAGGTTAGCCATAAATAATGGGAAACTGAAAGAAATAATATGTTTTCCCTTATAATTCAATTGCAGATAAGTAATCTCTTGTTGTCTGCTTAATCTGATTAAGGCATTTCTGAGGACAGAGAAATACATAAGATTATCTTTGAATTCAGTTTTTGGAGTTTCCAAAAAGCTAACTGTAATGCTTTTCTCGTGATCAACTGCGAATCCTGGAGAGATGCAAGAATGGCCCAAAGCCAAGGTGAATTAGCACCTTCTGTTCTGAGAGCTTTGTCTCTGCGGTTCAGTTCTCCGCCTACGCAGCCCCGGGAAGTCAGCTTGCCCAGTACTGTCACCCTTTGCCCCAGGGCCTGTGGGAACACGTCAGGGTGTTCCCAGGGTGTTCTCGCTGAGTGGGTGTACTGATTCTGCAATAGACAGGTTCTCGTGATGTAGGTATGCAGTTCTCTCCAAACAGAGGAGTTGGAGGAGTTGATCACCAGGACAAAAGCTGCTTTTTGTTTTTTAATTACTTTTAGTTTTTAAAATTGAGGTATAATTGACTTATAATCTTATATTAGTTTCTGGTGTACAACTTAATGATTCAGTATTTGTATATATTGTGAAATGATCACAAGTCTCATTTAATATCCCTCACCATATGCAGTTACAAAAATTTATTATCTTGTGATGAGGACTTGAACATCTGCACACTCTTAGCAACTTTAAACTATTCAATATGATACTATTTATTAGAGTCACCATGCTATACACCAGGGGTCCCCAAACTTTTTACACAGGGGGCCAGTTCACTGTCCCTCAAGACTGTTGGAGGGCCAGACTATAAAAAAAAACTATGAACAAATCCCTATGCACACTGCATATATCTTATTTTAAAGTAAAAAAACAAAACGGGACAAATACAATATTTAAAATAAAGAACAAGTAAATTTAAGTCAACAAACTGACCAGTATTTCAATGGAAACTATGGGCCTGCTTTTGGCTAATGAGATGGTCAGTGTCCGGTTCCATATTTGTCACTGCTAGCCATAACAAGTGATATGACGCGCTTCCGGAGCCGGGACGCGTGCATCCCGCGTCACCGGAAGTAGTACTGTACGTGAGCGACACTGCTACATACAGTACTCCAGGAGCACAGGATATGGATGCTGACCACCAATGAAAGAGGTGCCCCTTCCAGAAGTGTGGCGGGGGCTGGATAAATGACCTCAGGGGGCTACATGTGGCCCGTGGGCCGTAGTTTGGGGACCCCTGCTGTACACTATACCCCCAGGACTTATTTATCTTATAACTAGAAGTGTGTTGCTAACAAAAGCCTTTTTGATCATAACGTCACTGAGGCCTGACTAGGCTGTGGCGCAGTGGATAGAGCGTCGGACTGGGATGCCGAGGGCCCAGGTTCGAGACCCCAAAGTCGCCAGCTTGAGCGTGGGCTCATCTGGTTTGAGCAAAGCTCACCAGCTTGGACTCGAGGTCGCTGGCTTGAGCAAGGGGTTACTCAGTCTGCTGAAGGCCTGCGGTCAAGGCACATGAGAAAGCAATCAATGAACAACTAAGGTGTCGCAAGGAAAAACTGATGATTGATGCTTCTCATCTCTCTCCGTTCCTGTCTGTCTGTCCCTGTCTATCCTTCTCTCTGACTCTCTCCCTGTCTCTGTGAAAAAAGGAAAAAAAAAAGTCACTGTGAACTGTCCTGTGCTGCGGACCAGCGCGGCTCCTAATAATAATGTGGAATTAAGGAAACACACTTATTAAGAAAAAATGGGACCAGGAGGACTCTTCAAATGCTGATGGCAATATCGGAGTGCCCCATAGCCCCAGTTTGCTTTATTATATAGCCATATGCAAATCAAGAAAGTCCTTCTTACAAAGTTACACATCCAGGCTAAAACAGGAACTAATCCAAGGCATAAACAGGAATCCCCCCATCATGCATAAGTGAAATCAGCCAACATCTAAACAAACAAAGAGTAAGAGGAAGGGCATGTAAATTGCTTCCAGCAACTTAAGGAAGCAAATGAAGTGGGTGCAAATACTCAGCATCATAGTCAATGTGGAGGTGAAGGGGGGAGAACTTAGCCTTTTGCTAAGCCTAGAGTCTACAATGGCTTTTTGCCATTTATGGTCCACAACAGTCCTGCATGGCACCACTGTGCTAGAGAGGTCAGCAGGAGAGGTGGGTTTGGAAGAAGCCAGAGAAACAGGCTGCTCAGTAGATTATTGGTATTCGTCTAGGCCAACGATGTTCAACCCGTGTGTGGCTGCAGGCATGCAAGTGTGCTGCAAGAATTTTTTTTTTTTGTGTGTGTGTGTGTGTGCCGTAACTCGGATATGAACCTCCACAAGAATTTTTAAAACATGCAATATC
The DNA here is from genome assembly GCF_036850995.1 of Saccopteryx leptura. Lineage (NCBI taxonomy): Eukaryota > Metazoa > Chordata > Mammalia > Chiroptera > Emballonuridae > Saccopteryx > Saccopteryx leptura. Next base: position 23,527,587 of record NC_089506.1, on the reverse strand, counting down.
TGACTAGTTAGGGACACTGACCTCTTTTCCCTTAAATTATCAAATAAAAAAATGACAACAGCCAACACAATAATAGTTATCTGGTGTGAATGAATCAAAATTACGGTATACCTTTTAGCCCTGGCCAGATAGCTGAATTGGGTAGGGCATCGTCCTAAAGCACAGAGGTTGCCGTTTGATTTCTGGTCAGAGCACGTACAGGAGCAGATGGATGTTCCTGTCTCTATCCTTTCTTCTAAAATCAACAAATAAACATTTAAACTATTATGCCTTTTTTTTTTGTCAGATTGGCAAAAAAATATATTTTTTGGTGTGCTACAGAACGTTTTGGTAATTAATATATGTGTGCCATGAAATAAGAAGGTTTGAAGCCCTGGCCGGAGAGCTCAGTTAGAGTGTCGTTCCTCAGGGCGGAGGTTGCAGGTCGGATCCTTGGCCTGGCACATACAGGAACAGATCGATATTCCTGTCTCTCTCTTGCTCTCTCTCTTCCTTTCTCTAAAAATCAACAAAATAAAAAACTTTAGAAGGCATAAAGGCAGAAACTTTTAAAAAATAAACCAAAGTTTAATCATACTCCTGGCACCAGTGAATGTCGGTCTATCTTGACCCTTAAAGGAAGCATATTCCAAACTTATTTTAAAAATTGCCTTAATAACTTTCAAATAGCTTCAAATGTACATGAATAAGTTAATGATAATGTGAGAGTGATTCAGAACATTTAGTGCCTTATGACAATTTGAACTGCTTTTAAAGGTTTCTGGGAATCCGGAGAAGGTTGAGTGGAGGACAATGTGAGCATATTTATTTAATATTTATATATTAACATCATTTCTACTTTTGGAGAAATTGCTTTGGGAGTCTGCCCTAAATGAAGCCTTTCATTGAACTTAAGCTGCAGACTGCAGGGTGTAACGGTGTGGATGAGAAGCGCTTTGCCAAACGACCTGGAGAAAGCAGGTCTGACGATCCAATCATCCCAGGCAGGGCTGGCGTTACTCGTCCCACAGGGAGTCTTCCGCTGCCTTCCTCTGTTCTGCCAGCCCCGGAACACCTGCTCTCTTCCTGCCTTATAATGGCCTCAGTCCATGTGTCCCCATGACCTCGTTAGACACTTGGGGGTTGAGAAATACATGTTCTGGGCATACTCAGGAGGGCAGTCTAGGTAGAAAGCCACAAAATTCTAAATGCTAAGCAAACATAAAATATCATACTTTTCAGAGATTGTGCTTTTAATGCTGCTTAGGTGTTTGTTCCTTTATTGCATTAGGCTTTTTTTTTTTTCTGAAGTTAGAAACGGGGAGGCAGTCAGACAGACTCCCACATGCGCCTGACCGGGATCCACCTGGCACGCCCACCAGGGGGCGATGCTCTTCCCATCTGGGGCGTCGCTCTGTTGCGACCAGAGCCACTCTAGTGCCTGAGGCAGAGGCCATGGAGCCATCCTCAGCGCCCGGGCAACTTTGCTCCAGTGGATCCTTGGCTGCGGGAGGAGAAGAGAGAGACAGAGAGGAAGGGGGGGGGGGTGGAGAAGCAGATGGGCACTTCTTCTGTGTGCCCTGGCCGGGAATCGAACCCAGGACTCCTGCACGCCAGGCCGACGCTCTTATCACTGAGCCAACTGGCCAGGGCCTATTGCATTAGGCTTTTATTATTATTATTATTCATTTTTTTTAGAGAGGAGAGAGAGAGAGGGGGAGAGAGAGACAGAGACAGAGAGGGAGAGAGAGGAGAGAGAGACAGAGAGAGAAGGGGGGGAGGAGCAGGAAGCATCAACTTCCATATGTGCCTTGACCAGGCAAGCCCAGGGTTTCAAACCGGCGACCTCAGCATTTCCAGGTCGACGCTTTATCCACTGCGCCACCACAGGTCAGGCCTGGGCAAATAATTTTTGACAAAAGAGGCAAAAACACACAATAGAGAAAAGAAAGTTTCTTTGTTAAGTAGTGCTTGGAAAATTGGAAAGCCACGTGCAAAAGAATAAAACTAGACTATCACCATACACAAAAATTAATTCAAAATGGATCAAAGACCTAAATATATGACCTGAAATGAAATTACACAAGAAAAAAACATAGGTATTAAACTTGTGGACCTTGGTCTAAGAGAGGATTTTATGAATTTGACCTCAAAGGCAAGGGAAGCAAAAACAATAAATGAGTGGGACTATATCAAACTAAAAAAGCATTTGCACAGCAAAAGAAATCATCAACAGAAAGATAACCAACCGAACAGAAAAAGATAGTGGCAACAAAACCTCCAAAAAGGGGTTAATAGCCTAAATACATAAAGAACTCATACAGCTCAAACAGCTCAACAACAAAACAACCAACCATCCAATTAAAAAACAGATAGGGGTCCTAAACAGACACTCCTCCCAAGAAGACATACAAATGGTCAATAGATATATGAAGAGATGCTCAATTTTACTAGCTATTAGGGAAATGGAAATCAAAAGTACAATGACATACCACCTCACACCTGTTAGAATGGCTATCATCAACAAGACAAGTAATAGTAGGAACTGGAGAGGTTATGGGAAGAGACTGTCCTCATTCACTGCTGATGGGAATGTAAACTGGTACAACCACTATGGAAAACTGTAAGGTGGTTCCTCAAAAAATTAAGAATAGTGTTACCATATGACCCAGCAACCCAACCCCTCGGGAAATTTTGAAAACATTTTTTTTTTTTAGTTCAGTGAGAGGAGGAGAGGCAGAGACAGACTCCTGCATGCTCCCCAACCAGGATCCACCTGGCAAGCCCACTAGGGGGTGCTGCTCTGCCCATCTGGGGCGTTGTTTCATTGCTCAGCAACCGAGCTCTTTTTAGCACCTGAGGCGGAGGCCATTGAGCCATCCTCAGTGCTCAGGGCCAACTTGCTCCAGTTAAGCCATGGCTTCAGGAGGGGAAGAGAGAAAGAGAGAGAAGCAAGAGGGGGAGGGGTAGACAAGCAGATGGGTGCTTCTCTTGTATGCTCTGATGGGAATCGAACTTGGGACATCCACACTGGGCTGATGCTCTACCACTGAGCCAATTGGCCAGGGCCAAATACATTTCTTTCTTTCTTTTTTTTTTTTTTTACAGGGACAGAGAGAGTCAGAGAGAGAGGGATAGATAGGGACAGACAGACAGGAACAGAGAGAGATGAGAAGCGTCACTCATCAGTTTCTCATTGCGACACCTTAGTTGTTCATTGATTGCTTTCTCATATGTGCCTTGCCCGCAGGCCTTCAGCAGACCAAGGGACCTCTTGCTCGAGCCAGCAACCTTGGGTCCCAGCTGGTGAGCTTTTTGCGCAAGCCAGATGAGCCTGTGCTCAAGCTGGTGACCTCGGGGTCACGGACCTGGGTCTTCCGCATCCCAGTCTGACACTCTATCTACTGCGCCACCGCCTGGTCAGGCCAAATACATTTCTTTTCTTTTTTTTTTCATTTTTCTGAAGCTGGAAACGGGGAGAGACAGTCAGACAGACTCCCGCATGCGCCCGACCGGGATCCACCCGGCACGCCCACCATGGGGCGACGCTCTGCCCACCAGGGGGCGATGCTCTGCCCATCCTGGGCTTCGCCATATTGCGACCAGAGCCACTCTAGCACCTGGGGCAGAGGCCACAGAGCCATCCCCAGCGCCCGGGCCATCTTTGCTCCAATGGAGCCTTGGCTGCGGGAGGGGAAGAGAGAGACAGAGAGGAAAGTGCGGCGGAGGGGTGGAGAAGCAAATGGGCGCTTCTCCTGTGTGCCCTGGCCGGGAATCGAACCCGGGTCCTCCGCACGCTAGGCCGACGCTCTACCGCTGAGCCAACCGGCCAGGGCCTCAAATACATTTCTTAATAAATATATTCATAGCATAGTACCCCTTTGTTCATAGCAGAGGCCAGGATGTGGAAACAACCAAATACCCTTTGATAGAGGATTAAAGATGTGGCCCATAGTTACATGGAATACTGCTGCTCAGGCATAAGAAAAGATGAAATACTGCCATTTGCAACAGCAGGGATGGATCTGGAGAATATCATGCTAAGTGAAATAAGTCAGATGGAAAAAAGCCAAGAACCATATGATTTCACTCATACATGGGATGTGACACTGAAAACAGCAAATAAACAAGACAAACAAAAACTCAGATACAGACAACAGATGGCGGTTGCCAGAGAGAAGGCAGGTTATTAAGGGGGGGAGGTCGTTATGGGGGTCACATATCTGTGACGGAAGATGATTTGAGTTTGGGTGGTGAACACACAATGCATATACCGATGATGTATTATAGAATTGTACACTCGAAACCTATATAACCTTATTAACCAGTGTCACCCCAAATAATTAAATTTTTAGAAAGGTGGAGTTGATTGAGTTTTCCTTCTACAACCAGCTCCTCTTCTAGGGTACACTGAGTGGTTACCCATTCAATCAAGTCTGAATTTCTTCACCCTTAAGGCAGTTTTTTTTTTTAAAGTTTCCAATGTACTTTATTCAGTCATGCCATATTTTATTTATTTATTTATTTATTTATTTATTTATTTATTTTTTGTATTTTTCTGAAGCTGGAAACGGGGAGAGACAGTCAGACAGACTCCTGCATGCGCCCAACCAGGATCCACCCAGCACGCCCACCAGGGGCGAGGCTCTTCCCACCAGGGGGCGATGCTCTGCCCCTCCGGGGCGTCGCTCTGTTGCGACCAGAGCCACTCTAGCGCCTGGGGCAGAGGCCAAGGAGCCATCACCAGCGCCCGGGCCATCATTGCTCCAATGGATCCTTGGCTGCAGGAGGGGAAGAGAGAGACAGAGAGGAAGGAGAGGGGGAGGGGTGGAGAAGCAGATGGGCGCTTCTCCTGTGTGCCCTGGCCAGGAATCGAACCCGGGACTTCTGCACGCCAGGCCGACGCTCTACCACTGAGCTAATCGGCCAGGGCCAAAGTCAGTCATGCCATATTTTAATGGGTACACAGTGCTTTCACTTGACATCAATTATAAGTTGGTTTAAGAGAATTCATTATTCCACCAGCTGGGATGATTACTGATCTCTCCATTCCTTTGGGGTAACTGCCAACAGGGGACAGGTTCCATTCTATTCCAGTTTGTGTTGCTGTTTATGTCTGTATGTCTGTCCATGGAAGAACACAGTGGCTCCACTAGCTAATACAGCATTACCATGTTTGTCATGGAAATCAGATATCCGTTTCTGGTGGATCTGCCTTGCTCTTGTTTTTTGAACACTTCGCACTGGCAGACGACTTAGTGCGTTTTCGGCCAATGGAAACCCCGTGAAGCTGAAGACGGAAGTGCAGTGTCTGCAGCCGCTGGCTTGTTGGAACTTCGCGTCAAGTGCCCTTGCAAGGAACCCTGGGAAAATGGATCGCTAGGCAGTTTCAATCAATCTTTTTCTTACCCCAGGTTTTAAAAGTTATTAATTTTAGACTGTGAACAAAATGAAATAAACAGGGCCTGACCTGTGGTGGCGCAGTAGATGAAGTGTTGACCTGGAAATGCTGAGGTTGCAGGTTCAAAACCCTGGGCTTGCCTGGTCAAGGCACATATGGGAGTTGATGCTTCCAGCTCCTCCCCACCTTCTCTCTCTGTCTCTCTCTCTCCCTTTCTCTCTCCTCTCTAAAATGAATAAATAAAATTAAAAAACAAAAACAAAACAAAAATGAAATAAACAGGTGTACACAAAAATTTGCATATAAACATATCACAGCTTGTTTACAAGGGCCATTGGGAGGAATTTCTCCCTAGTCTAATGGGCATGAGTAATTATTTTCTTAACTAGTTTTTACATGAAAATTCACTATTTGTTCTTTCCTTTGTCTATGGGCTTCTAGAAAACTGAGAGTCAAATTTGTAATCTATTTCTAGTAAGTCTGTTTATAAGACTTCATAGCACAGATGAATCTGCCTGCTTAATTCATCTTTGTCCTTTGGTCCTGAAGAATAATGTAGATTTCTGATAGAGGTTTTCTCAGAGGGGATACTCTGGGTTTTTACCCAGGATACTCCATAGTATCCTGAAGGGTCCCAGACATCCTGGAGGACAGCTGCTCAGAGGGGTCAGTTGTTCTTACTCAGCTGCTGGGTCCTGTCCCTTCCTGTTCTTACTCAGCTGCTGTTTCCCTCCGATGGCTTCCCGCTGGGGTCTGCGCCAGCCCAGGCTTCTGCCCGCTCCTGCCCCGGGCCATGCTGTGCACAACCCTCCCTGCCTCCTGCTTTTCTTGAGAAAATGCTGAGGAGTAAAATTCTCTGCCTCATTGCAGAAGAGAAATAATGTTCGTATGTTCTCCAAGTCTAGACAAGAAAAAAGAAAATAACTGTAGATTGTGACTTAAAACTCAAGGAAGTCTCCCTTCTTGGTGAATGCTTGCGGTTCATTTCTTGCAGGTTTGTTTGATGGTTTGAGTCTAACGTTACTAAAATGTTTTTTGTTGTTTTTTTTTTCCTAGGTGAATGTCGGATGTGTACCCAAAAAGGTAGAATTTTTATTTCTTATTCCTTCCACATTCCTTTTATATGTTTGGTAAATCATGATTAGAATAAGGTTGTTTCCAAATGTTTCACTTAAAATTCTTTCTGCAAAAAATAAGTGATTAAAAGGGCTTAAACAATAGGTTAGTTTTTTATTTTTGTTTTTTTAATACCGCCTATTAAGAAGGCTGGAGACAGGCAGTTTCTGAGAGTGGCTTAGAGTGTGAGGATATCTGAAAGAGCCTGGTTTCTCTCCGTCTTTCCCTTCTGGTAATCCTACGTGTATAGTCAACAGTAACCCCGGCCTCATGGGCACAGGATGGCTCTGGAGCTCCGGGCTGGATATCCTCACCCAGCACTGTGGATGCAGATTGCATTAGGTTCTCTGTGCCAGGACTGAGCTGTCCCTGCAGGGGTACCTGGGGAAGGGAGGTGCTCCTGGGAAGGTAGCCGCAGAAATAATGAGCTCCTAGACACTAAGTGCATCATGTGTGCAAAATAAATTCATCCTGGACCTCTGCCATGTGGCAAGTTTTTACCACGTGGTGACAAAGTGGAAAAAGTTCCTGTGCAAGCATAGGGAGGTCACCAGGAGTGGAACACAGTGTCTGGTCTCAGACGTCCGATGGTCAAGGACCAGCAGAACATCTCTAGTCATGGCATAGAAGAAAAGGACCAGATAACTTTTTCTCAATAGGGAGATCCATCCAGGAAATAAAAAGTTTATATCCAACTCTCAGCCCAAATGCTAATATGACCAAGACCGAGTGGATGATGGTGGCAGATGGATGGATGCTCCTCCCACACCTGGCTCTAGTTTACCTGGAATCCTAGGGTGATGGGCAGAGGGTGGGATGTTGGCTCCAGCCATCTGGTCTTTCCCCTGCTCCTGTACATCCCTGAATCAGTTTTTCCTAGGGAGACTGAACTGTTTTTCTCCAGGAAAGACATGTCAAGATTGTCATAGGTTTTTTGTTTGTTTGTTCATTTTGTTGATGGGAATTTTTGTTTTTAAACGCAGAAATCGATTTCTCTATACATTGTCCATGTTAAAATCATGCATCATGTGACTTTGGGTATCTTATGAAACGATATGTTGATTTATTAGTTAAGAGTAAGACTATTTCTGGGCCTAGTAATTAGGACAGGATAGTTTTTCTCGTTAGGGAGACCCCCAAGTGGCAAACCAGATTCTTGAGTGACATTTTCTTAAGTATTTCCCTCCAAGTCTGTAGCCTCGTGGGGTGTCTTTACCACTGTAGTGATTGTTAGTCCTAATAGCTGTGGTCGGGTCAGGTCACATTGAATGAACTCATCCTGACCTGTGACAAACAGGAAGAAATGGCAGCTCTTATTTCCAAAGCTGCCGCTTGCCTGTACTTGCAAATAATTTTACTCTTCATTTGAATTTACTTTCAAAACATGTTATAATCCTAAATTTACAGCCTTTTGTTGGTGAGATTACACTTTAACTTGACAGTGTTTTGTATACAGTACAAGCAAATAGCCTGATCTCATCAGTGACACATGCTTGAGTTTAGTACCTGACAGTTTCTGGAATCTTATTTCCTGGTATCGGTAGATTTTCTTTTCTTTCTTTTTTTTTACTTTTCTGTTAGGGAAATTTTTTTTTTTTCCTGTGGGACATTTTCCCTCGTTTTCTTTTCTTTCCTTTTGTCCTAAATTTTAGAATTTGTTCTACATTAGAATCATGCAATTATGGCTATATGGATTATGTAAATTAGTTATAATTTGGTTTTTATGTAGTTTAAACCAATTATGGTAGTAAATCTGCTATTGATTGATGCTACCTCATTACTTTAAAATACCGCCTGGACTGATACTGCATAGTGAATTGAATTTGAATATTTCACTTACCCTTCTATTCACATGTACTAAGCATTTACCTTATATTTTTGTAGGGCTCTGTGGATTTAAAAATGCTTTTCAATTCTTGAAGATCAGTTGGTAATTACCTCTTGTTTTCTAGGCTAGACTGGAGCCTAGAGCCAATGCCCTACACAAGGGTGGGGGGAGCTGCTTCTCGGATTCGGGCTCAGCCCGAAAGCCAGTGCAGTTCGAGAGGCACCTCTCTAGAGGGTTAGATGCGAAAGCATTGTACGTACTACAAATTGGAAGTAAATATGTCACTTCAGGCTAATATGAGGAATAGAGGTGTTTCCTAAAATAACTATTTGTGGTATTGATAAGTCTTCCGTATGCATTGCTTAAGATAAAGAATCTAGCGGAGAGAATGGTTCATTCTATATTACATGCATTTCGCTTCAGTAAAAGAAACAGAATCCAGCAGAGCCATCAATATAGTCAACTTTAGGCATAAAGGGAGCAAGGTGCAAAGAAGGAATCTAAGACTTGTCAAAAGTAGAGCTGGGACTTGTCTGACCAAGAAATGGTAGTTTGGCTGTCACCTAGAATTCGGGGTGCCAGTTTGAATTCAGTTATCACGGTGATCAGTTAGAAATAGTAGTTTGGCTGTCACCTAGAATTCGGGATGCCAGTTCGAATTCAGTTATCACGGTGATCAGTTGGCATTGAAAAGCTATTGCAGACCACAGGCTGCATTCCACAGAAGACGCACTGAACCTTTGAGGTCCAGGTGTCTGATTACATACGCTCTTTTGAGGGCTGGTTCATAGTTCCTGAATACATAATAGGAATTCATTCTCTTAACAGTTTTAAATCCTCAACTTTACCTATAGCTTTCTTCTAAATCATTGTACTGTAAACTTACAGATGTGATCTCATTTCCTGGAACTCATCACAAAAGTCAGGGCTTAAAGAAATCTGAAACTTAAAAAAAAGAATGTAAGCAGTAGTAAATGTCAATAGGAGACTAGGGTCTTATACTGTTCTGCTGTTACAGAGTTCATAGACTAGGAAATTTAATTGTAGAAGTAATTCTTCCCAACGTTTCAGAAGCCTCCTTGTAAAATCTGTCTGGTCATATTTTCTGAACTGCCTCTTTTAAAATGTTCGGTTTTGGCCCTGGCCGGTTGGCTCAGCGGTAGAGCGTCGGCCTAGCGTGCGGAGGACCCGGGTTCGATTCCCGGCCAGGGCACACAGGAGAAGCGCCCATTTGCTTCTCCACCCCTCCGCCGCGCTTTCCTCTCTGTCTCTCTCTTCCCCTCCCGCAGCCGAGGCTCCATTGGAGCAAAGATGGCCCGGGCGCTGGGGATGGCTCTGTGGCCTCTGCCCCAGGCGCTAGAGTGGCTCTGGTCGCAATATGGCGACGCCCAGGATGGGCAGAGCATCGCCCCCTGGTGGGCAGAGCATCGCCCCCTGGTGGGCGTGCCGGGTGGATCCCGGTCGGGCGCATGCGGGAGTCTGTCTGACTGTCTCTCCCTGTTTCCAGCTTCAGAAAAATGAAAAAAAAAAAAAAAAGATAAAATGTTCGGTTTTGTTTTTAATTTAAAGGCCAGGATTAGTACCTGCTATTACATAGATACCTTTCATTTATGATTTCTGTTTTCCCTCTGGATTCACATACTGCTCTTCGGGGTAAATTTTTTTTACAGGTAATGTGGAACACAGCTGTCCACTCTGAATTCATGCACGATCATGTCGATTATGGCTTTCAAACTTGTGATAGTAAATTCAATTGGCGGTAAGTGTTGATTCTCAGAGGGTTCTTTTTACAAATAGAAATACATATATTTTTAATAGACTTTATTTATTGATTTTACCGAGAGAGGATGGGGCAAGTGAGACATCTCAAAGTATAGTTGCCTCACTTTAGTTGTTCATTGCTTGCTTGTTGTATGTGCCTTGACTGGGCAATCTTAGGGTCTCGAACCAGTGACCTTAGCATTCTAGGTCGTCGCTCCATCCCCTGTGCCACCACAGGCTGGGCACAACTATAAACATTTTCCTTTCATAATTCAGTGTTTCATAAGGGGGTTGTATTGAGGTAATACATATATAACAAGCTTTTTGTGGTAATGGATAGGCCCCTGGCCTTGATTACAGTGATGGTTTCACAGTTGTATACTTACCTCTAAATTCACCACATTGTATACATTCAATTTGTACATATATAATCACACAACATAAAATTCCATCCATTTTTAAGTTATTTATTAATTTTAAATTGTTTCAGTGACCTTAAGTCTCTTCAGAGTGTTGGGCAACCATTACCCTATCTATTTCTGGAACCTTTCCACCATCGGGCAGAAATAATGTTGTTCAGTGATCTCCCCTCCTTCCGGGCCCTGGCATCTCTAATCTACTTTCTGTCTCTCTGAAATTGCCCGATCTAGGTACTTTCTACAGTATTTGGCCTTTTGTGCCTGGCTTACTTCCCTTAGCATTATGTTTTCAAAGTTCGTCCTGGTGCCATGGGTCAGAACCTCAGTCCTTTTAAAGGCTGAATGATAACTCTTTTATATTTGCAGACCATATTTTGTTTCTCTGTTCATTTTTCAATGGACTTTTGGTTTTCTTCCACCTTTTGTTTATTGTGAAGAATCATGTGATAAACACTGGTCCACAAGTTCATGCTTTCAGTCATTTTGGGTCCATACCTGCAAGTGGAATTGCTGGGTCATGTGGCAGTTTTGTGTTTAATTTTTTTTAAGGAGCTGCCATTAACTTTTTGAAGCCATTGAATTTTTAAAAATGTTTAGCAAATTTATTTATTTATGGTAAAAGAGAGAGACAGACAGACAGGAAGGGGGAGAGATAAGCATGAACTCGTAGTTGCGTTACTTTTAGTTGTTCATTGATTGCTTTCTCATATGTGCCTTGACTGGAGCGCTCCAACCAAGCCAAGGACCCCTTGCTCAAGCCAGTGACTTTGGGCTTCAAGTCAATGACTTTGGGCTTCCAGCCAGTGACCCTGGGGTCATGTCTATGATCCCATGCTCAAGCCAGCAACCTGGGTCCTCAGCATCCCAGGGCAACACTATCCACTGCGCCACCGCCGATCAGACACAGATTCATTCATTTATTCAACAAACATTGAGTGGCAAGTGTACTTTGCAGCTTACTTATTCTCTTAGATGCAATTGAGTAGTTCCAATAAGCTCTTAATGCTACCGTATTAGGCACTGTGCCAACGCAGCTCTTTGTCTTCTCTGCAAAGAAAAACTTAATTTACATACCGTAGATCCCAACTGAATATTCTCTAAGACTAGAATCGGGGTGCTCCACCTATGGGAAAACAAGTGCACACGGGGAGGGGTGACTGGCTGTCTTTAAGACGCTGACTCATGGTGTTTGTGCTGACAGTCTGTGATCCTCTGTTTAGGGATAGATGCCCTAGCGACTAACTGAAAGGGGAGAATCCTCTCTCAGTACTGACTCAGGTTTCACTGCAGGGTTATAAAGGAAAAGCGGGATGCCTATGTGAGCCGCCTGAACACCATCTATCAAAATAACCTAACCAAGGTGAGTGTGCTGGGTTTTGACCTTAGAGAAGTTGCCGTGCCCTGCTGGCGTATGCCAACAGTGGGTCTGGCCGTAAGCGTCTCTTATTGTTTCTGTTACTTCTTTTATGATTAATGATTCTGAGGTTGACCTGTCAGAGAAAAGTCTCTGACTCTGTAGGTGGGTTTCTTTTCTGCAGAGAGTGGGCAGTGTGTGCCTGGTCTCACCTGGTGGCTGTGCCTTGAGTAGGTCTGGCCCCCACTTCATTCCAGAAGTCAAACACGTAAGAGACCAATTATGCCAGTGAATGAATTAAACTATTATCTGTATTATTGCCACTTGACTCTTACATCTTTTTGTGTAGCAACCTCTAGGAAGTTAATACCTGCTGAAAGACGGTTTCTCGGGAGGCTTATGGCTTTGGGCGTTGGTCTTGATTCAGCCTGGTTAAGCAGAGCACATGCAGAGCGGGCCTGGAGGAGTGATTGGAAAAGGGTTAGTAACTCACTCCAGAGCGGGCCTGGAGGAGTGATTGGAAAAGAGCCAGTAACTCACTCCAGAGCGGGCCTGGAGGAGTGATTGGAAAAGAGCCAGTAACTCACTCCAGAGCGGGCCTGGAGGAGTGATTGGAAAAGGGTTAGTAACTCACTCCAGAGCGGGCCTGGAGGAGTGATTGGAAAAGAGTCAGTAACTCACTCCAGAGCGGGCCTGGAGGAGTGATTGGAAAAGAGCCAGTAACTCACTCCAGAGCCGAGCGTGTTCTGAAATGTTAAAGTGTTCTCTTCCGTGATCCTGCTTGCACGCTCCATTACCCCTGTAAACTGCCCAGATTGCGTGCAAATCCATGTCTCATAGCTGGCCTGAGCTCGCTGGCAGTCTCGTCTCAGATTGAGGCTCCCCAGATGGAGGCCCTGGCACAGTAAGAGTGGACGGGAGTCTGGCTTCTCCACGCCTCTAGCATAGGAACTTCCCCGATACGTAATTTGGTGGTATTCTGCCCTTTCTGTTTAGGACAGCAGAAGCACTGCATTCCCTGCCTCGGCCAGAGTGTTTGTCTTCTGCCTCTACGCCCTTGGCTTTCATCCTGTTGTCTTTCTCAGCCCTCCGCCCTTCCAGACGTCATTCTTTAGTGTTTTCACAGCAAGTGAGGAAGATGTTCTCCTTCAACTCTTGGGGACTGAGATAGAATCTTTTTCCTTCTGGGGGTGACTTGCATATATTTTTTTGGTCTCTGGGTTTTGGGCCAAAATAGCACCGTTGTTTCATATTTGTGCACTTCAGCATTGAATGGTAATCCCTACCTAAGTATCAAATCACAGAAGTCCTGTAGAAACTTGAGCATTGAGAGTTGTCTGGGCCTCAGCAAACCCAAAATTGAAATCCCGAGTAGAGACATAAGCTCTGACAAGTTGCAGCGGATGTTTTTGATTTATCTAAGAACAGGCTCATGGCAGGCATGGTTCCTTCTCCAGGCCCATATAGACATCATACCAGGCCACGCAGCGTTCACGGGCGACCCCAGGCCCACAGTGGAGGTCAATGGGCAAAAGTACACTGCTCCTCACATCCTGATCGCAACAGGCGGTGTGCCCTCGTTCCCGCAGGACAGCCAGATCCCAGGTGAGTCTTCCGAAGGCCGGTGCTTGTTACTAACAGCCAGCGGGAGGTTATTGGAGGCCGAAGCAGAGCCAGCGAAGAGTCTGCTCTCGAGAGCTGAGAACATTTTAGAGTGGACGGGAGTCTGGCTTCTCCACGCCTCTAGCATAGGAACTTCCCCGATACGTAATTTGGTGGTACTCTGCCCTTTCTGTTTAGGACAGCAGAAGCACTGCATTCCCTGCCTTGGCCACGGAGAGATCTGATAATTATTTAGTCATCACTGCTCTTATTTCTAGAGAGGAAATAAAAAATATTGACTCAGGGAAGACTCGGTTGGTAGCTTCCTAAGGGAGGACTTAAAAAAAACTGGTCACCCAGAGGCTGAGGAAGTGTTAGGTCTTGCATAAAATGATTATTTTCTAAGAGGAAGCTCGGTCTGTGTGATCTAAATTACATTTTTCTACAGGTGCCCAGCTAGGAATAACCAGTGATGGATTTTTTCAGCTGGAAGAGCTGCCGAGGTAAGCTGGTGTCCGTCCTGGCCTCGGCGTCCGCTCTCCCTCAGCCTCTCCTGCTGACGTTTCTCCCCCTCCGCTCAGACCCTTAAATGCAGGCATTTCCTGAATTCTGCCTGCCTGCCTCTTGTCTTCTTATGACCTTGGGCATCTCATTCACTCGGACCCCTCATTAAGTGGCTCAGATCTTTCCTGCCTTTGGTCAGAGGCCATTGCAGAAATTTTACAACCACAATCAAACACAGGATGGTTTTGAAGAATAGATAGGAAACTATCTTCTGTCTTTAACTTGAAACAGCGTTGACTGGTGATGTATCTCAAATAATTGGATTCTGACTTTCAAAGCAGAGTGATCTCCATAAATGAAGGCTCTGTCAGTCTCACAAAATTTCAGATTTTCTGAAATTGTTCTTTGTGTGTGTTTGCCCAGATAACCTTAGTAAACTTCTGTTGTGGGCTTAGATACACAGAGAGAATAAGAGAATGAGGAAGATCGTTTCTCTAATTTGAAGCTGCCGCCAGTTGCAGGCTTTCTAGGTTAGACGGATCTTCCCTTCTCTCAGGAAAAGACACGATACCCAGGCCCTGGAGCAGGGACTCTATGTAGCCCAGGACTTGCTCTCCTCAGTAACACTGGGGAGTCAGTATTGCTCAACTCTGCCGCTGCCTTAGCGGGCGCTGCCAACCCAATTTGAGATCTTAATCCTCTGCTTTTATAAAGGCCCTCATGGGGGGTGGCTAATAATGCATGCCGCTGTGCCCACACCGTTTTTGCCCCACAGGCATGTATCTCGTAAACGCTCAGCGTCCCCACGAGACTTGCAGCCAGGGGAGCAGTGAGCAGTGACAGCTCATCCGGGCTAACCCCCCGAACCTGTCTCCAAGCCCCCTTTTCTCCGACCCTCCAGGGAGCCAGAGCAGCCCACCCAGGCTCTCCTGTTGCTTCTTCTATCCTAAGCCCTTGCTTGGTTTCACTGTCCCCAGCGTTCATAAACATACTCTCAAAATAGAAAATTTTTATGCCCACACCTTTACCTTAATTCACCTGGAGCCACAGTTAATAGAGGACCTTTGCAGCTCATTGCTGCAGTGGAAATGTCCTGTTAAGATAGGCTAACCGGGCAACCTTTTAAGTCTGAGAAAAACAAGTAGTCTTTTTCTGATTTGCTGCCTGCAGGGCACGGAAACGTGTTAGAGAACAGCCTTTCTTCCCTCGTGATCCACCCTGTACTCTTTGGTTTTAGAGTTGGATGTATGACATGTGTTGTCATGTCTTGTCTTGCTTAGATGATATAATTCAATCTGGACCCGCCTTCAAAGACGTTTTATTATATAGACATCTGTCCATTAAATATTTTAAAAATAATGTCTTCGATTTGCATTGCTAGCAATAAAGGAATCCAAGTGAATTAATTCCAGTTGGACCAGTGTCAATTTAATTTTGACAGTTGTGCCATGGTTATGTAAGATGTTAACCTTCAGAAAAACTGAGCAGAGGTGTACAAGACACCTCTGTACTAGCCCCTCAGCTGTTCTGTAAATCTGACATTATTCCAGAATAGGTGTACGTCACGATATTAACCCCTGCTTTCCCGTTAGCCGCAGCGTCATTGTTGGTGCTGGGTACATTGCCGTGGAGATAGCTGGGATCCTCTCTGCTCTGGGGTCTAGGACATCACTCCTGATACGACATGATAAGGTAATTCTATCCTTTTACCTTCTCTTTCCTTGCTATTGATCTTTTTTTTTTTTTACAAAGACAGAGAGTGAGTCAGAGAGAGGGATAGACAGGGACAGACAGACAGGAACGGAGAGAGATGAGAAGCATCAATCATTAGTTTTTCATTGCGTGTTGCAACACCTTAGTTGTTCATTGATTGCTTTCTCATATGTGCCTTGACCGTGGGCCTTCAGCAGACCGAGTAACCCCTTGCTCAGCCAGTGACCTTGAGTCCAAGCTGGTGAGCTTTTGCTCAAACCAGATGAGCCCGCCCTCAAGCTGGCGACCTTGGGGTCTCGAACCTGGGTCCTCTGCATCCCAGTCCGATGCTCTATCCACTGCGCCACTGCCTGGTCAGGCGATGCTGTTAATCTTTTAAAAAAATCTACAGTGAGAATTTTCTCTTGTGTTGTCATTCACCAGTAAGGTACAAAGTCTGTGGAAGTCAGTTGCTTTATTCCACGTGGGGCTGCATAGACGCTATTTGAATTGGGCCATATGCCCTTCCCAGCTACCAGCTGCTGGTTGATAATAATGATTTTGATTTCATCAAACAGCAACTATTTTCATCATGAAGTACTAGATGGAATCAGATGCGATAATAAGGGGACACACAGGCTTAAATATAAGTATTAACTACATTGAACAGAGTCTCGGTTTAATTTATTACTCTGAAATTCAATTTCGTATGCTTAAGTAGTATTAAATTATTAACAGTCAACTAAGTTCTTTGCCCTAAAGGGAAATGTATCGAAAATATTTGCACACCAGTGTTCATGGTAGCATTAGTCACAGTAGCCAAGAGGTAGAAACAACCCGAGTGTTCACTGATGAATGAGTGGATAAACATGAAAGTGGTATATGCAGACAATGGAGTATTATTCAACCTTATACAGGAATGGCATTTTGACACGTTACAATGTGGATGAACCTTGAGGACATGCTGAATGCTAAATGAAATAAGTGCAAAAAGACATGTATTATTTCACTTACATGAGTTAGCTAGGGTAGTCAGACTCAGAGAAACAGCAGAGTGGTGGTTGCGGGGGCAGAGGAGGAAAGGGGGAGTTGTGTAATGGCTACAGCATTGGGAATATACTTAGCACTCTGAAACTGTTCACTTAGAAATGCTTAAGCTGGTAAATTGAATGGTATGCGTTTTTTTACCACAAAGAAAAAAAGTAAACAAAACTCCTAGATCAACTGCTTGAACCTTCTTTTAAGCCCACAAGAGGCTTTGTTAATTCCATTTCGTATATCAGAGATGTTATACTATAGAATTCACATGGCTCCTAATTAACTCAAAGTTGTATGATTCTCATATTCATGGAACTTCATAAAGGCAAGCAAAGAATAGCTATTTAACAACTTAAGTAAAAATTAACAGATGATAATGATACTTATTTCTGGGGATATTAGATAGTAAAATCATTGCTTATTCATGTGAGTACCAAATGCCTGTCAGATCTTACCACTGTACTTAATACTATCCGTTAATCTATCCAGTAACACTGGGTTCCACAGGTTAATTATATATCTTAGGTTGTTACTAGTTTTACTTGTCTTCAATTGTGTCGTCTTTTGTTTGAAAGAGGCTTGATGATTAGATCTCATTAGAGTCCTTGCCTTCTTTAATTAGTTCAGCTGACTGTTAAATCTGCATTATCAATTCCATGATCTCCTTGTGACTATTACCATCTTTGAGGCTGCATACCTTAAAAAGAATTAGGATGGACTTTCACCTATAATGTGTGGGAAAAACTATGTTTTTTTTCACTTTCTTTCCAAAGTCTGCCTTTTGCACTGAGTATCTTCTTCCTCCTCTTCCTCTTCCATCACCCTGATCATCCTATCCCCAGGGTCATTATCACCTCTGTCATTATCACCACCATTATCATCACCAAGTTCTCCATAAATATATTTCTTGGCATATTGCTCTACTCTTGTGATTTTTTTTTTTTTTTTTTTTTTGTATTTTTCTGAAGCTGGAAACGGGGAGAGACAGTCAGACAGACTCCCGCATGTGCCCGACCGGGATCCACCCGGCACGCCCACCAGGGGCGACGCTCTGCCCACCAGGGGGCGATGCTCTGCCCCTCCGGGGCGTCGCTCTGCTGCGACTAGAGCCACTCTAGCGCCTGGGGCAGAGGCCAAGGAGCCATCCCCAGCGCCCGGGCCATCTTTGCTCCAATGGAGCCTTGGCTGTGGGAGGGGAAGAGAGAGACAGAGAGGAAGGAGGGGGGGGGGGATGTGGAGAAGCAAATGGGCGCTTCTCCTATGTGCCCTGGCCGGGAATCGAACCCGGGTCCCCCGCACGCCAGACCGACGCTCTACCGCTGAGCCAACCGGCCAGGGCCTACTCTTGTGATTTTTGAGGTGTGAGCATCACTCCAAGTATATACTGAGCCCTCATAAAAGCAGTCTCATCAGACATGGCCTCTGTTGTCCAGAAGGAGTTGAACCTTCTCTAGCCCCAGTTCATTTCTTCAGATTTCTTCCATTCAAACTGGCCTACCTGCTATTCCCCACCTGTCACCGGGTCCCATCTCCTTATAGTTGTACGGACTCTTCTATTCAAGGTGCTTTCCTTTCCCAAACCATCCAGATCTTGGTGCAAATACTACATTCTCCATGGAACCTTCCCTGTTCTCTTCTGTATAATTTCTGTCTCTTATAAACCACCTTTCCTACACATTTTTTAAGTTAATTATTATTCCGTCTTTTATTCCAATACTTTATGTCTTCCACATAGTACAGCTTAATATATATTTATTGATAGAATGACCAGTTGATTTACGATGTTGACCTCAGTTTAGCTTGCAAGGGTTACATGTCTTTCTCCTTACCCTGGAAAGGGAACAGAGGTGTCCATATGCATATTTATGTCCTCCCAGCATTTTTCAGTGTAAATTTCACAAAGTAGACACTCATTGTGTGTCTACTAATTTAAAATAATTGTAGTATTCTGACAAAGACTAAGTGAATGTTTGTTGCGAAAAAGGTGAAATGAGAATATTGTTACAACACCAATGTTAAAGAATATGTAAGTGCCTTGGAAAATATAACTTACCAATTGCCCTGAACTTCCCACCTCTACTTGGTATCTTGAACTCAATTAAGAAAAAAATTACGTGGCCTTGGCTGGTTGGCTCAGCGATAGAGTGTCAGCCCAGTGTGTGGAAGTCCCGGGTTCGATTCCTGGTCAGAGCACACAGGAAAAGCGACCATCTGCTTCTCCCCCCTCCCCCCCTCTCTCCGTCTTGTTCTCTTTCCCTCTCTCTCCCCTTTCCCTCTCTCTCCTCCCCTCTTGCAACCATATCTTGAATGGTTCAGTTTAACCCCGGGTGCTGAGGATGGCTCCATGGCCTTGCCTCAGGTGCTGAAATAGCTTGGTTTCCAAGCAACGGAGCAGCGACCCCAGATGGGCAGAGCATTGCCCTATAGAGGGCTTGCAGGGTGGATCTGGGTTGGGGTGCATGTGGGAGTCTGTCTCTGCCTCCCTGTCTCCCGCTTCTCACTTAATTAAAAAAAAGAAATTATGTGTTTCCATAAATATGGAGGGGAGATTAACAAGCCTTGATTCTGAGAATTTGAAGAGGTCCTATTTGTTGTCCATTTAGTGACACTATAAACTGATCTGACAAGTGGCAAGAGTATGTCTTTCTATACCTTTGTTCTCCCATGTCCTTTGCCCCTTCCCAGGGGCTATAGTCCTGTCAGGGATAATGGAGCAGAAATTTTCTGCCCTGATAGGCACACAATGGTCAGTTCTTAGTGGATCCAGTGCCTTTAAATGGCCTCCAGGATTATGGCGTGGAAGAAGGAAGTGCAAAATGTAATGAGAGAACTTGATCTGGAAAAGCAGGCTGAGCTCAATTTCAAACCTGGCTCTAGAACTTTCTAAGAGTCTCCATTTCTTGGAGCCTCAGCTTCCTCATCTGAAAAAAAAAAAATGGGGATAATATCTCCTGTGCCATAAGATGATTAGAAGGAGCTGAGGGTAAGTGGATAAATGGATGGACAGACAGATGTTCTCTAGAACAAGAGCTAGCATTCAAGAAAAGAGACAATGTTTTCAACTTTGTCGGGAACTTTGTTAGGAGTGGATTTCATATTTATATTTTGAGATTTTTTTTTTAACAGTAAAACTTTATTTAGAAAATCACAGGGATGGAAGAAGTGAGCTGGCTGAGCTGCACGGGCTCAGGAAGCAAGTTGCAGAGGCAAAAGAAGGGCCCTTGGAGTTTAGGGGAATGAAAGGCAAAGAAAACTCACCTGGGGGATGAAGAGGGGGAAAGGGAGGTGTGCTCCAGAGAGAGTGCTGGTTTGAGATCTTAAAATAGGAAGACTAGTATAAAATTTTCTTTTCCAGCCCTGGCTAGTTGGCTCAGTGGTAGGGCGTCGGCCCAGCATGTGGATGTCCCAGGTTCAATTCCTAGTCAGGGCACACAGGAGAAGCGCCATCTGCTTCTCCACCCCTCCCCCTCTCCTTTCTCTCTCTCTCTCTCTCTCTCTCTCTCTCTCTCTCTCTCTCTCTTCTCCCGCAGCCAGGGCTCCATTGGAGTGAAGTTGGCCCAGGTCCTTTGGACAGCTCCATGGCCTCCACCTCAGGCGCTAGAATGGCTCCACTGCAGAGCATCGCCCCCTGGTGGGCGTGCCAGGTGGATCCCAGTCGGGTGCATGCGGGAGTCTGCCTCCCTGTTTCTCACTTCAGAAAAATACAAAAAAAAATTATTTTTTCCCATAATGATGCTATTGGTTTTCTGCGAAATAAGATTTTGCTAGAGAATCTTCCTTGATAAGAGGGAATGCTGGCCTTGGAAGACTGAATTGGGAAAGAACTTCTGGTTACTGGACGTGTGGAAAGAGAGACAAGCTAGGGAGGACGGGACCTGGCGAAGGCAGAGGAGTCCTAAAGGCTGCCGGTCTGCCGAACTCGGAAACAGGGGTTGGTGAAGTCAGCTGTCATGCAGGTTTATTAAAGTAGGTTTATTAAAACCGTGCTCACAATATGGCCATGAAGATAAGAGGGAGGAGGATACTGAAATTTTCCTCCCACGTTTGTAGCATGTCTTTAATCAACTTTTTTTCCTTTGCTGCCCCTGTGTGTATACAGGTACTTAGGAATTTTGATTCGATGATCAGTTCCAACTGCACTGAAGAGCTGGAGAATGCTGGCGTGGAGGTCCTGAAGTACTCGCAGGTATGACGGGCCCGGGGGACGCTTACAGCCCCGGGCCTTGGTCGTGGGTCACCCTGGGAGCTTCCGCTCCGCCCATCAGTCTTATAAATACAGACTGCCTGTCTGCCGCGGTCAGGTTATTCCTGTCTATAGCGTACTACCAGTTCTCTTCTTGATTCTAAGATGCTAGTAGTGCTCATTAATGTATTAGTGAAGTCAAGATATAAAAGATTAGAAATCTGCAAGTTGAATTTAGTTTTGTTAGAACTAAACCTTTTTTTGTGCTGAGATGGCTTATTGAACATCACTGTTGTTCTGGTTTCTTTTTCAGGAAGTATTATTATGGAGTCTGTTTTTAAGACGCGCCCTCTCAGGGCTTTGCAGATTGGAGAGAATTACAAAGTGTTTTACTTCTCAGGGAATCACCTAACTTTCAGAATTTTCCCAGTAGCCTGGGAAAAGTGATTGTTTTTCCTCGCAGTTTTGCCTTTCACCATAGGCCTTGTCAACTGATATAAGTGTGAATATGCTTTGTGAATGTGAGGTGCTAGATCGGCGGTGGGATCCAAATCAGAATCATTTGGGACCCTCACTAAACTGGCCTTGGGCTCCAGTCTCCTGACCTAATTACAGCCCCCGCCCCCTGTCATTCTGGCTAAGAGTGTCCAGGGAGAAGCAGTGATTGTGCCTTTCCTCTTCCCCACACTCCAGATGTGCAAATCACTGTCCTTAGATCTGTGAGTTAAACTCTTATCACAGTTTTTAAAGATACAGTGTTTGGATACTTTGTTTTTAAACCAAAGCGTTAGGAGGGTGATGTGCGCTGACATTTCTGGCCATTGGCTGGATGATTTGGGGCAACTGAGAAACAGTTTGGCTTCTGGGAGTGCTCGTGTTGGTGGCCTTGGGATGGAAGTAAATGTGTCCGCACATAGGATTCATGTGTGGGATTCAGTGGGGAGGTTTTAAATGTTAAGAATTTTAGTTTCCCCGTCTGCTTTTCTTTCTTCCTCCCTCCTGCACAATTAACACATTTATTTATATGCCAATAGGTCAGGGAGGTGAGAAAGACTTCCTCCGGCTTGGAACTCGATGTGGTTGCCTCAGTTCCTCATAGAAAGCCCACCCTGACCACGATTCCAGATGTTGACTGCCTGCTCTGGGCCATTGGGCGGGTCCCAAATTCCTGGGGCCTGAATTTAAACAAAGTGGTAAGCTGATTTACTCTGCCTGACACTTCCTTGAGTCTCTTAGTAGCCTTGTGTTCCCCCTACTCACCCAGACCCTCAAAACTTCAGTGGGTTCTATTAGATTTTTTTCTTTTTATTCCTTCATCTAGTTTGTTATCAGATCCCATTGCTGCTGCTTTGAACTGAAAAGATTTCCCTTTTTAGTGTCATCACCCTAGATCAGGTCCCTGGCACCTCTAGGCTCGGTTGCCAACTATTTTCTGACTGGCCTCTTTCTTTTTAATTTTCTTTCTTTTTTTTTACTTATTGATTTTAATAAGAAAAGGGAGAGAGAGAGAGGAACATCCATCTGCCCCTGTATGTGCCCTGGATGTGCCCTGGATGTGCCCTGTATGTGCCGGGTGATACAACCGGCAGCCTCTGCGCTTCCATACGATGCTCCCGCTAACTGAGCTAACAGGGCATGGCTAGCCTCTTTCTTACAGATTACCTTTTTACTCCGATACTTGTCTCTTTAAAGCCCTGTAATTATTTCTTATTGTCTGTACCTCTAATCTCAATAGCTGGGTGTGTAAATTGTCTGGACTTCGTGACACTGGGGGGTGGGAACAGATATGATGCTGATCTACCAGTGTTACAATTAGCTTTCTTTTAAGTGAGAGGAGGGGAGATAGACAGACAGACTCCTCCCACCGGGTGCCCCCACCGGGATCCACCCAGCAACCCCCAACTGGGGCCAATGCCCAAATCATCTGAGCCATTCTCAGTGCCCGGGCTGATGCTCGACCCAGTTGAGTCACTGGCTATGAAAGTAAAGAAAGAGACCGGGGAGAGGGAGAGGAAGAGAAACAGATGGTTGCTTCTCAAGTGTGCTCTGGCCAGGAGTTAACTAGGGACTTCTGCACGCCCAGCCGATGCTTCATCCACTGAGCCAACTGGCCAGGGCCACATTAGCATTCTTATTTGTGCTTTTATAATTTGAAGGAAAGTCTAGTAGAGTAGCATGGGATGTGGGTCCCAGAGTTTGACCTAATTTTGAACCTTAGTTCTCTTATTTACCTGTTGCATGAGTTATAGAGAAGAGTAAATGGGAAAGTGCATGCAAAGTAATTAGCTGAGATCCTGGCTTATAAAATCAATAAGTGTTAACACACCTGACCAGACAGTGGCGCAGTGGACAGAGCATCGGCCTGGGACACTGAGGACCCAGGTTCAAAACCCCGAGGTCACTGGCTTGAGTATGCGCTCATCCGGTTTGAGTACAGGCTCAGCAGCTTGAGCACGGGGTTGCTGGCTTGAGCATGGGATTATAGATATGACCCCATGGTCGCTGGCTTGAGTCCAAAGGTTGCTGGCTTAAAGCCCAAGGTCACTGGCTTGGGCAAGGGGTCACTTGCTTTGCTGTAGTCTCTCGGTCAAGGAACATATGAGAAAGTAATCAGTGAAAAACTAAAGTGCCGCAATGAAGAATTGATCAGTCTCATCTCTCCCCCTTCCTGTCTGTCGTCCCTTTCTGTTCCCCCCCATTATCACTAAAAGTATAAATAAATGTTGTATTTATTGTGGTGTAAGCATTGATGTAAGTATTGATGGTGGTGGTCATGATTTTTTTGGAATGCTATACTATTCTACTAGTAATAATAGATATATTATATGATTGAGGTTTATACATTTGATGGATCCTCTGGAGAAGTATATATTTATGTTCTAATATTAATTAATATTTGTTATAATGTAGGTTCCTTTTATATTTCTATATGAAAGATACTTTCAGCATTTATATCTATCTATCTGTCTGTCTATCTCCAGGGAGATGTTTAACTTGTTTTTAATATTGCTCAGTGAAATTTAGTGAAACTATTTCATATTTACAAATCTAGACATTCAGCTTTTTACACGTTAAGAGATACTTGCCTTTATACATACATAGGCATTGGCAGGTCCAGTTTTCAACTATATGTGCTTTTTTTTTTTTTTAAACAAGGCAAAATTTTTCATCTCATTTAATGTTAAGATACATTTTTGTAAAGCAGATGGAATGACTCCTTTGTGTAGGTCTTGTCAACATGTTACTAACCTAATTTAATCTTGTCAACAACTCTTTGAGTTGTAACAATGAAGAGACCAAGGGCACAGAGCTAATAAATAATTCATGGCTGTAAACTCTATGGGGACAGGAGGATATCTGTATTATTTACCGCTGTATTCACAGTGACTAGGCTAATGCCTCACTTGTCCTAGAAGTTCAACTATTTGTTGGTAAATAGGTGGTTATCCGTGGTCTCATAGCGAGGAAATGGCAGAGCTGGAGTTGAACCCAGCTCTGTCCGGCTGCAGAGGTGATACACTCTTAACCACTCAGCTGCCCACTTCCTGCTTCTGCTGTCTCTCAGCTTCTCACACGGGAGTGTATACACCTGTATACGCCTAGGAGCTAGAAAGCCACAAGATAAGCATGCCACATCTTGGAGCAAAAGTGCAACTTAATATACGAGGGGAAATTTTTGGTTAAAGGAAACAGCAGTATGTCTGAGAGTGGAATGCACCGTTTGCTTGGATTTTCAAGCTAAAATGGTTAGCTTCAGACGGATCTGCTTCTGTTGAGTGCTTCGGGCTGTGCGCCTCTAGGGTGTGAGTGAGGATACTCCGGAGCAGTGCTTCAGTGGGGAGGCTGAGTGAGGATACTCCGGAGCAGTGCTGCAGCGGAGAGGCTGGGAAGCACTGTCGCAGGTGGACTCCGTCGGGATACTCCGGAGCAGTGCTTCAGCGGAGAGGCTGGGAAGCACTGTCGCAGGTGGACTCCGTCGGGATACTCCGGAGCAGTGCTTCAGCGGAGAGGCTGGGAAGCACTGTCGCAGGTGGACTCCGTCGGGATACTCCGGAGCAGTGCTGCAGCGGAGAGGCTGGGAAGCACTGTCGCAGGTGGACTCCATCGGGATACTCCGGAGCAGTGCTTCAGCGGAGAGGCTGGGAAGCACTGTCGCAGGTGGACTCCATCGGGATACTCCGGAGCAGTGCTTCAGCGGAGAGGCTGGGAAGCACTGTCGCAGGTGGACTCCGTCGGGATACTCCGGAGCAGTGCTGCAGCGGAGAGGCTGGGAAGCACTGTCGCAGGTGGACTCCATCGGGATACTCCGGAGCAGTGCTGCAGCGGAGAGGCTGGGAAGCACTGTCGCAGGTGGACTCCGTCGGGATAGCCAGTAGCACGTCTGGTGGTTGAGTGATTCCCTTTCACTTTACCTGGCCAGCTGAGTTGTATATTGCAAAGTCAAATCCTATTAAAATACCTCAAAATTGGATAAAATATTTCCCCTTTTAAATCAAGCGAAAGATATGAAACTCGCCACTTTGCTGAGATGTTTTTCTTCTTGTGGTTCTTAGAGATTCAGGCTAAAGAGGTGTTGAAATGAGGTAGATCCCGAGATTTGATCTGCCATTTTTTGTAGGTAGGCCAAGTATTTACATGATGCTCCTTCACAATTGCAGGGGATTCAGACTGACGACAAGGGTCACATCATCGTTGATGAATTCCAGAATACTACTGTAAAAGGCATCTATGCAGTTGGGGATGTGTGTGGAAGAGCTCTTCTTACTCCAGGTAATGTTTCTTCTTTTCGTGGGTAAGGGAGGCTGTGTGTTATATAAAACTGGTTAGCAGTTCAGTCAAATCAACGTAAGCAAAGTTAAATGGATGAGTGTCGTTCTGTGTGTGTGTGTGTGTGACAGAGAGAGGGACAGATAGGGACAGACACACAGGAAGGGAGAGAGATGAGAAGCATCAATTCTTCATTGTGGCTCCTTAGTTGTTCATTGATTGCTTTCTCATATGTGCCTTGACTGGGGGGGGCTATAGCAGAGTGAGTGACCACTTGCTCAAGCCAGCAACCTTAGGCCTCAAGCCAGGGACCTTTGGGCTCAAGCCAGTGACCATAGGGTCATGTCCATGATGCCATGCTCAAGCCAGTGACCCTGCACTCAAGCTGGTGATCCCACGCTCAACCCAGATGAGCCTGCACTCAAGCTGGTGATCCCACGCTCAACCCAGATGAGCCTGGCAACCTCGGGGTCTCGAACCTGGGTCCTCTGCATTCCAGTCCGACGCTCTATCCACTGCGCCATTGCCTGGTCAGGTGAATGAGTGTGTTGATGTCATCAAAATGATAATAATGTATTGACATAGCTGTTGTTTGGGTGTCTAACATTTTCTGAATAATACTCATTTTTGCTGAAATTTTTATGAAGATGATCAACCTCTGAAAAATGCTGTAAGTGAAAAGCTGAGGCCCTGGATGGTTGGCTCAGTGGTAGAGCGTTGGCTTGACGTGCAGAAGTCCCGGGTTCAATTCCCGGCCAGAGCACACAGGAGAAGCGCCCATCTGCTTCTCCACCCCTCCCCCTCTCCTTCCTCTCTGTCTCTCTCTTCCCCTCCCGCAGCAGAGGCTCCATTGGAGCAAAGATGGCCCGGGCGCTGGGGATGGCTCCTTGGCCTCTGCCCCAGGCGCTAGAGTGGCTCTGGTCACAACAGAGCGATGCCCCGGAGGGGCAGAGCATCGCCCCCTGGTAGGCGTGCCAGGTGGATCCCGGTCGGGTGCATGCGGGAGTCTGTCTGTCTCTCCCGTTTCCAGCTTCGGAAAAATACAAAAAAAAAAAAAAGAAAGAAAATCTGAGTTGTATGTGGTTGACAGTGGAAGGAAGTAGCTTTGGGGAAAAGTAATTTAGTCTGGGATTTTTTTTTTAACTGTAAATAGGGGAGGTACAGAGATAGACTCCTTGCACCCTGACTGGAATCTACCCGGCAACCCCCATCTGGGGCCAGTACTCTGACCATCTGGGGCTACTCCCAAACGAGCTATTTTTAGCACCTGAGGTGGAGGCTCCAGGGAGCTATCCTCAGTGCCCAGGGCCAATGCGCTCAAATCAATTGAGCCAAGCCATGGCTGCAGGAGTGGAAGAGAGAGAGAGTGAGAAGAGGGAGGGGGAAGTCATCTCCCCTGTGTGCCCTGACCAGGAATCTAACACGGGAATTCCACACATCAGGTCAATGCTCTACTGCTGAGCCAACTGGCCAGGGCCTGGTGTGGGATTCTTATAGGACAATTTAATCTTTTTTTTTTTTTTTTTGTATTTTTCTGAAGCTGGAAACGGGGAGACAGTCAGACAGACTCCCGCATGCTCCTGACCGGGATCCACCTGGCACGCCCACGAGGGGCGACGCTCTGCCCACCAGGGGGCGATGCTCTGCCCCTCCAGGGTGTCGCTCTGCCGCGACCAGAGCCACTCTAGCGCCTGGGACAGAGGCCAAGGAGCCATCCCCAGCGCCCGGGCCATCTTTGCTCCAATGGAGCCTTGGCTGCGGGAGGGGAAGAGAGAGACAGAGAGGAAGGAGGGGGTGGGTGGAGAAGCAAATGGGCGCTTCTCCTATGTGCCCTGGCCGGGAATCGAACCCGGGTCCCCCGCACGCCAGGCCGACGCTCTACCGCTGAGCCAACCGGCCAGGGCCCAGGACAATTTAATCTTGATACAACCAAGGTTGTCTCAGTGTTGTACATTCCCCTGACTCCCCTACATCAACCTGTGTCCTGAGTGCATTGGCACCTTTGCACACTCTTTGTCCCACTTCTGTTATCGCCACCTCTCCATCTGCTTTCACTCCATACCCCTCTGGGGCCTACCGGCCATTCCAAAATGGCCCTGGGTCTTACCTCAGAATAGAAATGTCCCCAGTTAGACACCCAAAGCCTTTTAGCATTTTTAGGACATTCTCTTAACTAAAGCCAAATAACAGACAAAGCTTCAAAAACTTTAGAACATAATCTAACAGTTGAAAATTATGGTAAAGTGCCTGACCAGGTGGTGGTGCAGTGCATAGAGCATCAGACTGGGATGCAGAGGACCCAGGTTTGAGACCCTGAGGTTGCCCGCTTGAGCACGGACTCATCTGGTTTGAGCAAAGCTCACCAGCTTGGACCCAAGGTCGCTGGCTTGAGCAAGGGGTCACTCGGTCTGCTGAAGGCCCATGATCAAGGCACATATGAGAAAGCAATCAATGAACAAATAAGGAGTTTGCAATAAGAAACTGATGATTGATGCTTCTCATCTCTCTCCATTCCTGTCTGTCTATCCCTATCTATCCCTCTCTCTGACTCTTTTTCTGTCTCTGTAAAAAAAAAAGAGAGAGAAAATTATGGTGAAGTGAAGAAATTTCTTATGTATCCTACTGATACCTTATTTTGGAAAAAGGAAAAACCCTGTCAATTTGAAATCAGTAAAATTAATAATTGATGCTTTCAATGAACTCAGGCATTCATTCTAAAAGACTATTAGGAATAAAAATAGGCTAAGGAGAATAAACTTTAAAAAAACAAGAAATAAAAAAAAATTTGTAATCAATTTTTTAAAATTAATTTTAGAGAGAGAGAGAGAGGGGAGGAACAGGAAGCATCAACTCCCATATGTGCCTTGACCAGGCAAGCCTGGGGTTTCAAACTGGTGACCTCAGAGTTCCAGTTTGACACTTTTCCACTGCACCATCACAGGTCAGGCAATAAAATAATTTTTAACTGGCCTGTGGTGGCACAGTAGATCAAGCGTTGATCTGGAATGCTGAGGTCACTGGTTTGAAGCCTTGGGCTTACCTGGTCAATGCACATATGAGAAGTAGTCAATGAACGATTAAGGTGAAGCAAGTGTGAGTTGATGCTTCTTTCTTTGTCCTCTCTCTCCTCTTTCTGTAAAATTAATTATTTAAAAATAATTTTAAAAAATAAAAGTTAACTTAAAAAACTAAAATAATTTTTAAAATAAATATTAAAAAATATTAGTGTGAACTGAGTATGGTTATGCAGTAGAACTGAAGATGCTCAACACTAAAAGAGTTTGCTCCATAAATATTATATCAGAAATTAATATCCTCACTGAGGAGGTAACTGCCAGGTGATTGGGAACTTGTAAATGTGTCTTTTTTTTTTTTTTTTCATTTTTGGTCATTATAGAATTAGTTGCTTATTTTGAATTGTTAACTAAGACATTGATATGTCTTCATTATACTGAACTAGGTAGTATAATGAGCACTGGAGTAAAAGTTTGTCGGGACTAGTATGTTAAGTCAGATAGCTAGATGGTTAGAAGAATTCTGCTGTGTTACAATGAGAAGCAAGCTGCCCGGGATGGGTTCTCAGCTGGTTGGAGCGTTGACCCGGTATGTCCAGGTTGCGGGATTGATCCCCAGTCAGGACTCATACAAGAAACAGCCGATGATTACATAAATAAGTGGAACAACAAATCGGTGTTCTCTCGCTCTCTCTGTCTTTCTGCTTTCCTCCCTAAGATCAATAAATATTTTCTAGAATAAGCACAAAGCTAACCTCTGATTTTACAATATCTTTGCAGTTGCTATAGCGGCCGGCCGGAAACTTGCCCATAGACTTTTTGAATGCAAAGAAGATTCCAAATTAGACTATGACAATATCCCCACGGTGGTCTTCAGCCACCCCCCTATTGGCACTGTGGGGCTCACAGAAGGTAGGTATTTAAAAATGAAGCTCATTTACGTTTCCAACTTTGGACGAGGTGTCGGTCAACTGACTAAATCTACCTCAGATTTGGTCCTTACGCTCCTTTCTCATTAGCCTCTTGTCACAGTTCGTTTCCTCCCAACTACTGTGCTGCCCCTTTGGAGTATCATTTCTTTCTCCCACACCACCTTGTCTCTGACTTTTTCTGGCTTTTTTATTTGAACTAATTTCAAATTTAAAGAGAAGTCATAAAAATATTACACAGCATTCCTGTATACCCTTAACATTCTCACTTTATCATTTTCTTTCTACACAAACACACACACTTCAGTGTCTATTTCCAGTGACCACGCTGTTCCCTGAACAGAAGCACTGTACAATTTTCAAATAAGAACATTTATTTATTTATTTTTTGTGGCAGAGACAGGGACAGAGAGAGAGACAGATAGGGGCAGACAGACAGGAAGGGAGAGAGATGAGAAACATCAATTCTTCACTGCGGCTTCTTAGTTGTTCATTGATTGATTTTTAATATGTGCCTTGACCAGGGAGCCACAGCAGACCGAGTGACCCCTTGCTTGAGCCAGCGACCTTGGGTCTAAGCTGGTGAGCCTTGCTCAAACCAAATGTGCCCGCGCCCAAGCTGGCGACTTCGGGGTCTCGAACTTGGGTCCTCTGCATCCCAGTCCGATGCTCTATTCACTGCGCCACTGCCTGGTCAGGCAAATAAGAACATCTAAATTGATGCAATATTATCTACACTTTAGACCTTATTCAAATTTCGCCAGTTACCTGAGATCACATCATTTTTAACATTTCCCCCTCGAGTCTAGCATTCAGTGCAGGATAATTCACTGCCTTCAGTTCTTATACCCTTTTGGCCTCCTTTAATTGAAAGACAAAATTCTCAGCCTGTTTTCTTTCACATAGTTTAGTTTGTAGACTTTCGCTCATCGTGAGTCATCGTGAGTGTGGCATTTCTTCATGATTTGATTGAAGTTTTGTATTTCTTGCTCTTTCTTTGATAGGTCAGTGGAATTGTTTAGTTATTTGACAAATGCTTTTTTTCCCCTGTACATTACAGATGAGGCCATTTCTAAATATGGAAAAGAAAATGTGAAGACCTATTCAACCACTTTTACTCCAATGTATCATGCAGTTACTAAAAGGAAAACAAAATGTGTGATGAAAATGGTCTGTGCTAAGAAAGAGGAGAAGGTAGGTATGGGAAAATACCCAGTAACCTAAACAGGGACTTAAATCAAAAAAGTGACTTTAGGGATCGGGTCATTTTGGTAGTACGGAGAGGGAGGCGACCAAGTAGTTAGGCCTTTTCTGATTCATCTGCTGTGGTCCCACTTTTATCTATCTGTTTGTGTATTGAGGTTCTTTATATTTCATTTAGAAAGAAGCTTCCACCACAAACATTAGGGGGAAGGGTCAGAAACTGCAGAAAGCTGTCATTGACCTATAGGCTAGAAGGTAACTCAGAATTATTATTATGTCTAAGAATTTAATGCAAGAGAAATTTAATATAACCAATCAGTGAGGAAGAGAAAGGTTAGTCAGTAAAATTATTTATTTTTGGTTTAACTTTTTGAGGCGCTACTAAAGTGTTTCCCCAAGTGCCTGCCATGTTACATTTGTATTGCCGTGTTTGAGGGTTCCAATTCCTGCACACCCTGGAGAACACTGAGGATCTTTGTTATTATAGCCATCCTAGTGGGTGTGACGTGGTAGCTTCTTGTGATACTGGTTTGAATTTGAACAGGTTTTTGGAAACAGGATTTTTGAGTAGGTTTTGTTTCAGTATTAGGTCAGCCTATTGGGCTTTTCTACAAGTTGTATTAAATATTGAAATGCAACTTAGCACCAAACCTTGGGAACATAGAGCTCCATGAGGGAGACAGTGGCTTAACTGAAGATTCAGATGTATTTTTCCAACTCCTATCAAAAAGAGCATAGTCTGTATTTGATTTAGTGGCGCTGTACTCCAAAAGCCACAAGGTGTGGTCCTGGCTTATAGAAGTCAGTATTGGCCCTGGCCAGTCTCTCTATCTCCCATCGTCTCACTTGGAAAAGAAGAAGAAAGAATAAGAAGAAGTCAGTGTCACTGAGGATTGACAGACTCAGGGAGTCAGAGCAAGGAGAAGGAAGGAAGTGGTTTGGCAGAAAAAGGAAGGTCACTCTTTCTTGACCCTGAATGTACCTTGGTAGCCTAAGCTCTCCAGATGTTGGATCAACGGCCCCTACTTATCTCTTCATATCAGCTATTTCTTCATACCATTTATCATTCTTTCATTTGATCAACACTACCTGACAGTCTAATAAAGAAACGGGAAGTGGAGAGGAGTAATAATCAAGTTCCTGCGACCACCTGAAACGGGTGTGGTAAATTCAATTTAGATCACGATATTTAAGAATCTGGCTGTTTCTTGTGTATATTATACATGATTTGGGGTTTTTTTTGTTTGTTTTAAATTGAGATTACCTTTTTTAATTGTAAGAAACAGATAACATAAAATTTACTATATTAACCATTTTTAAGTATAACATTCAGTAATGTTAAGTATATTCTTCATTTGTTTCTAAACAAAATATTTTTGTGACTAAATTTTATGTTCTCTAAATGTTTTAATTTTTATTTTTTTTCTTCTTTTCCAAGTGAGAGAGGAGGAGAGATAGAGAGACAGACTCCCGAATGTGCCTAGACTGGGATCCACCCAGTAACCCCTGTCTGGGGCCGAAGCTTGCAACGGAGCTATTTATTTTATTTTATTTTATTATTTTTTTTTAATTTAATTTTAATTTTTTTTTACGGAGCTATTTTTTTTTTTTTTCATTTTTCTGAAGCTGGAAACAGGGAGAGACAGTCAGACAGACTCCCGCATGCGCCCGACCGGGATCCACCCGGCATGCCCACCATGGGGCGACGCTCTGCCCACCAGGGGGCGATGCTCTGCCCATCCTGGGCGTCGCCATGTTGCGACCAGAGCCACTCTAGCGCCTGGGGCAGAGGCCACAGAGCCATCCCCAGCGCCCAGGCCATCTTTGCTCCAATGGAGCCTTGGCTGCGGGAGGGGAAGAGAGAGACAGAGAGGAAAGCGCGGCGGAGGGGTGGAGAAGCAAATGGGCGCTTCTCCTGTGTGCCCTGGCCGGGAATCGAACCCGGGTCCTCCGCACGCTAGGCCGACGCTCTACCGCTGAGCCAACCGGCCAGGGCTACGGAGCTATTTTTAACATCTGAGGCACAGGGTCTACGGAGCCATTCTTAGCACCTGGGGCCGATGCAGTCGGACCAATAGAGTCATGGCTGCAGAATAGGAGAAGAGAGAGAGAGAAGGAGGAGGAGGTGGGGTGGAAAAGCAGATGGTTACTCCTCCCGTACGCACTGACTGGGAATCAAATCCAGGACATCCACACACTGGGCCAACGCTCTACCATGGAGCCAACTGGCCAGGGCCTCTAAGTATTTTTCAATGGACTGGTTACCCTAAAAGTATTTGCCGACGGTAAACATTAACTCAGTTTTAAAGTACAGTGAGAAACCTCCCTGGGAAATGTGATTTGAAACAAATGCCCTTGTAGGTCCTTCCTTCGTGCAGGCATCCAGCGTGTATGGACTGAGTGCCTCCCAAGGGCCATTGTCGTTGTTGGCTATGGGGATAGAGTGGGGAGCAAAAGCAGACAGGGCTCCCTTTAGATGAATCTGGAGATTAAAGTCTGCTGGGAAAGTGGACTCCAACTGTCCAGTCCCAAATAAATAAGGAAAACGTCGCAGTTGTGATCGAACCATGGTGGAGGAATGCCAGTAGGGAGAGACCACGTGATGGACCGTTTGACTTGGTAGGGAGGGAATGCATGGCTGTTCGAAGAATAAGTGGGCTTTAGCCCTTAAAAGAGGGAGGAAAGATTGTCCAGCTAGAGTGCTCAGGACAGAAGGAAGCTGGCCAGGCCCAGAGCCTGAGGGAGGGCTGTATGAGCCGGCTACGGAGGGACGTCGAGGCAGGACCACAGGGGGCCTTGCAGGCTGTGTCGTTAGAGATGTAAGGTTTTTACTGATTTGAGAGAACGAGGGAGAGAAGTACCAGTTTGTTGCTCCACTTACTCGTTCGTTCGTTCGTTGATTCTCGTATGTGCCCTGACTGGGGATGGAACCCACTACCGTGGTATATTGGGACAATGCTAACCAACTGAGCTCCCTGGCCAGGGCGAGATGGAAGTTTCTTAGAAGTTTTTATTTTTTTATTTTTATTTATTTATTATTTTTTTTCTGAAGCTGGAAACGGGGAGAGACAGTCAGACAGACTCCCACATGCGCCCGACCGGGATCCACCCGGCATGCCCACCAGGGGCGACGCTCTGCCCACCAGGGGGCGATGCTCTGCCCCTCGGGGGGGGGGTCACTCTGCCCCTCGGGGGGGGGGTCACTCTGCCGTGACCAGAGCCACTCTAGTGCCTGGGCAGAGGCCAAGGAGCCATCCCCAGCGCCCGGGCCATCCTTGCTCCAATGGAGCCTTGGCTGCGGGAGGGGAAGAGAGAGACAGAGAGGAAGGAGGGGGGGGTGGAGAAGCAAATGGGCACTTCTCCTATGTGCCCTGGCCGGGAATCGAACCCGAGTCCCCCGCACGCCAGGCCGACGCTCTACCGCTGAGCCAACCGGCCAGGGCCTCTTAGAAGTTTTTAAATACTAGGGATCTTTCTCCTTTCTTCTCCAGGTGGTTGGGATCCACATGCAAGGAATTGGGTGTGATGAGATGCTGCAGGGCTTTGCTGTTGCTGTAAAAATGGGCGCCACAAAAGCCGACTTTGACAACACGGTTGCCATTCACCCTACCTCTTCGGAAGAGCTGGTCACACTCCGCTGAGAACTCAGAGACTCGGTGGCTAGCAGTCGGACCAGAAGACCTGAAATGAACCAAATAATCACATTTACTTAAACTGTTTCCACTTTATGTATTTTTTGTTGTAAACAGGATCTTCTGATAGTTGAAAATTTCAGCAAATAATAGAATTTACTTATGTAATTTGAAATTTATTATCCAAGATTGATTTTCATTTGATCACTTCTCACAATAATTAATGTTTTTAAGTTTTTTTATTAATAGCTCTAGATTAATTGGTTATGTTTTGGTTCCAGCCTCATCCCAAGTGAAAAACGATGTGAACTACGGTTAAGTTAATGAACTTGATGATTATAGTTCATCATTTTTTATCGAAGAAGAGAGCAGCTGTTCCCATTTAAATAATGCAAGTGCACAGAATCTTTTTCTGTTGTTTTGGAAGCCAGTTCTGTGCTCTGCATGTTACAAAGCTGCATTAAGGATGCGTCCTTTCTCTAAAAACATAGCACAAGAGGCCTGTCTGGCTTATTTTAATTTCTTTTTTTTGTTTTAAATGATTAAAAATTATTTGTTGCTTTTAGGAGATGAAGTGCTGCGAACGTGGGATAGACTTGAGGAGGCCGGTCATCTCACTGAGGGGCGGTGAGAGGGGATTGCAGGAGAGGGACAGACAGAGAAGTCCCTCCCTCTGCTAAGAATTCAGTTTCATGAAAGATTTAAGTTTTTGTATGTGTTCTTGCCATTTTATTTTTTTCTGAAAATGATTTCCAAAAATTTGAAAATAAAATGACAATCTTTTCTTCTTATAAAATTTGTTATGAATTTTTTTTTTTTTAGTTTTTTTATTTATTTATTCATTTTAGAGAGGAGAGGGAGAGACAGAGAGAGAGAGGAGAGACAGAGAGAAGGGGGGAGGAGCTGGAAGCATCAACTCCCATATGTGCCTTGACCAGGCAAGCCCAGGGTTTTGAACCGGCAACCTCAGCATTTCTAGGTCGACGCTTTATCCACTGCGCCACCACAGGTCAGGCCAAATTTGTTATGAATTTATGCCTTACAGTTTGTTTATTTATTTAGGTGACGGAGAGAGACAGAGAGAGGGACAGAAAGGGACAGACAGGAAGGGAGAGAGATGAGAAGCATCAATTCTTCGTTGCGGCATCTTAGTTCATTGATTGCTTTCTCATATATGCCATGACCAGGGGGCTACAGCTGAGTGAGTGACCCCTTTCTCAAGTCAGTGACCTTGGTTTCAAGCCAGTGACCTTTGGGCTCAAGCCAGTGACCATAGGGTCATGTCTGTGATCCTCCGCTCAAGCCAGCGACCCCACACTCAAGCTGGTGAGCCCGTGCTCAAGCGGTCGACCTCAGGGTTTTGAACCTGAGTCCTCCATGTCCCAGTCTGACGCTCTATCCACTGCACCACCACCTGATCAGGCCACAGTTTATTTTTTAAGAACGTTTCACATGGGAAGGTCAGGTGCTGACACTGAGCTGCCTTAAGAAGGCCTAACACCTTATGAGGGAGAAAACAGATTTTATTTTTATAAATTAAAGACCAGTCAAATAAAGAAACATTAAGCAAATGTAAAGATGGAGTTGAAAGAACGATCTAGAAATCACAGGTCTTTAGCACCTTATTTCCATTAGGTTTTACCAGCTCGGTAAGTTAAATTTTCCCTCTGCTTTCCTTAATATCAGTGTTGCTGACTTCTTTCATCAAGCTTTTACTGAATGTCTTTCTATTAATAGTTGGTGGTGGCACTGACTTCAGATACGTCCAATGCCAGAGAAAGAAAATTAATATATTAATAACTAGGTTATGTGATCGATGATTGCAGCAAGAAAATAGGGTCTGAAAACCTGAACATGACCTGACTGACACAACCACCCCCTGTCTTGCCCACCAGCCTCCAAATTAGTGGGTCAAGTTTCTGGGCTTCGCTGACCTGCTGGGTTTCTCACAATACACAGGCTCCAAATTTTGGACGTGACTGCATAAGAAAAAGGGGAGGGTTCAGTAGTTACTTCTACTCTAACCATGTATTTTTTTATCTCAGGTATCCACTGCCTGTTTGTTTCTACGAAGAACTAACATAGGAGGCCACTGAGCCTAGAG
This sequence comes from Saccopteryx leptura, assembly GCF_036850995.1. Taxonomy (NCBI): domain Eukaryota; kingdom Metazoa; phylum Chordata; class Mammalia; order Chiroptera; family Emballonuridae; genus Saccopteryx; species Saccopteryx leptura. The sequence continues at coordinate 23,491,061 of NC_089506.1, read as the reverse complement.
ACTTAGGAAATGCAGTTTTCTTCAAGAAGAAGAGGTGAATAATTATGAATAATTACACAATCTACCATAGAGGCCATTGGATTTGGAAATTGGAAAATCATTGGTGACCTCTGCATTCACTGGTTGATGGTTGTGTGTGCCCTGGCTGGGGAGTGAACTGCAACCTTGATGTATCAGGACAATACTCTAACCCAGGAGTCCCCAAAGTACGGCCCGCGGGCCGCATGAGGCCCCTGAGGCCATTTATCTGGCCCACGCCGCACTTCCGGAAGGGGCACCTCTTTCATTTGTGGTCAGTGAGAGGAGCATGGTTCCTATTGAAATATTGGTCAGTTTGTTCATTTAAATTTACTTGTTCTTTATTTTAAATATTGGATTTGCTCCCGTTTTGTTATTTTTACTTTAAAATAAGATATGTGCAGTGTGTTAGGGATTTGTTCATAGTTTTTTTTATAGTCCGGCCCTCCAACGGTCTGAGGGACAGTGAACTGGACCCCTGTGTAAAAAGTTTGGGGACCCCTGCTCTAACCAGCCGAGCTAACCAGACAGGGCTCAGTGGTGAACTTTGCAAAGAGTAACTGGAGAGTTGTTTTAATAATCACAATTTGCCCTGGCTGGTTGGCTCAGCGGTAGAGCATCGGCCTGGCGTGCGGGGGACCCGGGTTCGATTCCTGGCCAGGGCACATAGGAGAAGCGCCCATTTGCTTCTCCACCCCCCTCCCTCCTTCCTCTCTGTTTCTCTCTTCCCCTCCCGCAGCCAAGGCTCCATTGGAGCCAAGATTGCCTGGGCGCTGGGGATGGCTCCTTGGCCTCTGCCCCAGGAGCTAGAGTGGCTCTGGTCGCGGCAGAGCGACGCCCAGGAGGGGCAGAGCATCGCCCCCTGCTGGGCAGGGCATCGCCCCTGCTGGGTGTGCTGGGTGGATCCCGGTCGGGCGCATGCGGAAGTCTGTCTGACTGTCTCTCCCCGTTTCCAGCTTCAGAAAATTACCAAAAAAAAAAAAAAAATCACAATTTACTGATTACCTGTACATTGATGAGTGCTTTACAGTTAGTATAAAATATTTTATTTAATACTTATTATGGACTATATGTTTGTGTCCCCCTCAAATTCGTGTTGAAATCTAACCCACAATATGATGGTGTTAGCAAGTAATTAGGCCATGTGGGTGGAGCCTTTATGATGAGATTAGCACCCTTATAAACAGAAAAGGAAGCGCTTGCTCCCTATCTTTCTCTGCTCACCACCTCGTGGGGACAGTAAGCAGGCTCTTACTAGACACCAGAACTGCTGGCACCTTGATCTTGGACTTTCCAGACTACAGAACTCTGGGAAGTGTTTGTTATTTTTAGATTATTTTTAAAGACTTTATTTATTCATTTTAGAGAGGAGAGAGAGAGAAAGAGAGAGAGGGAGGGGGAACAGAAAGTATCAAGTCCCATATGTGCCATGACCAGGCAAGGCCAGGGTTTCGAACTGGTGACCCCAGCATTCTAGGCTTATGCTTTATGCACTGTGCTACCACAGGTCAAGGTATTTTTAGATTTTATGTATTCATTTTTGAGAGAGAGAGAGAGAGAGAGAGAGAGAGAGAGAGAAGGGGCAAAGGAGCAGGAAGCATCAACTTTCATATGTGCCTTGACCAGGCAAGCCCAGGGTTTCAGACCAGCAACCTCAGCACTCCAGGTGGATGTTTTTATCCACTGTGCCACCACAGGTCAGGCAGAAGTGTTTGTTATTTAAGCCACCCAGTCTGTGGTACAATAGATCCTTGAATAACATTGTGTTTGTCATTTCATTATAATGTTGATGAGATGCCATAGGGTCTTAATTCTGTGTATGTGTGTGTGTGTATTTTTCTGAAATAAGCAGGAAGGTAGAGAGACAGACTCCCTCATGCGCCCGACTGGGATCCACCCAGCATGCCCACTAGGGGGCAATGCTCTGCCCATTTGGGGCGTTGCTCCATTGTAACTAGAGCCATTCTAGCACCTGAGGTGAAGGCCATGGAGCCATCCTCAGTGCCCAGGCCAACTTTGCTCCAATGGAGCCTTGGCTGTAGGAGGGGAAGAGAGAGATAGAGAGAAAGGAGAGGGGGAGGGGTGGAGAAGCAGATGGGCGCTTCTGTGTGCCCTGGCCGGGAATCGAACCCAGGATTTCCACATGCCAGGCTGATGCTCTACCACTGAGTCAACTGACCAGGGCCAGGGTTTAATTCTTATTTATTTATTTATTTTTTACACAGACAGAGAGTCAGAGTGAGGGATAGACAGGGACAGACAGACAGGAACGGAGAGATGAGAAGCATCAATCATTAGTTTTTTGTTGCGCATTGCGACACCTTAGTTGTTCATTGATTGCTTTCTCATATGTGCCTTGACCATGGGCCTTCAACGGACCGAGTAACCCCTTGCTTGAGCCAGTGACCTTGGGTCCAAGCTGGTGAATTTTTGCTCAAACCAGATGAGCCCACGCTCAAGCTGGCGACCTCGGGGTCTCAAACCTGTATCTTCCGCATCCCAGTCTGACGCTCTATCCACTGCACCACCGCCTGGTCAGGCCTTAATTCTTATTTATATCAATTAGCCTGTGGTAAAATTGGTTTCATTATTTTCCTCATGCAAACAACTATGTAATTAAAAAATTAAAATATAAAATTAAGCCACTACATACAAAAGAATGAAGCACTGATACATGCTACATGGATGAACCTTGAAAACATATCAAGTGAAATAAGTAAGACACAAAAAAGGCAAATACTGTGTTATTCCACTTACATAAAATATCTAGAACTAGGGCAAATTCATAGACACGGAAAGTAGAATTGAAGTTACCAGGGGCAGTGGGAGGAGGAAATGGGGAGTTATTGCTTAATGGGTACAGAGTTCTCATTTGGGGTGAGTAAAAAATTTTGGAAATAGTGATGATGGTTACATAATGTGAATGTAATTAATGCCACTGACTTGTACACTTTAAAATGGTTGAAACTAAATTTTATGTTATACATTTTTACCATAATTAAATAAAATAGTAAAAACAACTTTTACATTGAAATTAATCCTGTAGTTATGTTGAGTTATTCTTTTTGGATGGGACCATTTGGATAGGTAAGGATAGAGGAATGTTTTGTAAAATATACAGATTATCTTTTCCTAAGTAAGCTACCACACTCAGTCAAAAAATGTGCAAGGTATATAAGCATTCATGAGATAACATATTTGCGATTGCATTAGTAGCTTGAATCATTCTTTATATAATTTGACACTAGCCACACCCTTCTGACCTGAAATACTGAGGATGCCGATATGTAGGTGGTTTTAATTATAATAAAGGTTTATTTAAGCATCAGTGGTTGAGACTGTGTATGACACAAAAACTGTCCCTATAAACAGTCATGGCCCACACCTCAGAGTGGGGTATTTTTTGTATGCCTTCCCTAACCTCTGTTTAGAGGTTACAGAAACAACCCAGATGGTGTCTATATTGTGCAACAAGGATGAGAAGGCATAATAGAAATACGTATTCAACCCCAAATCTTGAATTCTCTGAAATCAAGATAATTTGGGCTGATGTTTGGAAATGGTTAAATTGGTCATTGCTGTAGAGTCAGCATTATCAGCAGGCAAATGGAATCTTTTTTAAGTTCATTTGTAGTGTCCATGTGTAAGTACTTCTGACACAAAAATGGCTTAATTACTGGCCATACAGGGAGCCCTTTTTTAAAAATTTTATTTAGACAATTAATTTTAACAGGGTGACATTGATTAATTAGAGTATATAGATTCAGAGAAAACATCTCTAGATCATTTTGATATTTGATTATGTTGTATACCCACCACTCAAAGTCCAATTGTTCTCGGTCACCTTTTACTTGGTTTTCTTTATGCCCCTCCCCTCCCCCACCCCCTCCTTCTCTTCCCTTTCCCTCCCCCTGGTAACCACTGCATTCTTATCCATGTTCATGAGTCTCAATTTTGTGTTAGGGAGCCCATTTTTGTCTTCACTTGAGGATTATCTTCACAATATAGGATATCACCCAAAAGTGTTTTGAATGAATTCAGTTATTGCTTTCAGCATTATGACCTAGTCATAGGCAATAGGCTCTATAAACAGGAGTGATGAAACTGGTTGACAACATCCATCATTTATAATTTTAATGGTTTGCTGGGCACTGTAGGGGTGGGTTTCAAGTTGGCAATGATAATAACAGCTTATATTTGGGTAAAGGAGAGGCAATTGAGATTTGGAGGCTTGGATTATCAACATCTTTATTTTTATTTATTCATTTTTAGAGAGGAAAGAGAGCGAGAGAGAAGGGGAGAGAAGCGGGAAGTATCAATTCTCATATGCGCCTCAACCAGGCAAGTCCAGGGTTTCAAATTGGCAACCTCAGAGTTCCAGGTCAATGCTTTATCCACTGCGCTACCATAGGTCAGGCATCAATAACATATTCTAATATTGGCATTAGGAGGCTTAACTGTCCAATATCTGTTCCAACTGGCTGAGATGACACAAAACATTGAAATAAAGGAATACTTCTGAGCATTTGGTTAACGTAATTAAGCGAGAAGGCTCTAATTAGACTGCGGTGGCTCTAATGCCTGGGTAGCTTACATAAGCAAAGTGAAACTTAAACCAGAGTCCATGTACTTGAATTTGTGAAAATGAAACTTAGGAACTATGAAGCACAACCTATTAACTAGGCTTTCCCAAATAAGAAAATTGCTTAAACTATAGCTAATCAAACACTTTCTTTGATTTGTTCCTGCATTTTAGCTATAAAACTTTTCCCCAAGTTCTCTCAGTGGAGTGTTCCCAACTTTTTTTGGTTTGAGGCTGCCTGATGTTAATCTATCTTTGTGCAAATAAACTTCAAATTTTCAATGTAGCTCTGTTTATTTTTTTATTTATTTTTATTTAAAAAAAAATTTTTTTAAAACAAGTTTTATTTATTTTGCCTTTTACAGAGACAGAGAGAGAGTCAGAGAGAGGGATAGATAGGAACAGACAGACAGGAATGGAGAGAGATGAGAAACATCAATCAGTTTTTCGTTGAGACACCTTAGTTGTTCATTGATTGCTTTCTCATATGTGCCTTGACCGTGGGGCTACAGCAGACCGAGTAACCCCTTGCTCGAGCCAGCGACCTTGGGCCCACGCTGGTGAGTTTTGCTCAAACCAGATGAGCCCGCGCTCAAGCTGGCGACCTCAGGGTCTTGATCCTGGGTCCTCCGCATCCCAGTCCGACGCTCTATCCACTGCTCCACTGCCTGGTCAGGCTCAATTTATTTTTTAACAGTTCATCGAGTGCTTTCTAGGTGGTAGAGCTAGTTCTGTAAAAGCATGCTTCTTTAATTAAGCTCAATTCTCACATGACTAGATGAGCATGTGTCAAAGTTTTATTTAACACAAGGGAAAATAAATGAGCACCACTTAAATGAGAACAGAGACTACAAAGTCTTGCTATAGCAAGAGAGTCAGCCACCATCCCTTGTGTTTGGTAGAGCCTGTAAGGCAACCAGAAAGGGGGGGAAGCCTTATAGGCATACCTCGGAGACATAGCAGTTCCGTTCCAGATCACCAGACTAAAGCGAGTATGGCAATAATAGAGTTGTAATCTTTTTGCTGGTGGAGGATATTGGCTTCAATATGGAAAAAATGCAACACCAGTGAAGTGCAAAAAAGCAAAGTGCAATAAGACGAGGTATGCTTGTATAGTGAGAAGGAAGAAAAAGGATGCTCTTTGTATGTTGAGATTAAAGCTTGTTGGAAGGGGAAGCTGGAGGTAAAGCAACTAGAAGTGGCGTCTACGTGATTGGTTTGGGAAACATATTGGGTTTTCTCTGGTTAGTCCTGGTGTGAGTGTGTATGTGCATGTGTGTGTTGCAGTGTGTATCTAAATCAGGGAAGTTGGCAGCCTTTGAGCAAAACCTGATTATTCTGAGCTGACTGTTGCAAAGTTTGTAGCTTGGTTTCTTTTTCTTTTAAAATTTTTTCATTGATATGAGAGAGAAGTATCAACTAACTCATTGTTCCACTTAGTTGTTCCATTAGTTGCACACTCACTGGCTGCTTCTCAGATGTGCAGATCTAACCACGATCTCTGTGTGCTGGGATGATGCTCTCTCTACTGAGCCATCTGGCTACAACTGTGGCTTGGTTTCTTATGTTAAGGTGAGCAACTTTGTTACAATGAAATGGAGGACAAAAATAAATTAAAGAAACAATATCGTAAATAAAAGAAACATTTTATTCATTGTAACAATAATACACTGTAATATGATAAATGCATAATAAAAACATTTTTTACATTGTAATTATGCTTACATGCCTGTTAACTTTTAATAATAATTGTAAGAAAAAAGTACTCATTTAGATACAAATACATTACATCACACGCAATGGATTGACTCTGCATAAGATGAAATACGGACATTTACAGATTAGTCTTCCAATATCAAAAAGGAGGACATGTAGGAGGACACTTTTCGAGGGAGGACGGAACTTACAAAAGGACTGTCCTCCCTAAAGGAGGACGATTGGTCACCTTACTTATGTGAGTCAGAGTTTTATTATCATTGATAGTCCAGCTATTGTCCATTTGTATACTAAGTCTCTCACTCATTGATAAGGTAGCCAGTAGAATGATAGAACTGATCCTATAAGGGTATGAGGAACTGGAATTTATATAATCCCTGGAGAAAGGAATGATGAAATAAAAATTAATTGATACTGGCTCATGTTTCTTGAGTTTAACCTTTGGAATTATTTTTGTACTTGATGTGTGCTCCTTCTTCCCATTACACCTTGCCAAGTTTTTGCCAGTTAGTCTCTGGCTTTATTGGGTTGTAAAACCTCGGGGCCTGTTGGGCAAATGAGTTTGTAAAATTTGTAGTTTTTGAGTTTGCTCACTTTTAGTGTTAAAAAATGGCTCTGGGCAGCGCCAGGTATGTGATCTGTGAAACTGCAAATTACCTTCCTGCTTGGGAAGGGCCATTGTCTTGCTAATGTTTGCTGGAGGAGAGGTTTTTGAGTCAGAAAGTATTTAAAAGAGAAGGGAGAAAGCCATATTTTTGCAGAGTTTGTGCAGAGAGAAGGGAGAAGATGTGCAGATGGGAACCAGAGGTGAGGGGCTTTGGTGAGCTCAGCTGAGACTGGTGGCCTTTGATTCTAGAAGGAACAGGAAAAGATTCCCCTGGTTGTGGAACTGGAGAATATGTCAGTAGCTTTGTGAGCTCTGAATGAATGAAGAAGGAAGTGTTTTCTCTGTGTGTTTGCTTGTCAGCCGGTGCAAGACTTTAATAAAGGATGGCCCTCCATTTTTTGGCTCCACTGTTTCTTTACCATCTGCCCGAATCTAATGGGAACCTGTATGTGCAAGGCCACGATGACAGCTGCAACTACTAGCCCTACAGGGCCCTACTATATTTATATTGTTAGCCCTACAGGGCCCTACTATATTTATATTGTTATTCAAAGTTACATTTTCTCAAGGTGTCAGAGCAATTGTGATAGTACAATTATTCCTGATGAGAAAACCAACACAGATTAAGTAACTTGAGGAGTAACCAGTACTAAGAAATTAAATGACAGCTACAGAATAGTTGAACTCAGGCTATGCTGCCATTTTGGATTATGATTGTGGAAAAGACAGCCACAACTCTGACACACTCCAGTAGATTGCAGGCTGTGGGCAAGGCCAATTAATCTTCCTTGTCATTTTATTTCTACCCCTTTATGTTGCTCCTGAATTTGAAATCCTCTTCTGAAAGTTTGTAGTAGGCAGACAGGCATGAGCAGAGCAGGAACAATGGGGCAGGCGCAGAGGGTCACAAGGCCGGAGAGTGCCAGGTGCCTAGCAATGGGCAAAACTACTGGCCAGTGCATGGCCACTCCTTTAAGTATTAACTCCTGAAGATGACATCTAAACTTATAGTTTGAGTCTTGGCTCGGAATTCTTTCTTAGCTAGAAAGCAAGTACCGAGGTTGCTGAACCAACCACGGTCGAACCTAACTCGTTGCTAATCCTGGTGCAATTTTTCTGCCACTAACAAGTTCACAGGTGTGGTGGAAAGTGTTCATACATGTGGTGGTTGGAATTCAGAAACAGCCTCACTCCAGGATTTGCCTTTGCTGTTTTGATCAAGTCATTTAGCTTCCCTGGGCCTCTTATTTCCTCACTTGCAAATAGAGAGAGCTGGGACTTTTTTTTTTAATTTAGATGCTTGTAACTGGCATTTGATGCAAAGTCACAAATCACCTAGTAGACAGTAACTTGAAAACTCCCATTACGACTTAAGTTAAAAAGATTCCAGAGCAGCTGGAGGAGGATCCAGGAGCTTTATTTACATTTCTACAATGGAAACATTTTTTTTCCATCTTGATGGCTGCTAGTCATCTCTTACCTAGTCGGGTTCTCCGTCCCGCCCAGCCATTCTCCCGTTGTCAAGGAGATGCAGAACGCTCCAAGCTGGCTGATTTTCCTCCCGTGGTACCCCGAGAGGAGCACGTGACCACGCACGCGCGTTCTAGGCGGTGGAGGCGCCGCGGTGGCTGTCGGGATCGAGTATTTAGCAACCCGATCAGGAAGTGGCGGGCGGGGCTCCAGGCCGAGTCGCTGGTGCTTTCGTCGCCGCCAGTGCCGAGAGCTCGACCTGGCGGGACAGCGCTGGCTGTGCGGTTGGGCCGGCGGCGGCGCTGACCAGGAGCTGGGAGCGGCAGCCACGCGGGCGTGGGTGGCTGGCCGAGGCGGAGGCGCGGAGAGGCGGCGTCGAGTCGCGCGGGGCGGCCCCCCTAGCCCAGGTAAGGGGCTACGGCCGCCGGCCGGGTGGGGGGCGCGGAGCTCCGGCCTGTTGTTCCTCGGAGCGCCACCTACCACGGGGCGAGCGAGTTTTCCAGCCCTGGGGAGGCTGGCGCTGCCGTAACGACTCCTGGGAGCATCGTCTTTTAGGCCGGTGGCTTATTGAGCAAACTTTCGGGTGGGAAAGGGGACCTTCGCAGTTGGGTAGTCTCTTCCTAGCCCCGAGGTGACAGGAGCGGTGGCCGAGCGAACCGAGTGTGCGGAGTTTGGGGAAGCACGGTGTCCAGCCAGCTACATGCGGGCTGTGATTTAGATGCTTGTTCACGATCTTTTTTTTTTTTTTTTTTAATCTGTCTTTTGGAGACCTACTTTGTAATGATTCCCCAACTTTAGTTATAATAGTTGTTTTCTGCGAAGTCTAAAGATATTTCTGAGACGAAACGCTGCGGGACATTTTTTTTTTTTTTTTTTTTTTACTCTCGTCCCCCCGCCCCCCTCCCTCTGGAAACCGCTCCACTTTTGTCTATGACATTTTCCTCCCACCTCTGTATTTGTCATTTAAGACGTAGACAGTGTCTTCTCAGCTTGCTAGCAGTTCATAGGGGGGGGGGGGTTCCTAGGTGCCAGTGGCACCTCTGAAGCTTAGGCAGCGACAGAAACAAGACAGGAAAGGTGACAGAAGTGGGACGGTATAGTGGAAAGAACGTGGAGTCAGAAGATCGTGACTTAATTTTGGCTTCTCCGTGTCCCTCGGTGACACGTGGACACGTGAACTCCCAGAGTTGTGGTGGGGTTTTTTTGTTTGTTTGTTTTTTTCAGTGTCAAACGGGCAGGATGATGTGCCCTGTCCACCACACAGGTAACACTACAAATAATTGAAGGGTCTTCTGAGAAAAAGGAGGAAAAGTTAGGCGGAGCGTGCGATGGTGATCCACAGACAGTAAGCTTTCTGCGCCGGTTGCCTTTGAACGTTATCAGGAGCACACCTTTGTGTGCCGGAAAAAGCCTTTTCCCAGCATTTAAGGGGTGGAGCAGGTAGCACTGATTTAGGAATTAGGACCTTTGGGTTCTAGTGCAAGTAGTTCCAGCTGTTGTGACCTGAACCATAACTCTTTACTTCATACTTTATGTATCATAAGAATAAAATGGATACTTTTTATCTCCTAACGTTGTGAGGGTCAAATCCTCTGAGCATTTAGGTCTTTTTAAACTGTAAGTCTTTTTATTTAAGTTTGTGTTAAAATCATGTTTAAAAGCCTTGGTTAGTTAGTTGTCTTGACAAGGTGGAATAAACAGGTGTTTCCTGTCTTAGTCTTGTTGCCTGCACCTTATCATTTGAATTCTCATACTTTCCCACGCCATAAGATGGTCTCTTGCTTAGCACAGTGTAATCATTATTTCTTTTAAAATCCAACTGAAAATAGTAATACCCAAATAACATATTTGTAAAGCTTTACTATTTTAAAAATCACCTTCTCAGATCTGGCTGGATGCTCAGTGGATAGAGGGTCGGCCCAGCAAATGGATGTCCCGGGTTTGATTGCAGTCAGAACACACAGGAGAAGCGACCATCTGCTTCTCTCCCCTCCCCTTCTCCCACTTCGCTCTCTCTTTTCCGGCATCCAGTGGCTCAATTGGTTTGAGGATGGCCCCGGTGCTGAGGATGGCTCGGTTGGTCTCAGTGCTGCTGTCAGCCTCGGGTGCTAAACATAGCTTTGTACTGGAGCATCCACCCCAGGTGGCATTGCTGGATGGGTCCCAGTTGGGGCGCATGCGGGAGTCTGTCTGACTATATCCCCTCCTCTCACCTTAAAAACAATCGCGTTCTCATTTTTTTTCTTATAATTGGGGTAGACAACATTGGAAATATCCTCATTTTATCTTATAATTAAATTGGATTTGGAGCAGCCTTGTGGATTGCCTAGGGTCATGTTGCTGTTAGGGATTAGAATTGAGGGGAGAAGATGGGTCTTTGATTTGAGGTCCTGTACCAGTGACTGTTCCTTTCCTAATTGGTTTCCTCTGATTATTTCTTATCAGTGCTTACATCTTTTAACTTGAAGCACTCTAAATCACTGGTCCCTAACCTTTTTTGGGCCACGGACCAGTTTAATACCAGAAAATATTTTCACGGACCAGCCTTTAGGGTGGGACAGCTAAATGTATCACGTGACCGAGACAAGCGTCAAGAGTGAGTCTCAGACGGATGTAACAGAGGGAATCTGGTCATTTTTAAAAAAAATTATTTATTTATTTTTTACAGAGACAGAGAGTGAGTCAGAGAGGGATAGACAGGGACAGACAGACAGGAACGGAGAGAGATGAGAAGCATCAACCATTAGTTTTTCATTGCGTGTGGCAACACCTTAGTTGTTCATTGATTGCTTTCTCATATGTGCCTTGACCGCAGGCCTTCAGCAGACCGAGTAACCCCTTGCTGGAGCCAGCGACCTTGGGTTCAAGCTGATGGGCTTTTGCTCAAACCAGATGAGCCCGCACTCAAGTTGGTGACCTCGGGGTCTCGAACCTGGGTCCTCTGCATCCCAGTCCAACGCTCTATCCACTGCGCCACTGCCTGGTCAGGCGAATCTGGTCATTTTTTAAAAATAAAACATCGTTCAGACTTAAATATAAATAAAACGGAAATAATGTAAGGTATTTATTCTTTCTCTGTGGACCAGTACCAAATGGCCCACGGACTGGTACCGGTCCGCGGCCTGGGGGTTGGGGACCTCTGCTCTAAATCACATTTTATTTATTCATTTTTAGGCAAAGTACTCAATGCTTTCAGCTTCTCAAATATAAGCTGCTTGAAGGCAAGGATTTATTTTCTAGAACCTTTCAGAATTTGAAGTACAGTACTTGACAAACAGGACTTTTTAATAAAGGCTTGTGGAACCAATCACAATGAGGTTAGAACAGTTTAAAGATGTGTTTCTGTTCATTATTCATTTAAGAAGTATTTATTGAGCTGCCCTGTGCTTTAAGGCTTTCAGAGCATAAGATAGTCTTTCCTCTGAGGCCTTCCTTCCCAGCCTATGAACATTAGTCTTAACACTGCAAAAATCATTTACACAGTCAGCTTGTAAGCTTCCCAGACTCTCCATGGGATTCGAAGGAGAGCTTAGATAAGAGAGGAACATTTTAAAATGCTTGTTGAATGATCTGTGACTTCCTTGGTTGTATTGAAGTTGCTGAGAATTATAGAGTTTTAAACTGGGGAAAAAACCCAAAAAAGTTTAGTCTCACTTGTCTAAATCAGGAATCTTCTGTAGCTATTTCTTTCTTCTTCTTTTAATGTTTATTGTATTGATTTTAGAGAGGAAAGGAGAGAGGGAGAGAGGGACAGGAACATCCATCTGTTCCTGTGTGCCCTGTCCGGGCATCAAACTGGCAACCTCTGCACTTTGAGACGAACCAGTGGAGCTATCAGGCCATGTCTCTGTAAATATTTCTAACAAATACTAATCCAGCCGTCCGGCTCTTCATCACTTAATGATAAAGAGTTCACCAGTTTTAAATTTTACCTTTTTATTTGTAAGCAGTTCTGATGGTTCTTTCTTTTTTCCTTTTTGCAGTGAGCCTAAATCTGCCTCCTGTTTTCTGCTGAGTATTCTCGATATTGTTTCTAGAGTGGTGGTGTTCAATAGAAATACAGTGTGAGCCACACATAATTTAAATGTTTCTATTAGCTATAGTTTCTAAAAAGGTTAAAAAAATTAGGGGAATTAATTGTAGTATTTTACTTAATCGAGTATATCCAAAATACACGTCAACGTGTAAAATATGTCATATGTCATTAGTAGTTTCATAAATTTTTTTTTTTTTTGGTACTAAGCCTTTTAAATTTGATGTGTGTTTTATACTTAGAATACACCTCAACTCTAGCCGCATTTCTGATGCTCATTATGCACATGTAGGCCAGTGGCTACCATATTGGACAGTGCAGTTCTAGAGCTTTAGAGAATAGTTATGTTTCTCTTTATGTTTGCCTAGCTCAGTGCTTGGCATATAATAGGCACTAATTAAAGATTTTTTGAGTGAATGAGTAAATACATGTATTAGACAACTAGTGACAGAAGGCAGTTTTGTTTAGGAAGTAACTTTTGTTGAGACCTATGAATTTAGCATGTAGGTTTAAGTGATTGGAAACTGTATTAAAGATACTTATTTTTAATCATTGCAGCATTATGGATCCAAGCCTTTTGAGAGAACGGGAACTGTTCAAAAAACGAGCTCTTTCCACTCCTGTAGTAGAAAAACGTGCAGTATCTTCTGAGTCATCATCATCATCATCAAAGAAGAAGAAAGCAAAGCTAGAGCATGGAGGATCATCAGGCTCTAAACAAAATTCTGGTGAGTAAAATGGACTAGGACTTTTTAGTTTTTATTTTTCAGGAAATCATTTAGTAATGGCAAGTTCATTTTCTTAAGATGTTAGTAGACTTGTGTTGTAGTTAGAATTTAGGTTATTGCCTGACCAGTGGTGGTACAGTGGATAGAGCATTGGCCTGGACGCTGAGGACCCAGGTTCAAAACCCTGAGGTCTCTGGCTTGAGTGCGGGCTCACCAGCTTGAACATGGGGTTGCTAGCTTGAGCATGGGATCTAGTCATGACCCCATGGTCGCTGGCTTGAGCAAGGGGTCACTGGCTCAGTTGGAGCCCTCTGGTCAAGGCACTTATGAGAAAGCAATCAATGAACAACTAAGGTGCCACAATGAAGAATTGATGCTTCTCATCTCTCTCTCTTCCTGCCTGTCTGTCCCTGTCTCTCTCTTTCCAAAAAAAAAAAAAATTTAGGTTATTATCTTTGAAAAAACGACCTCATTGATGTTTAATTTCCATACCATCTAGTACACTTCTTTTTGTTTTTTTTTCTAGTACACTTGTTTTTTAAGTGTACAGTTTAAAGATGTTTAGTAAATTTAAAGAGTTGTGTAATTACCAGTGCATTCCAATTTTAGAACATTTTTGTTATCCCCCAAAAGATCCCTTGTGCCTATTTGCAGTTGCTTTTTAGTCCCAGATAACCAATAATCTACTTTCTGTCTCTATGTATTTGCCTTTTCTGGACATTTCATATAAGTGCGATTTGATGATGTGTGGTCTTTAGTGTGTGGCTCTTTTATTTAGCATCTTTTGAGATGATCATGTTCTTGTTCTTGATTCTAATAACACAGTGTATTACATGAATTGATTTTCAGATGTTAAACCAACTTGCATTCTTGGAATAAATCCTACTTGGTTATGGTATATATTCCTTTTTATTTGTTGTGGAATTCAGTTTGCTGTATATTGTACAGGATTCATCCACCTTGTAGCATGTATCAGTATTTCATTTTATTGCTGTAGAGTATTCCATTGTATGGATATACCACAATTTGTTTAGCCATTTATCAGTTAAGATATGTTTGTGCCTGACCTGTGGTGGTGCAGTGGATAAAGCATCGACCTGGAATGCTGAGGTTGCCAATTCAAAATCCTGGGCTAACCCAGTCAGGGCACATATAAGAAGTAACTAGTACTATGAGTTGGTGCTTCCTCTCCTCCCCCACCCTTCTTTCTCTCTAACCTCTCTCTAAAATCAAAATCTTTAAAAAAAAATAAAGGCATTTGTATTCCTCCCACCTTTTGTCTATTACAAATAGAGCCACTGTGAACATTCATGTACAAGTCGTTATGTGGGCATCTATTTTCTCTCTCTCTCTTTAGGAAAGAGACCTAAGAGTAGAATTTCTGGGTCATGTAGTTAATTTATGTTGAGCATTTTAAGAAACTACCAAAATGGCTGTACCATTTTACATTCTTACCATTAGTGCATGAGGGTTCCATTCTTTATTTAATAAACATTTTTAAAATTTTTATTAATTTTATTTTGTTAACATACCTTCAAATGTCCCACTCAATATAACACCCCCCCGTCCATTTTTTTTCTTCTTACCAAGATTTATTATTTTTGTCTTTCTGATCATAGCCATTCTAGTAGATGTGAAGTGTTATTTTGGTATTTTGGTTTTTGTTTTGTTTTGTTTTTGTATTTTTCTGAAGTTGGAAACAGGGAGGCAGTCAGACAGACTCCCACATGCGCCCGACCAGGATCCACCTGGCATGCCCCCCAGGGGGCGATGCTCTGCCCATCTGGGGCGTTGCTCTGTTGCAACCAGAGCCATTCTAGCACCTGAGACAGAGCCATGGAGCCATCCTCAGCGCCCAGGCCAACTTTGCTGCAATGGAGCCTTGGCTGCAGGAGGGGAAGAGAGAGAGAGAGAGAGAGGAAGGAGAGGGGGAGGGGTGGAGAAGCAGATGGGCGCTTCTCCTGTGTACCCTGGCTGGTAATCGAACCTGGGACTCCTGCAAGTCAGGCCGATGCTCTACCACTGAGCCAATCGGCCAGGGCCTATTTGGTTTTAATATGCAGTTCCCTAATGATTAATGATGTTTGATGTCATTTCATGTGCTTATTGACTATTCATGTATCTGTCGTCTTTGGTAAAATGTTCACCTTTTTTGCCCACTTAAAAAATACTGGGTTGTCTTTTTTCTATTGGTTTGTAAGAGTTCTTTATTTATTCCAAATAGAATTAATTTTTTTAATTAGAAAAGAAAGGAAAGAACAGGGGATTAAACTGGCAACCTCAGTGCTTTGGGACAATGCTTTGTCCGAGGGCAGACATTTTTTTTCAAATTTCTTTTTTTTTTCTTTACAGAGACAGAGAGAGGGATAGATAGGGACAGACAGGAACTGAGAGAGATGAGAAGCATCAATGATCAGTTTTTCGTTGTGACACCTTAGTTCATTGATTGCTTTTTCATATGTGCCTTGACCGTGGGCCTTCAGCAGACTGAGTGACCCCTTGCTCGAGCCAGCGACCTTGGGCTCAAGCTGGTGAGCCTTACTCAAACCAGATGAGCCCGTGCTCAAGCTGGCGACCTCAGGGTCTTGAACCTGGGTCCTCCGCATCCCAGTCCAACTCTATCCACTGTACTACCGTCTGGTCAGGCAGAAATTTTTTTTTTTTTTGTATTTTTCTGAAGCTGGAAACGGGGAGAGACAGTCAGACAGACTCCCGCATGCGCCCGACCGGGATTCACCCAGCACGCCCACCAGGGGCGACACTCTGCCCACCAGGGGGCGATGCTCTGCCCCTCCGGGGCGTCGCTCTGCTGCGACTAGAGCCACTCTAGCGCCTGGGGCAGAGGCCAAGGAGCCATCCCCAGCGCCCGGGCCATCTTTGCTCCAATGGAGCCTTGGCTGCGGGAGGGGAAGAGAGAGACAGAGAGGAAGGAGGGGGTGGGTGGAGAAGCACATAGGCACGCTTCTCCTATGTGCCCTGGCTGGGAATCGAAAGAAATTTTTTTTTAAAAAAAGAAATCTTTGCCTAACTCAAGGTTATGAAAATGTATTATGTTGTCTTTTAAGAGCTTTATAGTTTTAACTATTACATTAGGTTTTGATAAGTTTGAGTTGATTTAAAAAAACACTTTGACCTAATGACTTTTCAGTTTAACATAGGGGTCTCAATTCAACTTTTTGTGTGTGGTTATTCAGCTGTTCCTGTATCATTTGTTGGAACAACTTGTCTTCCTCATTGACTTGCATTAACTGCACCCTTGTTGACTACCAGTTGACTAAATCAGTGGTCTCCAATCCCCGGGCTGTGGACCGGTACCGGTCCGCAGAGAAAGAATAAATAACTTACATTATTTCCGTTTTATTTATATTTAAGTCTGAACGATGTTTTATTTTTAAAAAATGACCAGATTCCCTCTTTTCCATCCGTCTAAGACTCACTCTTGACGCTTGTCTCGTTAAGTTTGACAATTATATTTAAAAATACCACAGTTTTTACGCCGGTCACATAATTTAATTTTGTGCATTTATCTGTCCCACCCTAAAGGCCGGTCCGTGAAAATATTTTCTGACATTAAACTGGTCCATGGCTCAAAAAAGGTTGGGGACCAATGGACTAAATGAGTAGTTATTTGTGGTATTTCAGTGTAATTCTAGTACTCAGATGTCAGTCCTTACGAAAGCACCACATTCTCATGACAACTGTTGCATTGCAGTGAAGTTTTGAAATTGGGCTGTACTGAGCCAGCGGGGGTTCCACGCGCTCAGAAACACCCCTGCCTGTTTCCTTGTACTGTCTCCCGGTGATACTTGCCTCTTGGATTTTGCTCATTTAGTTTCCTCTTTTGGGAGCATTCATTCCTACTTTCCTCTTTCCTTTGGCTAACTCCTCTTCTTTTAGGTTTCAGCTTAAAAGTCATATTATTCCTTCTTTCAATTTGATTTTAGTGCTTAGCCTTTGAGTTCTCACAGAGCTCACTATTTCTATCAGAGCTTCTGTGTGCCACTGTAATTTCATGGTTACTTATTGGCTGTTGTAACTTAATCCCTCACGGCTAGAAGCACTCAGTACTTATTTGTTGGATGGCTAAATGAATTACAGGGTAAGGTAGGGAAAAGTTGATAGTGTGCATTATCAAAGGCCCCCAAAGTTTACTGTTTGTGAAAATGTGGTTCTAATAGTGCTCAGAATAGTTCTCAAAGTATTCTAAATACCTAAGTTTCACAAGTCTTTTGAAAGTTGATTATGTTATTTGTGTTTGTTTCTTATGTTAGAAAAAAATACAAAAATATTTCATGGATAAACTATTTCAGACTCATAATTAGGGTTCTCTAAATTGAAAAAGACAGATACTTATTTTTCACTTTATGTATCAAATGTTTTCTACTTTATCATTTTCAGTAGCTTATTAATACTGTGAAGTTGATGTGCTACATTTAAAGCTGTTATTTCCAATTTTTTGTTGTTTTTAGTAATGATATTTTATAAACATCCTTGAGTGATTTTTTCTTTTGAACTAATTTCTCAATAAATTTTCAGAAGTGACATTTCTGGCCTAATGGTAGTTGTAGTGTAGTGGTTAAGAGCATGCTTTGGTTTGCTCATGAGTAGTAGCAAAATGGTATTAGGGTTATAAAATATAATGTCTGTTCAGCCCTGAAATTATAAGAAATAAAACTGCCATATTTCTTAACAGATGTTGAGTGGTTCTATCTTTTCATATTTTTGCAGTATTTTCTAGGTCAGGTATCGTAGCCCTTGAGAGGGTGATTGTGAGAAGCACGACGAGGCCCCGCTCAGGAAACGCAGTTTAGTGGTGGATTTGTCAGTTTTAGTTAGAGGTAGCCTGGTCCTTCTTAGACTATGTATGTGTTTCAGCAGTTAGTCCATTGTATGAAAATTTTATGCAAGTATACCTATGACTTTTCTGAGTATTTCGAGACTTTTTTTCTCAGTAATCCTGTATAAAACTTAAGTCTTCAGAAATGTGTAAATTTTTCTTTAAGAAACCAGAAAATACTGCTTTTTAATAAGTAAGGACTTTAATATAAGTAGCACTATTTTACTTTGGATTTAGAGAAGCATTTTGAATAGCATTTTTATAACCAAAGCACATGTAGTTTTAGTACTCTAATAGTTTTTAGTCCACACGATTTTAGGTATAACCTATTTTGGCATCATTAGCTTTGCTTATGTTTTTTGTTTTACTTTTCGCTACTTAATACTGAATTATAGGAATTTTTTAATCTAGTTTTGAAGTGTTCTTTTAAAGAGATTGGTAAATTATTCACATTTGTGAAGTTTTATTTTATATTTAATGAAAGGGTTACACACACAAAACAGATATTTAACTTGTTTTTTCCTTCTAGTGACAGTCTTTCAATAATTCTGTAAATTTCGTAGTAACAGTTGGCCTCAGACATTGTTTTTTCTCGGAAGTGGAAGGCTGTTTTCAGAGACTTGGCTCATCTTATGCAGAGCACTAGACCACTTCTGTTTCCCGTTTTCTGATGTTGTCCATCATGCTTCTAAGAGGGCTAGGTTCACTCTTCAGGTCTTTCACAGTTTTGTTTTTCACACAGCAGCAGCAGTCCAGCACTTCATAGAGGAAAGCCAGCACCACCAAAGATACCACTGTAAATATAAATAAAAGCAGAATGACAAAGCAGGCAGTGTTCCAGTTATCATGGAAAGGGTAAATTTTTTGAACTTGAAAGCCAAGGTACTGATACACAGATGTAGTGGTTTCATTCCAGAGGCTGGAGCTCAGGGAGGCCATTCTTAGAGGTTCCACTTCTTAGATTGCTCTTTTGAATCTATAAGAAGGTAGGAAATGAATACATGTAACCCAACTCGACAGATTTGTCAGTTCAAATCTCAGTGCTAAGATTTGGTAGTAAGTTGTCTGACTGGAGGTGACGCAGTGGATTAGGGCGTTGGCCGGGGATGCTCAGGACTCAGGTTCGAGATCCCGAGGTCGCCAGCTTGAGCACAGGGGTCACTGGCTTGAGCCTAAAGGTTGCTGGCTTGAGCAAGGGTTCACTGGATCGGCTGGAGCCCCTTGGTCAAGGATCATGTGAGAAGCAATCATCGACCAACTAAAGTGGCGCAACTATGAGTTGATGCTTCTCATAACTCTCCCTTTCTGTCTGTCTCTGTCTTTGTCTCTTTTGCTAAAACAAAAATTATATAGGCAACTAGAGTCTTCCATATTTTTCTGCCAGAATCAACACCTGAATGGTATTTTTTTGTATAGTACAGTGTGTCCGTAAAGTCATGGTGCACTTTTGACCGGTCACAGGACAGCAACAAAAGACGATAGAAATGTGAAATCTGTACCAAATAAAAGGAAAACCCTCCCAGTTTCTGTAGGATGATGTGGCAGCATGTGCGCATGCGCAGATGATGACGTAACACCGTGTATACAGCAGAGCAGCCCACGGCCATGCAAGTCGAGATGTGGACGGTACAGAAGAAAGTTCAGTGTGTTCTGTGGCTCGCTGAATTCGAATCCGTGACCAAAGTGCAAAGTGAATGTCGGCATGTTTATAGCGAAGCGCCACCACATAGGAATAACATTACTCAGTGGGATAAGCAGTTGAAGGAAACTGGCAGTTTGGTGGAGAAACCCCGTTCTGGTAGGCCACCAGTCAGTGACGAGTGTGTAGAGGCTATACGGGATAGCTACCTAAGGAGCCCTGAAAAATCTGTGCGTGAGCCCACATCGAACTGCACTGAATAGGTATGAAACTGGGAGAGTTTTCCTTTTATTTGGTGCAGATTTCACATTTCTATCGTCTTTTGTTGCTTTCCTGTGACCAGTCAAAAGTGCACCATGACTTTACGGACACACTGTATTAATTTTTAAATTAATTTTAAAACACATTTTATGGTATTAACTTTTCAATATCTCTGCCACTGTACTCTCTGTAAACCGTACTATATATTTTTGTGTATCTTATTAGATTCATACACAGAAATTAACTACTAATGGAGGGGCAGAAGCTGAAATGGTTTAAAATTTGACTAAAGCAGTGGTCAGTGAGTTGCTATCTACAAGAAATCTTTGTGTTTTAAGGTTGTATTTGTCAAGATATCCTTGTGGATCCTCTCACCTTCTTGGTTCAGTGTATTTTTGGCTTCTATTTCCACTCCTTGAAACTTCGAGAGCAGGGACCTGAATTAGGGAATAGCAGCTTAGTGAAAAATAGAGAAAAAATAGTCAAATTAAGTTGTCTATTAAGAAACCATAATCTTTGGATTTTTTTTTTGTGTGTGTATATGATAGTTTACATGTTTTATATATCTAAATGACCTATAGACATAAATATTTTAAAAAACAGGCAAATTCGGGCGCTGAGGATGGCTCTGTGGCTTCTGCCTCAGGCGCTAGAATGGCTCTGATTGCGGCAGAGTGACACCCCAGATGGGTAGAGCATCGCCCCCTGGTGGGCATGCCGGGTGGATCCCGGTCGGGCGTATGTGGAAGTCTGTCTGACTGCCTCCACATTTCCAATTTTAGGAAAACAAAACAAAACAAAACAAACCCCCCCCCCCAAAACAGGCAAATTCAGTGTCCCTGAGGTATCATTTATTAAATTATTATTCCATATCACAAAATTAGTCTGTGAGTTTCAGTATTTTTGCACTAACTTTTGCTCTTGTTGACTTGATACTTTTGTCAGGCCTTAAATGGGACCATAAGAATTGAGGATTTGAGAGTTTTAAAAACAATAAATGAATTTTTTATTATCCTTATCTTTCAAAAATCTTTTTAACCATAGAATAATATGTATTAGTTAATTTATATTGCCACATGGCTGTATCTTTAATTTTTTTGTAAAGTATTGGGATGCAAGTTAACTATCCAAAGAAATAATAAATTTCCAAGTCACAGTAGCAAAATAGTAATTATCATGAATACCTTACTGCTATATTATAGAACTGTATATGGATTTGTACAGTAATATACACATACTCAATTCAGCAAATACTAGTGGAGGCCTGCTGTGCATCATACCCTGTTAGGCTGAGAGGGTACTTGACTGGGGCAGAGGCTGTTGGCTAATCACCAAATTTTGTATTTTCTTTTTCTTTTAAGTTTACATTTACTATTATTTTAATTGAATTTATTGGGGGTAACATTGGTTAATAAAGTTATATAGGTTTCAGCTGTACAATTCTATAACACATCATCTGTATATTGTATTAGGTGCTCACCACCCCAAGTCGTCTCCTTCCATCACCATTTATTCCTCCGTTTACTCTCTTCTACCTCCCCCACCCCCAAAAATATCTTTTTCAGTTTATTTTTAAAAATTAGAAAATACCTATATACTAAGAAAATTTTGGAAATAAGAGAAAATATTCCACTTGTCAGTGTATATGACTTTTTAATGAAAGAAATCACTTATTTTGCATGCTTCCCCTACATAGTTGTAAATAGACTTTCATTTATCCTTGTAAACAGATGTTTAATTACTTACTGTGTACTAAATATTTTTCTAAGTGCTGGAGATAACTTGTGTATGAGAATATGTTTTATTTATTTATTTTTGACAGAGACAGAGTCAGAGAGAGGGATAGATAGGGACAGACAGACAGGAACGGAGAGAGATAAGAAGCATCAATCATCAGTTTTTCGTTGTGGTACTTTAGTTGTTCATTGATTGCTTTCTCATATGTGCCTGGACCGGGGCGCTACAGCAGACCAAGGGATCCCTTGTTCGAGCCAGCGACCTTGGGCTCAAGCTGGTGAGCTTTTTTATTTTTTTTCTCTCAAACCAGATGAGCCCACACTCAAGCTGGCGACCTCAGGGTCTCGAACCTGGGTCCTCTGCATCCCAGTCTGATGCTCTATCCACTGCGCCACCACCTGGTCAGGAGAGAATATGTTTCATTTAAAGAAGACTTCAGGCCCTCTCCGGTTGGCTCAGTGGTAGAGCATCGGCCTGGCGTGTAGGAGTCCCGGGTTCGATTCCCGGCCAGCACACAGGAGAAGCGCCCATCTGCTTCTCCACCCCTCCCCCTCTCTTTCCTCTCTGTCTCTCTCTTCCCCTCTCGCAGCCAAGGCTCCATTGGAGCAAAGTTGGCCCCGGGCACTGAGGATGGCTCCATGGCCTCTGCCTCAGGCGCTAGAATGGCTCTGGATGCAACAGAGCAATGCCCCAGATGGGCAGAGCATCGCCCCTGGTGGGCGTGCCGGGTGGATCCCGGTCGGGCGCATGTGGGAGTCTGTCTGACTGCCTCCCCATTTCCAACTTCAGAAAAATACAAAAATAAAAAAAAAAAAGAAGACTTCAAAGTAGTGTGGAAGTATAAGAGTATAATGAAAACCCTCATGTGCTCATAATATAGTGTGTCCATAAAGTCATGATGCACTTTTGACCGGTCACAGGACAGCAACAAAAGACGATAGAAATGTGAAATTCTGCACCAAATAAAAGGAAAACCCTCCCAGTTTCTGTAGAATGATGTGGCAGCATGTGCGCATGCGCAGATGATGACGTAACACCGTGTATACAGCGGAGCAGCCCACGGCCATGCAAGTCGAGATGTGGATGGTACAGAGGAAAGTTCAGTGTGTTCTGTGGCTCGCTAAATTCGAATCTGTGACCAAAGTGCAACGTGAATATTGGCGCGTTTATAACGAAGCGCCACCACATAGGAATAACATTACTCGGTGGGATAAGCAGTTGAAGGAAACCGGCATTTTGGTGGAGAAACCCCGTTCTGGTAGGCCATCAGTCAGTGATGAGTCTGTAGAGGCTATACGGGATAGCTACCTAAGGAGCCCTGAAAAATGTGTGCGTGAGCCCACATTGAACTGCACTGAATAGGTATGAAACTGGGAGAGTTTTCCTTTTATTTGGTGCAGATTTCACATTTATATTGTCTTTTGTTGCTTTCCTGTGACCGGTCAAAAGTGCACCATGATTTTACGGACACACTGTACAACCTCATTTATCAACTCCTAGCCAGTCTATGGCTCTACCCAATGCTGCATTGATTATTTTAAAGCAAATTCCAGACATCGTATTACTTCATCTAGAAGTATTCAATGTATCTAAAAAGGTGAGGGCTCTGGGCCCTGGCCAGGTAGCTCAGTTGGTTAGAGCATTGTCACGATATGACAAGGTTTGAGTTCAATCCCTGGTCAGGGCACATATTAGAATCAATGAATGAATGCATAAATAAATGGAGCAATAAATTGATTTTTCCCTCTCCCTCTCCCCCTCCTCTCCTTCTCCCTCTCTCCCTCCTCTCCCTCTCCCTCTCCCCTCCCTCTCCCCCTCTCCCGTCCCTCTCTCCTTCCCCTTTCCTTCCTCTCCCCTTCCTTCTCCCCTCCCCTTCTCTCTCACTTCCCCTCTTCCCCCCAACTTTCTCCCCCTCCCCCTTTTATGTTAATAATATGTTAATATATAAATATTATTTTCACATCAAAAAGATTAAAAAGGAACTTAAACCCAAAGTCATAACAATATCATTCCTTTAGATTTCTTTTTTTTAAATATAACTTTAGAACTTTGGGATTAATTTAATATTTTCTTTCTTTTTTTTTTTTTTTTTTTTTTAATAAAGGTGATAAGCACCTTTTGTTGTTTTTTTTTTAATTTTTTTTTTAATTTATTTATTCATTTTTAGAGAGGACAGAGAGAGGGAGAGAGAGAGACAGAGAGAGAGAGAGAAGGGGGGAGGAGCTGGAAGCATCAACTCCCATATGTGCCTTGACCAGGCAAGCCCAGGGTTTCGAACCGGCGACCTCAGCATTTCCAGGTCGACGTTTTATCCACTGCGCCACCACAGGTCAGGCCTAATTTAATATTTTCTAAGATTTTTATTTTTTAAATCAGATTTGCTCGACATATCATTTTGTCTCTGGATGGACTTGGTACTTTCCTTTGTTTTTTGTGTATTTTGAAGGTTAAATTGATGATCTGAGGCCAGAAGTAGAGAATTTAAGAGGTTTTTAGTTTTATGGTGCTTGGTGACCCTTTACCTTGAAAGAAGGATAACAGAATAATGCACAGTAATTGAATCAATTGCTTCTGTTAGTTCTGGGACATAATAAAATACATTGCCTGTAATACAGATATGTGTTATGTTACATTATTTTCAAACTATGTCTGGAGACCCTTCCTTTCAAAGTTACTCTCTTTTATCCTTCGAAGTTTTCTCTTCTGAGCATGCTCTTATAGAAAGCAGGTCTGCATGTTACAGAACTCCAAGGAGCATCATTCAGTTGTGTTGTGGAGTGTCATTCATACAGAGTTGTGTATTGTGGATGTCCTGACAGACTACCCCTCTATCCTCTTCATTGTTCCTGCCTCTGGTTCTAATTACTGTGCACACAAAACAGTCAAGTAATTCATAGAAACGGACTCAAATGAAGACAAAAGTTGTTCTTTTTGACCTAGCCTTCCTGATAGTATCGTGTGTGCTTGCATGCGTGTGCGTGCGCGCACACACACACATCCCCTAAAGCAGTGATTTTCAACCTTTGTTTCTCACGCACTCATAAACTAATTACTAAAGAAAAAGGGGCCCTGGCCTCTTCTTCTTTAGTAACTAATTTATTTGTGCCATGAGGTGAAAATGGTTGTATTTAGTCAGGGGCACTGACCTTAGTAATTAGTGTGTGTTTGTGCCATGAAAAAAAAAGTTGAAAATCACTGCTAAAGAAAGTTCAGCTTTGGAACTCCTTGAAGAGTTTTAGCACTACTAAAACGCAGATATTCCTGGGAGAGGTAACACACATTGTTAGTTATTTTTATTTCAGTGTAAATGGATTTCAGGTCCTCTTTGAAAAGGAGAGCTGAAAGAGAAGACGGAGAGAAAGACGACTAGGATCTTGGGGGAGCAGGGGCCAGTTTCACCTGGCTACTCTGGGACCTGTCCAGCATTGATGAACATTTTTAGACCTTCAGTGAAGGCCTTTCAGGTTGATTCCTTTTTAAAATATGGGGATTTCTTTTCTAAATCTGGCGTTAGAAGGACTGCAGGGGAGCCTGGCCTGTGGTGGCACAGTGGACAGAGCACGACCTGGAATGATGAGGTCGCAGGTTTGAAACCTGGGCTTGCCTGGCCAAGGCACATACAACAGGCAGTAACAACTCAAGTGAAGCAGCTGTGAGTTGATATTTTCCATTCCCTCCGCACTGCTCTCTCTCTAAAATCAGCAAATAAAATCTTAAAAAACAATAATAAGAAGAATCTACCCAAGCACCTGGTCTCTTCTTGGGTTCAATCTTCAGGAAAAAAGAAAAAAATAACTACAGGGGAAATATGCTAGGGAAGGAGGAGAGAGCAGAGTGAAGCAATTTCCACATTATACCCCTCAAATTAGTTTAATCTACCTTATTAATTAACTATGTTAATTTAAAGTGTTAGTTTACTGTTGATTTCAGAAACACCATAGCAATTTAAAATCAAAATTAAAAACTTTAGTTTGACTGGTGGTGGCACAGTTAATAGAAGGTTGGCCTGGAATGCTGAGATATTCCAGGTTCGAAACTCCAAGGTTGCCCGCTTGAGTGCCAGCTCGCCAGCTTGAGCACAGGACCATCGACCTGATCCCATGGTCGCTGGCTTGACAGGGATCACTGGCTTGGCTGGGCCCCCCACTCCTTCCCAGTCGAGGCATGTATGAGAGGCAATGAACAGTGATGCAGCTATGAGTTGACGCTTCTCATCTCTCTCCCTTATCTCTGTCTCCCTCTCCAAAAAAAAAAAAAAAAAATTAATTAATTAAAAACTTTACCCAGAATTCTATCTCCTTAACATTTTAAGCTTTCAATTTTTTTCTTTTCTCTTAGAAATTGGTTATATAATTATAACACATAACTGGTCGAAATTATACTGAAGTTACTACTTCGTATTTTAATTTATTATGAGTAGGTCTTTTTTATATATATTGACTTTAAAAGGGGAGAAGTTGTAAAGACAAAGTTACTATTTCAGAATGAGATTTTAAAATGGTTAGAAAGTTGGTTTAAGGAACTTTACATTCTGTTCATTTTTATAGTATAAGTGAATTGCTTAAAATTTTTTTAGGCCCCTGCCCCTAAAAAATGGAGAGAGTGGAAGGGAAGGGAAGGTGGGGCAGGCAGACAGACCCACAGCTCAATTAATTATTTGAAGTTAACTTGAACCCATCAATGAACTATTCCTTTGACTAAAATTAGTATAGAATAGCCACACAATTGAAAATTATACATGAATGAGTTAGTTTTATGGTGATATGGAAAGAGTTTTAAGATACGTTGTTAACTAAAAAGAGCAAGGTTCAGGACAACATGTATAGGAAAGGGGGAAATACATACTTTTTTTCTTTTTTCTTTTTTTTTTTTTACAGAGACAGAGAGTCAGAGAGAGGGATAGACAGGAACGGAGAGATGAGAAGCATCAATCATTAAGTTTTTCGATGCGCATTGCAACACCTTAGTTCATTGATTGCCTTCTCATACGTGCCTTGACCGTGGGCCTTCAGCAGACCGACTAACCCCTTGCTCGAACCAGCGAGCTTGGGCTCAAGCTGGTGAGCTTTTGCTCAAGCCAGATGAGCCCTTGGTCAAGCTGGCGACCTTGGGGTCTCAAACCTGGGTCTTCCGTATCCCAGTCCGTTGCTCTATCCACTGCGCCACCGCCCGGTCAGGCGGAAATACATACTTTTATTTGCTTGTATCTGCGCAGAAAATCTTGGATATACTAGAAATTAATGACTGATTACTTGGGTTGGATGGAGAGTGAATTTGGGGGACAGGTATGTGTGTGAGATTTCTCAAGATATACCTTGTTAAATTCATTTACTTTTTGAACTGCTTTTGCTAATTCAAAACCCAAACAGCTATATTTAAAGATACTCCTTGCGTGGGATTTTAAAAGTCTGTTGTGTTACATATCTATTTAATACATTTATTGAGTTTTCTGGATTCTAAAAAATCAACATTAGGATTATCAAACAATGTCATTTTCATTAGACTGCATACTTTATCTACACACAAATATGCTTATAGTAATGCCTGCAATAATGACAGTGGATAGCAGTGTGTGCCATCTCCCAGGACATTTGTAAGCTTTGCGAGAAGCATATAAGCAGTTTATGAGAATATATACATGTCAGGTTTATGTTGTAAATGGTGAGTGTTATTGGTAAGTGATGAGCAACTCTTTACTTAGCTTCTGGGCATATTTGAAAATGGTAAACTCTTAGGGAATTATGTTTCACCTTGCATTTAATGTGATTTATTTTTTTCTAAGTACAGGAGAGCTCTAGTAATTTTTTGTGTTAAATTTAGGATGAAACCTAAAGTTTACTTTGGTGGATTACATATAACTAGACATGCAAAAAGATATTTACCATTAAGATTTTTAATATTCTGAGACTATACGTTTGAAACTAAAATGTAAATTTATATCAAGCAAATGCTGTAAACATGCCTTATGACAAATAAGAGAAAATGGTTTAAAAAAAAACCCCAGTACAAAATACCAGTCTACTTTTCTGTATCCTCCATGGAAAGCCCCTTAAAAATTTCATTACAGCCTGACCAGGCAGTGGCACTGTGGATAGAGCATGGGCCAGGGATGCTCAAGACCCAGATTGGAAACGCTGAAGTGTCTGGCTTGAGCAAGGGGTCACTGGCTCTGCTGGAGGTCCCTGTCCCCCATCAAGGCACATAGGAGAAAGCAATCAATGAACGGCTCAAGTGTTGCAACTAAGAATTGATGCTTCTCATCTTTCCTGTCTCTGTCTGTCCTCTCTTGCTTAAAAAAAAATTTATTACAGGAATAGAAAGTGTTAAGGTAAATAGCATGTACTTTTTTAGTTTGTTATTTTTGAAATATTCCCTTCACCTGTTTTCCCTCCCATTTCAAAAGGGCCCTAGTGAAATATTTATGGGGATAAGACTTGGAAATGTTTTGGAACCTTGAATTGCCTAATAATAATATATACTTTTCCTGTATTTATGGTAAAAGCCCTTGAATTGAATTTTCTAGTCCCTTTAACCGTATCACTTTGAAATATGATCAATTAATCGTAATGGCTTTTAAATACCCATATAGAGCACCTCACTCTGAGATAGGCCGTGCCTCTAGTCAGTTCAGTGAAACAGCGATGAGCCTCCATCTGTCCTAACTGTATGTTACCAGTGAAATAGAGGCTGCTTATGGTTTTAAAACAATGTAAATGGTAGGGGTTTTGGTTTACAATTTTCTTGAAATTTGAGTTGCAAGTTAACTGTTTTATTTGACAAAGTTGTTTTTATTTTATCTGAGACTCATTTTGGGCTCCCATACTTTGTATAGCAAACCAAATGTCTTCTGGGTAAACAACCCCATTGTTATTAGATCTCCCCAGATGAGATCTGGAGAGATCTAATACCTTCTTGCAGCAACCTGATCTTTGTAAGGGACACTTTGCTCGTATTAGTTGTGTGCTGGCTAAGAAATAAAAATAACAAAAGTTCTTTAAAATTTGAATAGATTTGCCAGCAAATAAAAGGGCAGAAGTTGGATCTTTAGGTTAGCGTGTATAGGGAATATCTTAGAACTCCAGCATCTCCTAAATAATGACATTTTCATGCTTGAATATTATAAAAGTAGAAATTTACTTCAGCAGGAGCTAGTAATTTTTAGTTAGACATGAATGGTTAATCCGAGCCATGAGAGTAATCGTATTACCTTGAAAGGTTTTTCCTTGAACTGTTCTCCTTTAACCAGTTCTTAGGACATATTTTTATTTTTAAATGCAGTTCATTAAAAAGACTATGTCTATATTTTGAGGATCAATTTAAGAATAACTTTTATTGAAATTACTGTGATAAATATTTTTGTGGCATATACAAAACTGAAAGGCTATTTCAATAAGGTTTTCATTTTATACTAGCAAGTCTTGTATATTACAGTAATATAGACTAAGATTTTACTGTAATTATTAATGAAAATGTTAAAAAAGTCTGAAGTCCTATAAATGATGTCTTTGGATACAATATAATGGTACCTTTATGGTCTTTTTATTTTTATATGAAAATCACAGTTAGAATTTCTCAGCATTCTCTGATTCTATATACTCAGTCAAATAAAAAACAGTTTTGTACTACTATATTCTGATAATTTGTTAAAATACAACAAACTTTCTTATAAAGCAATTATTTTTTACCAGCCAATATAATTTGCACATATATAATCAGAAAGCTTTAGCCTAGGATTCATTTTTAGTCTAGATTTTTCTTTAAGAAAAATCCTTTGTTTAAGGCAGAACAAACTGCTAAAATAAAGTAGCTCAGAGAAAATGAAATTAGCAAGTAACCACTTAAAATCAAATGCTTAAGGTCTGGATATAGATCCGGTTAATAGTGTCATGAATTTTCCATTAAGGCACAGATGGTAAGGGTTCTTATCAAATAGCAAAGGCAGTCTTCATGTTTTCATAATAAAATCCTGCCAAGCAGTGAAATGAATACGTTGCTTTTTTGGTCTTTAGTAGGACCAAAGCTTTCTGTTTGATTTTTATGGTAAAATACTTTTATACTGCATCATAAGGACACGTATTACTAAATGAAAAAGATCATATAAACCTACCTCTTGTCTGAAAGGCTGCTGTTGAGGCGATGGTATCGTCTGTTTGTAATGCAGTCTAGTGCACAGCCAAGATGGAGCTGTGCTTCTATTGGTGGAACCACAGTGCAGCTGACAGTTCCCTCTACATCCATTTGCATCAAGCCCTGCCACCCTTAAGAGGAAATCATTCATAAACTTCAATAGAGCTGTGTGGGATATCAACTGTCACCCCCTCCCCTTTTTTTTGCCTTACTTTTTGTTCTTCTGTGAAATTCCTGCATAGGATTTGTGAGTTAGCAACAAGCTGATGTTTTCCTCAGTGTTTAACTATAAAATTTTAGATCCTTCGGTGAATATTTTGGTGCTGGGGTTAGAAGATAATGTCGAGAGAGGTAGTAACAGTCCAGGTTCGCCAAGTTTATTTTTCCTCCAGGAATTGTGCATAAAATTTTATAAATAATATTCTATTTTCTTTCAATACTGTGTTTTATATAACTCCTGACCTCTGGAAGTGATTATTTCCATGTGTTGGTTTGATATAGGAGAAATTCTGGGGGAAGAGAGAAATGAGGTTTTCAGCTCTGCCACCTACTTTAAAAAAGCCGTTTGTAAAATTTAAATGGCAAAAGAATCCTCAGTTGGATGTTTGAAATAGAATGTTTTTATTTATGGGGTATTATTTAAAGTTATAAGCATAACAGAATCAAGGGTTTTTAGTTATGGGAGTAGCTAATCAGCTCATTAGTTTCTAGGGCCATAAAAGGGTACATGGAAATATTGTTCATTCTCATTCGCAGTCTCATTCTTTCTTCCCCCTCCTCTTTCTTCCCCTCTCCTCTCTCCCCTCCTCATCCCCTTCTTTCCCCTCCTCTCCCCTCCCCTCCCCTCCTCTCTCCCCTTTCTCCCCCTCCTCTCTACCCTCTCCTCTCTCCCCCTTCTCTCTACCCTCTCCTCTCTCCCCCCTCCTCACCCCCTTCTTTCCCCTCCCCTCTCCCCTCTCTCTCCCTCTCCTCTCCCCTCCTCTCTCCCCTCTCCTCTCTCCCCCTCCTCTCTTTCTTCCTCTCTCCCCTCTCCTCTCTCCCCCCTCTCCCCCTCCTCTCTCTGCTCCTCTATCCCCTCCTCTTTCCCCTCTCCTCTCTCCCCCCTCCACTCTCCCCCTTTTCTCTCCCCCTCCTATCTCCCCCTTTTCTCTCCCTCTCCTCTCTCTCCTTTTTCTCCCCCTCCTCTCTCCCCTTTTTCTCTCCCCCCTCCTCTCTCCCTTCCCTCTCCCCTCCCTCCTCTCCTCTCTGTTCCCCCTCCCATCCTCTCCCTTCCCTTCCTCTTCCCTTCCCTTCCCTCTCCCCTCCCTCCCCTCTCCCCTCCCCTCTCCCCTCCCCTCTCCCCTCCCTTTTATTCATTAAACTAAGATTTATTGATTGTTTATATTCCCAGCATTGAATTAAATGCTAGAAACCCCATGGGTCATGATTGACCATCGGTGCTTTATTCTTAACATATCTGTCATTTGTTTTTCAATCTTCCCAGTTAGTTGTTTATACAAGATAAACTTAATATTACTTTACTAAAGTTGAAGAGGAAAACATCAGATGTTCATTTATTAATTTCTGTTCTTTGACAAAATAGCCAGTTTCAGATGGTATAATCTGTGTTAAAAGGTAGTTAATGATCTGTTGTTTTTTTTAAAAGGTTTTATTGATTTTACAGAGAGGAGGGAACGAGCAAGAAATATCAGCTCATAGTTGCTTCACTTTAGTTGTTCATTGGTTGCTTGTTGTATGTACCTTGACCAGGCAAGCCCAGGGTTTCCAACCCATGACCTCATCATTCCAGGTTGATGCTTTATCCACTGTGCTACCACAGGTCAGGCTAATTAATGACTCATACAAGGCATTACCACAGGGTTTACAACTGGATTTAAATCAATACTCTGCTACTTACTACTCTCTGTTTTCTTATGTTTAAAAGTGGTCACTATCCCCTAAATAGGATTTTTGGGAGGAATTAAATGAGAAAATTTAGCCCTGGCCAGATAGTTCGGTTGGTTAGAGCATTGTGCCAAAGCACATAGATTGCTAGTTTGATCCCCGTTCGGGGCACATACAAGAACAGATCAATATTCCTGTCTTTCTGTCTCAAATCAATAAAATAAAAAAATAAAAATAAACGAGAAAATTTAGCATGGCTCTTGGCAAATAGTAAGTGTTCAATAAAGCTTAGTTACTGTTATAAGGGTCCTGAATATTTTGAAAAATGAACCATGCAGGTAGGTAATAGTTCATAATTGAGCAAGGGTGAGAGTACACCTACAAGGCATTCTAAGTACTCTTATTTTGGGAAATATTATTAAAGAAGACGTTAATGTGTCAAGTAAGTTATCAAAATTGTAATAGTTATTTTTAGAGCAAAATTGCACATCAAGTCTCACTTTAGCCTCAAAAAAAGCGTATTCAGTAAGTCTTTTCACTAATCCCAAAGGAGGAGCCATTTAGAAGCTATTCTTTTGGATCTCTGACAGTTGTTACATTTGACTTGCGGTTGTTCTAATGCAGTTTTTGCTTAAATTATTATTACCAAGCCTGGTGCCAGACATCTACTCTCCCCCTTTTTATTTAGCTTCTTCTCTTGTGCATCAGACACATGGGAACTTTTATGATTTCTGATCTGATGCCTTGCTAATAGAATGTGTACTTCTGAAATGTTTCTGTTTATGATGAAATTTTTTACTTACTGGTTCTTCCCTGTGACTAATGAAATGCATTTGTGGTGCAGAGTAGCATTAGGATTTGTGCCTGTAAGAATGTAACAAAATGATAGATG
Source organism: Saccopteryx leptura (assembly GCF_036850995.1). Lineage (NCBI taxonomy): Eukaryota > Metazoa > Chordata > Mammalia > Chiroptera > Emballonuridae > Saccopteryx > Saccopteryx leptura. The sequence continues at coordinate 23,458,530 of NC_089506.1, read as the reverse complement.
CGCTAAACAAACAATCCACTGTACAGATTGCCCCTTGTTTCATGTTCCTTCTTTCTAAGCAGCCATGTTTATGCAGTGGCAGTATCTATATGCCTTATTCCTAATTTATCTCTAAAGTTCACTTTAAAATAGTTATGGTATCATTCCTTTTATTATATTAACTAATGCCTATTTGTTTTAACTTGATAAACAGAAATTGATATAATAAGTGATACATTGAATTTTTTATTCCTCAAAAGTAATCTACTCACAGCTTTATGTTTGTTAGGAAAGTATTTTGGATCAGATTTAGATTTGTATTGTGTTTTTGTTTAAAATGCCTTCTATGTAATTATGGGGGAAATCTAATCAGAATTAAGGAAACAGTGAGATAAAAGTACTTATAAAAATGTATTTTAATGCTTTTGAATTATTTATATTTGTTCCCATTCTTAGTGAAACAATGGATAGTTTATTATACATTCAAAGATTTTGTATTTTTCACCAAACTTTATATGATAGAATTCACTGGCTAGAACAGCTCAAGCAAGAAAAATCTTTACCAGAGTTAAAATTATATCAGCCTCAGGTGCTAAAAACAGCTCAGTACTCAGGCATCAGCCTCAGACAGGGTTGCCTGGTGGTTCCTGGTCCAGGTGCATGCAGGAGTCTACCTCACTGTCTCCCCTCCTCTCACATTAACAAAAAAAAATCATCTTAGCTATAAAAAAAAAAAATCTTAGCTGCTTAAGTCAATCACACGTAATGTGAAAATGTTATCATTGTTTTTTAATTTTATTTTCAGATCATAGCAATGGTTCATTTAACTTGAAAGCTCTCTCAGGAAGCTCTGGATATAAGTTTGGTGTTCTTGCTAAGATTGTGAATTATATGAAGGTAAGTACTTTTCTCAGATAACAAAAATCCTATTTAATTTTTTTGGCAGAAGGGAATTGGGATTTTCAGAAGTAAATTTGTGTATACAGGTCACATTTTATAAAATTGTATATTTGAATATCTGTAGTTGACTGTACTCCCTTTATACCTCAATAAAACTGTAAAAATACTTAATGCTTTAAGCTTTTTGTATCCAATTAACATTACAGTAAGTCACCTAGGTATATTTAATTTACATTAATTCAAGGACACAATTTAAGCCCACCATTTAACTTAAAATTGTGCTTAAGCAGTAGATACCTCACCTCTTAATAAGTCAGTTCCTGTTTGCAAAACCAGTAAGAAGTTGTATGAATACCTGAGAAGTAAAAACTACACTGTTCAGGTAGATAGTGGTGATAGCTTTTCTACATCTTGGAGGAGAAAATTAGAGAATTACTAAGACTCTTAGAAAAACATTGACTCACAAAAGAATTTGAATTTAATGTTTGGTAGAAGGTTTAGTTTTGTGTTTTTTTTGTTTGTTTTTTACAGAGTCAGAGAGAGAGTCAGAGAGAGGGATAGATAGGGACAGACAAGCAGGAACAGAGAGAGATGAGAAGCATCAATCATTAGTTTTTCGTTGCAACACCTTAGTTGTTTATTGATTGCTTTTTCATATGTGCCTTGACCGTGGGCCTTCAGCAGACCGTGTAACCCCTTTCTCAAGCCAGAGACCTTGGGTCCAAGCTGGTGAGCTTTTGCTCAAACTAGATGAGCCCGCATTCAAACTGGTGACCTCGGGGTCTCGAACCTGGGTCCTCCGCATCCCAGTCTGACGCTCTATCCACTGTGCCACTGCCTGGTCAGGTGAAGGTTTAGTATTTTTTAAAATAAGTTTTTATATTACATTTTGGCTTTACTAAAGACTGAATCCTAACTTTACTTATTAAAGTATAATTTCATTTATAGCTGAGATGGCTACATGATTTCAAATTTGCTCTCTTCTGGGAAACTCTAGTTGTATCTCTTGAAAAGAGTCAAAGTTTCTTATTTGTAATTATTTCAAATTTCAACTATATATTGCTTAAAATATAAATCAAGATTTTAAGACTTTCATAATTTAAGAGTCTTAGTGTCTGGCTATGTCTCAATTCTGTGGTTTGTATTTAATTTCTAGTAGAAACCTGTGGTTTATAATTTCCCATTATCAAATAACATACATTGACACTTGTATATTCACCATTTATTCATTTTATCCACCCATTCCACCAATGGTAAGCAATTCTTAGAACCCACTATATGCTATTTGTAACAATAAAGGTGAGAATACCCAGGAAAAAAATCTAGGCCCTTTTGGCTCTCAGTCTTTTGAGCAAAACTGGCATTTACTTTTTTGTGTTTTTTTTTTGTTTGTTTTTTAAAATTTATTTTACTTTATTGTGTTTGCATAGATTCGAGTGTCCCACCAAGTACATCTACCCCACCTCTGAGGTCCCTTCACCCTCCCCTTTGCCTCCTCCCCCAGATGCCCTCCCTGCTGCCCTCCAGGGTTTGCTTTCCTGCTCTCTATAACGCTGTGTTATATATAATTTCACCAATCTCTTTCCCTTCTCTGATTCCATCCTCTCACCCCTTTCCCTCTGTCCGCTTTCCCTCTGGTTACTTTGATCCCTCCTCTGTCTCTATTCTGTTCCTCAAAAACTGGCATTTAAATGTAATGTTTTTGCTACTTTGCTAATAGTCTTCACTTATCTCTAGAGGACTCTTATTATAACTTTAATTATCTAGGACAATTCTCAAATTTTTACTTGTGTCCCCTGAAACTGTTTTGAAAAATTGTGTCTCTCCTTGCACATATTTAAACTGACAACCACAATTTTCCAGCAAAAGTGACAAAGGATAGGATTTCTGGCATATTGTAGTATTTCAATAAAATATATTACTCTTTAAAATTTAAGGGAATCTAAAATGTCATTATTAATTAAAAAAAACACAATTTCCATGATTGGGAATTTAATTATTTTCCTTTGAACTTGTTTGTCCATTCTGTTACTCCCTCTATATTGGCTAATATGTATTTTTATGCTATATATATATATATATGTTTTACTTTTGGTGATGGGTACACAATGCAATCAACAGTTTAAATGCTACAGAAATGTTTACCTGAAACTTATGTACTATTTATTCATTTTAGAGAGGGGAGAAGGATAGGGAGAGAGAGAGAGAGAGAGAGAGAGAGAAAGAGAAGGAGGGGAGGAGCAGGAAGCATCAGCTCCCATATGTACCTTGACCAGGCAAGTCCAGCGTTTTGAACCGGTGACTTCAGTGTTCCAGGTCAGCACTTTATCCACTGCACCACCACAGGTCAGGCCAATATGTACTCTTATTAATCAGTGTCACCCCATTACATTTAATTGCTAAAAATATATATATTAGAAAATATCGGGGAAAAATATATATGTAAGTTAGAAATATTTTTCCTACCTGACCAGGCGGTGGTGCAGTGGATAGAGCATCAAACTGGGATTAGGAGGACCCAGGTTCGAAACCCCAAGGTCGCCAGCCTGAGCACGGGCCCATCTGGTTTGAGCAAGGCTCACCAGATTGAGCCCAAGGTCGCTGGCTTGAGCAAGGGGGTCACTCTGTCGGCTGTAGTCCCCCCTCAAGGCACATATGAGAAAGCAATCAATGAACAGCCGAGGTGCCGCAATGAAGAATTGATGCTTCTTATCTCTCTCCCTTACTGTCTGTCTGTCTCTCTCTGTCTCTGTTACACACAAAAAAAACCCAACAAAAAAAAGAAATGTTTTTTCTTTTCCTGTGACTAAAATGCTCTAAGTATCTTGATAACATTATACGGAGTGAAATTAGTAAATCAGAAAAAACCAAGAACTACATGATTCCATACATTGGTGGGACATAAAAATGAGACTAAGAGACATGGACAAGAGTGTGGTGGTTACCGGGGTTGGGGGGGAGGGGGGGCACTAAGAAAACTAGATAAAAGGTGACGGAGGACAATCTGACTTTGGGTGATGGGTATGCAACATAAGTGAATGACAAGATAATCTGGACATGTTTTCTTTGAATATTTGTACCCTGATTTATTGATGTCACCCCATTAACATTAATAAAAATTTATAAAAAAAAATGCTCTAAGTAAAAATAACCTCCTGGTTTGAGATATCATTACAATTATTATTTGCACACAGTTGATTAGAATAACTTACATATGGGAAAATTTGGATTAAAATTTATTTTATGTGTAATACTATAATTATTCAATAGAAATCCATTTTTAAAATGAAGTAAATGGCATGTTGTCTTCTTTCTTCCTCTAGTGGTTCTTTAAGCTGGAGATATGTATTAATTATTGATAAAATGAAACAGGATTTGGCACCAGTTTCAGCTCTTATTTTAGATTTTGTAGCTTTAAGTGCTGAGAAATAAATGGCCATATAAATAAATTTATTCTAATGTAAGTTTTGTGATAGCAAAATCATCCAGGTTATATGCCAAAAATCACTTAGTGATTTGTCATCAAGCATCCATCAATTGATAGTTCTAATAGGTCAGGGGTCGGGAACCTATGGCTCGCGAGCCAGATGTGGCTCTTTTTTTTTTTTTTTTTTTTTTTTTTTTATTTTTCTGAAGCTGGAAACGGAGAGAGACAGTCAGACAGACTCCCGCATGCGCCCGACCGGGATCCACCCGGCACGCCCACCAGGGGGCGACGCTCTGCCCCTCTGGGGCGTAGCTCTGTTGCAACCAGAGCCACTGTAGCTCCTGGGGCAGAGGCCAAGGAGCCATCCCCAGCACCTGGGCCATCTTTGCTCCAATGGAGCCTCGCTGTGGGAGGGGAAGAGAGAGACAGAGAGGAAGGAGAGGGGGAGGGGTGGAGAAGCAGATGGGCACTTCTCCTGTGTGCCCTGGCCGGGAATCGAATCCGGGACTTTTGCACGCCAGGCCGACGCTCTACCACTGAGCCAACCGGCCAGGGCCCAGATGTGGCTCTTTTGATGGCTGCATCTGGCTCACAGACAAATCTTTAATAAAAAAAATAATGTTAAAAATATAAAACATTCTCATGTATTACAATCCATTCATTTCCTACTGCTCGTGTTCATGGTTGCGAGTGGCTGGAGCCAATCACAGCTGTTCTCCGGGACAACACCAAATTTTTATTGGATAATGCATAACATACACGGGTCATTGTATGGCTCTCATGGAATTACATTTTAAAATATGTGGCGTTTATGGCTCTCTCAGCCAAAAAGGGTCCCGACCCCTGTAATAGGTCCTCCTTCAGTTTTGTTTAAAAGCAAAAGAATGGGAACTGTCTAACTAGCCAGAGGATTTGTTACCTGGTTCTTTCTTTCTTTCTTTATTTTTTGGTGACAGAGATAGAGACAGAAAAGGACAGACAGGAAGGAAAAGAGATGAGAAGCATCGATTCTTCGTTGTGGCACCTTAATTATTCGTTGATTGCTTTCTCATATGGGCCTTGAAGAGGGGGCTCCAGCAGACCGAGTAACCCCTTGCTCAAGCCAGTGACCTTGGGCTCAAGCTGGTGAGCCTTGCTCAAACCAGATAAGCCCATGCTCAAGCTGGCTACCTCGGGGTCTTGAACCTGGGTCCTCTGCGTCCCAGTCTGATGCTCTATTCACTGCTCCACCATCTGGTCAGGCTGTTACCTGGTTCTTAACCATTGACTTTTTTTGTTTCTAGGAAGGCTGTACCAAGACTTAGCAAGTGTCTAATTATATCATTTCCCCATTTTTCTATAGATATTTTCTTTAATCTGATGCAATCAGACATGGTTAAAAAATAAAAATATTAATTTTAATACACCTTTGCCAATTTTTTCATAAAGTGCTTTTATTATGTGTAGAAATATGTTTTTGTTGAAACTCAGGGATATCCACATGCTGGGCCGACCAGTCAGGGCTCTTAATGCACGTTTTAAGTAGTGTAAAAACCACTGAGAGGCCAACCGGCCAGGGCTTTTCATGTGTATTTTAAGTAATATAAAAATCACTGAGAGGCCCTGGCCAGTTGGGTCAGTGGTTGAACGTTGTCCCAGGTTCAGTTCCTGGTCAGGGCGCACAGGAAAAGCAACCATCTGCTTCTGCCCCCACCCCTCTTCCCTGCCTTCCTCTCTGCAGCCACAGCTCGATTGATTTCAGTGCGTCAGTCCTGGGCACTGAGGGTGGCTCTGTGGAGCCTGTGCCTCAGGAGCTAGAAATAGCGTGGTTGCCAGCATGCCCCAGACGGGCAGAACATTGGCCCCAGATGGGGGTTGTCCATTGATCCCGCTTGGGGCACATGTGGAATTCTGTCTATCTGCCCTCCTCTCACTCGGAAAAGAAGGGGAAAAAAACACTGAGAAATAAGTTATAGAATGCATACTAAAAATACTAAGGTAATTGAGATGAAAATTATGTGGATCAAATAAAATTTATTTATTATATAATCTAAAAAACAAATATGCTGCTTATGTTACACTTCACCCTTATAAATTACATAATAAAATATTTATGAAGTGAGGGATGTGTTATTCCTTTTGTAAATGTATGTGCCATCATCTTCTGATCTCAGATATTCAGCTTTTAGGTAGAAATAAAAGGGAATGATTCAGAAATAATTCCATTAATAAATAACTTTATTTTGGGGTAATTAATGGAGAAGGATACCTGTTGTTAAAAATGAATTGATATTAAAGCTAGCTAGGATTTTTGTAATAGGAGGTAGAAATATTAATCTGTTTAAAAGATGTAATGATAATTGACTAATTAGAATAAAACTTTCATGATATGATTTGACAAAATAGGTTTTTACTACAATGAATAATTCACACTTAACCTAAAATAGTTCGTATTCAGTTTTTGTCTGTGGTTTTTATGGAGCATAATTTGAACTATGTATTTGGTAGTCCTGGAAAATGTTTCTATTATATGTAAAAGAATCAGCCTCCTTAATTGATACTGTTTCAGCTCTTTAATGTGCTTTTTCTTCAAGTTAATAAATATTCAAGGAATGAGTTTTAAGAATTGCTGGAGAGGATTACCTATATTTAAACATTTGAAAATAATCTAGTTTTATCATTACATATTTCTTGCCAATGTTTCCTTTATTTTGCATTCATTCTTGGAGGTAGTGTGTGAGGATGGAAGAGAGAAAGTCCTTTTTTAAAAAATTTTTATTTATTGATTTTAGCCAGAGAGGAAGGGAGAGAGACTGACAGGAACATCAGTTCGTTCCTGAGTGTGCCATTTTTGTGTGTTCTCTAACCAACAGAGCTATCTGTCCAGAGCGAGACAAAGTTCTTTCAAGGACACTGCTCTCAACAGCCCATGGACTGTAATGTGTCAGAATTTACAAGGTCCTAGCAGGGGCCAGAGTCTCCCATTTTTAGCTCTTAGAAAAATATTTAAGACTGGAAAAGACAAGAAGCCTCAGTTATCATTTATGAAGGCTACTCCCACATACTGTTTTCTTGACTTGTCCTTTTCTTGAGTCTCTAGTTTGTTATACCTCTAAGCAATGCATTATAATTTCTGGGTGCAGGGCCTGTTTGAGAGAAAATAAAGTATATATGGTAGGGGATCTATAAACTGATTCTTGGAAAGCCTTCAGTTGTCCCTTGTGTATTATTTTTTGAAGATCTGATAAAACCAAGAACTTAGTAAAAAAGGCAACAACAAAAAATCTCATCATAGTTTATTCATTTACTTATTATAGAGGAACTCTTTTAATTGTCCATGAGAATTACTTAGAAGTTATATGGAGAGAGTTCAATTAGGGAATTGTTTGATATACATACAGTGAGATTTACAGCAAGAAATACTAAAGAGGAAACAAAATTAAAAGCAGATTCAAGGACTTCAAAATCGTAGTACTGAAAAGATTTGGCACAGAAACATACTGCCCAACATATCTCACTAGCTCCTGAGATGGTTGTCATACCACAGCCTAGTAGTGTACATGATAGCAGCAACTGAGACATCAAAAAGATTAAATTGTGTTCAGTAGGCCTGTTTGAGTAGAAGAATTTCATTAACCATTAAAAATTTTTTTATTACAATTAATGTAAAACAAATTTTATTGCTTAAAAGAATAAGTGTAAAAAACCATTCTAAATCATCTTGAAAAATTTCTTTATGAAGGATGTCTCTTTCTCAATATGAGACACTACTTTAAGTTCTTAGATGGCAAATCAGTGGTGTACTTTTTTTTTCTTTATTTTTTCTTTTTTTTCTGAAGCTGGAAACGGGGAGACAGACAGACTCCCGCCTGCGCCCGACCGCGATCCACCCAGCATGCCCACCAGGGGGCGATGCTCTGCCCATCTGGGGCGTCACTCTGTCGGGACCAGAGCCACTATAGCGCCTGGGGCAGAGGCCAAGGAGCCATCCCCAGCGCCCGGGCCATCTTTGCTCCAATGGAACCTCAACTGCGGGAGGGGAAGAGAGAGACAGAGAGGAAGGAGAGGGGGAGGGGTGGAGAAGCAGATGGGCACTTCTCCTGTGTGCCCTGGCCGGGAATCGAACCCAGGACTCCTGCACACCAGGCTGACGCTCTACCACTGAGCCAACCGGCCAGGGCCTTTTTTCTTATTTGTATCATTATTTATTATTTATTTTTAAGTGAGAGAAGGAGAGAGACTCCCACAGAGTCCCCTACAGGGATCCACCAGGCAACCCCTGTCTGGGGCCAATGCTCAAATCAGCTAAGCTATCCTCAGCCCCTGGGGCTAGGCTCCAACCATTTAAGCCATTGTCTGTGAGAGGGGAAGATGGAGAGAAGGGGAAGAAAAGCAGATGGGTGCTTCTCCTGTGTGTCCTGACCAGTGATCAAACCCAGTGTGTCCACACGCGTGGCCGACGCTCTATCCACTGAGTCAACTGGCCAGGGCAAAAGGTTTCGTATTAAACTTTTTAAAGGTATATACTTTTTTACATTTACTTTTGATGCTTTTTTAAAATTGAGATATACTTGACATGTAACATTGTATGAGTTTTAGGTTACAATAATAAAATATAGTATTGTTAACTATAATTACCATGTTATACATTATATTTCTAGGACTTACTTATAACTGGAATTTTGTAATTTTTTATCTCATTTACCCATTTTGCCCACCCCTCATTCCCCCCACCACCAATCTGTTCTTTGTAAGTTCAGAATTTTTTTTTAATTCCACATATATGTATGTGAGATCATACAGTATTTGTCTTTCTCTCTCTGACATCTTACTTAGCATGTTGTCCTCAATGTCCATTTTGTTTCAAATGTCAAAGTTTACTCTTTTTTTATAGCTATTATAAATAATATTCTGGGGCAAGTTTTTTAATTTATTAAACTTTTATTTATTTATTTTTAAAGAGACAGGAAGGGAGAGAGAGACAGAAACATCGATCTGTTCTTGTATGTGCCCTGACCAGGGATTGAACTGGCAACCGTTGCATATCAGGGCAAGGCTCTTACCAACTGAGGTATCTGGCTAGGACTTAATTGATTTTATTTTTTTTAGAGCAGTTTTAGGTTTATAATAACGGCAAAAAGCAGAGTTCTCACATGTTCACTCGCCCACATCCAACCTCCCATCCAGTCTACATCCTGCACCGTAGTGGTACATGTTAAAATCTTTGAATCTGCATTGATACGTCTTATCATCCTAAGCCCCTAGTTTATGTTATGATTCATTCTTGTACATCGCATGGGTTTGGACAAGTGTATAATGAATATGTTCATCATTATAGTATCGTGCAAAATAGTTTCACTACCCTAAAAATTCTCTGTGCTCTGCTTGTTCGTTCTTCCTACTTTCTTAACCCTTGGGAACCAGTATATTATTTACTGCTTCCATAGTTTTGCCTTTTCCAGAATACCGTAAAGTTGGTATGTAGTCTTCTCAGATTGGCTTCTTTCACTCAGTAATGGGCGTTTAAGGTTCCTCCACGTTTTTTCATGGCTTGATAGTTCATTTCTTTTTGTGCGGAATGATATTTCACTGGATGTACCACAGTTTATCATTTCACCTACTGAAGGACATCTTGGTTTCTTCCAAGTTTTGGTAACTATGAGTAAAACTGCTACAAACATCTGTGTGCAGGTCTTTGTGTGAACACAAGTTTTCAACTCCTTTAGGTAAATACTAAGGCGCATAATTGCTAGATCATATGATAAGACTGTTTAATTTTAAAAGAATCTGCCAAATTGTCTTCCAGAGCAGCTGTACCATGTTGCATTTGGTGTCTTCATGTTTTTTTAAATTTAATAATTTGTCCTGGATGTCTTTTGAAATTAGCACATAAAGAACATTTGCATTTTCTTTTTTAACATCTGTATGGTAGCATATAGATGTGCTACAGTTTATTTAAGTGGCCGCTTGGGTTGTTTCTAATATATTTTTTTTACAGACGATGCAGCAGAGACCTTGTCACTTTTCTGTGTTGTTCTGTATATCTGTAGGGTAAATTCCTAGAAATGGGATGGCTGGGTCAAAGGGTTTAAATATTTTTATATTGTAAAATTGCCCTCCCTTGGAGTTGTATCAATTAATATTTTTTTGAATTTTTATAAGTTTATTTGAGCCAAACTGAAGACGTGCTGGGGAGCCAGATCTCACATGCTCTTCGGTTGGTATTCTATTCGTCACAGTAGTGTGCGAGAGGGCCTGCTTTCCGACAGCCGCACCATCAGTCCTGATGGGTTTTGTCAGTGTAATTGGTGAACAAGATCGTGGTGGAGGTTGAGTATCTTTTCATGTTTAAGGTTGTTTACATTTCTTTTTTTCTGAGTTTTATGTGTTCATATCTTTGGGTCATTTTCCTGTTTGATTTTTGGAGCTGTTAAAATATTAGGAGGATTAGACCTTGTGCTGTTACTTGGCAAATACTTTCTCTGATTGACATTTGATTTAATAAAACTACAGGTTTGAACCTGTTTCTGATTTTATAGTCCATTCTCTTCATCACTGTAATTGTACTGCTTAAAATGATAATGTTCTACATTACTGAAAAGATTTATTTACTTGTATTATTTAATGCCTCGAGCATTTAAAAACTGTCCTCCTAATAATAATGTCTTCTCCCATTAGACACGTCATCAGCGAGGAGATACACATCCTCTAACTTTAGAAGAAATTTTGGATGAAACACAACATTTAGATATTGGAGTCAAGCAGAAACAATGGCTAATGACTGAGGTAAGAATAGGCTTAAAACAAAAAAAGTAGTTGATTACTGTGAAATGTTTGCTATAACTAGGGTTTTTAATATACTGAAAACTGATAATTGTTACTTTTTTTGAAAGAATTTGTATAGGGTCTTTGTTTTGTAAACATACATATTTTAAGATTATTTGACTTGGTTTTCATACAATCTTATATATCTATTTAAAAACATCAAAGGCTTGAACGTAAAAGTTATAAAAACCATTATATCCATTCCATTTAAGTTTTTACAGAATTGTTGCTTATTTTGAATTGCTAAATTTATAATGGCAGATTGTATTTTTTTTATATGTTTTAGGGCATTGAAAGCATAAGGTGTTGTAGGGATAGCAGCATATTTTGTTAAGTGAGATATTTTTATACTGTTACTACTATTATGACTTGATAGTGATGTTACTGCCTTTAGCAGGTAACTTGAAAGAATAATCATGAATGAACAGTGTGTATGTACACAGAACATTGGAAGAAAAGGAACCCTGAAACAATCAGTGACCATGCTAATTTGGAAGTGAATAACATTTAAATCAGATATTTGCCTCTTTTCTGTTTTTAAGTATGAAGTGATCACTGAGTTCCTTTCTTTCTTCCTCCCTTTCTCTCTCTAATACCCTTTCTTTCTTTTCTTTTCTTTTCTTTTTTTCCTTCCTTCTCTCTCTCCGCCCCTCTTTCTTTCTCTCTCTCTTTCTTTTTTTCCCTTCCTCCCCTACCTCCCCTTTCTCCCCTACTTTCCCTTTCTCCCCTTCCTTTCCTTCCTTCTTTCTTAAGAAAGACAAACAGGGACAGACAGGAAGGGAGAGAGATGAGAAGCATCAACTCATAGTTGCGGCATCTTAGTTCTTCATTGATTGCTTTCTCATATGTGCCTTGATGAAGGGGCTCCAGCTGAGCCAGTGACCCCTTGCTAAAGCAACCTTGAAATTCAAGCCAGCGACCATGGGGTCATGTCTGTCATCCCACATTCAAGCCAGTGACCCCGTGTTCAGGCTGGTGACCTTGGGGTTTTGAACCTGGGTTCTTAGCATCAGGTCGACATTCTACCCACTGCACCCAACACCTAGTCAGGCAAGAAGATTGCTTTCGAAGATCAGTGCTATATTCTAAAGACCAAATGTAAAATTCCTAAATATATAATTCAGTTAATTTATTTTATCAAACAAAATATTGTTCTTGATTTTCATAATATGAATGACCCAGTTAATCACTATCATTATAGATCATTTTATTAGTGATATATGAAGAGTGGTAAGCCACATTTAAATTTTGTTGCTATATTTTAATCTTGGAATTTCACAGACTTCAGACATTAAAGATTATATTTATTACTATTTTATTTTCCCTTCTTCCTCCTTTGTTTCTTTCTCTTTTCAAGGTTAGGCTGGCAATCGCAAAAGAAAATAAATAGGGCTGCTCTTTCTTAAACAGCTTTCCTTCTGATATTAGCTGTACAGCAGCACTGTCTAGGCACATAATTATATTCAGAATTCCTGTATTCCTACTCAGTTTCATTCTTGAGCCGTCATTATAGGTAAATTTTTTATATGCACTAGCTTGGTCCTTTTCAGTTCTTTTTTTTTTTTTACAGAGACAGAGTGAGTCAGAGAGAGGGATAGACAGGGACAGACAGACAGGAACGGAGAGATGAGAAGCATCAATCATTAGTTTTTCATTGCGCATTGCAACACCTTAGTTGTTCATTGATTGCTTTCTCATATGTGCCTTGACCGCGGGCCTTCAGCAGACCGAGTAACCCCTTGCTGGAGCCAGCGACCTTAGGCTCAAGATGGTGGAATTTTGCTCAAACTAGATGAGCTCGCGCTCAAGCTGGCGACCTCGGGGGTCTCGATCCTGGGTCCTCTGCATCCCAGTCCAACGCTCTATCCACTGTGCTACTGCCTGGTCAGGCCCTTTTCAGTTCTTATCACAGCTGCTAGTGCCCTTTGATACCAAGTAGGGCATATTGATATGTTCACCCAAGGTTAATGTGCTCACATTATAATGCAGTCAATTATACTTTGAGGGTGGGATAGTCAGTCCAAGTTCATTTTTAATTTTAGTAGGTGTTTTATTGATTCTTAACTCTTTGGTTTTCCAAAAAAATATGGGTACATCTTTCTTGAAAGCAGTTGTGATAAAATGGTTTCTTTCTCATCCAGAGAGTTTATGTAGTATATAGTGTATTGATTTGAATCCTGGGTGTTCAGTATGTTAGATCTGCTAGCTGATAGTCACAGAATACTTTTAATTTGCCATTGTATTGGCTATACTATTTTAAAAATAATTAGTAGAATTTAAGAATGTATATATAAGGTTTCCTTTTGTAATATATCCAAATTGTGTCACTGTTACAGGCATTAGTCAATAATCCCAAAATCGAAGTGGTAGATGGAAAGTATGCCTTCAAGCCCAAGTACAACCTAAAAGATAAGAAGGCCCTGCTCAGGCTCTTAGACAAGCATGACCAGCGCGGCTTAGGAGGGATTCTGTTAGAAGACATAGAGGAAGGGCTGCCGAACTCCCAGAAAGCTGTCAAGGTAACCTCTTTTCTCTCTGTGCCGTAATATAATTTGAACTAATAATGTAATCGTGGTTTTATTTATTTTTTTAAAAATTTATTGATTGATTTTTAGAGAGAAAGAGTGAGAGAAATATCGATTTGTTGTTCTACTCATTTATGCATTCATTGGTTGATTTTTGTATGTGTCCTGATCAGGGCTTGAACCACAAGCTTGGAGTATTGGGATGATGCTCTTAAGCACTTGAGTTACCCGGCCAGAGTGGTCACCTTGGTTTTAAAAAAGAGGAAGAATTTAAAATTTTTTATTTGTAAAGCATTCATCATATCCACTTGGGGTTATGGTGAGATAGTGAAAAATTTGAAATTTGTGTTTGTGCTACAGAGCAGGACAGAGCGTAGCCGTTTTTGTGTCCCTTTGACAGCTCCCTCTTGGGGTGATTTTGCCTATGGTTGCTGGACTCCAGGCTGTTTCTGGAGAGTTTTCCTCAAAGGCATTAATGTTTTCTCATAAGTTTTTGTGTGTGTACAAGAACTGCTTCAACAATGCTGGTAGAGGTTGCTCGCCTGAGGAACCAGAGGCATTAAAACACAAAAGCATTGACTAGTAATCTTGGTGTTCTGAGTTCCTGAAAAGACTATCAGTAAAAGTCATCCAGATTACATTTCCTGTTTGAATTTGGAACTCACGTGGGAAGGCTGTAGTCTCTGTTCTTCACCGGTGGTGATGATAATTGCTAACCTATAAGCAGGGTCATCCATTTTGTTACCTGTGGAGAACTTTCTCCTTTCACGTTTCCTTCTTGGTCATTCAGTTACACATATTAGACCTTTTGGTATTGTCCCATAAGTTCCTGAGGCTCTATTTATATATTTTTTCAACCTGTTTTTTTGTTTGTTTTTTTATTGGTCTGTTGTCAAGACCACTGCCTTTTCTTCCTTACCTCCAATTTGTTAAGCCAGTTGGTAGATTTCTATTTTAGAGATTGTATTTTTCACTTCTAGACTTTGTGTGTGTATGTGACAGGTACAGACAGGAAGGGAGACAGATGAGAAGCATCAATTCTTCCTTGCTGCACCTTAGTTGTTCATTGATTGCTTTCTCATATGTGCCTTGACCAGGGGGCTACAGCAGAGTGAGTGACCCCTTGCTCAAGCCAGTGACCTTGGACTCAAGCCAGCAACATTGGGCTTCAAGCCAGTGACCATGGGGTCATATCAATGATCCCATGCTCAAGCCAGTGACCCCGTGCTCAAGCTGGTGAGCCCGAGCTCAAGCCAGATGAGCCTGCGCTCAAGCCAGCGACCTCAGGGTTTCGAACCTGGGTCCTCTTTGTCCCAGTCCAATGCTCTATCCACTGTGTCATCGCCTGGTCAGGCTCATTTCTAGACTTTTCATTCTTTACTGTTTCTGTTTTCTTTGTTGAAATTTTGTTCATTCATTACAAGGAAATTTTCCATTATCCCCTTGAGTATAATTTCTCATAGCTGCTTTAAAATCTTTCTTTTCTAATTTCATCTTGGGGCTGGTTTGCACTGTCTTTGTCTCTTGAGTATGGGTCGTGTTTTCCTGTTTCTTCATATATCTAATAAATTTCTATTGTGTATTGAACATTGTGAACTGTATGTATAAAGATTGTTTTACTCTTCCAGAAAATGTTTGTATTTTTTTGTATTTAAGTGGGCAGTTATCTTGGCTAGACTCCACTCTGAACTTTGTCTTCTCTGCACTGGGTGGGTGGCATATGATAGCTCTATTTTGTTCTTTTAGCTTTTTCGCTTTTAAAAAAATGTCAAGTTTATAGTAGTTTTTGTGGTAAGGGTGGTCTCTTAGGAGAAACTTGATCATTGCTAAAAGCAGAACCCTTTTAACATTTTTAACTTAAAAATATCTAAACTTAACGTGCACAGATGTTGCAAATAAAATGTGACCAAAGTTTCTAAATTGTGTATTTAATAGCATGTTAAAATGTAGAACTACTGAATAGCTGAGTTGCTAGGTACATTTCCTTCTCTGTTCTTTTTTCCCATTTTCATAGGGACCAGTATTATTACTATGCAGTATGCTTTGCATGACATTCTCAAGTAGAACAGTGACACCTCTTCTTTAGTGGCTCTATTCCCTAAGGAGTAGAGCTGGAGGGGTCATGAAAAGTACAGTCTATTTCATTTTAAGGTGGGATTATTTCTAAATTGCTTGAAACCCAGAATTTTTGTTTTATTCTTATCACCTGGGTCCAGTGGAGTCTGTTTTATTAATTTTAAAAAATATTTTAAGTTGTTATGAATAATTTACATAAAAATAAAAGGATGGTGCAAACCATCTTTATTAGAAATTTTAATAACGATTTAGCATAACAGATTTCTTATTGGTACTTTTTGGCACAAACACACATCAGAGAGATGAAAGAATACTATTATATGTCCTTTTAGCAAAGTGAGATGACAAAGGTTCTAATCATAATATTGTATGATGAAGTCCTTCCTATTGAATAACTGGATAAAAATGTTTTATTTCCTCTGTGCCCTCAGAAATATGTTGTTCACTCATTGATTCTTAATCTTGAAATTATCCATCCTTGGCATTATCATGTAAACACTCACAGTTTGAGACTTTATTTCTGGGATGAATTTTACTGTCTTCAGTAGAGTCCGGAGTGCTGCTCTCTGGCTTTTTGCATTCTTGTTCTCATTCATTAATAATAGTGAAACATCTTCTGTTAGTTTTCTTGTCATTGCTCTGAGTAATAGAAAATAAAAAATTCTGAATTGTCAGCTGTGCTCAATAAAGCTAGAAGATAACAAAGAGTTTCAGTTTTTTATATCTGCTTAAAAGATGATGCAATACTTTGGGCAGTGGAATAAAAAAACTGAAATGTGGCTATTTATCTCACTATTATATCACAATCCTAGGTGATTTGATTACTCTTTCATTTTATTTTAGCTTTTTAAACATAATTGAAAAAAAATTGAGGTTTAGTTGCTTCTGTATGTGCCTTGACCAGCCAAGCCCAGGGTTTCGAACCTGTGACCTCAGCATTCCAGGCCAGTGCTTTATCCATTGTGCCACCACAGGTCAGGCATAATTGCGGCTTAATGATGAGTAAGTAGCAAAATATTTCAAGGTAGAGGAAAAATAAGAACACTAAAATCCTACCATTTTTCTTAGGTGAATAAAAGTGTCCAGTGGACCCAAATCATAATTTTCACCATATTGAATTTTATTTATTTATTTTTAATAAGTAAATTTTCTTTTCTTTGTTTATTAAGTGAGAGTCAGGGAGGCAGAGACAGACTCCCGCATGTGCCCTGGCTGGGCTCTACCTAGCAAGCCCCCTACCGGGCAATGTTCTGCCCATCTGGGCCACTGCTCTGTTGCTCAGCAACTGAGCTATATTTTAGAGCCTGAGGCTGAGGCCATGGAGCCATCTTCAGCTCCTGGGGCCAACTTTGCTCAAACTATTGGAGCCATGGCTGTGGGAGGAGAAGAGAAAGAGAGAGATTGGGGGGGTAGGGGAGAGAAGCAGATGGTCGCTTCTCCTGTGTGCCCTGACCTGTAATTGAACCCGGGACTTTTACTCACTGGGCCAACACTGTACTACTGAGCCAACTGACCAGGGCCTAAATTTTCTTTTTGTATTTTTCAAGACTTCTAAGAATAAAAGTCTTGAGATATCCTTAAAAATAGAACTGCTCAAGAAAGAAACTCAAGAACTAAAATTGGGTCTAGTGGACCTGAATGGTATTCTGAGGGTAAAAGAAATGGGAATTCTTTGTTGTAAAAAAATAAATAAAAAATTGGGGGGTGGTAGTGGTGAGATAATTTGGTGTAAACTAAAAGAATTTTCTTTATCTTTAAGGCTTTAGGGGACCAGATACTATTTGTAAATCGTCCTGATAAGAAGAAAATTCTTTTCTTCAATGATAAGAGCTGTCAATTTTCTGTGGATGAAGGTAAGCCTTTCTGCATAAATGCTTTGCAAGTGTGCTACAAACCCAGGGTGACAAAATTTATAATACAACTACAACTTTTTAAATACTGTTTTTTAAAACAAATTTTACCATTGTCATCTCTTAGAACAAAGCTAATTGGTTCTTAGAGTAATTTTAAAGATTTTAGGTTAAGTGTACTTGCAGTCATGGTATAGCAGTTTATGATTTTTTAAAGTTATAGCTCCTGTGTAGCAAACAAGGGAGGTTTCTTGCTTACTTAATTTTACAGATATCTATATCTTGATATAAAAGCTTGATGCAGGATGGGAAAAAGAACAAACTTGTTGCTGACTTATATTCTCCTAAGTAACTTGCTTTTCGATGATCAAATTGGGTAAGGAAGGGATTATTATTTTATTTTTTGATGGGAACTAGAGATTTATTTTTGTGAAATGAACAGAATAGTTCAAAGAATTCCCTGTGCTTTAGTGTTAAATCACCACACCTGTAAGGTGTGTAGTAACAAAGAGTGGGATCAGATCAGTGGGATTTTTGCCTTCACTGACATACATCAACACTGTTGTAAAATCTTGAGCAATTTTTAGAAAGCATACTATTTTATAGGAAATTATGGCTTTGTGAAAAGTATCAAAGTTACAAGGACTTCATGAAAAGTTTTGTTTCTTCATTTTTATAGAATGTAATTTTTCTTTGTTAAATTATTTAAAATAAATGATAATTTAAATGTAAATTAGGAAAATTAGATAAAATAAAATTTACATGAAACATCGCTACCCAGTATATCATTAAGATTTTGGTGTATAAATTTTCAGAGATTACTTTTTTATTGTAATTGTAGAGTTGGATATTAAGCTCTATGTTTGTTATCTTACAAATGTGTGTTGCTGCTTTAAGTATTTTCCTATGGAGTGTTTGGTTCATAAAACATCTTGATAGTCATAGCTTTAGGGTTTATCTATGACCGTTATAATGTGTCTCTCGTGATTGTATTAATTTACTTAAAGTCCAGCTTTATCTCTTGTTACTATCTTAACCCCTGTACCTTTTTAAAAATGGGATATATTTTTTCCCATTATTTTACTTTATACCTGTCTTCGTTTGAGGTATTTCGTTTGTAGATGGCATGTGGTTGGTTTTAACTTTCTGAATTGGTTCTGAGTATTTTTTCTTATCTTTATTATATGATGTATTCTCTCCATTACTTAGAAATTGTATGATTTGGGGGGAAGTTATTCTAAAGTGTTTCTCTTTATATCTTTAAATAATTTGTTAATAAACTTTGTTTTCTTTTTACTCCATATATGACACCTGCGATTCATGAATCCATTTATTCAACAAGTATTTGTTTACAAAATTAAGTTTAAATGATAGATACTTGTGGTAAAGATATTAAACAAAAACAGCAAATGATTGGCCCAGATCAGTTGGCTCAGTGGTAGAGCGTTGGCCCGGCGTGTGGAAGTCCTGGGTTCGATTCCCGGCCAGGGCACATAGGAGAAGCGCTCATCTGCTTCTCTACCCTTCTCCCTCTCCTTTCTCTCTGTCTCTGTCTTCCCCCCTCGCAGCCAAGGCTCCAATGGAGCAAAGTTGGCCCGGGCGCTGAGGATGGCTCCATGGGCCTCCACCTCAGGCTCTAGAATGGCTCCGGTTGCGGCAGAGCAATGACCCAAATGGGCAGAGCATTGCCCCCTGGTGGGCATGCCGGGTGGATCCCGGTCGGGCACATGTGAGGCCCTGCTTCTCTCTTCGGAAAAATACAAAAAAACCAAACAAACAAATAATTGAAAGAGAAGGTATTCTGGCTATCCATTGCTGTGTAACAATTCCCCTCAAATTTAGTGGCTTCAAACAACTTATTAATTTATCTTTGTTCCATATTTGGACTCAACTGAGAGTGGTTCTTACTTGGCATCTCTAAATGTGTTTGCAGTCAAATAGCAGTTAGTGTTGAAGGCTCAGCTGGACTTGATGTCCAGGATGGCTGGAGTTGATGATTGCTGGCTTTGAGCTTGGTTGGGCTTCTCCATTTGACGTGTGTTTCTTACAGATGGGTGGCTGGTTTCTGAGAAGGAGAGTCCTAAGAGTGAGCATTCTGACACTGGCTGGTTGGCTCAGTGGTAGAGCATCAGCCTGGCATGTGGGAGTTCTGCGTTTGATTCCCGGTCAGAACACACAAGAGAAGCAACCATCTGCTTCTCCATCCCTCCCCCTTCTCTTTCTCTCCCTCTCTTTCTCTCTCTCCTCTTTTTCTCTCCCTTTCTCTCCTCCTCTCTCTCACTCCCTCTCCTACAGCCATGGCTTGACTGGTTCAAGTGCACTGGCCCTGGGCATTGAGGATTGTCGCGGTCCAGCCACGACAAGTCTGTTATGGGGTCCTTGAACGGGAAAGGTATGGAATTAAATAAATGATAAAGAATTAAAGATATATACATAAAGATGGGTTCAGGAGGACCACACGGCAAGCAGTCTCTACTGCTCCTAAGCCGATGCAATGGCTGCCCCCAGAAGCACATCCGTCTTTATTTAGGGGAAAAAACGTGGTCCATTAGCAATTCAATTGTTTCCGAGACAACTCAAAGACAACCCCCATCATACCATTTAGATCTAACTTTACACCAATAAGAAACTAGCTTCCAGCCTCCTCCGGAGAACATGGATGGGACAAGCAATAATCAGGTATAGCTCTTTGTTAACTGGGCAGGTGAGATGGATGGTTAGGCCCAGCACCTGTCCCCTGCATATAAAAACACCTTGTTTATATTTCGGTCCCCAACAGATCCCCCTTTTGTATTTATTAAAACTTCAAGTTTGTGTGTTGTGATTCATACTCATCTGAATTCCCATGTTTGGATTTGGAGGCAGACCGGAAAAATATAAAATAAACAACAATATTAAAACAGCCAATGCTAATAGATACTATAACAAGTGTCCTAATACAATGAAGTGATTAAAACCTATTAGATTATCAAGCAAAGTCTTAATACAACAGGATCTAAAATAAAATTTTTAGTCTTAAATGTCCTTAACATGTTAATGTAATTTTACCAAGTCCATGTTGACACCATCACTGCTTCATATTATTTGTAAATGTAACCCAATCCTATTTCAGTCTGAGAAGTGTCCCAAAGAGCAAGAGTCACACACATTCAGGAAAAGTCCACAAGGCACTGGAGTTGTGGTCACATTTCCATGCTTTGCAGCTAGAGTCCAAGTCCCAATGACCACTGCTTCTAGCTGGTAACAATTCAGGTAGACTGGAAAAGCCGTCTGCAGCATGTGTGGATACGGAGCTTCTGTTTTCTTTAAACTGGAGAGGTGAACCCAGGGTGCCTTTCCCTGGAGCTCTGCAACCATGGCGTGGTGAAGAGAACCTGGGGATACACTATGCTGGGTAGCAGAGGTAAATTTGTCTAAATTAGGAGCAAGTCCCAGCCTAAAATGGGGCTTTGAAGCAAGAGGAATAAAGGAAACACTAAATATTAAACAAAGCTGCAGAAAATAAGACTATCAACACCCACAACAGAGATCTTGGAGGGATGAATAAAAACCTGAATATTCAGGCAAGGCATATAGTAAGTGGCCCTTGTGTCCCTAAGAAATGAGATCAGTTTACCTGCTACTTGGAAGAAATACTCTAGGCTCGTCCAGTGATGTGAGATGGGGCTGATGGCCCTGGGCACCTTTAGTCTTCAGTGGCAAGCCTCAGTAGGCTGGCAAGGTCAGGTCACAGGTAGCTGGAGCAGGGCTGGAAGAGACTGAACCCTCCCTTGGAGGAGTGAGGGAGCAGCTTACCTTCCAGTGTCCCCTTTTTTCACAGCAAAGGCATGTCCCTGATGGGGGCAGAGAAGCCTGGCAGGCTTTAGCTCAATGACCTTCCTTTCCACTCTTGAAGCAGGGCCCTGATGGAGTCCTATGAAGCCACTTCGGGGTGTTGGAGCCTTTATGGGCGTATGCCAAGAGCTGGTATTTTGCCTGATCTCTTTTTGGGCTCTGTCTGCCTTTTCTGTTCCTCTCTTGGTCATTATAGACCTTAAAAGCCATGCTCAGAAGATCTCATTGAGGGGTTTGAGGGTCCCCATCTGCCTATATAAACTTTTTCCATGTATCTGGAGCTAATTGGAAGAAAAACAAAAACAGCGTTATTATCTGGATAACAGATTTGACAGAGAAAGGGACGAGAGCATAGTAAAACAAGCCTTATACAATTGCTCTGGTGAAGTGAGTCTCTCATCCAGGGTCATGGTGTCTCACCAACCGTTCAGGAACCCACCAGGGAGCTTCAGCAGACCTAGGAAAAACACACACATATCCCCGGCCCCATAAGAGAACAGGGTCTGGCCCTTGCCAGATTCCTGTGAGCGGGTCCCTCCATCGCACCTCAGGGAAGGCTTTCCTTGTAGGATTCCAGAGTCTCTCAGCTGCTGAATAACCCTGTACATCAGTATTCAGAAAATTTAAAGTAAAAAGAGCATGACAAAGATTTGCAGGAGTTTGAGGGTATAATTCCCCCTTTTTAACTTTTTCTAATTGATTTTTTTTTTCCCTTTTTTTTTGTATTTTTCTGAAGCTGGAAACAGGGAGAGACAGTCAGACAGACTCCCACATGTGCCCGACCGGGATCCACCCGGCACGCCCACCAGGGGGCGATGCTCTGCCCCTCCGGGGTGTCGCTCTGTTGTGACCAGAGCCACTCTAGTGCCTGGGGCAGAGGCCAAGGAGCCATCCCCAGCGCCCGGGCCATCTTTGCTCCAATGGAGCCTCGGCTGCGGGAGGGGAAGAGAGAGACAGAGAGGAAGGAGAGGAGGAGGGGTGGAGAAGCAGATGGGCGCTTCTCCTGTGTGCCCTGGCCGGGAATTGAACCCGGGACTTCTGCATGCCAGGCCGACGCTCTACCACTGAGCCAATCGGCCAGGGCTCTAATTGATTTTTAAGCATTTGATGTGCATGCTCTACAATGCTTTGACCCTGGGGATTGTAAGGAATTCCCGTCTTTAGATCAATTCCAAAAGTCGGACAAAATGTAGTAAATGCTTTTTCTACATATGCAGGAGCATTATTAGTTTTAATCAGTTTAGGAAATCCAATAATAGAAAATGCATACAGACAATGAGCTATAACATGCTTAGCAGACTCTCTTGTTCTGGCAGAGGCTACTTTACTATAAATCTAGAATAAGTATCTACTGTAATGTGGACAAAGGACTGTTTACCAAATGAAGGTATATGAGTAACATCCATTTGCCAAAGTTGTCCCGGTAGGAGTCCTCGAGGGTAACTCCAAATGAAGGGACAGATTGTAGTATAGGACACCTTGGACAGGATTTTACAATTTGCCTTGCTGCTTCCCGAGAAAGTTGAAACTGTTTATACAGGGCTACAGCGTTCTGGTGTTGAATAGTATGAGACTGAATTGCTTGATTTGTCATGGTTACTCCAATAATTTTCTTTTGGGTAGCTTGATCGACAAGGGCATTCCCTTGTGCTAAAGCTCCAGGGAGCATGGAGTGAGCTCGAATATGTCCTATAAAACAGAGCTTTATGTTCACGTACAAGTCTTTGAAGTAGGAGAAATTGCTGAAATAGTTCCTCATTAGCAGTTGTCCCTAAGACAACCGTCTCTACGGTGGAAACAACAATAAGTAAATATTTGCTGTCTGTGTACAGATTAAAGGAGAAACATGGTAAATGCTGAAAAGTCATAATAACGGCATGTAATTCTACTCTTTGAGCTGATTTTAAGGCGACGGTTTCAGTATAAACTTGTCCATTGATTATTAAGCTGGCTATTCCTGAGCTGGACCCATCAGTAAAAATTGTAGGCGCTTCAGGAATGGGCTTATTAACAATTGTCTTAGGAAATACAAATGTAGTAATTAATGAAAATTGAATTATTTTGTCAGCTGGGTAGTGAGAATCAATCTGGCCTGTAAAATTTGCAAAAGCAATTTGCCATTTAGTGGAAATTTCCCAGAGCCATTGTTGTTGATCCTTTGAAAAAGGAACAACAATAATTTGAGGCTCAAAACCTATAAATTGTAAAAGTCGCCTACGCCCCTTGATAATCAAGGAGGCAACAAGATCAAAATACGGAGATAAAACTTTTTTAGGAGTAACAGCTAAATGAATCCATTCAATAGGACCTGAAGCTTGCCACAATAGTCCCGTTGGAGTGTAACTCGAGGGACAAATTAATAAGGCAACTGATTCTTCAGGATTTATGCGTTTTAGTTGTGCTTGTTGCAAGGCTTTTTCTACAAGCTTTAAAGCTTGCTGTCCCGCAGCTGTAAGTAGCCGAGGAGAAGCTGGTTCAGCCGAGCCTCTAAGAATATCAAAAAGTGGCTTCAGTTCCCCAGTAGTTAATTTCAAGGAAGGTCTAAGCCAATTAATATCTCCTAATAATTTCTGGAAATCGTTCAAATTTTGCAAATGATCCGTCCTGACTTCTAATTTTTGTGGACGAATTTGTTGTCCCTCAATAATTTGTCCTAAATAAGAGAAAGGCAAAGATTGCTGTACCTTTTCGGGAGCTATATAAAGTCCTGATTCTTTCAAAGAATATTCTAGTTGTTGTAGAATAGTCAGCACAGTGTCCTTATCTGGATGAGCAATAAGAATATCATCCATATAATGAATTATATATGCTTTAGGGTGCTGCCTTCGTACTGGAGAGATAGCTTGAGCAACATTTTTTGGCACAAGGTAGGACTGTTAGCCATACCTTGAGGCAAAACTCTCCACTGGTATCGCTCCATTGGAGCCTGGAAATTAAGTGAAGGAACACTGAATGCAAAACGCTTGCAATCATGAGGGCTTAAAGGAATAGTAAAAAAGCAATCTTTCAAGTCAATAATTACAAGGTGAAAATTCCATGGAATGGCAGTAGGAGAAGGGAATCCTAGCTGGAGAGGACCCATAATTTCCATAGTCTTATTTATTTCTCTCAAATCTTGTATTAGCCTCCAGTTTTCTGATTTCTTTTTAATGACAAATATAGGCGTATTCCATGGACTCTTAGATGGTTCAATGTGCTCAAGCTGTAACTGCTCTTGTACCAATCAAGCAGCTGCCTTAAGTTTCTCCTGAGAAAGGGGCCATTGGTCTACCCATACAGGACTGTCTGATTTCCAAGTAATTGGATCTGCACAATGCATTATTGGAGTAGCAGGAGCTATCAAGGCCCCTACGCTAAAATTTGATATTCTAACCCCTTAGTGGGCAAAAATTCCTGGTCAAGCATCTGAGTACTAACTAAACTATTAGGGCTGACATGCAATGCTCCCATATTTTTAAAACTTCTCTACCCCACAAATTAACTGGTAATCCAGGGAGCACATAAGGCTGAAAAAGTCCAGAATGACCTTCTTTGTCTTTCCATTGTAAATAACTAGAGCTTTGTTGAGGGGATTTCCTCTGCCCTATACCTTGTAATTCTGTGGTTGCTGCATGAGTGGGCCAGGAAGGAGGCCAGTGTAGCTTAGCAATAACAGATACATCAGCTCCAGTATCTAAAAGTCCTTTAAATTTACATCCTTGTATTATTAGTTCCATTTCAGGGCGTTCCTGACCTATTTTTCTAATCCAATAGGCAGCATCAGTGGAACCAAATCTTCGATTCTCTCAGGGTCCCTTTTGTAGGGTTTGGCCCTGTCTTAAAAGAGGTAAAAGGATTAATTGAGCAATTTTCATGTCAGGGGAGATAGTGATTATATTCCTCAGAGTGTGAGCTATTACTTTTAATTTCCCATATATAACCTGAATCAATTACTCCAGGGAGAACAAAAAATTCTCTCATAATTAAACTACTTTTGCCTAATAAGAGTCCTACTGTGTTACTAGGAAGTGGCCCCAGAATTCCAGTGGGTATAGCTTGAGGTCCCATTTCTGGAGTGAATACGAATTGGGAGGTGGGACTGAGGTCCAGTCCTGCACTGCCTGTTGCTGCCCAGGACAGTCGGGCAATGTTTGGCCTGCTGGAATCAGAATTTGCCGAGGAAACATCGGCATCGCCCCTGTTGTTTGATGGGGCTGGGGAGGGCCCCACTGTCCGTTTCCCTGAATCACTCGCCCGTTGGCAGTATATTTAGACTTACATTCACTTGCCTGACGTTTCCCTCTCCTACAGAGTGGGCAGAGGTCTGGAGTTTTAGGAACTGGCTGTCCATGAATAGGAGGCTGAGGCTGATATTCAGGGGGAGTAGGGCAACTTTTAGCAAAATGTCCCACACCCCGCATTGGAAACAAGGTCCATGAGCAGCAGCACTTTACTTTTTCCATTTGTTTTGCCTTTTATCAAAATATTCTGGAATTCCTGCCTTTGCGTCTGTGGTAAAAGCACGAGCTTGCATGTGTGAAGTCCCAGCATCGGCACATATTCTGATACGGTCCTCTATATCTCCCTTCTTGCGGTGAGGCCCAAGTGCAGCCTGACAAGCCGAATTGGCATTCTTGTACGCTAACTGCTTTATTAGCATTTTTCCTACATTTTTATTCTCTACTATTTTTTCGACTGCTTGAATTAGCCGTGAAACAAATTCTTGAAATCGCTTGTCTGCGCTTTGTCTAATTTTACTAAATTCTTCCGTTTTTGCCCCTGGAGTAGGCAGGCATTTCCATGCCTTTGTGGCTCTTTGTTAATTATATTATAAGTAGTTAGTTGATACTCTAATTGAGTTGCCATATGGGCATATTGTCCTTCTCAAGTTAACATATCTATAGTAAAAGCAACCTCCTCTTGCTAGTTTTTCTCATCCTGCTCCACAGCCTTTTCATGAAAGTCTGACTTCCACAGCAAATAATCACTTCCGGAGAGACAAGCACGAGCAATCGCCTTCCAGTCATTTGGCGGAAGAGCCTTTACACTAATAGTATTTAATAAACCAAGTGTAAAAGGGGCAGTAGGCCCATACTGAGCACAAGCAAGTTTAAGTTCTTTCAGAGTTTTCAAAGGTATAGGTTCATGTTCTCGCACTAATTTTCCTTCATCATTATGTCTTTCTACAAGAGGAAAACAGGTAAAGCCATTTATTGTTTCCCCTGTATTTTGAGCCTGGTCTATAGATAGTTGGACCGGGGATTTTCCAGATTTTGAGCTATAGACTCTGGAATTAGCCCGATAAGGGTACGGAGGAGCAGGGGGTTAGATGTAGGAAGGAGCCGAGGGTGGTGGAGGCTCCGCGGTTAAGGCAGCCATAGCTGCAAAATTTTTATTCCCCGGGTCATTCTCAGACTCCAGGTTGTTTTCATATTCACATTTCTCTGTGTCCGGCTCGCCCTGATACTCTTCAGACATCGATTCATCCTCATATGGAAACATTTCTACAAAAAGGTCCCTTATTTTTGATCCTAGTATTCCCATAGTTATTTACTCCCAAATTATTACTATACTCTCCCCCACACTGTACTTAAAAGCTCCACTCTAAAAGCTTTAACTTACTTCGTGTGCTCACTTCTGGGGGAGTTCCATTACCTCTCCGTTTTCCCTTTTTCGATGGCCACACGTATGGGCGCCAATTGTCACAGTCCAGCCACGACAAGTCTGTTACGGGGTCCTCGAATGGGAAAAGGTATGGAATTAAATAAATGATAGAGAATTAAAGATATATACATAAAGATGGGTTCAGGAGGAGCACACAGCAAGCAGTCTCTACTGCTCCTAAGCCGATGCAATGGCTGCCCCCAGAAGCACATCCGTCTTTATTCAGGGGAAAAAACGTGGTTCATTAGCAATTCAATTGTTTCCAAGACATCTCAAAAACAACCCCCACCATACCATTTAGATCTAACTTTACACCAATAAGAAACTAGCTTCCAGCCTCCTCTAGAGAACATAGGTGGGACAAGCAATAATCAGGTATAGCTCTTTGTTAACTGGGCAGGTGAGATGGGTGGTGTTAGGTTCGGGGAGGTGTGCTGTGGCTGCCAGAGTTTAACTCTTGAAGGAGCAGGAACAGGGAAGGGCTGATAAAGTCCCTGTGAGGCTGAGAACAAAGAGATCAGCACAAAGCTGAGCAAACATCCTGCATTTTATTGGTTAGAGACCCTTATCAGAAATTTATGTTTGAAATTCTACACTGAGCTAAACCCTTCCCCTGTTGCTATGCTGTGCGCGACCTCCCTAGCGAATAGCTAACTGCCACATCTGCTTCTGTATAATGCTTGCTCACTTAGGATATATAAGGACCTAGTTGTAAGCGCCAGGCGCGACTCGCGTTTGCAGCCCCTTGAGGGTATGGTGTCTCCGGACACCTTGAGAGTTCATCCCTGCGCAGGTTAAACTTTGCCAATAAAGTAAGATCTAAAGTCTCTGACGTTTATTCACATGCGTGGTGGATGAAACAGGTGGTTAGGCCCAACACCTGTCCCCTGGATATAAAAACACCCTGTTTATATTTCGGTCCCCAACAGAGGATGGTTCTATGGAGCCTCCGCCTGAGGTGCTAAAAATAGCTCGATTGTGAGCATGGCCCCAGGTGGGCAGTGCATCAGCCCCAGACTGGCGGTTGCCAGGTGGATCCTGGTTGGGGTGCATAACAGTCTTTCTATCTCCCCTCCTCTCACTTGGAAAAGAAGAAAAAAAAAATAAAGAGTGAGCATTCTTAGAGTCTAGATTACAGTTTATGATGAAAGAATATAACTCAGGAACAAGCAGGTGGAAGGGATGCATAGAGCAAGGTATGTGAGAACGGGCAAGGCTCTTCTGTGGTCTCTTGGAGCATTCCATTCTCGTCACATCTTCATGTGTTCACCAACCTGGTAGCTCCAGCAAATCTTAATTGACTTCCTGTTGTATGCCTCACTCATTTTGCTAAATGTTAGGGGATTCAGGGATCCCCAAACTTTTTACACAGGGGGCCAGTTCACTGTCCCTCAGACCGTTGGAGGGCCACCACATATAGTGCTCCTCTCACTGACCACCAATGAAAGAGGTGCCCCTTCCGGAAGTGCGGCAGGGCCGGATAAATGGCCTCAGGCCGCATGCGGGGGGGGGGGGGCAGTAGTTTAGGGATGCCTGGGGGATTGTTGATGTCAGAAACATCCAAACCTGTAGAGAATTTTTGTAAGAATTTGAGGGAAAAGAGGATACACCTGGAACTGAGATAAAGTGCTTCCGAGAAATGACAGTTGCAGCCTCTTTTATGCTTCTGAAACTAAGAAAGATTACAGGAAGGTGGGAGGTAGCAAAGGTGGGGATGGAGTACAGGATTGTTAACAAGATCGTGTTTTCTTGAGGGTGCTCACACTTCAGAAGGAAGGGTCTGAAAAGAGGCCTTTCAAAGCTATGTTAACCTGGATGCACAGAAGCAGTGGGCAGGGCTTGCTTAAGACAAAAATAAGCCTTTTATTGAATAAGTTACATGGCTACCCACCATGACCTGCTCAGTGGAATGTATGATCGGATCACCCTGTGAGGATACTTTTCATAGAACGCTTTTTCTTGTCCACAACAAGGTAGCTACAAATGGATTTAAAGAGATGGGATGCATTGGCAACTTACATACTATAATTGATGTTTTCTTTAAGTGATAAAGACTTCTTCATACCTGACCAAGTGGTAGAGCTGGGACACTGAGGACCCAGGTTCGAAACCCTGAGGTCACGGCTTGCACATGGTCACCAGCTTGAGCATGAAATAATAGACATGACCCCGTGGTCACTGCTTGGTTGGACGCCCCCCCCCCCCATTACGGCACGTATGAGAAGCAGTCAGTGAACAACTAAAGTGCCGCAACTACTAATTGATGCTTCTCGTCTCCCTTCCCATCTCTCTCCGTCTCACTAAAAAAAAAAAAAGAATTCTTTGTAAAGATCTGAAAAAATACAAAGTGCAGCTTTTCTGTGAATTACAAAGGTTAATCATACTATATTCTATATACGTTATACATTGTATGTTTCTACAAGACCCAGTGTATATTAAACCTATATACAGATATTTTTAAATGTAAAACAGAATTGGGTACTAGACTCAGTTGATCATTGTAAATTGATATTTTTCATTAATCTGTATACTTTCTAGGAAAGATGGCTGGGAGGAAGCAGAGTTTTTCAGTATTGACATTTAGAGCGGAATAATTTTTTTGGTGTCACTGTCCACTATAGGATGTTTAGCAGCATCCTGGCTTCTTTTGATGCCAATAAAATACTTTCCCTCAAGTTATAAAAATCAAAAATGTTTCCAGATATTAACAAATGTTTCCAGTGCCAGGGTTGAGAATTCTACTAAAGGTCCAGCTTATGTTTATAAAATAGAGAAAAACTAAGATATATTGTCTTCAAAGTTTTTCATATATTTTTGGATTCAGTAGATTCATTGATAACAAATAATAAATTGAGTAAGATTTCTGTCCTTAAGCTTATAGGTCGAGGAAGGAGTGACACGGGAACACATGTAGTACAACATATTGCGTATTGTCATTGTGGTGTTTATACAGTGCTCTAAGACCTGGGGAGAAGTCATCCACAGGAACCCCAGGGGTAAGGCACTGTTCTTTTAGTTGAAATTGCCAGTATTGCATAAATCACTAATTTTCAAAAGCTAATTTTTGTTAATTATATAAAGTATGTGTGTTTCCAGATAAGTCCCAATGAAAGTTGATGTATATCTATTTTTGGTTTTTCTTTTTGGTTTTTTTTAAAGATTTTTTATTTATTGATTTTAAAGGAGAGAGGAAAAAATGGCCGGGTGGAACAGGAAGCATCAACTCATAGTTGTTGTTTCTCGTATGTGCCTTGACCAGGCAAGCCCAGGGTCTTGAACTGGCGACCTTAGCTTTATCCACTGTGCCACCAACTGGCCAGGCATGTCTTTTTTAAGCGAGAGAGACAAAGACAGACTGGAAGGGAGAGAGATGAGAAGCATCAACTTATAGTTGCAGCTCTTTAGTTGTTCATTGATTGATTCTTATATGCCTTGACGGGTGGGTGGGGGGCTTCAGCCGAGCCAGTGACCCCTTGCTCAAGCTGGCAACCTTTGGCTTTCGAACCTGGGTCCTCAGTGTCCCAGGTAGATGCTCTATCCTCTTTGCCACCACCTGGTCAGGCTGATGCATATATTTTTCATCCCATTTTTCTTTCTTTCAGTCTTTGTCTGTCTTTTACTCCTCAAAATGCTTTGTCTCAGTTATATTTATAAATATTTTTGTTTTAGCCCACTAGATGGCAGTCTTAGCTATAAAGAAGAAATGTTACTTGAGCAAGCTTTCCTTATCTGATGATTCATCCTTTATTTGTAATAGAAGCAAATGTCCTAAAATGAGATATAGCTAAGAAAGGAGAGAGTTTATTGTATTGTAATTTTTAAAAATGAAATAGATGAGTGAACAGAGTAGTCGGACCTAGGTATGTGTGACAAAGGCATTTAGTATGTCCTTAACTCAGGATCTTACTCATTTAGAGGCAGAATAAATGCAGTGGTCGAGAGGATGGTCTGAGTAGTCAGACTGTAGGTTTAAGTCCGAACTCTGCTCCTTAGTAGCTTAGGCAAGATACTTAACCCCTCTCTGTCAGATTCCTTATCTATAAAATAGGAATAGTGGACCTTGTAGTCCTTAAGAGAATTAAATGAATTAATATAAATACAAGTGCTTAGAGATTGGAACAGAACCTGGCACATAGTAATAATAATAGTGACAGGAATGTTAGCTATTGTTAATAGCACTGAAAATATAGCATCAAATACTAGGTTTTTTTTTCTTACTTATCTGGTTATTTATTTACCTTTACTTAGCTTAGTGGATCTGTATTTGATTAGACAGCAGAGAAATAGCCAGTTTAGCAGTCTGAGGC
The DNA here is from genome assembly GCF_036850995.1 of Saccopteryx leptura. Lineage (NCBI taxonomy): Eukaryota > Metazoa > Chordata > Mammalia > Chiroptera > Emballonuridae > Saccopteryx > Saccopteryx leptura. The sequence goes on along the minus strand of NC_089506.1, from coordinate 23,427,185 downwards.
CACATTTACACTGCTTTTTTGCAGCTACATGATGTGTGTCCATGTTCCTGGTGATAAATCCTATGACAGTCTGACTTCTTCCCCATTGCTGGTGAATTGTTCTTTTCTGCTTAGAAGCTTAAACAGTTTCAACTTTATCATTAGAATTCAGGACTCCTCCCAGTAGCTCCTTCCCTGGAACATCTGATGCCGTTTTAGGTTGTTATTTTTTATGCTATTTCATTTTTATAGATGTCCTTTAAAACAAATTTCTGATGTTCCACAGATAGAAGTTTAGTTGTGTTCTTTTTCATATTTTCTCTCTGCTTTTATAAATAATGCTCAAACCTTGCACATAAATGTACACTGCTCACAAAAATAAGGGGATCGGGGAACGTGCAGACACTCCAGTACTTCCAGCCTTTTGTACAGTGCATTTTCACCAATGAAATAAAAGTTGGTTTTGCATCTTATTTGCATAATCGAACAACTTTCTTTGATTTGTTGTTTGCTTTTCTGATGTTCTTGTTTAATAAAAATCTAATGCTTTTTTTATTGCTTCATATTCATTTTGAAATATCCCCTAATTGTTGGGAGCAGTATATGTTCATTTGCTTGTGTATCTTGTTATTGTAGTGTTTTGAAGTAGAATTGCTGGGTCAAAACAAAAGACGTATTTAAAATTTTTTCAACAGCTTGCCTAATACCCATTGTGAAATTGGAGCCAGTTTTTTGGCCCAGTTTACCCCTTCACAGCAGTACCTGAGAAGGAAGCTGCTTCTTGTCCTTGCAGTATTGGGTGTTTCTAGTAGATTTTGCCTGCCTCGTGGAAAACGAAGATCATCTTGATTTTCATTTGTATTTCCTTGCAATGATATTATAAAATTAAAGGAAAACAAGTTACTTCTCTTAGTACCTCTGTCAGCTGAGTATTTTCTTACCCCATGTACATTAAAAAGTAATTAGATTTGGGATTCTGTGAGATCCTGCCTCTAAAATTAGGCCTGCCTTCCAGGGTTTGTCTTAAGTATTTATGCAGCTGTAATACATTTACAGAGTCGATGTAATATTTAAACACTGCAACAGCATTGAGCTAAGGAAAGATAGAGATTAAAGTAGAAATGTTTTATGGAAAAATAAAAAAAGATATTGAAGAGCTTTTATTCAGGGATTTTTCTTTGAAAATATTCCCAGTGGCATTTCTTTTTGGAAAAGGAAGTTAATTTTTTTTTTAGTGTTCTTTATTGTGCCATGAAAATTTATAGTGTTGTATATATATTTTCAGTGGTATGTTAATGTACAGATTAGCTTCCCGGACCGTGCTGTCACTCTTCTTCTGGGTATTATTGTCTTTGTGACTTTGTCATCAGAGGCCTGAAGTATAACTATATAAGCTTTGTACATGTCAAGTAGAAAAGCTTTGTACATGTCAAGTAGTTTCAGTTTTTAGGAAACTGAAATTCTGCAGTACTGATAACATAGAGCAGGGGTCGGGAACCCTTTTGGCTGAGAGAGCCGTGAGCGCCACATATTTTAAAATGTAATTCTGTGAGAGCCATACAATATGTTTAACACTAAATACAAGTAAGTGTGTGCATTTTTTGTAAGACCAACACTTTTAAAAGTACAATAAGTCTCTGAATTCTTTTCAATAATGTTGTTATGCCGTTGCTAACCAATGATGAATAAAGAACTTCTTACCATTAATACGACTTCTGGTGCTGCATGGTTTTGCTGATGGCTTTGTAGTCTGGTTGATACGTGGTGAGGTTAAGCTTCATGCAGGCGTTGAGACTTTCATCCATTAAACGTGATCGTAGGTTGGTCTTAACGTTCTTTAGATGTGAGAAAGACTGCTCACATGCATACGTAGAGCCAACTATTGTCAGTACAGCAATACTTACACGCTACAGTGTGTGGTATGTGATGGGAAGCACATTCTAAGTTTTGACAATCAGCTGGTCCGCAGGTTGAAGTTTTTTCATTTCTCCACACTTGTGTTTGCTCGCCAACTCTGCTTGCTGAACATGCAAGTCTTTTCAAATCTTCATTCAGTGACTTGAACTTATTCACCCACATGTCTGAGGCCTTCAGGTCAGCAGCTTTTAGCTCAAAATATCTGACAGAGACACCGGGGATGTAACTCAGGTCGGCACTGTCCACTGCACACTCGTGTGGATGGGTAATGAACTTAAAAAGATGAGTGCGCTCACGAAATTCTCCAAAGCACACTTTGAATGACTGCAGGAGATTAGATGTGAAGCCCGCTAGCTGCTGGAGATCAAGATGTTGAGCAGGGTCACTTGCTGTGCATGTATCTTTAAACTCTCCCAATTTTTCAAAGTGTACTAAACGACCTGTTTTAATGTCGGCGATGAAGAGTTCCAACTTGTTTTCAAATGAAAACACTGCTTGTTGAAGGGATAAGACTGTATTTCCAACGCCTTGCATTTTCATGTTGAGCTGGTTCAGATGTTCATTCATTTCCACGAGATAGTAGAACTTCAGGAGCCACTCAGTGTTAGCTAACTCAGGATGCTCGACGTTTTTCATTTCAAGAAAAGTCTGGATTTCTCTCAGACAAGCCGTGAAATGGCTGAGCACCTTCCCTCTTGACAACCACTGCACATTGCTGTGCAGAAGCAGACCAGGATAATTATTCCCAACTTCATCCAGCAGTGTTTTAAACTGGTGATTATTTAAAGCTCGGGCAAGAATAAAGTTGACCACCCGAATGACCAATGACATCACCTCACCAAGCTGCTCACCACACATCTGAGCACAAAGCGCCTCCTGATGTAGGATGCAGTGAAAACTTAGGATGGGTCTCTCTTCATGTTCACGAAGAAACGCTGCGAATCCTCTGTTTTTCCCCACCATGCACGGAGCACCATCAGTACACACCGAAATAAGTTTATCCATCGGTAGATTTTTTTCTTTAGTGAACTCAGTGAAAGACTTGAATAAATCCTCCCCTCTTGTTGTCTCTTTCATAGGCAAAACAGCAAGACTTTCCTCACATAGTGTGTCACCGACAGCATACCTTGCAGTCACGCTGAACTGGGATAAATGGCTTACGTCTGTTGACTCATCCAAAGTGAGAGGAAAGAATGGTGCTGCATTTATGTCCTTCACTTGTGTTGCCTCAATTTGATTTGCCATCATGATGGTATGATCGTGAACAGTTCTTGCCGACAGAGGCATGTCTTTTATTTGTTTGATTATCTTGTCTTTATCCGAAAAGTCTTCAAAAAGTTCATTGGCAACATCAAGCATGAATGTTTTGGCATACTCCCCATCTGTGAATGGCTTTCTGTTTCTCACAATTGCTAAAGCACCAGCAAAGCTAGCCAAATTCCAGTCACCTTGTTGGATCCAAACATGGAGTTGCTGCTGACTAGCTTGCGTTCTGCACAGTAGCTCTTGACATGCTTTCTTCCTGCTGTCCCCCGCTGGATATTTTGATGCAAATGTAGTATGGCGTGTGTCAAAGTGCCGCTTTATATTTGACTGTTTCATCGATGCAATTTTATCATTGCATATTAGACACACTGCAGAACCTGCTCTCTCCACAAAGGCGAATTCCTCTGCCATTCCTGCTGAAAAGTACGATACTCCTCTTTTTTTCTTTTAGCCATCTTCTTCGTCAAAAGGGTTTCTGCAATTAGCTAGCTGACTACCTGATTAAAAGGAGGGAAGTTTACTTCCTGACTTCACAACGACCTGTGTATGTTATGTATTATCCAATAAAAATTTGGTGGTGTCCAGGAGGACAGCTGTGATTGGCTCCAGCCACCTGCAACCATGAACATGAGCAGTAGGAAATGAATGGATTGTAATACATGAGAATGTTTTATATTTTTAATGTTATTTATTTTCATTAAAGATTTGTCTGCGAGCCAGATACAGCCATCAAAAGAGCCACATCTGGGTCGCGAGCCATAGGTTCCCGACCCCTGACATCGAGGCTTAGTAAGAAGTGTACTGAAGAGCCCTGGCCGGATAGCTCGGGTGGTTGGAGCGCCGTCCCAGTGCACAGAGGTTGCTGATTTGATCCCTGGTCAGGGCACATGCAGGAACAGATCAATGTTTCTGTCTCTTATTCTCCCATCCTTTCTCTTCTAAAATCAATACATAAAATTAAAAAGAAGTGTATTGAGTAAAATTTACCATTGAGTAAAAGGTGTTTCTAGCGTATGAACTTTTGTTCTTTTTACCTTTTATGATATACGGAGGGAAGTAAACAGTTTAATTGGTATACAGTTACATGATATTAGCACTTCTTCTAAATTAATGAATACAGTTTTTACATGTTGATAAAATTTAAGCCATGGTTAAAATTTCAGAACTGTTTTTTTGAATGTGACATATTCCCTTTTATAGCTATGGTAAATTTGACATAAAATTCCGGTTATGGTATATAGTTCAAAACAATTTTGTGTGCTTTCTTGGAATGAGAAAAAATTGTTTATTGCTGACTTGAAGTTTAACCTGAAGCTGTTTCTCATACCCTCAGCAAACAGAGCTAGTCACATTGTTTTTCAAGTTTGGCTAAAGAGTAGGTAAACCTTGGGACTTTTAGCTTTCACTTAAAATGGAGAAAGCTTTGTTCCTACCCATAGAACAACAACAATAATCCATAGACACCTGCAAATGTATAGTTTTTTTGAATCCAGAAGAGAGTCGTGGTTGTAGGGCCATCACCTGACCCGAAATCTAAGTCAGGAAAGGCAGGCACCTCTAAGAAAAGATGGACTGCAAGCTCTTGTTTACATGGGACACACAAAATAAACACTGCTCAGAAGTCAGTTGACTTTTTTAGTGAAGTGCTAAAGGCTTAGTGTGGACTAGCCAGAGAATGCAGAAACACGGGAATTTGCGCCCATCTCCACATTCGTCATTTGATGCTTACAAAGAAGTAAGGTGGGTGATAGGTTGGGGGTATTGCCCCTGTTGGGCAGGTCAGGAGGGAGGGGAACAGTACGTATAATACATGCTTCAGGAAAGATGTGAAGTTCTGTGTAAACCCTTTTCTCTACCTCTTTTTTTTTTTTAAGGTTTTCTTTATTCATTTTAGAGAAGGGGGAGGGGAGGGAGGAGCAGGAAGCATCAACTCCCATATGTGCCTTGACTGGGCAAGCCCAGGGTTTCGAACCGGCGACCTCACTGTTCCAGTTCGACGCTTTATCCACTGCGCCACCACAGGCCAGGCCTCTCCACCTCTTTCCCATGAGACAAAAGCCTTAAACTGTCTACTTCCTGGAAAGGGGCAGAACTGTGTGCTGGGGCCAGACCTTGAGCAGAGGGCCAGGACAGGAACACTGAGAAGGCGACCTTTCCCCTTCCCCCACACTCCAAGGAATTGAGTGCTTGCCCAAGACCAGGCTTATCAAGACTATTGGGGAGCTCCCACCCCCACATCGGGCTAGCACTTGTGGCTTAGACTTGAACAGTGGAATGCCAAGAGGTGCAAGAGTGTGGAGGCCAACAGATCATCTTAGGTGCAGCACAAAAGGAAGGCCTAAAATCACAGTTGAGCAAACACTGAGAAAAACCCTCTGACAGATGAGTTCTGCCTTAAATACAGGAATGGCTAGGGCAATTTGAAGTGCGTGGTGCATTATAGGTAACAGTGGCAGCAACGGATTCCAGATCAAGCCCATGTCCTGACAATAGAATGACCCCGCCTCCACACACTGAAGCCCTAGCAGAAGGAAGGGCGTGCCCCTGTCCAGGCACGAAGACTATTGACCTCAGTCTCAGCTGTCCTGCACAGGATATCCTGCTTTCCAAAAAAAAAAAAAAAAGGCATCAAGAGAAACAGAAAAAAGCAATGCACTTTGGAGGAAAGGGAATTAACAGAACCATATTTCTAGGACACAGATACTGGAACTCTCTCTGATGTGAAATTTGAAAGAACTCTGATTAACATGTTAAGCCCTCTAGTAGAAGAGGCAGACAACATGCATTATTAGGATATTTCAGCAGAGAGATAAACATGTAACAAAATCAAATGAAAATTCTATAAGTGAAAGCACAATAAGATGAAGTATGTCTTCAATAAGCTTATTAGTAAACTTGGCATAACCTAGGAGAGAATCTTTAAACTTGAAGCTAAGCCAATACAAATGATCTAAACTGAAATGCACAAGAGAAAACCATGAAAAAATACAACACAGCAGCCATTAGCTTAGAGATCATAGAAAGTGGTCTGAATGTGTAATTAAAATCCCGGAAGAGAAAGAGAATGGGACAGAAGAAATAATGGACCCCAGTTTTTTTATCTTTTTTTTTTAATTAATTTTTTTTTTAATTTAAGAGAGAGGCGGGGAGATAGACTCCCGCATGCATCCCAACCAGGATCCACCCAGCAACAACTCCCCTCTGGGACCAGTGCTGGAGCACCAAGCTATTTTTTAGCTCTGAGGCGGTTGTGCTCAGATGGAGGTATCTTCTGTGCCTCTGGCCGTGATTGAACCCATGGAGCCACTGACTGCGGGCGGGGAAGAGAGAAGAGGGAAGGAGGAGAAGCAGATGGTTGCTTCTCATGTGTGCCCCAACCGGGGATCAAACTCAGGAAGTCTGAATGCCAGGCCCACACTCTCTCCAGGGCTCTTTTCTTATTTTTGATTGCTCAGAAAGATAGCTGATCAAAACAAAAATATTAGAAATGTATTTTGTGTTTAGAACATATGTAATAGCAAATTTTATGACAACAGTAGCTAAAAGGCTAGGAGGAGGTATAGTGTTATAACATCTTTTTTTTTGAGAGAGAGTCAGAGAGAGGGACACAGATAGGAAGGGAGAGAGATGAAAAGCATCAATTCTTTGTTGCGGCTTCTTTGTTGTTCATCGTTTGCTTTCTCATATTTGCCTTGACTGGGGGGGGGGGTCTACAGCAAAACGAGTGATCCCTTGCTCAAGCCAGTGACCTTTGGAGTCAAGCCAGAGTTCATGGGGTCATGTCTATGATCCCACGCTCAAGCTAGAGGCCCTGCACTCATTCACGCAATCAAGTCAGCAACCTCGGGGTTTCAAACCCAGGTCCTCCAAGTCCCACTGTGCCACTGCCTGGTCAGGCTATAACATGTTTATTACATGTGAGCTGGTATAATTTATTTAAAGCTAGAAGAACATGGGAACTAGAAGCTCCAACTCCCCCACACAGTTGAAAAGCCAAGTATAACTTTTTTTAGTTAAGTGAGAGGTGGGGAGACAGAGATAGACCCTCGCATGCACCTTGACCTGGATCCATCAGGCAAACCCCATACTGGACAGAAGATGCTCTGCATCTGCAGTGGCCACTCTGTCGCTTGGCAACCTAGCCATTCTAGTGCCTGAAGCAAGGCTGTGGAGCCATCCTCAGCACCCAGGGCCAACCTGCTTGAACCACTCGAGCCATGGCTGCAGGAGAGGAAGAGGGAGAGTGATAGAAAAGGCAGAAGGATGGAGAAACAGATGGTCACTTCTCCTGTGTGCCCTGACCAGGAATTGAACCCAGGTCTTCAACACCCCAGGCTGACACTCTACCACTGAGCCAACTGGCCAGGGCCGCCAAGTGTAATTTTTGACTCCCTGAAAACATAGCTGCTAATACCATACTACTGAGTGGAAGCGTTACTGATATCATAAGCAGTCAGTGAACACATTTTGTACGTTATATGCTGTATTCCAACAGTAAAATAAGTTGGAGGAAAGAAAAATGTTACCAAGAAAATCATAAGGTTCATTTGCAAGTTTTTTTGAAATTGTTGCAACTCTCCAAAAATTTTTCCAGTGTATTTGTTGAAAACATCTGTATGTAAGTAGACCTGTGCAGTTCAGGGGACCATGTTGTTCAAGGGTCAGCTGTAATTGTTATAGCTCCTCACTCCGGTATTAAACTGGTTCCCATTGTCTCTATGTTTCTTGTTAGGAATAGGAGAGGAAATGGAGTGTACTGAGCTCAGGGGAGGTGAGCAGGAATTTGAATGATTTCAAAGGAGGGAACTGATTTTTGTAATAAATGGAGAGTGTCAACTGCCTTTCTTCCCCAGGAAAGCAGGAGGCCTTAAGCACATGGCCCTTCATTTACCAGACTCTGAAAATAGAGTATTACCCATCTGGTCTGTAAGGATGCATTTCCTGTTCTCAGGCCCTTCTGCTGCTCAGTGTCCAGCGTTCGGATGTTGTCTTCCTTTGTTTTTATAATGAAATCTCAGATGTGCTAATGTAGAGCAGAGGAGATGGTAACTGAAGCCTGGATTTCTATCACTGAGGTGCGGTAGCTTGTAAACATCTGTTGTAAAACAACTGCTGTCTTGTTGGCACAGAGTTTCAGAAACTGTGGAGGAGTGTCACTGTGGATTCAATGGATGAGGAGAAAATTGAAGAATATCTGAAGAGACAGGGTATTTCTTCCATGCAGGAGTCCGGACCAAAGAAAGTGGTATGTAATCGCCAGAAAAAAATGTAATCCTCTTTTCTTGGAACTGTTAGCCTGCTTTCTGTTCTCTCTGAAGAGCAGGTAGTCAGTTCTTCCTGTCCGTGTTTTCCTGGGTCCTGATCCATCGATCTTAGTGGCAAACCAGATCACCTGTGGTTTACTGAGGGCCAGCTGGTCTCTGCCCTGGAGCGCTGCTCCCGGGCAGCTGGCAGTTTTCCCCAGCGACCACCCCTGTCCTAGCAGTGTGTGTTCTTAAGCTCTAGCCATATCGACTTCTTTTAGTGCTCGCATATTGACCTCTCAGTCATGATCTCGGCCTTCAAGGCTTTAGGGGTGCCATCCCCCCCCCCCCAGTGAGCCCCATAGTATTGGTACCTGGCTCTTCCTCAGTCCTGATCACATTGAATTGTCCTTGTTGACTTCCAGATCCCTTTGGAACCAGATAAATCATTCTTGTAGCCCTAAGTCCTCAGAGAAGGCATCTGTAATGGAATGAAGACCTGTGAATTGTATCAGCTAATCAGCTCACTAGTTAGTCCCAGGACAGGACCCAGGTTCTAGCTGCTGTACCTTTGTACCTTCCTCCCTCCCTCCCTTGTCCACCAGCAGGCTGTGTAACTTGCCTTGTTTGTGACTTACCGTGCGCACGCGTGCATGCGTTGGAGGGGTGAATTTTTAGGACTCCTTAAAAATTTATAGCCAGTAATCTCCATGAATTAATGTAATTTCAGCTTATTGATTTTACCATGTGGGACTAATATTTCAGGTATACAGAAAAAATAGAGAACAGTAATCACAGATCTTCACGTGGCCATCTTTTCCCCAGCGTTGCCCTACTTCTTTGTTTTGCCCTACTTATGTCAGATTTTTTTTACTGGTAATGATGGCTGTGTTTTTAAACCAGATAATAGTGATAGAAAACAAAGCTTTACTGCCTCTCTTTTTATCTGCTTAGTGCCCAGGGTAGTTCTGGGCAGTTTCTGGGGCAGCCCATTGATTCCGGGTGGAAGTAAACAGTACACAGTACACAGCTCGTAACAGAAAGCACCGGCTCGCGTTTGCGGCTGGGAGTGAGCTGTGGGTCGGTGTGTGTGATTGGGCTGCAAAGCAGAACAACGGGTCAGGTACCTTGGATCTCTTGCTGCTGGTTTCTGGGTGTCCTTAGTAAGTCCTTCCCGCATTCCCCCTCTGAGTAGCCGCTGTTTCTGTTTTTACCTTTTCTTGCAGGCCCCTATTCAGAGAAGGAAAAAGCCTGCCTCACAGAAAAAGCGACGGTTTAAGACTCATAATGAACACATGGCTGGAGTGCTGAAGGACTACTCTGACATTGCTCCTGGCAAATAGTGGACAATTTTGTAGGTGAGCAGAGAGTTACAAATACAAAGTCAAGATCTTTCTTGCTGACACTGGGATCTGAAGACTGTCTTCCCATTCTACTTAGGACTGAGGAGAGGAGCAGTTCAGTTTACAGAACAAGTGCGCATTACCAAACTCAAAGCTTATTTGAATGCAATAGGCTAATGAGGAATGTGATGTTCCCTGCTAACTCCCTTCATGAGGGAAAGGCACTTAGCGAGGCACACGGGTGTCTTTTTTATCTCTCCTTCTAAGTGGTTCCCTGTTCTGTTTTTCCTTTTATTCCTTTAGAACAAGTTTGCAGATAGTCTTGAATGCACTATTTGTTTATTCCAAAATAACATATTTATAATAAATTCATTGCAGAAGGAGCTCGAAGATGTTAGTGGATTCGGTTTGTTTCTTTTTGTTCCTGGCAGTGGCATTGGCAGCTCTGGTCTTTCACTACCACAGGGTGTGTTTGGGACGCTGTTAGAGACCACGATCAGTGCTGCGTTGCTGAGCATATGGATTTCATAGTTGGAACACAAAGTGTGCCTTTTGTTAGCAATTGAAGCCATAAAGATCCACTACACATGATTTTTAATGTTTTCTTCTGAAAGGATAAGTCAGTCTTAGCCTCTTGGATCTTGCAAGTCATTGTCTTGTGCCATCAAGGATGGATAGAGTCTTGCCAACCTGAATATCAGCTTTACATCCCAGCCCTCAGGGGGCTTGACCTTGAGGTTCTTTTGAATGGAGATTGTATCTTCTCATCACTGGTCAAGCTCGTGAGAAGCCATTATCAGATGGGTTTTAAAAAAATTTTTTTTATTTTAATGGGGTGACATTGATCAGTCAGGGTACATAGGTTCAGAGAAAACATCTCCAGGTTATTTTGACATTTGATTATGTTGCATACCCATCACCCAAAGTTAAATTGTCTTCCGTCACCTTCTATCTGGTTTTCTTTGTACCCCTCCCCTCCCCCCACCCCCCTAGATGGGTTCTTGAGTTGTGTTGTCTGATGGCGGATTTTGTATTCATTCCAGCCTTGTGTGGCAGACTGCCCACTGGCCTTACCTGTACCTGGGATATGGTCTGTGGTGGTTCCTTGGTTGTTACAGTCCTCATAACACAAATTGAAATTGTAGTGGATTGTGAAAACAAGGTTTGGTGTTCTTAAAAAGGATGTCATGGTGACCGAAACCAGTAAGGAGTTTGTGCAGATGACAGAGTTCTTTTTCAGGCTTTAGTTCTTTTTCTCCTTCACATCTGCTTTTATAGTGTTGTTGTTTGCCTGTTTCTTACATCCAAGCCTCAAAACATGGCAGAAGATATAAAACAGGCTCCCCAGATCTTGGGAAACTCAGCTGGTCTAGCTTTGTATCAGAGGTTTTTTGCTAGCAAGGAGAATCCTGCTTTAATATTTTATGACAGAAAAATAGTTTGTTGTAAAAATCTGGAGCTAACTTATCTCCAAGTTTGCCAACTTTTGGTGGTCTGTACACACCATCCTTTTGCCCCCACCCCCAGTTTTATTGATATTTCATTGACATACAACACAGTATAAGTTTCAGGTATACAGCATAATGATTTGACTTACACATTTCATGAAATCATTACAATAGTAAGTGTAGTTAACGTCCATCGTCTCATATAGATACCAAAACATTGTTTTGTTTGTGATGAGAAATCTTAGAATTTACTCTTAACTTTTATATATACCACACAGCAGTGTTAGTTATAGTTATTATGTTGTACATTGTATCCCTTGTACGTATTTACCTTATAACTGGAAATTTGTACCTTTTGATGATATTCATCTAGCTTCCCTTCCCAACTCCGGCAGCCACAAGTCTGATCTCTTTTTAATGAAGTTTTTTTTGTTGTTGTTTTTTAGATTCCACGTGTCAATGAGATCATACAGTATTTGTCTTTCTCTGCCTGCCTTATTTCACTTAGCATACTGCTGTCAGTTGCAAACAGGATTTCTCCTATATGGCTGAATACTATTCCATTGTGTATATCATCTTTTTTTTTTTTGTATTTTTCTGAAGCTGGAAACGGGGAGAGACAGTCAGACAGACTCCCGCATGCACCCGACCAGGATCCACCCGGCATACACACCAGGGTGACGCTCTGCGACCAGAGCCACTCTAGCGCCTGGGGCAGAGGCCAAGGAGCCATCCCCAGCGCCCGGGCCATCTTTGCTCCAGTAGAGCCTCGGCTGCGGGAGGGGAAGAGAGAGACAGAGAGGAAGGAGGGGGCCGGGGGGTGGAGAAGCAGATGGGCGCTTCTCCTGTGTGCCCTGGCTGGGAATCGAACCCGGGACTTCTGCACACCAGGCCGACGCTCTACCACTGAGCCAACCGGCCAGGGCCGTGTATATCATCTTAATCCATTCATCTGTTGATGGACACATAGGTGTTTCCATATCTTGCCAATTATAAATAATGCTGCCGTGAACATGGAGTTGCAGATATCTGTTTGACATAGTGTTTTTACTTTCTTCCAAAATATTCCCAGAAGTGGAATGGCTGGATCATAGGGTGGTTCTACTTTTAATTTTTGGAGGAAACTCATTACTGTTTTCCATAATGGCTGTTCCCATTTATATTCCACCAACAGTGCACAGGGTTCTCTTTTTCACCACATTCTTACTAGCATTTGTTTTCTTCTTTTCTTTTTGAAGCTAACCACTCTAACAGTCAGTCATGAGGGATGGCTCATTGTAGTTTGGGTTTGCATCTCCCTAATGATTAGCGATGTTGAGCATCTTTTCATTACCTGTTGGCTATTTGTATATCTTTGGAGAAATGTCTATTCAGGTGCTTTGCCCAGTAGTGTTTCTTTTGTTTTTAGCGAGAGGGACAGATAGGGACAGACAGGAAAGGAGAGAGATGAGAAGCATCAATTCCCCATTGCAGCACCTTAGTTGTTCATTGATTGATTTCTCATGTGCCTTGACCAGGCCAAGCCAGGGACCTGGGGCGCAAGCCAGCAACCACAGAGTCATGTCTGTGATCCCACGCTCAAGCCAGCGACCCTGTGATCATTCCTGCAATCAAGCCAGCGACCTTGGGGTTTCGACCGTGGGTCCTCTGTGTCCCAGGCCGATGCGCTATCTAGTGCGTCACCGTCTGGTCAGGCTATTTTGTCTTGTCTTTTACTATCTAAACTATCTAATACTGTTGAGTTGATCAGTTCTTCTTGCCTCTGATCTGCTCGAGCATTGTTGGGCTACGCAACTTCTAAGTGTCTTGCCAGCTTTTCTGGCCCAGGAGGAGCTGGGAGCCTCACTGCAGCAGGTAGGGATGGGAAAGGGCTGGCCAGGCTCCAGGGCTGGCAGATCTCTTAGTTTGAGGACCCAGATCAGGCTGTCCTGCACCCTTCTGATTTCCCTGGTCGGATTGTGGCTTCTGCTTGATTCTGCACATGAGCAAAGAAGCTAGTTCAGATTATTAGTCATGAGCTGCAAAACAATAGGAATAGTTTCTGAGAATGTTTTGTTAGGCAGTTTTGTTGTGCGAACATAACAGTGTTCTTACACTCCTAACTGGCATATCTTACTACTATAATTGTATGTGCTCTACACATTTATGCCACTGCTAATGCATTAGGTTTGTTTACACAAGCCTCATCACAAACACGTGAGTCATACTTTGCACTACATTGTGATAGTCTCTGATGTCACAAGACAGTTGGAATTTTTCAGCTCCATTACAATCTATCACTGTCTGTTGTTATATAATCTGCGGGCTGTTGTTGACCAGAACGTTGTTAGGCTGCGCACAACTACTTGGGCACTGCAGGTAGTTCTTGATCTGCCAAGAACTCGGTGCTGGTTGTAAGCCCCTCTACCCATCTCTGCCACAGTCAGAGTCCCAGTGGTTAATTTCTCTGCAGTATCATGGGGTGAGATCAAAAGGGGGCTCCTAAGAAGTGACTCAATGCTGAGGCAGCTAGATGCCCACTCTGGGCACTCTGTAAGGAGCTGAGGGCTGAGGGGAGACCTCGGCGTGGTGCTGCCGGGGCCGGGGCCGGGCGTGGGAGTGCAGGCCGTGTGGCGCGGCTGCTCTGCCCTTCTCCTGTGGTCTGTCTGGGTCTCTCTGCACGGAGTGCTGCAGCCTCACCCTGTGTTCTAGAATTCTCTCAGTGGTGTCTCCTCCATAGTAGTTGTTAGCTGTTCTTGTGAGGGGAACAAAGCCAGGAACAACTTATATTGTCATCTTGGGAATATCACCTGTCACCATCTGATTAGTTGGTTAGACCTTGAAATGCATTTGCAACATCTCAGATACTTCCTTGTGTTTAGAGAAATAAAATGTCTTACTAAATTGTCACACGTGCAAATTTTGTAGCTTTACTTCATTCACTTGGATTTTCTTGTGTTAAGCTTTGATGTCCTTTTCTCCTACACGGAGGAGAAATTCCTGCAGATACCCCTTGTTGAGGTACTGGGATTGGATCATCTGGTGACATGTGAGAGGGGTGTGGTCTTTGTAGGAAATTGTGATAGCCTGGTTGTGTTTAAAGATTGCAATAAAAAGGAAGAAGAGTCTTTACCCGTTCTTTTCTAAAAACATCTTCACCAGAAATTCAAGTTAAGGTTGCAGTTGTATTCTGGTCTCTGCGCCTTTCTGCTGGACCTGTGGGCCGTTTAGAAATGAGTGGGCTGACCTGTGGTGGCGCAGTGGATAAACCGTCGACCTGGAAATGCTGAGGTCACCGGTTCGAAACCCTGGGCTTGCCTGGTCAAGGCACATATGGGAGTTGATGCTTCCAGCTCCTCCCCCCCTTCTCTCTCTCTGTTTCTCCTCTCTCTCTCTCTCTCTCTCTCTCTCTCTCTCTCTCTCTCTCTCTGTCTCTCCCTCTCCTCTCTAAAATGAATTAAAAAAAAAATAGTTTTGGCCCTGGCCGGTTGGCTCAGTGGTAGAGCGTCGGCCTGGCGTGCAGAAGTCCCGGGTTTGATTCCCGGACAGGGCACACAGGAGAAGCGCCCATCTGCTTCTCCACCCCTCCCCCTCTCCTTCCTCTCTGTCTCTCTCTTCCCCTCCCGCAGCCAAGGCTCCATTGAAGCAAAGATGGCCCGGGCGCTGGGGATGGCTCCTTGGCCTCTGCCCCAGGCGCTAGAGTGGCTCTGGTCGCGGCAGAGCGACGCCCCGGAGGGGCAGAGCATTGCCCCCTGGTGGGCAGAGCATCGCCCCCTGGTGGGCGTGCCGGGTGGATCCCGGTCGGGTGCATGCGGGAGTCTGTCTGACTGTCTCTCCCCGTTTCTAGCTTCAGAAAAAAAAAAAAATGAAATGAGTGGGAATGGCCCTGGCCTGTTAGCTCAGTCAATTAAGAGCGTCATCCTGAAACAAGGTTGTGGGTTTGATCCCTGGTAAGGGCACACAGGAAGCAACCAGACAGTGCACAACTGAGCGGAACAACAAATGCTTCCCTTCCCCCGACCTTCTCTCCCTTCCTTTCTCTGTGTCTCTAAAAATCAGTAAAAGTGAAGCCCTGGTCAGATAACTCGGTTGGCGCGTCGTCCCGGGAGTGCGGTGTTGCCGGTTCAGTTCCTCAGTCAGGGCACATACAGGAGCAATTCGATGTATCTATCTGTCTCTCTCTCTCAAAAAAAAGTGTGTGGGGGGAAACAGGCATGGCTGGGTGCATTAGCAGGTTAGTCTGTGCATTTTCATCTATAATTCATCAGTCATTCAAGCCCTTTAAAAGGGGATAGCTAAAAGAAATACAGTTGCACGTAGACCAAGTGTAAAAGATGAACCTTTGGCTGCTGCTGTCACGTCCTGTGAGTGTGGCCGGGTGATGGTGGGACTGTGGGGACAGCATTAGCGCAGAGGCAGCTCCGATGCTCAGAGGCACTGCGGTGAGCCGCCCTCGGCTGCCTTTGCGAGCTGTGTGAGGCCGTGTGGAAAACCATTCCGCGTGTGGCACTCACTACGGCATTCGGATTTATCAGTTCCCTAAGTGTTACCAGCCGACAGTTTTCTGAGGCAGAGAAGTTGAGATTCACTGTCCTGTTTCCTCTAGCAACTGTTTTCACTTGCAAAAGATTCATTTGTGGGGAAGATTTTGGGCTTTTAAGGTTTTATGGCTGTGCTTAACAAGCGTGACTAGCATTGTTGCCCTGTTGCAAGGCTCGAGTGCTGTGTGGAGTCGGTGGAGGTGACCTGTCGTCAGTTTATTGCTGTCCTTGAGGCTTCAGGGAGGGCAGTCTGTCTCTTTCCAGTGTGTTCTGTCAGCTTCTCCTGAGAAAGCCACAAAGCCGGGACTTCTGTGGCAGGTAGCCCTCGGGAAGCCAGTGCTCAGACTAGAGGAACCTTGGAACACCTGCGCCAGTCCTGTTGTGTGTGTGTGTGTGTGTGTGTGTGTGTGTGTGTACGCGTGTGCGTGTATAGAGTGAACGCATTTTGGAAACGGAGGTAGACTACACCCTGGCATTGTGCTTTAGACCTTCATTCTGGCCATAGTTTAAAAGACAAAAGCACATTTTGCTTCATAAAAGGATTTCTGTTAGACGGATTGGGCTCCGCGGCCAGTGCCCTCCAGCAGAGGGGAGGCTGCTGTCACTGGCTCCCTGAGGCGGCAGGCCTGGGGAACGGCCAGCTCCCCTGGTTTGGACCGGGCCGGCACATTCCTGTGACTCAAACCATGTGGTTTCTAGACCCTGTGAGAACCCAGTGAATTTCAACCACCCAGAATTCTGCAGGAGTCATACCTAAGACGACATTTGGTCCAAACTTACCTTAAGATAAGTGAAAAACAGAAGGGTACCCCGCAGAGAACTGAGGAAACCGTAGACCGAATTTGGCAGGGGGCTCCATAGACACCCAAGAGCAGGGCGTCTTGCCCGGGACGACTGTAAGAGCTTAGGCTTTCTTGTGCAGCCTCTCGTTCCCAAGCCCTGCTTTCTAGTTTAGGGGAAAGTGCTCTTCTGTCCAAGTAAATAGATTAACTGGAGCATCATTGCTCATTCAGTTTAGGAATGCCTTTTTGCTCAGAAGGCAGGTTTGCGTTGAATTTAAGCCTTTGGCCTAAGTTTCTTTTTTTCCCATCCTTTTCATTGATTTTATTGGGTGACACTGGTTAAGAAAACCACAGGTTTCAGGTGCAGTTCTATCAACATCATCTATACACGGTGTTGTGTGTTTACCACCCCAGTCAAGTCTCCATCACCTGGCCTAAAGCTTCTGATTCCGTGTTCATTAGCACGGTCAAGGTTCCACCTGGATTTTATGTGCGATGACGTGTGTAAGCAATGGAGTGTGGAAGGCTTCACTGTTGTCTTTATTTATGAGCATAGTATGTTATGGTTTGTAGGAACAGGGCCTTTCCCCTCTCCCGTATAAAGCAGGAGTCAATGTGGTGGGTACTCTGGAAATCCTGGTAAAATTGAACCCATGGATGTCACTGGAGAGCTAGCTGTGAAGAAAGATAAAACAAGGATGAATTTTCAGGACATACTGGCATTTTGGGGACTTGGAGTTGTTATAGAGCCAGGTCAGTTTAGGGAAGAGTCAATACTATTTGAGTTCAGCAGTGACAGATAGCTTTATTGTGGCAGTTTTAAAAGTTTCCAGTTGGGGGGGGGGTCTTACTCAATTAGCAGTTGCATATGGTTTTCAGTATCACAGTCCTTAGTTTTAGTGTAAGTGCTTTGAGGACTGGTATTTCAGATAACACATCACTAGTGACAAGTATTCTCCTGCCCTCTAAGACTGTAAAATTGATGTCGGGAGGATGTGATAGAGTGGATTAAGAGTTGAGGAAGACCAGCTATGCGCCAACACTCCTAGAATTGGGGAAGGATGCTCTTTTCACAGAACAGTTGGACGGCCTGGTGATAGGAATGCAGTGGGCAGTGTGCATGTTCCCAGCGCTCACCATGCCTTGCTCAGAGCGCTCGGAAATACCTGCTTGATTCCTCTGTATCACCCTGACACAGACACCAAGAATCCTGTATTGAGATAGAATCAGGGGTGTTAGCCTGTCTTCTTTATTCTTAGGAGTGTTCTTTATGCTGCACAACTCAGGGTGCACATGCCATGGGTGCTGTGGTTCGAGGAACCTCAGAGATGACAGCAGTACGTTGCATGTTTGTCTTATAAAAGTAGGTCCAACAGGTAGGCAAACATCGGGTCTAGTGAGTTTGAAACCTAGGTAAGATTAACTGGGATTTTTGAGCCAGGGAGGCAGAGAGACAGACTCCCACATGTGCCCCAGCTGGGAATCTACCCGGCAAACCTCCTACTGGGCGTTGCTCTGCTCATCTGGGGCTGCTGCTCTGTTGCTCAGCAACCAAGCTATTTTAGTACCTAAGGTGAGGCCATGGATTCATCTTCAGTACCTGGGGCCAACTTGCTTGAATGAGCCATGGCTGTAGGATGAGCAGGTTGGGGCGATGGGGGAGGGGGAGGGGTGGAGAAGCAGATGGGTGCTTCTCCTGTGTGACCTGGGTGGGAACCAAAACTGGGATACCCACACTCTGAGCTGATGCTCTACTGCTGAGCCAACGGCCAAGGCCACTTTCATTTTCCAAGTTCCTTTAATTTGTAATTTTGTTAGAGGTGGAAGGCATGGCATTTAAATTTAGATGCCAGTTTTATAGTTACATTAGTCTTATGTTCACAGTGGGGTATATCCCCTCCCAATAGCGAGGGTCTGAGAAAAAGATGACTTAGTTACCATCTTCGTGGAGCCTACAAATTGGGACATTATGAATGTGAGCAAGAGGGACAAATAGACCTGCTTTTTCTTATCCCAAGTTCTCAATTTTAAGATAGACTTCATTTCTGCTCAGCAGAATGACAGAAAAGGCAGTTTTTCAGATTATGATGAAGCTCATGTCCAACTGAGTGGCAGTGGAACATATCTGGAGTTTCTCATTGTCACTTGCACATCACCATCAGCATGGTGGTGATTGGGACACTCAATCAGCCATCCCAAGGCCCCTTGTGAAAAAGCATATGGAAGTGACTGTTTGGGCAGTGACTGGGACGAGGGTGGCTCCAGGTAGACAGGGGAGGCAGGCACTCTCCTTCGGGATCCCTCGGCTATCTGGCCAACTCGAGTACACTGAGTAGGAAGGTCACAGATGGCTGCAGGCAGGCCTACACGGTCCAGCCTGCCCTGGCGCCACGCGAGAGTGGCCTGCAAAGCCTGGGCAGGATATGGGAAGTAACAGCTGGACTCTGAGGTCTTGGGGGCTACGATGGGGACCCGCTTTTGGTGATGATCACCTCTGCAAAAGGATGAGAGACCTAAACCACAGAACCAGGTCAGTGCCTGGCAAGACGAACAGCTACTAGTGGCTGTAGCCCGTATTTGAATTGAGCACTGGTTTCCCTGTCTTCCTCCCTTTGGGGGAAGAGGGTATATAAGAAATGCTTTTATCACCTAAGGTATCAGTGCTTGGTTTATTACTTAAATTATTTTAAGCTGGCAAGAAACCATAAATGAACATAAATTCCAGATAATCTAGAGCTAAGCTTTGTAGACTGGGGTGGGTGTGTGGCCTGCAGGGTGCAGTAAAAGGCACCCTTAAATAGGCTTGTGACTCTGGCATGGGGTCCTCCTGCCAGGCCAGGAGGGCGCCAGGAAGGGCTGTGGCCTACCTAAGGCAGCAGTGTCGCTCACTGAGGGCCCACAGCAGAGCACTCGCGGAGGGGTCTCTGGCTCGCCCAGCCCCGTTCTGCCTTTAGTCTCTGTCCTTTGCTCCAGGGCTGATGCTTAGCTCTGTTAAGCCCTGAACATGGGAAAGAAGTCTGCCAGTTCCTAGTCTGCATGTGGTTTGCTCTTGCGAAAATAAATTTGCCAAGCAGTGGTGTGACAGCTGAGATAAGCACTTTATTTTTAAAAATGACAATAGAAAAGTACCTTTAAACAGTTTATAAAAGCATAATAGACAGTGTGGAAGTTGCTGTCTTCCTTAGAAACTGGAGTATAGGAGTCTTAGCAAGAACCAGGCGGCACTGAAGGCATAGGCAGGGCGTGATGAGCACAGCCGTCCACGCGGCGTGCCCTCTGCCCACTCACAGGAGGGTAAGCGCCCTTCTTCCCAGCTCTCGTTTATGATGATTTTTACAAGCTTCTTAACATCTTTATTTCTAATGGGAAATAATGAAACAAACCCAAAACCAACCGTAAAATCATTAAAATATTGAAGTCTTTAGCACAACATGAGCAGATCAGGTAAGAACAATTGTGATTGTGTTTAAGCTGTATCAGCAGTTGAAATTCTTGGGTCAGTATATGTTTTTACACATGGCTCTTGTATAGAAAGAGGGAGATTGAGCTGTCAGACTCTGGAAGTGTCAGCTTACGATGCAAGACTGACTTTTTGGTTTGAAGAAGTCTCGAGGTGGGCCGCACAGTGTTCATTCCAAACGCCCAGGGACGCCCACCTCTCCACGGCCAGTGTGGGAGCAGGCTCCCAGTGAGCACGCCGGGTTCAAGGTCGTGTTTGAGGCACCCGGTCGCCATGGTGCTGCCTGGGTTTAGAAGTGCCCGGCAGCCGATGTTTCCAGGCGCACTCGGAGCTCCGAGCTGCCCACGGCAGTCCTGCGGCCTGGGTGGAGCCAGCTTCCCTCCCAGTGAGACCCTGTGCTGGCACTGAGGGCTGTGCGCCTGGCTCACAGGGTTCTCTGTCCCCTCTGGAGCTGGCAGGCTTTCCTAAGGGCACACTGGTCAGGGGTCAAGGCTCTGCCCCCATGGTAGAAGCTCCTGGCGGCCTTGGATGGAGTCCGCAGGGAGTCCTACGAGAACCGTGAGTTCACGCCTAGTCCTGAACGGCCAACACCGCGTTCCTAATAGACCCTGGACTTGGGCCAGACACAGATTTCTATACATTCACAATACACTTCCGGAAAGCTCCATATTTAAAAACATGCCTCAAACATGCAGCTTATTTTAGAGGGGAAAAAAAATAGGTATTTTTAATTACAAGCATTCAAAAGTCAAGCAAAACTTGTGATCCACCCAGTGTAAGATTGTCCATCCTGTCATACTTAAATGTTTGGTATAAAAATACTCACTCTCTTGGTTTTATTGTTGATGTCTTTTATGTTTCATTTGAAAATATCTCCAAACTGTACAGAAATGTATGTCAGACCATGCGTTCACAAATAACACTATTTCTTACAATTATACAGTGTAAAAGAGTAAAACATTTTTATTATATTTTTTTTCTTCGAGAGAAACAGATGTGTGATAGAGGCTGTGGCAAAGTCTTGAAGGGATCAAAACTGGGCGAGGTGGTTTTTTCAAGCCTGCAAGAGAAAGGGAGGTGTGAGGCAAGCGGCTCCCAGGGGTGCAGGGTGCCTCCGAGCTGTGAAGCGGCTCCCAGGGGTGCAGTGTGCCTCCGAGCTGTGGGGCCGGGCCTGGACACACCTGTGGCAGAGCTCCTGCTCCAGAAACCGGGCCTGGGAACAGTCCCGCGATTCCCTACGAAAGTGTATGTGTGTGTCCACGTGGACTGCAGTTACTGCCTCGCCAGATAAAGACCACACACGAGTATCAGTGGTCTTACCTTAGATTCTAGGGAGTCTTTTAATTTTATCTCTTAGCTGTGGAAACTTTTCAATACCTCCTTCCCCTGCAGTTGCAAGAAAATGCTCATGTTTGTCTTGCTTTGTGGTAGAAGAAAGGGCCTCTGAACAATCACGGAGACCTTCTGATTGCTGCTGGCAGAGTCCCACCCTGGCCCCAGGATCTTCTAAAATACATCTGGGCTCCTTTGTGTCTGCGTTCACAAAGTGTGTTAAAGGCTACATTGTGAACCTCTATTATCCTGTCATTGGTTTTACTTTTCTTTCTCCCAAGTCTCTTGTTCTCTTGCTCTTATTTTACCAACACGTCATACTTAGAAATGTGTGATTGTAGAAAAGGTATGTATATGCGGTGGTAAATCAGCACAGACTAGAATTTTGTACAGGGAAATGCTTACTTGTGAGTGGGAGGAGGCTATAAAGAAAATAGCATCATTATTGAAAATCCATATAATTGTCCTAAGTTAGTCCTACTTGGGAAAATGTCTATTTAGCAGTAAATCCTGAAATTAGAAACATTTTGGTGACCATACAAATATAGGTAGCTGCGTGACTTTGTAGTCAGTACCCCTACCCAGATCAGGTCTGTAGTGCCGGATGGATCTGAACCAAAGTCCAGTCAGCCTTGTCACAGCCTGGCTGGTAGATGACAGCACAAATGGGTGGAAATAATGGGCCAAGAGTCAGAAAGCCCAACATAATTCCCTCAGTGCCCCCCACCTGCCCCGTCCAGCAGCAGGAAGTAAATGCCTTCAGGAAATCTGTCTGCCTCTCTTGCCTCCACTGATGCCCAGCACAGTAGAAGGACCAACCCCTACTCAGCAGATGCCGTGTGGGCCAGGCCTGCTCACAGCCTGGCGTGGGTGTAGGTCACATGTCCATGAGGCTCAGTGTGCAGGGCCAGCAGGACCCCCTCTGGAAAGCTGTTTCGTCTGCTGCACTCTGATGTCTCCCCGGGAAGGGGAGGGGAGGGCTGTGGATCCTGTGACCCAGGCGTGTACAGAGTGGCCCTGGGGTGGTGGCAGGAGCGAGCGCTTGGGCTAGGGACATCTTCCCATGGGGTGGGGACCCAGGGCTGCAGGGGCAGTGAGGCCGGGCATCGGCTCTGGGGCTGTGCTAGCTGACTTTCCCAAAGAGCCCACCACCTTCTGGCCCGTCCCCACAAACGCTCGCTCTGCTGCCCTCGGACCACACAGGGACCCACTCCCTGTCACCATGTGTCAGCACAGGAGGGAAACGGCTCGGAGGGGCTGGGGAGGACAGGCCAGCCTCCCCCACTTTCTCGGCTTGTCAGGCCTGAAGTGACACCTCCGTGTCATCCTGTAGTGACCGTGTGCCAGCCGCCCCAGCTGTGTGTGGACTCCAGGAAACCGCTCCTGAGGAACAGTAGTCACTCCAGGCTGTTCACACTTGGAACAGCTCACAGGGACAACTGCCCTCAGACTCTGGGGACGGCCCACGGCCTCTGTCAGAGCCCAGACTGGGTGTGGTGACAGGGCATGAGACCAGCGGTCTGGAACCAGAGCTGCCACACCGTTTTCAGGGACTGAGTGGACAGGCAGAGGACATCGGCACATGTCTGTCCTTCGCATGGGCGGGACGAAGTCCCTGCCGTCTTCTGCAGCCCTGGCTGCGTGTGGCCAGGGCCTGGCTGGCCTCCGGAGGGCTCACAGCCACCTTTGGGGCCAGTACACACTGCTAGTCTCCTGGGTCCCCAGCCAATCCTGGACACTTCCGCCATGACCTCAAGAGGCAGCGTGGCTAAACGCAGACCTACCCCACTTTGCCTTAACACAGCTCTTGACCCTTCTCTGTGTGTGTCTTTGTCTCTACACCCAGCCCTGCTGTTGGGTCACTCTGTCACTTCCTGATGTGCTCAGCATCATGGTTTGCCTCTCCTGGTGTGTGTTTATACCGTTCTTCATTTTGCTTTGGGCAGCAAGATGGCGATTCCCAACCCCCTCCCCCCATGCCAGCTCAGATCTCACCAGTGCCTCCCCAAGACCCAAATCCTGAACACATCCCTAAAGGCCCTTAAAAGCCTGGTCCTGTTCTTCCTTTCTCTGTCTTTTGTTCGGGTCCTGCTCAAACCCTGCTATCTTCTCAGACTTGGTACAAGCCCCGCTTCCCCCAGGCTGTCCCGGCCCTCAGCCGGAGGAGC
This sequence comes from Saccopteryx leptura, assembly GCF_036850995.1. Taxonomy (NCBI): domain Eukaryota; kingdom Metazoa; phylum Chordata; class Mammalia; order Chiroptera; family Emballonuridae; genus Saccopteryx; species Saccopteryx leptura. The sequence goes on along the minus strand of NC_089506.1, from coordinate 23,403,727 downwards.
TTCCTCCAGCAACTCCTCTGGGAGCTGGCCCTCCGCTGTCCGGGCCACGGGCGTTTCTGGATCGCCTTCCTCTGCTCCACACAGGCACTGACACAGAGCACAGATTCAGGCGCTCGGACTGCAGCAAAGGAAACAGGAGTGACGGACCGCTAATGGGATGAAACTCGACCCCCTGGTATTGATGATGACCTGGGCCGAGAGGAGCAGTGCCTGGGGACCATGCTGGGCTCCGCACACCGCCCAGTGGGGCCCCGAGCACACCTACAGGGCAGCTTTGGCCCTGATGGGGGGTCTGCCACAGGAAGAACAGGAGGGCACCCTAGCTTTCCTCTCTTCCAAGTCCTAACCCTTCTTTCTAGACCCGCACAAGAAGGGGGGCGGGGGCGGAGGGCCTGGTTAATTCTGGCTGATAGAAAAGCTGGTCTTTTGAAGTGAAAAATCTGGTAGGAGGGAAAGGGGACGGGAGTCTCTAGTTTCCTGAGCTTCCCCATAACTGCTGTGTAAATGTGATCCTCACATGGGAAAAGAATGCGTCCCCATGGCCATAGATGTTCCCAGACTGAACAGAAGGTCAAAGAGAGGCTATTTCAGTCCCTGTAAACAAGGAAGGGGTTTGCTAGGAATGGAGTTCAAACCTTGGAATGTATTAACAAGGACATTTTCAGCAGCATGCAAAGACATCCAAGAACACAGCACCAAGGGGGGGGGGGGTGTCAGGCTCTGTTTAAAGAACAGTCTCCTCACAGAACCCTTCCTGCGACTGGGCAGCTGCAAGGGAAGCAAGGGAAGAAATGCGTGCAGTGGGCTAAGCAAGGAAAGAAATCCATGTTTAAAATCTTGTCTGAGGTGAGTCACAACCATCTGCATTTGAAGGCAAAGGAGAATAGAATGTATTACACAATTCTAAAACATTTCAGTTATTGTCCTTGATTGGAAAACTCAGCCTGGCGCTCAGTTCTCGGAGATAGCTGGGTATGGGGTCTAGGTGCTTGCCGACCACAGCAGGGCTGGGGCAGTGGCAAGGCCTGCAGGGGCCAGCTTCCTGGGCAGGGCTGGGGCAGTGGCAAGGCCTGCAGGGGCCAGCTTCCTGGGCAGGGCTGGGGCAGTGGCAAGGCCTGCAGGGGCCAGTCTCCTGGGCAGGGCTGGGGCAGTGGCAAGGCCTGCAGGGGCCAGCTTCCTGGGCAGGGCTGGGGCAGTGGCAAGGCCTGCAGGGACCAGCTTCCTGGCTCGGCTTTCCTGCTGGTACGTCAGGGTCTGTTTGTCCAAGTGCCTGGTGAGCCATGTCTCTTAGCAGTAAGATTCTTTCCCCCGCCGAATCCATCTACATGAACAGACGCTCCTCAACTTATCATGGGTTACATGCCAGTAAACCCACTGAAAATCCGTTAGGTCAAAAATGCATTTGATACCAAACATCATAGCTTAGCCTGTTTTAAACGTGCTCAGAACATTTACATTAGACTACAGTTGGGCACAATCATCTAACACAAAGCCTATTTTATAATAAGGTGGATTAAAGATTTAAATGTAAGGCCTGAAACCATAAGACTACAAGAAAACACAGGCAGTAAACTGATGTCTCCCTTAGCATTGTTTTTTTGGGTGTATCTCCTTGGGCAAAGGAAAAAGAAAAAAATAAAGATATGGGACTACAGCAAACAATTTCTGCACAGCAGAGGTAACTTGGTAGAATGAAAAGACGGCCTCCTGAGTGGAAGAAAATACTCGCCAGTGAGACATCTGATAAGGAGTTAATAACCAAAATATGAGGAAAACTGTACAGCTCAACACCACAACCAAACAATCTGATTAAAAAATGGACAGAGGACCTGAATAGCCATTTCTCCAAAGAGGACAATAAAATGAGCTCTCATCACCTCACACCTGTCAGAACGGCTATCAATAAATCAATTAAGTGTTGGTGAGGGTGTGGAGAAAAGAACCTTCACGCACTGTTGGTGGGAATGTCGATTGGTGCAGCCACTGGAAAGCAGTGTGGAGTTACTTTACCTCAAATCATTCAAAATCGAACTGCCCTGTGACCCAGCAATTGGGTCCTGATGGGTCTTTATTTGAAGAAACCCAAAATACTAATTTGAAAAGATACATACACCTATGTTCACTGCAGCACTATTTATCGTGGCCAAGGTATAGAAGCAACAAGAGTCTCAACAGACAGAGGGATGAAGAAGCGGCACGTACACACAATGGAATATGACTCAGCCACAGACCCACAGGAAATGGAGTCATCTGCGACAAGGACGGACCTAGAGGATATTATGCTAAGCGAAGTCAGTCAGAGAAAGGCGGGTACCAAATGGTTCCACCTACATGTGGACTCTGAAGAAGGAAGAGGCGCTCTCCCTCCGGGAGCAAGCCCGCGCCTTTCCCTGTCCTCCTCGCCTTCGTCCCCCACAGACCCACGGCTCCTGAACTCTAAGGGTCCTCCCGAAACCTGCGCCCAGGGAAGCAACAGCTGCTCCCGGGCGGGCGGACCCTGAACCCATCCCCAAAGCCCCCCTTCTCTGACCCTCCAGGGAGCCAGAGCAGCCCACCCGGGCTCTCCTGCTGCTGCTGCCCTAGACCCGCCCTTCTTTCACTGTCCCCAGCATTCATGAACTTACTCTCAGAACAACCCACAAAACAACTGAGCAAACAGACACAGGACAAACAGATGGTAGAGAAAATGGGGGTGTGGGTGAAGGAGTTAAGTAACAGTCATAGGGATGTGAAGTACATAAATATCGGAATACAGTCAGTATTGTAATAACTATGGTGTCAGATGGGCACTAGACTTACTGGACTGATCACGTGATGTACAGAGGTGGGCAAAAGTAAGTTTACAGTTTGTATGAAAATAACACAGTAAGAATAAACTTTTGTGTACTCATAACTGTAAACATACTTTCTCCCACCCCTAAATATATAGATCTTAATCACTATGTTATATACCTGAAACTAATATTATGTTAATGGTAACTGAAAATAAATTATAATATTCAATATCATGTAATTTATGATATCATAAAACACACTATCCAGAGGATGCTGGCAGCACAGTCCACTGGAGAGTACTGGTTCACCCTCACGACCGTGGGCTCACTGCCCGGCATCACGAGAGAATACTGAACCTCATATTACGAGTGCAGGAAAGGACCAACATTCAAACATCTGAAGGTTTCTACTGAATGCTCATCACTCTTATACTACACCACAAGGTCAAACCATCATTAGGAAGGAACCATCTGTACTTACTGTATTTACTAATGATTTTCCCCCAAGACTTTCTCTAACACGCACTCATTTTTACAAGAAGTCAGAAAAGGAATACTCCTCCCCTTCCAACTCCTAATAAACACGGGCCATCCTATAACAAATGTTTCACATAAAGCTGGTTTGGTTTTCATTTTATACCTGCTGGCTGGGTTTTTTAAAAATAAAATGCTGATATTTGTAATAAAAAGGCTAGTTAACATTTTAAAAAGGTTCCTAGTCTCTCGAGTCTCCAGAGGAACAGTCCCTGTAGCTAGAAAGTCCTCCCGATTCTCAAGACACTCCCCTGCCGCAGTAACCCGCGAGCTCCCGCCCCAGCGCAGGCCTCGCTCCGCTCTGCAGGGTCAGCCCTTGAAGGCTGCCCTCTGACTTCGGATCTGCGAGAGGAAAGCCTCTGCCAAACTTGTTCTTGTTGCCCCTGGATGGCCAGGAACTGGTGAGCCCACCCTGTACGTGGCTCATGCCCAAGGCGCCCGCTCCACTATTTCAGGCACAGCTGCGACTTGACTACCTGCTCACCCAGGACCCAGCCCTGTTCTCCCCACGTCCTCCCCTCGTCCCCAGGCCCGCGTGCTGTCTGCATGAAGCCACCACTTCTACAGCCGCTGCTGCTTCCCGCCTGGGTTCATCTGCACGGGCCCCGAATTGCTGACGTCTGGGCCCATCTCCTGCACTTACAAAGAATCACTGTTCAACCTGCTTCTAAGAAATTATATAGGTGGCTTTTATTTGGTCTTTAAGTTTCCCCAGAGAAGGGTAAAAAAACAAACTCTTTTAAAAAAGCTTTACTAAGTGATAATATCATTAAGAATACTGTGGACGTTGTTAAGAACTCCTAATAGAGGAGCTGTGGCATCGGGGATAGATAGCACTGCTCCCTTGTGATGTGGAGAAACGGTTACCTGTTGGTAAGTTGGTCAGTGGGAAGGAGCACCCCAGTGTAGGTTGCGGGCTCTCTGTCCGGGCACGGGGGGGCGGGCTGCGGAACCCAGCACCCACAGAGGGCATGTGCTTCTGCCAGGCACTGAATGGCACTATTCTGAGCACGAAATTACTTAAGCGCCAAAAATGTGGTAATGACCTCTTTGGCCAGAACTGGCTGGTTCTCTGTCCTCGGCAGGAATCTTGCCCTTTTTCTGACTCATCTTTTCTTTCGAGGCCTCTTATAGGGATGAAATTTGCCACCTTATTTGGGCCGAGACATGACCGCTGTCAGCCTGCCTCTGGCAGTCCTGTCCTAGGCCCTAAGTGTGGTGCCTGGCAGGCAGGTCGCGTCTTGGGAATGCTGTGTTATTGTTTTAAGACGACAGTTTTGGATAGAGTGTCATCCCAGTTACACCAAGGTTGCGGGTTCAATCCCTAGTCAGGGCACATACAAGAATCAGAACAACAAATTGATGTCCCTCTCCCTTCCTCTCTAAAATCAATTAAAAAACTACACTTACTGCTGGAAATAGATGAACTGAAGTGACAGTGGGTATTAACTAAAAACAAGGACAGATCACCAAAATGATCGCCACCAGAAAAGCCCAGCAGTCTGGAGGAAGTCAGAATCCTCTCTCTCAGTAATGCCCAAGGGCAAGCACCCTGTTTCCACAGGCTCACAGAAATGTCCCGAGCCAGGAAGAAAGGGCTGCCTTCTATTCAGTGTGATTGGGTTAGTAAGTCAGGAGGAATACAGATCCTATATCTGCGAGAGATTTCCACAAACACGGTTATTTCCCAAAAAGGCTTCAGAGCTTTCAGGGAAAGCCCCATTTATCTGTAACTTCTTTAGGTGCTACTGCTGGATGAGTGAGTGCTGGTGGCCTTAAGTGTCAGCCTGACCGAGGACAGCTGTGGTGAGACCCAGTGTGGGGTGACATCTGGTGAGAGTCTGGAACTCAGTCGCAATCCTGAGACCGCCTTCCCTAAGCAGACCACGTTGGAGGAGACAATAAAGAACAGCCTATGCACTGCATAACAGCACCTCCCAAGCTGTGGACCACCCGCTGGGGGAGGCGTGACGCCCCGATGGCCCCCACTGGGCCACTGGGAGAGGTGTGATGTCCCGACTGCACCCACTGGGAGAGGTGTGATGTCCCGACTGCACCCGCTGGGTCACTGGGAGAGGTGTGACGCCCGACTGCACCCGCTGGGTCACTGGGAGAGGTGTGATGTCCCGACTGCACCCACTGGGAGAGGTGTGATGTCCCGACTGCACCCGCTGGGCCACTGGGAGAGGTGTGACGTCCCGACTGCACCCGCTGGGGGAGGTGTGATGCCCCGACTGCATCCACTGGGCCACTGGGAGAGGTGTGACGCCCGACTGCACCCGCTGGGGGAGGTGTGATGCCCCGACTGCACCCGCTGGGCCACTGGGAGAGGTGTGACGTCCCGACTGCACCCGCTGGGCCACTGGGAGAGGTGTGACGTCCTGACTGCACCCGCTGGGCCACTGGGAGAGGTGTGATGCCCCGACTGCACCCGCTGGGCCACTGGGAGAGGTGTGACGCCCGACTGCACCCGCTGGGTCACTGGGAGAGGTGTGACGTCCCGACTGCACCCGCTGGGTCACTGGGAGAGGTGTGATGTCCTGACTGCACCCACTGGGAGAGGTGTGACGCCCGACTGCACCCGCTGGGGGAGGCGTGACGCCCCGATGGCCCCCACTGGGCCACTGGGAGAGGTGTGATGTCCCGACTGCACCCGCTGGGTCACTGGGAGAGGTGTGATGTCCCGACTGCACCCGCTGGGTCACTGGGAGAGGTGTGATGTCCCGACTGCACCCGCTGGGTCACTGGGAGAGGTGTGATGTCCTGACTGCACCCACTGGGAGAGGTGTGATGTCCCGACTGCACCCGCTGGGCCACTGGGAGAGGAGTGATGTCCTGACTGCACCCACTGGGCCACTGGGAGAGGTGTGACGCCCGACTGCACCCGCTGGGCCACTGGGAGAGGAGTGATGTCCTGACTGCACCCACTGGGAGAGGTGTGATGTCCCGACTGCACCCGCTGGGGGAGGTGTGATGCCCCGACTGCACCCACTGGGCCACTGGGAGAGGTGTGACGCCCGACTGCACCCGCTGGGGGAGGCGTGAGGCCCCGATGGCCCCCACCGGGAGAGGTGTGACACCCCAACTGCTGAGCCCACGCCTGGGGCCAGGGTTTCCCAGGTGATGTGGGTGGTGGTCCGCCCGCACCGGTTGCTATCTTCGTGCCCCAACTCTGCCCCAGGACAGAGGGTCTGTGCGACCTCTGACCTGGGAACTCACCAGCGCGCTCCAGTTTTGTAGAACAGCTCGAGAACAGTAGCCACCATTGAAGATTGCATTAATACCCACAAGACAGATTGCAGCCACCATCACACACCTGGGACCTGGGGTGGAGGAGATGGAGAGTGAGATCACCTATTAATTAAAACCATTAACAGTGTGCAGTAATCTGCACTTCCGCCTGGCCCGCTGCTAGGGTTCCCTGGGTCTCTAACACCAGCCTGTTCTAAGGGCCAAGACCTGAGAGTCTGGGCAAAGGGGCCAAATGCCTCTGATGTCGAGGTGAGGACAAGCACCACTTGAGAATGAACTCGTATCTGTGGCATGAAAAGGCTCACAGCCAGGAGAGCCCTCTTAGGGTGTGGTGGGACCAGGGAGGGGAGGCTCTCGGGCCAGGGGGGCCCAGAGTGCAGCTTCCAGGGACTCCCTGGCCCAGAGGCCTGAGGGAAGGGCTTCCGGAAAGAAGTGTGCTTTGGGGGACATCCTCGCACATTCACTCGAGAGTGTAAGGGTGTAAGTCAGCAGGGGGTGGGGCCCAGCCGCAGGAGGCCACCTCTTCTGTGGGCTGGGTCCCCAGGATGGCCCGAAACCCTGCTGGGGAAAGGCACGGGCTTGAGGTCCCCCAGAGGTGAGCCTGAAACCCAGCCAGCACCAGGGCCTTCTCAGACCACAGTGACAACCTGGACCAGTCCCAGGCCACAGAGCAGTTCCCTAGGAGAACCCTGGGGGGTCGCAGGCATCGCCAAGCTACACTTGACTTCAAGCACCTACCTACTGGACAAGCAAAACCCGAAAGGAAACGGTGAACACATCCTTCTAGGGCCTGAGAATTTTGGAATAGGAAGACACAGAGACCCCGCAAGTAAACTTGACTCCTCTCCCCGCAGGCACGGCTCTCTGTGAGCCAGCTGGTTTCAGACTTCCTGGTGTCGAGGAAGGAAGCCCAGTGCCAGCACCAGACACAGTGGCCCCGTTCCTCACTAACACTTCGCGTTTCCAGCCCTGGGAGCACGCTCTTCTCAGCACCAGGCACAGTGGCCCCGTTCCTCACTAACACTTCGCGTTTCCAGCCCTGGGAGCACGCTCTTCTCAGCACCAGGCACAGTGGCCCGTTCCTCACTAACACTTCGCGTTTCCAGCCCTGGGAGCACGCTCTTCTCAGCACCAGGCACAGTGGCCCGTTCCTCACTAACACTTCGAGTTTCCAGCCCTGGGAGCCCGCTCTTCTCAGACAGACAGGAGCGCACAGGCACTGCGGCCTGCCCTGAGCTCCCCAGGGAGGCCTCCCGGTCCCGGTTCTGGTTCGGGCACAGGAAGCTGCCCCTCCAGGAGGCTCCGTGGCTCTCAGAGTTAAACTGAAACCCACTTCTGGGATTCCTAGTGAGGCCGAAGAATTAAGAATAATGGTCCCCCCAGATTTCACTATAAATCATTAAAAAGTGTCGATGTGATTCTAGTTTCCTAGTAAAAGTAGGGTTATTTCAGGACAGGAAGATATTCTTTTGCAAACAAAACTTATTAGCTTACCCACAGCTTTTCTCACCCTTTCCAAACTTGCCAAGAGCACTGGAAGGAGAGGCAGGAGGGAGAGAGGGAAGGAGGGAGAGGGAGGGAAGGAGAGAGGGAGGGAGGGAAGGAGGGAGGGAGGGTGGGGAGGGAAGGAGGGAGGGAAGGAGGGAGGGAGGGAGGAAAGGAGGGAGGGAGGGCAGATGGGCAGACACAGCAGCAGCAGGCCTACTCTCCCCTGGGGCTCCCAGACCAAGGCCGTGCCTATAGGGTGCCTGCTGTTTAAGAAAGACTGGAGGTTCCTCTCGTGTGACTTGGGGCTCGTGGATTAGGAGTCCAGGAACCCTAGCTGTCACCAGGTCTCTGAGTGCAGGGTTTTATCACCTAGCTGCTCTCTGCCCAGTTGTAACGACAATGACACACGTATGCACACCTGTGCATGAGACACCAGGAAGTCTGACACCAGCTGGCTCAGTGACCCTAGGAGGCAGCTCCCCAAAGAACAGAAACCACCAGAGGGAAGGCTACCCGTGTTCAGGTTGTCTTGACTGGGAACAGTGGGCCTCCTGAACTTCATCGTCAGCTTAGTGAGACAGAAGAGGATGGGAGGGTTGCAGCAGAGGCGCCTGTAGGTGGCGCTGACCTGTGACTGTTCCCCAGCAGCTGCTCTGGTACTCGATGCCTGAACGGAACACATGGCTGCCCTCTGCACTTTTCCAGGGGCCAGTTGGCAACTCTCCTGGTGCCAGATGCACGGGAACTAATGGGCACAAGCGGCGAAATCACAGCTTTGACTGCATTAGGCTGTCATAACAGTCTTGGCTTGAGATGCGCAGTCAGTGCTTGTGTGGTTAGCAGGCATCCATTGTGTTTTATTTTACAAAGCCTGGAGGACTCGACGGTGGCCACAAGGGGCAGGTTTGCAGGCTTGTCGCCACTGTATAACCCATAAGGGGTGCACGGGCCCTGGGGTGTCAGAGCCAGGGCTCCTCACCGAGAGATGGAGAAGCCTCTTGGGGAAGGGCTGATGAGCACACGGGTCAGTGCACAGGCTGCCTGGGCATTCTGCTCATTCTGTGAAGCCTCACCTTTTATTTTTTTTTAATTAAGTGAGACCAGGGGAGGCAGAGAGACAGACTCCCACATTTGCCCCTACCAGGATCCACCCAGCAAGCCCCCTATGAGGGTGATGCTCTGTCCATCTGGGGCATTGCTCTGCTGTTCTGCAACCGAGCTGTTTTTAAGACCTGAGGTGGAGGGAGCCAGTGCCTGGGGCCAACTCGCTAGAGCCAGTTGAGCCATAGCTGCGGGAGGAGAGATAGAGATAGAGAGGGGTTTAGAAGCAGACGATTGCTTCTCCTATGTGCTGCATTCTGAGAGCAGGGAGCTGGGGCGCTTCTCCTATGTGCTGCATCCTGAGAGCAGGGAGCTGGGGCTCTTCGAGGGAGAAGGCAGGGTGACTGCAGGGGCTGTGGCAGCCGTCTGGACCTGCACGAAGACCCACTACCTTTCCTGCCCTGCTTGGCTGGGCTCCATGCTGTGCCTTGACGTCCAGCTCCTGGGACTCCCCTGGTGACAGCTCCGTCTCCAAAGCCCTCATGCTCACTCAGAGACTAGGCCATGACGCCCAAAACTAAACACGAGGAATCAACAGTGTCAAATCCTGGCCTTGGCTAGCCAACCGGGAACGCTGCAGAGCGCTCCTTCCCTGGAAGGAGTGACTGAGAACTTGTCAGCATGCCTGGGAGACCGACCATTTCCCGTCAGCATCATGTATTCCGGGGCTCTGTGCCACAAGGCTGGGTCACCAGCAACACTCTGCTGATGGGCAGACATAGCTTGTAGCCTGACCAAGCACCATCCATCCATCCATCCATCCAAGAAGACACTGAACAAATGCAAACACCAGTGACACCCACCCCTCTGCCAGGCTGACCTGTGCCACGCGTGCTGGTCCCCACTCGCAGACCCACGCCTGTCCCTGGAGTGTCCTGAACAGTCTCTTCTCTTCCTTTAAAATGTGTGTCCACAACTCTTGCCTATTAGAATTTAAGCTCCTTAGGGACAAAGGCCTGACTTGTACATTTTTATATCTAGCACATAGTAGACACATACGTTTATTTAAAGAGTAGAGAGCTTATTCCTGACCAGTGATGGCAGCGGACAGAGGTTGACCTGGAGTGCACCCATTCATTCTTCCCAGCCAGCTCCCCTCCGCCAGTCTCTCCAGACCCTGGACCCTGGCGCAGAACAATGTCTCCACAGGAGACAGGACATCTTTAATGTGGGGGGAGGAGCTGTAACTGCTAGCCTCCCCTATCGCCACTGCCCTGCCGCCTCTAGATTTCTGGCAGGCGAGTCAGCAGGGAAGAGCAGGATCTCTGGCTGGAACCCAGGCAACTGCTCAGGGATCGTATCTTCCCTCTGGCCTACGCACATGCTTCCAAACACCCTCCTTCAGGCCCTGGGCCACCAGCATGGTTTGCCAACCGAAACCGCCCCACTCGAAGGCGCTCTCTCGTCTTACTCAGCTGTCCTGCAGGATTTCACACTGCTGACCAGGCAGCTGGGTGCTGCCCTTGCCCGGCACCACGCCCTGCTGCTCCTTGGGTCGCTCTGCATCCCGGTCCTCGCTTCTGTGCCAGCCTCAAGGTTCTGTCCTCCTGACCTCTCTCCTACTTCCTTTACTCCCTCCACTGTCAGCTTATCCCGAGCGCCACACCCGCATTTCAGCACACAGGGATGGGCTCGTGTGAGCTTCAGAATTTCAAGTTATCTCATCCTAGACACCTCCAGGGGAATATTTACCAGCCTCTGAAAACTGAGAGCTGAACACACTGCCCTAGAAGAGTCAGGTGCACTGAACAGTGCCTTCTGGAACTGTCGGACCCTCGTCACCTTGGTAACAGAGGCTCCCAGGTGGCACAGTGATGACAGCTTTTCCGAAAGAAGAAACCAGGGCTGAGGATACGTCATTTAAGTTTAAAAATTAAGTATGGGTATAAGGATATGGAGCGTGCACTTAGAAAATCCTGGGCTTTACGGACCATTAAATATACCTCAAAAACTAAGAAAACTTTGAGGGGGAAAATGTTTTCCCTACACAGTGAATTTTTAGATTTTTTGCAAACTAGTCAAATATTTTAAAGAATACTTTAAGTATCTAACATGGATTGCTGACTTGCTTCTTCTAAGGAGGAAATTTAAATTACAACTGCCATTCATTAACACTACCACTTAAATAGAAAGGGTACTTGACCACGCACACAGAACATGATTTCAGAATAAGGGACAAATACAGTAGCTTTAAGGAGAGAATCGACTACATTGTCTTGATTTCCCCCATCCTCACAGATAAGTGAAAGGTAACCACTGGTCCAAGGACAGACATATATACTGTACATATGTACACAGACAGAAGTGGGCAGAAGTAGGTCTACAGTTGTGCGGACATGAAACACTTTATTCCTGCATTATTATTAATTGTTGGGTTATTTTCCATACAAACTGTAAACCTCTTTTGCCTACCCCTGTATATGGGTGCCCACGGTGTAGGTTTTGGTTAAGGGGTTAGGGCATGGTTTCCCAAAGTGTGCTCTATGTAAAACATTAGTTTCTTAAGATTCAGTATTTTAAAAAAGGGAGGGGGTGTTTCCCTGGTTTCAAATAAGTTTGAGAAAGATTGCATCATAGAGTTCCCTAATCTTGAAGATTCACGATGCTCATGTTGTTATCAAGGGTCTGAAAATCTTCTGGTAAAGAAGTTTGTCTAACACTGGAAGCATGTGTGTACTCCACCTATGAAGATCCCCAAGCACTGGTGCTTTGGCCACACTAAGAAATCCACTGGGACAGGGCAGAGCAGGTGCCAGTCTAACCTATTGAAGTTGATGTCTTACAGCAGAAATGTCACCCCCCAGCGTACTGATCTTCACCCCCGGAGAAAGAATCCTGACCAGGATTCAGGATTCGGGTACCCCCAGGGTACGGGTCTGCTGGCCACGCCGGTAAATCGGTGGGATTTCTGACACTCGGACTCCCATCACTAAGCCTTTCCCTGGTTGGCACGGCCCTGCCTTCGGAACCAAGAAGCCTTCTTCCCGACCTAGGCCCGAGCTCTCAGGAGTGCCCCCTGCTTCCAACAGGAAGAACTTCTGCAGTCTCCCAGGAACTTGAAGGGAGCTGACGCGACCCCAACTGAGACTTCAGGTCAACAGGGCAACTTGCCTGTGAAAAATAAACCCCGGAACACTTTGAAAGCCCTGTCCAGTGCTCCCCTCCCTCCTCACTGACAGGGCAGTGAGCTGAGTAAGGCCGGCCAGCACCCACCATCTCTCCAGTATCTTCCCAGTGAGCGGGGCCTAAGGCAGCCAGAGGCCAGTTCCGGCCACCCGTTCCATGTCACTCTTCAGTGCCCACCACGCAGCGCACGGGATATCCACTGTCATCCCGTCACCCCCGGAGACTTGCCTCGTGTGTCAGTTCCCTTAATAAGCCCGACGCAGTGCCGACGTTATCAGCCTTCCTTCGGTCTCTGGGCCCGAGGAACGTTGACGCGCATTGCCCCGAGTTGGGATACGCAGACGTGCATGCGAGGAAGTTACTTCTGACAAGCCCTTATGCCTGTAACTTGGGGAAAGTTGTCTTTGGCGCCGGCAGCAGGTGAAATTCCCTGACACCTGTCCTATGACACTAGCACCGGCTGCTGGTTTGCTGTGTGGGCAGGCCGGGATTCAGTGTTTCAGTCTGACTCCGGGCGGCCTGCCTCGTTTCTCCCTCAGGCCTGGGTGACGACCTCTCGGGAGAGACAGCAGTGCCCCGGAGTTCTTCCAGCCAGCTAGGCGGTGGCCAGAGGGAGGGCGGGAGCTGCCTGCTCACTGACCTCCCGCGTACCGGGCACGTGTCTGGGCTGTAAGGGAAAGCAGGTACTTACATAGTGTTCAGCAGAACTGACGGGACTTCCAGCCCTGAGAAGTAGCCTCGGAGGGAGGGAGCCAGCGCATCTGGAAAGAGACGTGGAGAAGGCTGTGAACAAGGGCTCCCCCCTGACGCTGCGCTCCCCACAGAGCAGCCTGCTGGGCTGCTACCCCCTTCACTATTTCAAGAAGGTGCCCACTCACACCTGCCCACGGGCAATTCTCCCCCCGGGGGCTGAAAAGCATCAGAGCAGTGTCCCAAGAAGTCTTCCTCACCCTCTGTGGATACAGAGGCCATGGTCTCAGGGAAACGCCACCTCAGGGAGGCCGACCATCCTCCTTTGCAGAATCCACAGCACAGCGAGGCTAACGTCCCGCCCTGTGAGGCCGTGTGCTCTCAATGGTTTTCCTTTGTAAGGAAGGGACAAGTCACGACACCATCCATGCCAGGTGTCTGGCTGGGACCAGAGATTGTGTCCCCATTCTTTTAGAAAAGGGGTCTGGCCTTGTGGCACTGTGGGGTGTCTGGTACCCTGCGCCCTCTGCTCACTGCTCAGAGGGACCCACATCCCATCTCTTTCATTGGGTTCCCTATAAGGAAGGCTAGCCCCAAACACAAGTGATGCTTTGTCCACTCAGCAAATGTTCCGGTCCTGTACTGAGAAAATGTGAAAACACAAACAGAAGTGCGAGTGTACTTTGGCCTTAACAAACCATGTATCTGTCGGCAATGTCAGTTTTGTTCCTAAGCCACTGGGCAGAGGCCAGAGGTGCCTATTTAGTGCTGTTCCTCTGCTTACCCTGAGGAGGTGCGGCCTTCATCACCCCACGAGCAACCCAGGAGGCGCTGCTCAGAGAACAGGGGGAGGGGAGGGGAGCTGTAAATAAGAGGGGCTGGGCACCCCTCGGGGGGAGGCGGCCCTCTCGGTGGTGGCAGGAGAACATCACAGTTTTGCCTGGGTCTGGCCCGAACCTGTTCACCTGAAAATGTTTCTAGAGTAGGATGTGATGCTGGAAGGAATCTGACCCTGACACATTTATGTTGGTTGAATAAAATATATTCTGTAGCATGTTTTCATATGGCACCTCAGATTGCCAAAGCATCTGCCCAGAGGAGGCAGCATTCTGGGTGGAACGGAGGTGCAAGGGGCCTGAGGCCCGAGAGGCAAGTCTGCAGAACCCAGGGCCCAGGACATGGGTTAGACCTCCTGCCTCCTCTTCCTGGACCTGATGGGCAGGGAAACGGACTGAATCCTGGGGGCCTGCCAGACCTCTCCATGGTCACAGGGCCCACAGGGCCCAGGCTGTCTAGCTCTCCTGATCGCATTCTTTAGCTAGCTGGCTAAGAATGTGTCCTAGAAAAGCCCACGACAGTACCCCCAGACTTTTGCCTGATCCCCACAAAGTCCTCAGAGTCGCCTTCTGCCCCACAGGCCTCAGCTCAGAGCAGTTACTTCCTCTGGCTGTCAGTGCAGGGCCGGGGGCCACACCCAGGGACTCTTCCTCAACCTGGGGGAGAGGCCTCTGGTCTCACTCAGGAAACTGACTTACAAAGACATATTCTGAGCTCCTGCCTACACCAGGAACCCACCCCTGGGGCCTCTAGGCAGTAGAGGTCCTCTGAGGTCCACCCAGGTTCATAGGGATCGGATGACCAGCGCAGCCGGGGCCCCTGCATTGTGAGGGGCAAAGCTGTCTTCTTCAGGGGCCACCAGCAGGCGTGAGGCTCACTGCGGGCAGGGCCAGAGTCGTTTCCAGTACACACAGCAATTGAGGGGCCGAGGGATCAGAACTCTTCACATGCAAGCAGGCTAAAAACATGTCACTTTGGGAATTTAGGGGTATATACCGGGCAAAGGGGAGAAAAGAGGGGAAGTGGAGGCAGGAGAGCCGGAAGGGAAGGGTGGAGCACAGGGGAAGGAGGAGAGGGCCGAGGGAGGAGAGGAAGGCAGAGGAGACAAAGAAAAAACGCATACCTACCCACGGCTCCCGGCTCTGTGCATCGGAATCCGCTTGCTCACTAAGCAAAGGGCAGAGCTGGAGCTGCCTTCCTGGGACAGGTGGGGAAGGGCGGGGCGGGGCACAGCCCTGTGGCGGGTGGAGGGCTGGGGACCTAAACAGTGGGAAGGGGGGCCGTGTGCACCAGGGTTTGGGGGAGCGGTGGTGGCGGCCGGTGCTGCCCGCTGTGGGGTGGGGCGCCGAGCCCGGAGGCCGAGGCGCCGTGGCGGTTCACAGAGGAGACCCAGGCGGAGCCGCAGAGCCGGTGGCACGGTTCTCGTCTCAGTGCAGGTGACTGCGACAGGGAAGCCCCGCGTCTCCCACGCACCCGCTCCAGCCTCTCTGACATCCTCTCGCACTGGTCTCTTCACCCACGCGGCCCTCGCACTCTCTCAGTCACACGGGCCTGCAGTCTGGGACCCGAGCGCCACCATCGGCCTGGCCTCCCCCATCCTAGAGCCCTGCAGGGGACAAGCAGGCTGCTGCCAGCCGGGGGGCGGGGGCCACGGTGCGTGGCTGGGCGGAGGTGGAACCGGCCGCCGGTGGATTCCCGGGAGGGTGTGGAGGTGGTGCGGTGCAACAAGCCCGGGGATCCATCCGCCCTGGGCCGTGGGCCCGGGGAACCACTGCGCTCCCGCGGGGAAGGGGGGGCAGCTCTGCTCGCGTTTCCCGCACCCCCGCGGCCTTGTCTTCCAGCGCCCAGGCGCATCCACGCCGCCTTCCAGCAGAGGGCGCTGTCCCCGGCAGAGCCCGCGCTGCTCCGCCGCCTTTCCCACCCTGGCGCAGAGCGGCAGCACTCCGGTGCCAAGCTGGGGTTCAGGCAGCTGGCCCAGGTCAACAAGCTAACAAGCTACTTAGCACTACTCACTGCTGTCCTCTTGGGGGAGGGGCGGTTTAACCCTCATACCCACTTGGGCTGTTTGTTCTGCTGTGGATGGCCCCAGGTCACTTGTGGCCACTCCTGTCCATTGTCTAGGGGTCGCTTTAGGTGCCCCACAAACACGGGGGAAACCCGCACTTCCCCGACTCCTGCTCCATGGACAGTTCAGCAGGGACTGAGTCTACACGGTTGACCCTCCACGGAAGGCAACGATCCATCTGCAGAGAATGCACGTGTGCTCACCTACATGTACAAACGCATACGGTTCGAGGTGCTTCTGAAGCCCCTGTAAGAACTTTTAACATAATATCTATAACCCAGACTATTTTCTCTGTGCCAGAGACTGCTAAGCACACAAGGGTTATGGCATACCATAAGCCAATAAGCAACAGGAAGGCCCTGGACACTTCTCCACTAAAATTAGTAACAATAACAGTTATTACTATTACAACCCAGGGACACACTGCTTGAGACTCGACCATCACACTTCCTCACACCTCTAAAACAGTGCACTGATGTCTCCAACCCCTCAGCACGGCACCGGCTCCTGGGGCTGGTGAGAGCTGGACGGGAGTGGGAAGGAGCCCCGCAAACACGAACTCAGGGCAAAAATAAACGAAACGCTAGGCTTGACAAAGAGGGAAGTATCCATAAAAATAACTTCCATCCTCTTCCCTTATAGAGGAGGAAACAAAGGACCAAAGGGTTAAAATACATAGACTTCACTTTGTCAACCGTGTCGCCAAGGCCAGGAAGACACAGCCTGGTCCTGGGGTGGCAGCCCCGTGGGCGCCCCGCTGTCCGCAGTGGCCTGTGAGGAGCGCGGTGGGCAGCGCTGCAGTGATTACTCGCAGAGCACTACACCCTTTCGAGGGATCTGCTCCCGTCGTCGTCCGTGTCTTTAGACACAATCACAAGACGTGCCTACCAGGTGCCTGGCACAATTAGGGTAGCTATCATTAATAAATACCCCGAGGGTTAGCCACTGTCTTCTTTTGGAAGAGATGGGCAGGTCTAGACCAGGGGTTCACAGAGTGTGGTACCCAGGCAGTCAGCATCACCTGAGGACGTGTCAGAAATGCAGAAACTCTATAGAGATGGGGCTCAAACACCCACAATTGACAAGCCCCCCAGGCGACAATAATGCAACTGCTCCAGTCTGAGGGATATTGTTTTTTTTTAATGTTTATTTTATTGATTTTTATTTTTTATTTGTATTTTTCTGAAGCTGGAAACGGGGAGAGACAGACAGACTCCCGCATGCGCCCAACCGGGATCCACCCGGCACGCCCACCAGGGGGCAACGCTCTGCCCACCAGGGGGCGATGCTCTGCCCATCCCGGGCGTTGCTATGTTGCCACCAGAGCCACTCTAGAGCCTGAGGCAGAGGCCACAGAACCATCCCCAGCGCCTGGGCCATCTTTGCTCCAATGGAGCCTTGGCTGCGGGAGGGGAAGAGAGAGACAGAGAGGAAGGAGAGGGGGAGGGGTGGAGAAGCAAATGGGCGCTTCTCCTGTGTGCTCTGGCCGGGAATTGAACCCAGGACTTCTGCACGCCAGGCCAACGCTCTACTACTGAGCCAACTGGCCAGGACCCATTTTATTGATTTTTAGAGAGAAAGGAACAGAGAGAGAGGAAGAGAGACAGGCACATAGAGCTGTTCCTGTATGTGCCCTGACTAGGGATCGAACCAGCGACCTCTGTGCTTTGGGACGACACTCCAACCAACAGAGCTATCTGGCCAGGGCTTGGGATACTATTCTTGAATAATGTTTCCAACAGTGTGGCCAGAGGCTAGCAGAGATGCTCTTCAGTCAGATAGGCTTGGGAGAAACAGCCTCCCTTCAACAGATCAAGATCCATGCGTACATCAAAGGCTGGGAAGTTCCACCGGAAAGAAACCTGTTCGATTTTATTGAACCCTGGGTTCTCCACGTTTATCTGACCACAGACTTTTTATTCTGTGGTAGCTGATGATAATTATGGGTGTTGACAAATGTTGGTCTGGAAGGCCCCTTCTAGTGGTGACACTTAAAACCTAGTCATATAAAATTCAGGTTTCTAGTTCCTGACAAAACTCAGTAGAGCTGGTGGGTCACCACACCAGCTGGTGTCCCAGGTGTCTAACCTAGAAGGAGTGTGACCTCTGCTTCCCTTTCCCAATGCCAACGCTACACGTGAATGCAGAATTCCCTGGCACCGTGTTCACAACCAAGTTGTTCTTCCTTTTTAGGGCGCGGCTATTCTCAGGCAGGGTTCTGTCTCTGTCCCTCCGGTGGAGCCCCGAGGGTCCTGCCCAGGCTCTCCCAATGTGGGGCCAACTGCAGCCACCCACATAACTAGAATCAACGCCGGCCTGCTCACTCTGGGCCTAAGGACTGGCGGTCCTGAGCAGCCTCACCAAAGAAAGACCAAGTCACCAAATCGCTTGGCGTGACGATCTATGATACAATAAAGACGAACGTCCTTATGAGACTCAACACAGGGACCTTAAACAGCAACTCTCCCCGTTTCCAATAAAGCGTTCACCACAACTGGAAGAACACTCTGTAAGGGAACATCCACTCCAACCCCTATGTCCTCTGCCCCTGACACTACCGGCCCCCACTCTTCCTAACAGACACAGAGGGCCTAAGAAGCACTCGGCATTCTCTACTACTTGTCTGGCACCTAACAGTCCTTGCCTTGGGCAATTAAACAGGTTGCCACTAGGCAAACTGTCCAGACTTATGTGAATTGGTTCCAAAGTTAAGTCTACCATCTTGTCCAACCTAACAGCCGGGAAGGAGGGGAGCAAGAAGGTCCTGGCTAGAGAAGACCGCGCTGCAGCTCACCCCTGCGCTCCTGCAAACCTCCCAGGCGGAATGGGGCGCACGTTGCTGAAGTCTGAGCCTGGGCAAGAACGAGATCCAGCCCCCAAACGAAAGGTCCTGGGCCTGTGAACGCCTCCCGCTAAGACCGCTCAAGGCTGGGCTTCATTAGACATACACCTTTGGGGATAATTTTCTCTCCTGGGCTTTTAGACTCTTTGCCTGTCTGTCCTGAGCACAGCCTAGCTCTTACTTCCAAACAGGCATGTGAAATGTGCTCAGACATCCCAGAAGTTCACTCGACACCGCTCGGATCGAGGGCACCCAAGCATGTAACATCCTGTGTCAGATTGGGCCCATAGTGGTTGCCTGTCATCCATATTTAA
Source organism: Saccopteryx leptura (assembly GCF_036850995.1). Taxonomy (NCBI): domain Eukaryota; kingdom Metazoa; phylum Chordata; class Mammalia; order Chiroptera; family Emballonuridae; genus Saccopteryx; species Saccopteryx leptura. Next base: position 23,384,704 of record NC_089506.1, on the reverse strand, counting down.
TTTTGTCAGTCTGTTAATTTTTAACTGTGTTTGCTATCGAGAGCCATTAGAGGTCCCCAGGAGCTGAGCTCGGTCAAGCGAGAGGAACTTCGTGGCGAGTGGATGAGGCTGGAAGTTAGGGTGTCCCACTTTCTCATCCTGTCCCCAAGCTCTGGCCATCCCCACCAGCAGCACAAATCGTGAATAAAACATGATCCCATTTGGAGTTGATTCTCCTCTTTGCCCCTGTCACAACTGGTTTTCTTCAAGAAGTTCACTTTCTTTGTGTGATTCCGAAGTTTCTTTGAAGCCTTGGTTTTGTTTCCAAAGCAGTTAGAATTCACGTGCTTTCTTATGCTATCTGGGTGCCTATCCCTAGGAAAGGAGGCCCCAAACCCTGGGTGGACGGCCACCCGCCCGGGACAGAGCCACAGCCCTGCACACCGCACAGCCACAGGGCACCCCTGTGCCCTGGCTGCAGCTGCTGCTCCTCTTTACCAGAGAACAGAGCCCGGGCCTTCGGTTTCCCTTGAGAGGGTGTGGTCTTGAGTCCCTGCACCCCAACTGCTTAAGCTACAAAGGGAAGGTGCTGAAGCCCTCGTCAAATCAGGTTCCAGCAAAGAGAGGGACATGGAAGAGCTACTCTTAATAATTACTGGTCTATGCCAAGCTTTTACATTTTCCCTCAAAATAACCACCTGAAGTAGGTGTTCATTCTTCCTTCTTATGGATGAGGAAACTGAAGCCAGTGAGATTTTAAAAAGCTTGTCTATAATCCCACAGTTAAAGCACCCGGGTAGTCTATAATCCCACAGTTAGAGCAGGTGGCTATCGTTATTAAAACGGAACCTGTTTGAATTTAAAAGACCAAGTCCTGTAACTTGCCGTGCTGAGGCCCTGCACCACCCTACAGTGCCGATCAGACCACACGGTTGTGAATACTCCCAAGGCAGAGGCGGATCGCCAATGGTACTTGCAGGCTCGACTCACTGAGACTCAGGGGTGGGCTGTCACCACCAATGAGGTCAGGGAATACAGACAAAGGATCTAGAAAGGTGAGGCTTACAGAGAACACCACAGACTGTGCTTAAGAAACCTGGAGAACAGTGCACCAAACAGAGGCAACCCTGCAGCCCCTACCATCCAAGGGAGGCTGCTTTGACCTCTTCTCACACGCTGGGGTCAGCGACCCAGGACTGGGCCATAGCACCAGGGGACCGACTCTGGTTTCGCACCCGGTACTGCCAAAAAGCTGCCCAGCGTGGGCACGCATGGCCTCAGTAGCAGCAGCTCTGACCAAAGGCCCCCTATCCCAACAACACTGGACAAATGGCTCTGAACTGCTTCGGAGAGGCCAGGGCAAGTGTCCGTCTGCCACTTCCCTTAGTAAGGGGCTCCTTAGTCTCCAAGTACCGGAAAGCAGAGGGAAACGGACAAACAGGCCAGACAAGATGGAGAGGTTATGTGTTCGGCTGGGGTTCAGCCACAGGGCTGTGAAGGGAATTATCTCCTCCCAGGACACAAGCTGTAACTGGCTCCCCACTGGAAAGGAGGCCCTGGGGGAAGAACAGCCCCAAGGCCCAGGGAGGGACGGCCGACAGGGGGCTCTCTAAACAAGAAATCAGATAACACAGCAGCTGGGGGGTTCAGGGACAGCGGGTCTGAGGAGAGCAAATGACATGAACCATCTGGTCCCTCTGGGAGTTCAGCTGTTTCCCACTCTTGATCTACTTCCTGTCAGGAGTTTTCTTCCGGCCGACGTGTCCTGGCCTGGCGTGGGGAGACCGCGTGGAGGCCGAGTTCCCCCATGCTGCCACAAGCTTCAGGGGCCACGCTGCAGGACGCAGGACAGCGCCGTCACTCGGTGATGGCGGCTGCGGCCACTGCCGCTCCCTTGTCTTCTCCCCTGCCCTCTCTGGTTCCTTCCGGCCTCCGGTCTTCCACGAGGACCCCAGGGGGACGCTGCAGCCCTGCCGGGGTTGCTGAGACACGCAGAACGTCCTCAGTGTTTACACGGCTGCAGCCTTGTGGGTGGCCAGTCCGCGCTCCTTCTCTGCCCTGAGAATGCAAATGCCCCTTGCCAGGCTCGTAGCGATAGGCCTTGCTGTGTGTCGGCACCCCTGTGAGTTTTATACGAGGGGTTATTAGTCCCACTTCGTGAAGCTCAGAGACGTTCCGTTGTTCAGTCACGGTCACACAGCCTGTAAGTGGCAGAGCCTGTGTCTGAGCAGGCAGCTCCACGGCCTGCCCTGGGCACCCTCCGCCCACCACGGGCCGGGCTCTCCGGAGGGGCTCGGGCAGGCCTCGGGGAGCAGAGCGGGCATGCGGAGAGCAGAACGGGCATGCGGGGAACAAACCAGGGGAGGGACCGCGGAAGGCAGGGCTCGGGGCCCTCGCAGCAGGTGGACGCCACCCGGCTCACACTGCCCCCCACCGTCAGTCTCCTGTGGGAGTCAGATGCTCGCAGGCGACCAGAAAGCTGGACAGAACCGTAGACTAGACAGCGCTGGGCATCTAGGAGCACCCAAGAGTGGTCTCTCGGTCTGAGCTTCGGAGCCACAGGTTTGGACGCAAAGATAATGTCAGAGTAACAGTTTCCCTGATATCTGAAGACAACCGAAAGCCCGGAGTTGGACAGCCCCAAGGCACCTCTGCGGCCCCTGGGGGCGGGGGTCCCGGACAGTGGCAGCCAGGAGGGCCGGCTCCGCAGCAGGACGCAAGGTCAAGGCCTGATGCCGGCTGCGGGGCGGGGCGTAGAAGTCAGGCTGACCCCACGACCCCTCCCTCCCGGGGGCGTAGAAGTCAGGCTGAATGAAGGTGCTGGACCTGCCGGGCCCGGGGCCCGGGGCCCAGGTCCCCTGCAGGACCAACCATGACGGCGCTGGTACTGCCTTCGGAACAGGACGGGCAGCTGGGGGGGGGGGGGGGCGCGTGCTCGCCTGACCCACGCACACCTGCTCGCTCCGCCTCCGCACTTCACTTACAGCCCCGCCCAAGCCCAAGCCAGACGTCCCTGTGTGTCCTTAATGCAGTGCTCTGTGCGGGGCAGTGACAGAGGATGCTTAATAAAACTGCCTTTCAAAAACAAGTAAACTGCAGTTCTCAGAAGTCTGCACGGGGCTGCGGAGTAAACGCCCGGCCCGGCAGTGGGGCGGCCGTGCAGCGGGGCCACCGCGACCCTGCCTAGTCCCGCCCCCCAGCCCGCGCTCACCGTCAGCTCTCTCCCGACTTGCCGTGTCTCTTTTCCCATGGTCCACTCGTGTAGTTATTTTGGATTTAACCTTTAAATTTTTCCAGTGTGTCACAGGGATCTCCCAAGGGGCCGGCGTTGCCCCTGGGAAGTCTGTGTTGGGATTTTCAAACCGTTTGTTTATGTGCAGGTGATGCCGCCAAGTCCAGAGCCCGTGGCGCAGCCCTGAGACCTGCCCAGGCCGCTGAGCAACGAACAGGGAGCCAGGCCTTGCGCTCTCGGGCCTACTTACCTGAGAAAGTTCTGGCCTAAGAATATGACCCTGGTCAGGGACACAGGGTACTGATTCTAGAATGTAGTGAGGACGGTGCATTATTGACTTTCTCGCTGCTCCATCGGCAACAAGACTAAAAGCACAAATGAACCCAGATGGAAAAAGCTGAGATGTGTGACCGCGAGGTGACAGGAACAGCTGTGTGTCCTCTTCAGAGTGTCACGTTCCTGAAAGTCATGGATGAGAAGTTCCTCTCCTGTTCACAGTGACTTACATAACACAGCTAATAAATTTTAAATACCAATGACCTTGAAAGTAAACAGGATGATCACGTCTAAAAATATTAATGATCTTCTTTAGAAGTCAGATGCTTCTTGCTTCACCAAGTAGGTTTTTCCTCTCAATAAAAATAAGGCAATACGGAGACTTACGGTCCTACTGGCATTTCCAACCCTTTAATGGGGTTGGAATGATGTCAAGTTATGTATCTTCAATTTAGAGACAGAGGCGCCGGATGGAGGTGGGGCAGCACCAGATAAGTGACGCGACCGCCTTCCAAAGACAGTTTGTCTCCTGGGTCCTCCTGCTTCTGGACCAGGGTGGGTAACTAGGAAACACAGCATTCGCTTCCAAGAGGTTTCCACTAGCTAGACACACCATCCTGCGGACGCGAGGGCTCCTGGTGGGTGCGACCGTGGCTGCTGCGGTGAGAAGCTTCCAGTGTGCAGCTCTTGACGGTCTGGGAGCCAAGGAGACAGGAGCAGCGGCAGCAAGGCTTCCGCTCCGGGCTGGGTCTCCCCAAGGGCTCCGAGTCCGCCTCCCGCAGAATGGACACTTGGGTGTCGCTGGGCCCCCTTCTCCCACCAGCTCAGCCAGAGATAACATCTTAGCTCCAAAATCGCATCATCACGAAAACAAAACGCCGAAGTCTACTTGAGATCAATTTCTCTCCGATTAAAATTTTTATTGAATTCTCTCAAATGTTACCAAGAAATAGTTTCGGCAAACGGTTGGGGTGGGGTGGGGTGGGGGGGATAGCTAACAAGCAAAGTCAGCCTGGGAGCTCCCTCTGCTGGTCTGCAGTAGGTTGGTATGTTACAAACACATTCCCAGAGACAAATCTAATTTGCTGGAGAAGTGGACAAAAGACAGGTGTGTTGGGCTTTGCCTCAGGACAGAAACACTAGAAGAAAAAAAAAATCCATGTCTCAAAACAGAGCACAACATTGCTGAGAAAAGCAAAATAACTTAAAAGCTTCTCCAAAGACACACAAGTAAGATTTCCAAAGTGAAAATGGAATTATCAATAAGGGGCGCTCCGTGTTGGTCCCCCACTGCTCTCCCTCCGGTCAGTTAGTAACAACTCTCTTAGGCCCTCTGGCGAAGCTCTGATCCCCTTGTCTTTGCCTCCAAGTCTCTTCTGACAGGCTTCTCATCTACTTAGAGCAGAAAGATCCAAGGAGTCACTGGAGGGAGGCCTTTCCAAAATTCCATCAAAGAACAAGTCTTTGGTGAGCCAGCACCGAGGCGTGGACAGAGCGAGGCCCGGAGCCAGGCCCGCTCATGTCATGGCAGAGCCACTTGCGACTCTGGGTGACTCTCTCCGTCTTCTCCGGTCTGTGTGCTCACGTGCAAAATGGGTCAGACCGGCTGCACTGTAAAGCCTCTGCCAGTTCGTCCTATGATGCTCATATTAGGCAAAGAAATTTAAATAACTGTGTTTGTTCGCAAGTCAAGCTTGCCCTGGAAATGACTGGCAACCAGAGGTGGGGTTGAGCACGAGACCTCACTGAGACCAGAGAGGAGGTCCACCAGCTCGAGGACCAACGGGGCAGAGCCCAGTGGCTTTCGGGTTGGAAAGGGCTCCAGATCAAGGAAGAACTCAAAGGGAAGGTGTCACCCTGGGCAACAGATCCCATTCAGTCAAACGGTTCAGTCCGTCTAATCTCGGCACTGCTTCTCCCCATCCTTTCTCACAACGGCCCAGGTTTACTAGTCTCTTAAGACTCTTTTCTCACTATATTCCCAGATACTGCTTTTGATTTCATCTGTTAATGAACAAAGGGCAAATGACCCAGATGTCTTGGCCAAAAGCTATTATTCCCAGTCCTTTCTGGCCATTGTCAAGTCTTGCTTTTCCAGGGCAATGGTGAGAGGCTTTGTTGATGATTAAAAAGCCATGGATATTCAGAAGACTATGAGAACCTGGCACCGTTTCATGGTATTTGCTAACACAGGCCTCAGTTGTCAACTGATCTGTCTCTAGGCCATCTAGCAAGAGGAAGAAGAGGAAGAGGAGACATCCACAGATGGCAGGGTGGGGTGGACAGGCACCAACAGAGGTGCAGTCTGAGTTGTTCCACGTCATCTACAAGGTTATCCCTGAGCCCACGCCGAGCAGGCTGGTGACTCAGCAGAAGAGGCCCACGGGCTTACGTTCTTTCTGTCCCTTCTCCCTCTGCCTGCCATTTCCAGGGTGACCGAGCCCTGACATGGACAGAGGCGGGACAAGCTGCGGGGGAAGGAGAAGCACACAGCTAATCTAGAGATGGGTCACAGGTCCCAGAATAATACTTTTACTTTATTTTCTGTACCAAGTACTATCCGCATTTTTCTTCACTACATATACCCCTTTCTGCCTCCTCCTTCCAACACAGAGGGCAACTACGTCCGGGGCCCAGGCACCAGGCTGTCTCTCTGTGCGGTGTGCCCGCATGGGGCCCGGGGAGCTGGTGCCCAGAGGCATGCAGGCAGCCCTGACAGCTCAGCTGGAAGAGAAGGGAGGGGCACTCAGCTCACAACACGGCTGGCCCCAAGGCCAGCGAGAGCCACGCTGGGGCTGCCTGTTACGTCTTATCAACACGGTGAGTTCTGCACAACGTGGAAGTTTTAAGTCAGAAAGGAGAGTATCCTGGGAAGCTGTTTATTCCATCCAGTCTGATAAACAAACACTAAGCATAACAAACAAAACTCCCACGAGCCAACAATTTTTTAAAAGCCAGGCTCTCCTGCTTTTAGAGGAGTTACACACACAGTAAGACAAATGAAATCTTCACTGTCTTACTTGCTATCGATCACTCTGAATCATAATGTTGATTACTACTACCTGCCCTAAAAGCACAGTTTTCCTCTCCAAGGGGAGAGAAGGGGTTGGTAGGTAGACAGCAATCTTTGTGAAGAAACAGGGGAGCTTATTTATAAATTCAGGCTATAAGGAAAAGAAGGAAGAGGAGGGGAAGGAAGAGGAAGGGAGGGGAAGGGAAGGGAGAGGAGGGGAGGGGAGGGGGAAGGAGAGGAGGGAAGGAGAGGAGAGGGGAGAGGAAGGGGGGAGGGGAGGGGGAAAGGAAGGAAGGAAGAAAGAGAAAGGAAGGAAGGAAGGAAGGAAGGAAGGAAGGAAGGAAGGAAGGAAAAGAAGAGGGAAGAAAGGAGGGAGGGAGGGAGGAAGAGAGAAAGAAGAGAAAGAAAGAAAGGAAGGAAAGAAAGAAAAAGCCAGTTAGAACAAAGGCCTCTACCTGGACCTGTAATTACAGTCTAGACCAGGCATCCCCAAACTACGGCCCTGCGGGCTGCATGCGGTCCCCGGAGGCCATTTATCCGGCCCCCGCCGTACTTCCAGAAAGGGCACCTCTTTCATTGGTGGTCAGTGAGAGGAGCACTGTATGTGGCGGCCCTCCAACGGTCTGAGGGACAGTGAACTGGCTCCCTGTATAAAAAGTTTGGGGACCCCTGGTCTAGACTATATTGTGCCTCCTTTTCTTCAGGGTTTCCCAAAAATGTTGTAAATGAACCCTTAACCTCTTCTGTAACATATACAAGGTAGGACTCTTCCTCCTGGAAGCCCCCAGCTTCCCCCCTGGTCACTAGATCTCAGAGAAGACGAGAGCCAATGTCTCAATGCGCAGAAACACAGACACAAAGCCCCCGCGGCCAGGGCGCACCCCCTCTGCAGCCCTTCCTTGCACACGACAAGGCACACACACATCTACGCTCTGGAGACATCCTCACTGGCTGGGCGCTGGGGAGGCCGCCTGGGCCCAGTCTCTCCTGTGTGATACGGGGGTGAGGTCATTAAGGAAGACAGAGGTGTCGTTCAGGGAAAACATCAGGCAGTGGTGACATTGCTGTCAGAGGGTCCTCGTAAGTCCCGGAGGAGTGTCAGCTGGATGTAGAGAGGATCAGGACTCTCTCGGAGGTGGCTCTGTTAGCTGGGCAGGTGTTAGTGGTACGGTGTGCTCTGGGGAACTGGGCTGGAGAGGACCGGTGGAGGGGTGAGTGGAGTCGTGGCCGAGGGGCATAAATTACCTGGGCATGCAGTGAAGCGGGATAGGTGAAAGCAGGAGGAGGTAGAGCAGGCGCTAGCTCCGCCGGGTACAGAGGGTACGGGGCCCACACTTCAGGGCTACTGGGGTAAAGTGCAGGCACTGTGAGCTCATCTGCAAGAAAAGAATAAGGGAGAGTTAGTGGTTACCAAACAGCCGGTTTCAAATCAGAACAAAACCCCCAACCGCCCCGAGCCCCCATCCATGCCAGAAGTCAAATGACTATCATTCTTTTAATAACCTGTTGGCTTTGGTCCCCAAACGCTAAGCAAGAGAACAGGAAATGCACGACGAGAGAAAGCAACAAGCGTCTGCTGCCTGCCCGGCCTGCAGGAAGCCGGCTGGCTCTGCCCGGGCCACTCTGATGTCTTTCCAACGCTGCTGCCGCAGCCCAGCCGGGGAAACCCAGGAACAGCGGGGGTTTCCTGCACAGAACCGCGAGTGCGGTCCTCCCCGGGAGAGGAAGAGGAGAACCAGGAGGAGGTCTCTCTTGAAAACCCGCTGCAGTGCCCTTGAGAGAACAACAGTTCCTGGCAGGACCCCAACAGACGGGAAGAACCGGAGGGCTTTTCTGCTTATCAGGATAATTAATAGACGAGTCAATTACGATCTGCAAGCGTTTCACACTTGGGCTCAGCGGCACAGGACCAGACGCTGTGCCTATACCACGTGTAAGCTGCCAAGAATTCAGAGAATGAAGTGAGAAAGGTGTGCGTATCCCGGTTCAAGTTATGTGCTCCACGGAGACACAAATAAGAATGTGCCCAGTTGCCGATTACACTGACCATATTTATTTTTTAGGGGGGAAAAATAAAAAAAAAAGGGAGTCAAGTCACCAGCTGGCTGGTTTAGATGTTCCCCGGGGCCGCTCTGCTTCCCCTGGGGTCCGGCCGCCCTCTGCCAGACTGAGGGCAGCTGTCCGGGCCTCAGACCGTGTCAGGAAGCAGCCCATTAGAGTCACAGCAAACACACGAGGGAGCATCCAGCAAAGGCAAAGATCGCAGCGGTCAATAGCATGAATCTGGACCTTGCGCTTTTATCACCTGTCCAAGTCTGAAATCAAGCAGGTCAAGGATGCTCCCCGCCACGGCTGGGGGAGGCAGGCAAAGGGGACGTGACAAAGCCATTAGTGACTGCCGTTCAGTGTGCTCCAAGAACAGGAGTCACTTCGCGCCTTCCCACCATCCGAGAGCCCCCCCAGGTCGCCCTTCCCCTCGCCATCCTCCCACACTCTGGCCTGGGCGCGGTGTTCAGCCTGGGAAGGGGGCACAGCGAGCGTGAGGTGGTGACCGCCTTACGGAGCACCGGGAAAGCGGCGAGCCCGTGGGGCGCATGCACCGGGTGGGCGAGCTGGCCAGCCAGCCAGCACGGCTTCTGACAGGAGGAGAGAGTCCCCAGCTGAGCTGAGGGGGTCCGTCCACTCAGAGGGCAGCTCCGGGTCCCCCCAGGGTGGGGTGACGCACTGTGGCTGGCCGGCGGCTTCCCACACCTCTCTCGACAAGGCAGTTAAAACGACCTCCTCGGGGCTTGGGGACGGAACACAGAATGCTCATGTGTCTAGGCTGTGGGGCTCGGGCCGAAAGAGGGGACTGATTGTTGTGACAGGGAGGGAAACAGTAGCATCATAAACCTATTTATTTAAAAAAAAAATTTTTTTTTTTTTAATTTCTTGATTTTAGCAAGGGTGGAAAAGAGAGAGAGAGAGAGGTAGGAACAGTAATCGTTCCTGTATGTGCCCTGGCCAGGGACTGAACCCGTAACCTCTGCACTCCAGGATGACACTCGAACCAAACTCTCCAGTCAGGGCATCATAAACCACTTTAAAGTGGTCTGGTCTACACCACCCATCCTGGGTGCAGGTGTCTGTCGTCCCTGTAAGGAGGTCCCTACAGGGGTGGACGGGACGCTTACCAGACCTGTTTCCTGTCATGACCAGATGATTCCCATCAGCACAGCTCCTGTGGGAGCAGCGCGTGGAAATGGACTCCGGCCAGGACCCGAGCCTCGGATTTTAAACAGCCATGCTCAGAAGTGACGTGCTGCTGTTGTTACTTCAGCTATCAGGCTATTTTAAGACACTTTGAGTCTTTTTAAAAAGTCAAAGAGAGTCTCAAGACCCAGCACACTCGGTCTCTTAGCCATAGTTGCCCAGCTCACTGGACAGCGGAGGGCGGAGGGCCCGGAGGAGGGGACATGCCCGGGGGGGGGCGTGCTGGCCTGTGCCCTCACCCAGCTGCCCAGCTGCCCAGCAGGAAACCACTGAGGTGCCCTCACCCAGCTGCCCAGCAGGAAACGGCTGAGTGGGGGGCTTTCACATGATCAATGGGTTCTTGCTTTAGAAAGTTTTTAATACCAAAATGTCTTTTAAGGCATCTGACCCTAAAGAGAACAATAATGGAGCTGAGGTGGAGTGTGCTTCAGTCTCAGCCTGACAGAGGTACTTTATGATTTCCAGACGTTTCCACACCTTTATCTTAAAGCATTACCTCCCAGCGGGTCTATACTGATGCTGGGAGACGGTTCACTGAGTTACATTTGCACAGAACCCAGCCCAGCAGAATGTGGGAACTGCTTCCAAATCCCCTGACCCCAGCGCTGCCGAGTCCCGGTCAAGTTAGGTAGTGAAGCAGGGCCCTAAGAGATCGGGGTGAACTTGCACTTGAGAAATCCCTTGACACATAACGTCCTATTTCCCTCCTCTTCTTGTGAAGGAGTCACAGGGAGTTCCTGTAAATGGCAGGAGACACGCAGCACGCAGGGCTTGGTCGGGAAGAGGGTGAGGTCTGGAAGAGGGTGAGCTCCCAGTGAGTCGATGGAGATATTTGTGCGGGAGATTACCGGGAGATTGCCGGGAGCGGAGCAGGTCCGGATCACTCCTAACCACTTGTCGAGGATCCGGTTCTTACTCAAGTCTGTGCTCAGGGCCGGCTCTGAGGCTGGCATGCAGTGTGCAACAATGCTTGCTGTACTGAATAGTACCCGGTAGAATATTCTAGAAAGGTGTTTACAGATACACTACTGTTTCCTTTGTTAAAACTTAGAAAACATCCATAGGATCTAGGTCTAAAATTTCTCACTTCTTGCAGTATTTGCCTCTCTCTCTCTCTCTCTGACACACACACACACACACACACACACACACACACACACACGATAACAACAACAGGAGGCTCAAACCAGAGTAAATGTTACAGAACAGTAATTTTCAAAGTTAAAAATAAAGGCAGTGGGCCATTTCTTCAAACTAATTTTCCCCAGAAACTCTTTTTAATGAAAGTATAGCTATTCTGGTTGACCTGGTGGCGGTGGCAGCCAAAGGGACCTAGGCCCCCGGCAACCGTCCCCAGGGAACACCAGGTTCCGGAGAATACATTCTGAAAACGGCTCTTCCGGCTGCTCTCCGCCAGGGACCGGTTTTTAAAGGGAGCTCCTCTCCAAAAAGCTCTGAGGCCTGAGCTCACTCCTGTAGCCCCTGGAAACCTGGGGGGGGGGGTGAGGGCGCGGCCTTGGGCCCCCGCAGCCAGAGCAGGGAAGAAACAAAGAACAACAGGACAACTGGGCTGGAACAAACGGTCCCCTGCCTGACACGGGCTTCATTGTCCAAAGCACCCTGGGGCTGATAGAGACCTTGAGTGAGCTTTTACGGCCTCACAAAGTACAGAAAAACCTGACCCAGGAAATAAGTATAATAGGTAAAATAACAGAAAAAAAGGCTCATAAACCAGGTGGAGGTGGAGCTATGTCCTTCCCCCTCCTCGCTCCGCTGGAAAACCCCATCTTCCCATCCGCACTGCAGCACGCAGGGGACAGTGGGTGACCAGCAGCTCCGGCACCGGGAGCAGGTAGAATGCACACTCCAGGATCCACCCCAGGCCTCCCGAATCAGAAATTCTGCCCTCCAAGGGATTCTGAGGCATACTTCGGTTTGAGAACCACTGCTGTGAGTTATTTATCTTCTTATTCTTTTGTTGTTATATTATTAGCTGCTTGAGCAAATCGTTATGCATTTTGCTTTCAGAGAGCTTAGTATATAGTACCTGTTACACAGTAGTTCGCTCAGTGAATGAATAAGACACTGCAGGAGAGAAAATGCAAATGAAAGCAATAATCCTGGACCTGTTCTGTGAGAGAGGCTAGCCCAGGGTTACGGGAGACCCAGCCTCACACTCCGTGCCTGGCTCGGAGCCACTGTGACAGAGCAAGCAGCACCGGACAGCGGGGCAGCCCGGCAAGGTCAGGACCACACCTCCAGGACAGCAGCCCTCACGGACACCCACACTTCAGTATGCGGCTGAGGACTCGGCAAACCCACCAGTCTCCTTTGATGGAAGGGGGCAGACAGCTGAACAAGCCTTTTGCATTTGCACATTCTTCCTGGCTGCTAATGTAGCCTTGAGGAAACTGTACAGGTGGAGACGGGTTGTCCCCAGCACGAGCCCTCCATGGGGACACCCAACTGGAGGTGCAGGCGGTGCAGGGCAGGGAGCAGGGGCTTAGGTGGGCTTCACCTTCCATCCTGTCCAGACTTAATGAAATGGGAAAGCTAAAATAAGATTAAGTTTGCTGGCCTGGGCCCACGGGGATGCAGTAGACTTCAGGGAGGGGGTAAGATCCCTCCCTCCGAGAACAAGGGGCTCTTGACCACCCCACCCAGAGTGAGCCAGTCCCCAGGGAGCCCGAATCCAGCCCTCCTGACAGGCTGGCTCGTCCCTGTCCCACTGCGCCAGATCTAGCCCCACCCTTCCCCCTTTGCACCTGCGGATAATGTTGTTGAGGGCTTACAGTATACAACGGAATAGGCCTTTTCCTTAGCATGGAAATTCACCAACCAGAGGGCCTAAGACTGGATCCTGACAAACAAGAACTACTGCTCACAAAAATGAGGGGATCAGGGATCGTGCAGATACTCCAGTACTTTCAGACTTTTCTTTTTTCTTTTTTAAATTTTTGGGTTTTTGTTATTTTATTATTATTATTATCATTATTATTTTAGAGACAGAGTCAGAGAGGGATAGACAGGGACAGACAGGAATGGAGAGCTAAGAAGCATCAATCATTAGTTTTTCGTTGCGCATTGCGACACCTTAGTTGTTCATTGATTGCTTTCTCATATGTGCCTTGACTGTGGGCCTTCAGCAGACCAAGTAACTCCTTGCTCGAGCCAGCAACCTTGGGTCCAAGCTGGTGAGCTTTGCTCAAACCAGATGAGCCCGTGCTCAAGCTGGTGACCTCAGGGTCGCAAACCTGGGTCCTCAGCATCCCAGTCCGACGCTCTATCCACTGTGCCACCTCTTGGTCACTTTCAGCCTTTTCTATAGTGCATTTCACCAATGAAATAAAAATTGGTTTTGCATCTCATTTGCATAATCAAACAACTTTCTTTGACTTGTCATTTGCTTTTCTGATGTTCTTGTTTATTAAAAAATAAGTCAAATGCTTCTTTTTTCATCGCTCCATATTAATTTTGAAATATTCCCTATTTTTTGTGAACAGTATCGAAACTGCCCCAACACCACCCCAATCCCTCTGGAAAGAAAAAAAGGCAGTCCCGTGAAGTTCGGCCTGCTGCCTTTCCACTTGTGACAAACAGAAATGCGAAGGTGAAGCTTCCCATCCGAGATCATACCGACAACAGAGATAAAGACGAATGACTCAGGAACGACCTAGAGAAATCCTGAATGGACTTCGTCTGGGTCTAGTTGAGAACACACGGTCTAAGAACTTCAAATTAGTATTTCCTGTGCCTGTTGGATACTTTCTATTTGGAAAAACTGCACAGCAATGTCATGCTCAACAGGCCTGAAGCCAAACACACTCACCCCCATGGCCTGTCCTCCTTGGCTCCAGTGTCAGTCAAGGACGCCACCCAGTTGCGTATGCCGGAGACCTGGCTGTCACCTGAGCCTCCCTCGTCCTCAGTCTTTCCCAGGGTCCTCGTTAATCTACCACATCATCCTCTTCGAGCTTCACCACTGGATTATGGAAAAGGCCTCCTAAGAGTCCTCCTGGCCGCTACCCTGCAGCCAGGACCTTTAAAATACACAATTCAGTAATGTCGCTCTCCCACTTAAAACCCTGCCATTTCTCCGCTGGCTGGACAGTGTCTAAACTCCGGGACCGTGGCCGAGAAGACCCCACAGGGTCTCACCCGATTCTCCCTCATGGCTTAGGATCGTTTTCACCGCCTGACCGCACCTCCCACCGGCAGGCCTTGTACACACACTGGTTCCCTCTGCCACGGTGGCGTTCTCCCGCCTCTCACCTGGCGTCACCCTTACTCACTCTTCAGAGAGGACGCCTGGTGGGCGGTGGCGGGAGCACCTTCTCTGCCCTGCCGCCCCCAGCGCCGCCCCATCACGCAGAGCCCTCCAGCACTGCAACCGCTTCCTCTCGGCTCGCCCCCAGCGCCGCCCCATCACGCAGAGCCCTCCAACACTGCAACCGCTTCCTCTCGGCTCGCCCCCAGCGCCGCCCCATCACGCAGAGCCCTCCAACACTGCAACCGCTTCCTCTCGGCTCGCCCCCAGCGCCGCCCAATCACGCAGAGCCCTCCAGCACTGCAACCCTGCAACCGCTTCCTCTCGGCCCGCCCCCAGCACCACCCAATCACGCAGAGCCCTCCAGCACTGCAACCGCTTCCTCTCTGCCCCGCCCCCAGCGCCACCCAATCACGCAGAGCCCTCCAACACTGCAACCGCTTCCTCTCTGCCCCGCCCCCAGCGCCGCCCAATCACGCAGAGCCCTCCAGCACTGCAACTGCTTCCTCTCTGCCCCGCCCCCAGCGCCACCCAATCACGCAGAGCCCTCCAGCACTGCAACCGCTTCCTCTCTGCCCCGCCCCCAGCGCCGCCCAATCACGCAGAGCCCTCCAGCACTGCAACCGCTTCCTCTTGGCTCGCCCCAGCGACTAGCGCAGTGTCATCCGAGTATCAAGAAGTCGCTACTTGTTCTACACTTGGTAAAATGAATGGAGGAAAAAAAAAATGTTTCCATCTTGCCCTTAAGAGGAGGAAACAATAAAACTGCAGGCTGATGCAGTTCTGTGTGGGAGAGAAAACACGCACAGAAAGAACACGCACAGAAGAGCATATACATGCGATTCTTTCCTAGGAGTACATTCCAGCCTGCTTAACACTTTGTATTTGTACACATGTTTATACACAGCCAGGAACTTGCGCATCCATTATCATTCAGGAACCTCATTAAAAGCTCTGGGGAAAGGGGCAGAAATGAGTGTCTCATGTTAACAATGAGAAAAACCTCTCCAAGTCTCATCACTACTTGTAGTGTCTAAACTGGGATCAGAACCCAGGTGTGTGTGTGTGTGTGTGTGTGTGTGTGTGTGTCACACAGACAGGGAGAGGGGGGGGGACAGGAAGGCAGAGAGATGAGAAGCATCAATTCTTCATTGTGGCTCCTTAGTTCATTTATTGCTTTCTCATATGTGCCTTAAGGGGGGGGGGGGCTGCGGCAGAGCGAGTGGTCCCTTTCTCAAGCCAGCGACCTTTGGGCTCAAGCTGGTGAGCCCACCCTCAAGCCGGATAAGCCCTCGCTCAAGCGGGCAACCTCAGGGTTCCAAACATGGGTCCTCCACATCCTAGTCCACCGCTCTACCCACTGCACCACTGCCTGGTCAGGCAGAACCCAGGTCTCCTGTCTCACGGCTCAGGTTTCCTTCCACAATCACACTGCCTCCCTCAGGCTGCAGTGCCCCCATCGCTGGAGGCTGTGGAAGGCCCCTGAGTTCAGGCGGCCTTCTCTTCCATCTCTCTCTAGCTTTTGTACAGTTTAGTAGAGTAAACCCAGGGACAGCATGCTCCAGGAGCGCCGGCCCAGCAGGTGAATAACTTAGCTAGAAAAAAACAGCAATCATGGCACACAAGGCCCATAGATGATGAAAAATTCCATTTTTTATGGGAAAAAAATAAATTTTGAAATAAAAATCAAGGATTCTGTTTAACTATGAACTCCCACATATCTGCCTCAGCAAGAAGTTTATCCGTGTCTGTTAAGTAAGCCCTTCAAAAATCAGCCATATGAGGCCTGTGTCGGGGGGCCGTTCCGAGGGGCATGCTCTTCTGGTGTTACAGCTGAGAAGGCACACAAGCCCCGCCTAGCTCCTGCGGCCACACCCAGCTTCTGAGGCCCCGCCCAGCACACATTAGCCTCTGGTGGATTGAATGGTGTCCTCCCAAAATTCACATTTACCTGGAACCTCAGAATGTAATCTTTTTTTTTGACAACAGGAATTTTGCATAAGGATCTTGAGATGAAATCATTCTGGATTTAGGGTGGGCCTTGATAGAGGCATGGGATAGCTTCTTCCTCAGAGCCTCTGGAAAAAAATACTGCGGACAGCTTGATTTCAGACATCTGTCCTCCTAAAACTGTGAATAGTTTTGTTGTTTTCAGACACTCAGTTGGTGGCAACTTGTTGGAAAACAACGGTTCCTAAAAAAGGTCACACACCCTCACTGGCTCCCCCAAAAAACAAGTCCAGGGGAAGATGCCAAAGATTGGGCAAGAAGCTCAAAGGGTGTGTTCAGCACCACCTGGCACAAATGACAGCTGTAACTGTTGTGTTCTCCACAGGAAACAGATCATCTGACGTGCTGGAGAGCCCAGGAGAAATGAAATCTGTGCTCAACCCTCCTCACTTCTACTGCTCCTTATCATGGCCCTGGGCCATACGCAGTGCTTCAATGATTAGCTCTATTTAGGATAACTCTTAACTCATAAGCTACAACTTTGATTTGTACTCCAAGGTGGACATCCTAAACTCATCCAACTCAACTCACCCAAAAGTGAACTCACTGTTACTCATAAACTAATTCCTCTTCTCACCTCCCCAAATCTCCCATGTCCAAACAACTGCTAAGACCTAGCAACATTAAAGATGGCAAAGATACTGATGATAATGATGCTCATTGTAGTAGCTAATGTTTACTGAGCGGCCTTGATGTGCCACACCATGCTGGTGCTCCTGTGGGTGGTGCTAACGTTAGCCCCTGACATCAGGAAGAGACAGGGGCACGTAGAGGTTCGGTAACTAACCCAGTGATGCGGCGCAAGTGATAGAACCAGGATGTGAATCAAAGTCACCATAGTCCAGGACCCGCATCCCTTCTGCTCTGCTTCTCTGTTTTGATTACGTCTCCCCTCTGCTTTTCTATCTCTTCCTTTCTATCCCTACTTCTACCTCCAAAATACAGGTGCTCACCTGGCCTGCTGGCTTCCTAGGAGCGTCCACTCTCTCTCTCTCGCCTCCAATTTTTCTCTCATGACACATATTTCTGGAGCAACTCCTTAAGCTTACTGCAAAAAAAGGCCAACCCAGACCCACAAAATAAGTATGCCAAGAAAATTCCAAAACCAAGCTGGTCTTGATTCGACTGGGCCCGAGTCAGCCCCCCACTCCAGTGAAAGGTTTTCTGCCATGCCGCTGAGCAGTCACGGCAGCTGTTTCCTATCAAGAAACGACCCAATACAATCGTCAGTTCTCAAAGGGCCGGATCCTTGGTCTGAGAGTTGAAGGGAACCCAGAGCATAAGCAGGAAGAAAACTGCTCCTTAAGTCACAACTGCTATCTGCTCCTGTTCGTCACCGAGGGACATTTTCAGTCCTCTCCCTTCCTGAGACCAGCCACCGCAGCGCTGAGGGTCCCCTACGGCTTCCTCAGGCATCCCCCCTCCCCAGACACGGGCAACTGAACTCCGGGGGGATTTGCCAGCCTCTCTGAGAGCTTGGATTTCTTAACGATCGCAATCAATTCTGGATGTTTAACGGGAGCTGTATTTTCAGGAAGCACTGGTTGTAGACCACACAGACAACATGAAAACATCTGTCCAGCTCCACTCTGCTAGAGTCCCGGTCAGAAAGCATCATGGGGGCAGAACACGGTTCAGCGGTATTTACTAACGTGCCCTTTCACAGGGGGTGGCACGAAGTGGGCACTCAGTAAGTATTTTCTGACTTAAAATACCCCCCTTTGCATAACACACCCTCTCCTCTTTTTCTAGTCCAGAATAGCAGTGTCCAGTAAAGTGTTTCTTCTGCCTATTTTTGGTACTAAACAGCCTTTTCCATCTAGGGTCAACTGTTCAGGTAACAAAGGGATTGGAGTGGCTGGGTGGCTTATCCATGGGACTAGTCTCATGTCAAATGGTAATAATAAGGATACTTGTACAGTGCATACTTTGTGCAAAATACTTCTCAGACTTTGACTTATTGATTCTCCAAAACATCCTTATGAGATAGGTACTGTGGTTATCCCCGCATCACAAATGGAGGGCTGAGGGCTTGGGGAGAGTAAGCGGCCGGCCCAAGGCCCTGCACTAGGTGGAGTGAAGCCACGGTCTGAGGATAAGCAGCGTGGCTCCGGAGTATGCTCAGAAAACACTGAGTTCAGATGGTGCTCTGCCTAGGAGCTGTCCACCTGCTCTCTATGTATTAGTCTATCTCTATTTTGCTGGTTCATTAGACTCAATATATGAGTGAAATTATATGGTACTTGTCTTTCTCTGACTGACTCATTTCACTTAGCGTAATGCTCTCCAGGTCTATCCATGCTGTTGCAAATGATAAATTTCCTCCTTTACATGGAAAAATAGTATTCCATTGTGTAAATGTACCACAGCTTTTTTTTTATTCATTCATCTATTGATAAAACACCTGGGCTTCTTCCAAAGCTTGGCTATAGTAAATAACACTGCAGTGAACACAGGAGTGCATATATTCTTTTAAATTGGTGTTCTGGGTTTCTTCAGATAAATTCCCAGAAGTGGAATCACTGGGTCACAAGGCAGTTCTATTTTAATTTTTTGAGGTAACTCCATATGGCTTTTCACAGTGGCTGTATCAATCTGCATTATCACCAACAGTGCGCAAGGGTTCCCTTTTCTCTACACCCTCACCAGCATTTGTTGTTTGTGGATTTATTGATGATAGCCATTCTGATGGCTGTGAGATCTCATTGTGGTTTTAATTTGCATTTCTCTGATGATTTGTGACATTGGGCATATTTTTGTATGTCTATTGGCCACTTGTATGTCTTGCTTGGAGAAGTATTTATTCAGGTACTTTGCTTTTTTGATGTTGAGTTGTATAAGTTCTTTATACATTTTGAATATTAAGCCCTTATCAGTTGAATCATGTTCTCCCATTCAGTGGGTTGTCCATTCATTTTGGTGGTTTCCTTTGCTGTGCAAAAACTTTTTAGTTTGATGTAATCCCATTTATTTTTTTTAAATTTCCCTTGCCTGAGAAGTTGTATCAGAAAAAAATATTGCTACAAGAAATATCTGAGATTTATTTTATTTTTTTTTTAATTTTTATTTTATTTATTCATTTTAGAGAGGAGAGACAGAGAGAGAGAGAGAAGAGAGAGACAGGGGGGAGGAGCTGGAAGCATCAACTCCCATATGTGCCTTGACCAGGCAAACCCACGGTTTCGAACCAGCGACCTCAGCATTTCCAGGTCGACGCTTTATCCACTGTGCCACCACAGGTCAGGCAATATCTGAGATTTAAATCCTATTTTTCCTCTAAAGTTTTCATGGTTTCAGGTCTAATATTTAAGTCTTTAATCCATTTTAAGTTTATTCTGTGTGCGGTGTAAGGGGCTTAGTTTCATTTTTTTGTACATTATCTGTCCAATTTTCCCAATACCATTTATTAATAGACTATTTTTACCCCATTGTATGTTTTTGCCTCCTTTGTCAAATATTGACTATAAAGGTGTGCATTTATTTCTGGGTTATTTTGTTCCATTAATCTATATTGTCTATTTTTATGCCAATACAATGCTGTTTTGGTAACTACGGCCTTGTATATAGTTTGATATCAGGTAGCAAAATGCTTTCAACTTAGTTCTTCTTTCTTAAGATCTGAGAAAATAGCTGTTGCTATTTGGAGGTCTTCTGTGGTTCCATATAAATTTTTGGAATATTTGTTCTAGTTCCATAAAATATTCCATTGTTATTTTGGCAGAAATTGAACTGAATGTATAGATTGCTTTGGGTAGTATTGACGTTTTAAATAATTTTAATTCTTCTTATCCATGAACGTGGTATATGCTCTCTTATTTCTATCTTCAATTTCCTTCTTCAGTGTCTTATAATTTTCCAAGTATAGGTCTTTTACATCCTTGGTTAAATTTATTTCTAGGTATTTTATTCTTTTTGAACCAACTGTAAATGGGATTATTTTCTTAGTTTCCCTTATTGCTCATTATTGGTGTATAAAAATGCAACTAATTTCTGGGTATTTATTTTGTATCCTGCTACTTTAATGAATTCATTTATCAATTGTAGTAGTGTTTTTTGTTTTTGGTGTGTGTGTGTTTTTTTCTGTAGAGTCTACAGGATTCGCTATGTACACTATCACATCATCTGTAAATAATGACAGCTTTATTTCGTCTTTTCTAATTTAGATGTCTTTTTATTTCTTTTCGTTTGACTGCTGTGGCTAGGACTTCCAGTAATATGTTGAATCAGAATGGTGAAAGCAGACATTCCTGTCTTGTTCCTGATCTTAAGATGAACACCTGCAGTTTTTGCTGAGTATGATGTTGGCTGTAGGTTTGTCATATATGTCCTTTATTACGTGGAGGTATATTCCCACTTCGCTGAAAGGTATTTTTGTTTTGACATAAATGGGTGCTGGATGTTTTTCAAGTACTTTTTCTGTATCTATTGATATGATCATGGGTTTTTAGCCTTCATTTTGTTTAAACGGTGTATCATGTTTATGATTTGTGGTTATTGTACCAACCTTGCAGCCCCAGAATAAATTCCACTTGACCATGGTGAATGACCCTTTTAATGTGTTGCTGGATATGGTTTGCTAATATTTTGTTAAGGATTTTAGTGTCTATGTTCATCAGAAATACTGCCCTATGGTTTCCTTTCTTTTTGTAGTTCTATCTGGTTTTGGAATTAGGGTAACACTAGTTTTGTAAAATGAGGTTGAGAGTCTTCCCTCTTCTTGAGTTTTTTGGAATAGTTTGAGAAGGCTAAGTGTTATTTCTTCTAATATTTGGTAAAATTCTCCTGTGAAGGCATCTGGTCCAAGACTTTTGTTTGTTGGGAGGTTTTTGATTACTGCTTCAATCTCACTGGTTGTAATCTTTCTATTCTGATTCTTCCTGATTCAGTTTTGGAAGATTGTATGTTTCTATCTATTTTGTCCAGATTGTTCAATTTGTTAGCATATAGCTGTTTATAATATTTTCTTACAATCCTTTGTATTTCTTTAGTGTCAGTTGTCACTTCTCCTGTTTTATTTCTGATTTTGAGTTGTCTTTTCTTATTTTTCTTTTTCTTTTTTTTAAGATTTTATTTATTCATTTTAGAGAGAGAGAGAGAGAGAGAGAGAGAAAGGGAAAGCGGAGCAGGAAGCATCAACTCCTATATGTGCCTTGACCAGGCAAGCCCAGGGTTTCGAACCGGCGACCTCAGCATTTCCAGGTCGTCGCTTTATCCACTGCGCCACCACAGGTCAGGCTGTCTTTTTTTCCTTGATGAGTATAGTTAAAGGTTTGTCAATCTTGTTTATCTTCTTAAAGAACCAGCCCTTGTTTCATTGATTCCTCTTCTTGGATTTCTCTTATGTCAGGTCAACCCTACTCTATAGTGCAGCGGTTCTCAACCTGTGGGTTGTGACCCCGGCGTGGGGGGGGGGGGGGCGAACGACCAAAACACAGGGGTCGCCTAAAGCCATCGGAAAATACATATTTAAATTTCTTTTTTTAGTGTTTGAATCTAAATGACTAATGCCAATTCACAGAACAGAGAGAGAGAGAACACATACATATTTGTATTTTCCGATGGCTTTAGGCGACCCCTGTGTTTTGGTCGTTCGAACCGCGCCGGGGTCACGACCCACAGGTTGAGAACCGCTGCTATAGTGTGTTGTTCTGACAATATTCTGAGTCAAATATGAGTGGCTATATCAAAACGTTCCAAGCATACATTCTAGAACTCAAGAAAATGTATCCATCTTTGTGGAAATAACAAAAAATAGGCATTAGCTTATCTAACATTCCAAGGGGGCTTTCTAATCACTGAAAAGGAGAACCCCAAACACTCAAAAGCTGTTAGCTCTACACAGGTGATGAAGACCCACTAAAGGGAAATGCCATCATCTCTACAGATGAATAGCTGGAAAGTTTACCAGTATCTCCCCAAGCTTCTCAGGTGATACTATCATTTAGATCGGTGATTTTGAGCTTTTTTTTTTCAGTCTCATGGCACACATAAAATAGTTACCAAATTCTGGAGCACACCAAAAAGTTTATTTTTTGCCGATCTGACAAAAAAAATGGTATAATTTTGATTCATTCACACTGGGTGGCTATTGTTATGTTGGCTATTTTTTTATTTGACTATCTAAAGGAAAAGGGGTCAGTGTCTCTGACTTAAATAGTCAGGTTGGCATGTTTTCACAATTCTTACAGCATTCCGGTTAAATATCACTGATTTAGATTTTTAAAAGTTTAAGCCTGATCAGGCGGTGGCGCAGTGGATGGAGTGTTGGAGTGGGATGCAGAGGACCCAGGTTCGAGACCCTGAAGTCGCCAGCTTGAGTGTAGGCTCATCTGGTTTGAGCAAGGCTCACCAGCTTGGACCCACGGTCGCTGGCACAAGCAAGGGGTTACTCGGTCTGCTGAAGTCCCCCCGGTCAAGGCACATAGGAGAAAGCAATCAATGAATAACTAAGGTGTCGCAACGAAAAACTGATGACTGATGCTTCTCATCTCTCTCCGTTCCTGTCTGTCTGTCCCTATCTATCCCTCTCTCTGACTCTCTGTCTCTGTAAAAAAAAGTTTAAATTAAAATTGTAATTCTAAAGTTGAACAAGTTAATCAGCTGACAGAGAGGGAGCTGTGCATATCATTTATCGCCGTCCTGACTGAGGCAGCTTGGGTACTTCACAACCACCCCCCCTACACCATTCACGCCCCCCTCCCCACCACCACCTCACCCCTCCCCTCCTGCCTGTCCAATGCACGGAGACTGATGCAGCCCCAGAATGCACTACGGCCAGCCTACGGTCCATCAGAGCAGTAATATGGTAGCCAAATTACACATGAGAAATGTCAGAAAAGTCCCATGCATAATAAACATACTTTCCCAAACTATTTCTGTCCCAGCCTCTGAATGGTACTTGGGGAATAGGAGAAAGACACAAAATAGCAAAGACATCTATCCCTCATGGCATTGTGGTGGTCATCACTTGAAATCATATTTAAAAAGTGATCTGAGTGTCTGCTGACGATGGTCACCATCACCATCCTAAAAACAAGTCTTCTTTACTCCGTGTCAGATGTTTCAGTACCACCATGCTGATGGATATGGCGAAGGCTGCTCAACATCTCTCTCTGCTAGGGTGATTTAACATCTCTCTCAGGGAGGCTAGAAATCAATCACTTAAACAGGAAAAGTCTCATCCTGCCAATTACTGTGAACGATGAAAAACCTACAGGAACAAAGCCCAGAACTTTTGGTCCACAGGCAATCAAGCTGCTAACGCAGAGGAAACTCAGACACTGGTCCTCCTTTCCCTCCAAACTCTTTCTTGATTCAATAAGTTTTAAAATTTGATGGCTTTAGATGAAATCTTGAGTACAAAGCAAACGCCCCTTCCAGAAACATTTCTTGCTGTCTAAGACTGCTTTCCGTCACCCCCACATTCCCACTGAAGAACAATGCACACCCTATGGTGGAATCGAAAAAAAACACACGTTTTCTGAGAGTGTTGAACCTCAAGGCCACAAGATGGATGACGTAACTGGGCAGTCTCCTGTTTAGAACAACAAGGAAAGACTAAGCTATTCCTTAGTTAAAGGCCAGCTCAGGGCCAGCATGAACAAATAAATCCCATCTTTATGGGATACCTCATCTTTTATGTCTCCAGCCCAACTCTGGAGCAGTGGTGCTGAGCCACAGAAGGCCCTCCGTATCCACGCACATGAAAGGCAAATCCTATGTAGTTCAATGCATTTTGGTGATCCAGCATAGGGTGGGGAGAAAAATATAGTTGAAAAAAACTATTTGAAAATGAAACTCTTTAATTGCATAAGGGTGGGCTGTTAGGAAGATGCGATTTGTCATATGGAAAGTGCTGAAGAGCTGAAATCGCTAGGGAGTCAGCAAATGGTCACTGAAAGGAAATGGACAAATGACCTTCTTGTACCAGCATTCCACAGGAAGTAATCCCAGAAATGTGGTGAAAAGTGACTCAGTAAGTTTCATCTCAAAGTCAAGCCAGTGGTGCTCTGTCTTTTAATTGTAAATATTGCCAGCTGTGAGAACTTGGACAATTGACTTACTTTCTCTGAGCCTCAGATACAAATATAGGCTATCACATAGGTTAATTATTAAAAGTAAACGAGAATTTGAGAACACAGTACGTCTATGTTAGCGAACATCAGTTAACCCTAACGTAAGAAAGACAGTGCGGGCCCTGGCCGGTTGGCTCAGCGGTAGAGCGTCGGCCTGGTGTGCAGGGAACCCGGGTTCGATTCCCGGCCAGGGCACATAGGAGAAGCGCCCATTTGCTTCTCCACCCCCTCCCCCCCAGGGCACATAGGAGAAGCGCCCATTTGCTTCTCCACCCCCTCCCCCTCCTTCCTCTCTGTCTCTCTCTTCCCCTTCTGCAGCCAAGGCTCCATTGGAGCAAAAATGGCCCGGGCGCTGGGGATGGCTCCTTGGCCTCTGCCCCAGGCGCTAGAGTGGCTCTGGTCGCGACAAAGCGACGCCCCAGAGGGGCAGAGCATCGCCCCCTGGTGGGCAGAGCGTTGCCCCTGGTGGCGTGCCGGGTGGATCCCGGTCGGGCGCATGCAAGGAGTCTGTCTGACTGTCTCTCCCCGTTTCCAGCTTCAGAAAAATACAAAAAAAAAAAAAAAAAAAAATACAAAAAAAAAAGACAGTGCGGACACCATCTGGGGGTGTAAATGATGTTGTCCATTTTATAGAAAATCTCTCCTGTTACAAGAAAATGCCTTCGTTCATTAAACTGCGGCTGTACCTGCTTGGAGGCGGCGGCAGGGAGGGGTACTTTGGAATGTGTGCCACTTCTCATGTTTAATTGTTTCTTCCTCATTCTTCTGTGCCTCATAGTGTTAAGCTCTTTTTACTAGGAGCAAATTGATGACCGCGCTAAGATAAAGCTTTGCTAACTACATGGTGGGTACTTCTTTTATTTTTAAAACAACAGTGCTCTTTTTTGAACGCTTCCTTTAAAAGACGTCTCATTGCCCTTCAGCTCCTCAAAGGGAATCTGATCTGCTCAAAAGGCCTGTTTAACCTCATAAATACAACCGGCCAAGGACCTCTGGAGACTCTGAGCTGCCCTTCCCTGGCCACCCACTCCGCTGGCTACCAGATCCCAAGTCAGGACAGCGGCTCTGGGTGTTGCTGCGCCTCGGCCTACCCACTGGCCACATGTGCTTCCCTTTTATTCTTTCTCTGTGCCTCATAAAAACGAGGAGGATTTAACCACATAATTTAATATGAACCATAACAAAAAGGCTAGATCTTAACTGTGCAGGAGGTTAACAATCATATTGCTGACTTTCTAGTGAGATAAACAAGTGACAACTTGGCAAGTACTAATGTATAATACACCAGCCCTCGTTCCTGAAGATTTTACTGTCGTGGGATGTGAATGACAGGAAGAGTTCATTTGAGAGAACAGGGCATCCTAACCTGGTCTGAAGCACGGAAACTCCAAAGGAAAACTGGGCGGATGTAGGCTGAGCGTCTTCATTTTGGGTAATGAAGCTGTTTGTCTCATGAGGCTCTCAGGTCTGTGATGTAAAGATCACCTTCAATGCCTAAAATGTTGCCTGCTGGAATGCCTTTTTCCGGTTCCAGTCTGACACGCGACATGACAGGAATGCGGGTGAGAGGGACGGTGGCCGGCTCTGGCATGACTCCTGAGCCTTGCTGGGAGATCCGCACAGGAGCCCAGGAGTTCTTGGGGTAGCTTCACATCCCCAGAGCCAGCGACCAAAATGTTTTAGAGTAGAAAGGCAGCCCTGGCCGGGCAGCTCAGCTGGTTAGAGCACCGTCCTGATACACCAAGGTTGCAGGTTTGATTCTGGTCAGGGTACACGAAAGAGTTAACCAAGGAGTGCATAAATAAGCGGAACAACAAAGAGATGGGTTTTTTTTTCTTTCTCTCTCTCCTTCCCTCTTTTTCTCTCTCTCTGTAAAATCAATACATGAGAAAAAAACACAGTAGAAAGAGCATGCCCAAGCCATCCCGATGCCAGCAAGACCCCCCCTCCCCCAAATCTAGACCAGGCATTACATGAGGTTTTAAAAAATAATATGGAAAGATGTTAACACCCTCAGTGCAAGAGAAAAGGCTCTAGAACAACATGTACAGTAGAATCCCACAAATACACGCACACACATGCGCGTGCTTTGAATAAGGCATTGGCATGATGCTTCAGCAGGGAGCCACAGGCTCGAGCCGTTCATCAGCTACATGGCCAGGGAGAAGGCCAGATTTCCTCATCTGATAAGTAAGAGGAAGAAGGAGAAGAAGAGGAGTATCTGTTCTTATAGGTCATCATGAGATCTTTTTTTTTTTTTTAATAAATCTAGCATCCAGGTTTTTTTTTTTGTTGTTGTTGTTTTGTATTTTTCTGAAGCTAGAAACCGGGAGAGACAGTCAGACAGACTCCCGCATGCGCCCGACCGGGATCCACCCGGCACGCCCACCAGGGGGCGACGCTCTGCCCACCAGGGGGCGATGCTCTGTCCCTCCCGGGCGTCGCTCTGCCGCGACCAGAGCCACTGTAGCACCTGGGGCAGAGGCCAAGGAGCCATCCCCAGTGCCCGGGCCATCTTTGCTCCAATGGAGCCTCAGCTGCAGGAGGGGAAGAGAGAGACAGAGAGGAAGGAGAGGGGGAGGAGTGGAGAAGCAAATGGGGGCTTCTCCTGTGTGCCCTGGCCGGGAATCGAACTCGGGACTTCTACACGCCAGGCCGACGCTCTACCACTGAGCCAACCGGCCAGGGTTGTCATGAGAATTAAACGAGCATATTTAATATTATTGTGATTCTGCTCTGGCCAGGTAGCTCAGTTAGGGCGTCATTTCCAAGTGCAGAGGTTGCCAGTTCGACCCTGGTCAGGGCATATACATAAACAGATCGATGTTCTTCTCTCTCTTTCTCTCTCTCAAATCAATAAAATAAAAAAATTATTGTGATTATCTCTGGATGGTGAATTTTACATATATTTTTTGCTCATTATGCTTTATGAATTTCTACCACAGCCATGTATTATTCTTACAGCTTTTTTTTTTTTTTTTTTCCTGAAGCTGGAAACAGGGAGAGACAGTCAGACAGACTCCCGCGTGCGCCCGACCGGGATCCACCCGGCACGCCCACCAGGGGGCGACGCTCTGCCCACCAGGGGGCGATGCTATGCCCATCCTGGGCGTCGCCATGTTGCGACCAGAGCCACTCTAGCACCTGGGGCAGAGGCCACAGAGCCATCCCCAGCGCCCGGGCCATCTTTGCTCCAATGGAGCCTCGGCTGCGGGAGGGGAAGAGAGAGACAGAGAGGAAAGCGTGGCGGAGGGGTGGAGAAGCAAATGGGCGCTTCTCTTGTGTGCCCTGGCCGGGAATCGAACCCGGGTCCTCTGCACGCTAGGCTGACGATGATCTACCACTGAGCCAACCGGCCAGGGCTGCTTTTTTTTGAAAGAGGTAAAAACAGCCTGACCAGGTGGTGGTGCAGTGGATAGAGCGTCGGACTGGGATGTGGAGGACCCAGGTTCGAGACCCAGGGGTTGCCAGCTTGAGCGTGGTCTCATCTGGCTTGAGCAAAAAGCTCACCAGCTTGGACCCAAAGTCACTGGCACGAGCAAGGGGTTATTCGCTCTGCTGAAGGTCCGCAGTCAAGGCACATATGAGAAAGCAATCAATGAACAACTAAGGTGTTGCAACGAAAAACTGATGATTGATGCTTCTCATCTCTCTCAGTTCCTAACTGTCCCTATCTATCCCTCTCTCTGACTCTCGCTCTGTCTCTGTAAAAAAAAAAAAAAAAAAAAAAAGAAAGAAAAAAAAAGAGAAAGAGGTAAAAACACAAGGGACATAATGGTCCTTACTCTTCCCATGTTACAAAAACAAACATAGAACTGAATATGAGGAATAAAAATCTTCTTCATTTCATACTTGTTAAATTCCATGTCAGTAAAAATATGCAGAAGAAAATAACTGAACCCCAACAAATGAGCCATTAAAAAAATAACCATTGTGTATTATTTGTCTTAAAGGACCCTGAAGAGTAAATATTATTATTGCTTCCACCTTAGAGACTGAGAAACCTCGAGTGAGTGAGGCTGAGGAACATGCCCTCGCTCCCACGACTACGCGTGAAACATGTATGCCAAGACCCAGGTCTGTCTGACTCCTATGAATACTACAAAGTGACAGCGCAACATGGAGTTCTCTGCAACATGGTATGATGCCCAGTCTGAGGTCAGATGCCATCCTATACAGTGGTCCTAAGCTTATGCTGTAAGGTACCCTCCAGTTAAACCCGGGCCTCTGCACACCGGGGAAAAGGTGGTGTATCGCACAACGTGCTTGCTGTATCAGAAGCACAGAATGTCATCCAGCCGTAAAAGGAATGCTATTCTAACATATCACAACACTGGTGAACCCTGAAAACAGCACGCTGAGAGAAAGAAGCCAGACATTAAAGAACAGGTACTATATGATCCCACTTTTATGAAATATCTAGAACAGGCAAATTCATACAGATAGAAAGCAGATTAGAGACTACTGGGAGCTGACAGGGGAGGATGTAGGAAATTATTGCTTAATGGTTAGCTTCTGTTTAAGGCAAGGAAAAAGTTTTGGAAATACAGTAGTATTAATAACTGCGAAGCATTGTTAATATAGTTAATGGCATTGAATTGTACAGTTAAAATGGTTATGATGGCAAATTTTATGTCATGTACTTTACCACAATTTAAAAAATAATGTAATATAAAAAAATTGAACTGTACGGTATGCGAATTACATCTCAATAAAGTTGTTTAAGAAAAGCAAAACCACATTAGGCTCTGCGACCGAGACCTGGTTTTAAACCCCAGATAGGCAATCCTACCAATTATGACCCTGGACACATTTTAAAAACAGTTTGGGCCTGATCTCTCATTTGTAAAATGAGGGTAATCATTGTAATAGCTTGTTGTGAAGAGTCAACGAGAGAATGAATATAAAGAACTCAGTGGACTACCTTTAATGAATAACACCTGCTGCTATTATTAACATCTTCATTTTCAGACTTCTCATACCTGAAGATTCCCAAAAGTCGAACACACCCTGCCTGCGGGCTCAAGGTTATGCCAGCTCTCCGAACTATGGAAGGCCTCGTGCCCCGCCCCCGCGCGGGGGGAGGGGAGAAAGATTCAGGGTCTGTTCGGGGTCCCCATCGGGGCCCATTAGGCAAACACACCTGCAGAGCTCCAATTCCCCCCATCCTACATGCCCATGCAACATGAGCTCACCTCCCTCACCGTCAACTCACAACAAACCAAAGGAGAGGTGCAAAACGGAGCAAAACCTGACAGCAGAGACCCAGCACCCCGGACCACCCGTCCTAAGCAAGGCAGCATTCTGCACAGAGAGAGCCCATCACCAAACAAGGACGAATACTTTCTCCGTATCTTTACGGATGACGTAGCTACGATGAACACGAAGCCAGCAGAGGGACCTCGGGCTGTTCTCTAACCCCTCTCTCACGTCTCTCTCTTCTCAGAGCTAAGCCCACCCGGTTTCTTCATCCTTTTCTCACAGCAACTCCTCTTTCCGATCTTTCAATCATTTTCTTGATGTTGGATCCCCTCCAAGTTTCCCTTTTCTCACACAGTGCTGGGGCCCAGCACGGGCCGCAGGGGCTGGGAACAGTCTGGTAAACAGATCATAAAGCACAGAGCACATGCACCGTGGGGCTTGGATGGTACGTTCTGGAGGGATCAGGCCGAGGCTTCATTTGTAACCCCTGGCGGCGGGCCAACCGGCGGGCCACGTGATAGCAGCTTACACCTCTCACGGAAGGAAGGGGGACTCTTGGGAGAGTTGTCCCTGACTCTTTCAGGAAAAAGCAGGAAAAGACACGAGAACTGGAAGTTTAGTGCAGACCTGGGGAACTGGTGCGTGGGGGCCGGAGAACAAACCGAGGCTGGGCGCCCCGGGATCGGCCTCTCGGGGCAGCAGTGAGGTCACGGGCGGGCGGACAGGGCCTCTGCGCGCTGAGGCCACACCGGCTCCCAGGCCTCTTCCGTCTGGGCATCCCTGTCCCTGCTGCAAATATAGAACAAGAACCCTGCCTGAGGGCTTACAGTAATTTGTCTCAAATCTCAAGGTTTTATCGGGAAAGTTATTTTTTGCCGCACTCGAATATCTTTAGATGAGA
Source organism: Saccopteryx leptura (assembly GCF_036850995.1). Classification (NCBI taxonomy): domain Eukaryota; kingdom Metazoa; phylum Chordata; class Mammalia; order Chiroptera; family Emballonuridae; genus Saccopteryx; species Saccopteryx leptura. The sequence goes on along the minus strand of NC_089506.1, from coordinate 23,354,497 downwards.
ATCAGGTTGGGAGGGGCAAACGGGGCTGGAAACAGAGGGGGGCTGCTGGGAACGCTTCCTGGAGCACGTGGCTGGGGAGCACGTGGCTGGGGAGCACGTGGCCGGGGAGCACGTGGCTGGGGAGCGGGCTGGCATGCCCTTTTAGGGTGGAGCCCAGAGCACCCTCTGAATCATCACCCTGACACTTTGGGTGATGCCTTTTCAATCATTTCAACATTTTTCTTGGATGACAAAATGCCTAAAACAAAACAAAACCCTATCTCCTTCAAACCCCATTGCTGAGATCTTTCTGATAATGCAATTCCCTTCTTATAATCCCCAATAGTTTTCCATTTCTTCTGGACAAAAGACAACTTGGAACTAACAAACATTTTCATTTATTCCTTCCTTTCTTCTTTCCATATCCACCACACACCATCAGCTCACCTCTTGCTGCATAAAATTAGTTCTAATTTCATAAAGTTATTCTTGCCATTGAACTCTAAAACTTGTTCTTCCTCTTGCCTGGAATGTCATTCATGTAAATCAAGGGGTCGCCATGTAGCTTAGGACGGCTTTTCTAAGGCTTTGTGTGTGTTTCAAGACCTAACTTCAGGGCTGCTCAGCCTTTGAAGTCATTAACAAAATCAAGCTCAAAATTCTGATCTCAGTAGAGTCACTTTTAAGAACTTCTTGTAACTATCATCCTACTTGAAGGTGGTCAATATCTATGCTACTACATTTATTGTCTTCCTACTTCGATGAGAACAAAAACCCTAAGAATAAAGATCTTTGCCTACCGTTCTTTTTTATTATTACTGATTTTTAGTGGCAGGGAGAGAGAGGAAGGGGAGAGATAGGGGAGAGAGAAAGAAAGCATTCATTTGTTGTTCCCCTTAGTTGTGCATTTGTTGGTCACTTCCTGACCCGGGATCGAACTCACAACTCTGGGGTTTCAGGACAACTCTCTAACCAACTGAGCTAACCCAGGACCTGCCACTCTTCAGGAGGAAAACTATCCTTTACTCCTCTGCTCCTGACAGCTGTTTTTTAATAAGCAAGCAAGGATTCTCTGCCCAGGTATAAGAAATCACTCTTTGCAGAGTATCTCATTTGTTCTGGGTAGAGATCTACATTCTGAAGTGCTATCATGGAAAAATGGGATTTGATTTGTTCCATAAGATCCAGGGAGTAAAAACAGGGCAGTGAGTAGAAGTTTCAGAAAAGAGTTTGGCCAGTTAGCACCAGAACTGGAGCAAGAATTTAGCAAGTATTTATTAAACATCCACTACGCATTGGCAATTTTAATCCTTCCTGTATGACAGGTTTTCTCTACAGGGGTCCCCAAACTTTTTACACAGGGGGCCAGTTCACTGTCCCTCAGACCGTTGGAGGGCCAGACTATAAAAAAAAAACTATGAACAAATCCCTATGCACACTGCACATATCTTATTTTAAAGTAAAAAACAAAACGGGAACAAATACAATATTTAAAATAAAGAACAAGTAAATTTAAATCAACAAACTGACCAGTATTTCAATGGGAACTATGCTCCTCTCACTGACCACCAATGAAAGAGGTGCCCCTTCCGGAAGTGCTGCGAGGGCCGAATAAATGGCCTCAGGGGGCCGCATGTGGCCCGCGGGCCGTAGTTTGGGGACCCCTGCTCTAAAGGAAGCAACACAGTTCTATAGCAGCAAGCAGCCCAGTAGGGCAAGTAATCCACCTCTGGAGAGTCAGACAAGCTTTCTAGAGGAGACAGTTACAGTGACTTCTGAAGGACAGGAAGCTAATTTGCAAAAGGACTGTATTTATGGCCAGAGGAATGGGTTCTAGAAGCAAAAAACTCAGGGGCAAAAGGACACATGAAGTATCAGCATAGACTCCCAGGAGCTGGGTACTGCAGAGCCAGCGGCTGCCGCTGAGGAGCGGGGTGCATCACGAAGGGCTGCGTGCTGTGCTAAGGAGGTGAGACTCTCCAGAGGGCAGAGGGCTCTTCTCAGGGCAAGGCCAGGATCTGTATCTATTAAACAACCTTTTCATTGAAAGGAAGGGGAGGTCTATTACAAACTGCTGCTAATTTTGGATAGAAATGTGTATGGCCCGTAGTCGCGGCCCTCATGGCCACGCACTTGCAGGTTCCCATTAGATTCGGGCAGACGGTAAAGAAACAGTGGAGCCAAAAAATGGTGGGCCATTACATTTATTCAAGACTGTAAAGCCAGTAGCCATGGCCACCATCACAGCCGCCTGGCCCATGCAGGTTCGCATTTGATTAGTACAGACGGTAATGAAACAACGGAGCCAAGAACTGGTGGGCCATCGTCTTTATCCCAGCTTGCATGCGGCGGGCAAGAAATACACAGAGTGGGAAAACACTCTCCTTTCCATTCAGGGCTCCCAAAGCCACTGACTCATCTGAGTATTCCTAGAATCAAAGATTCCTACCTCACCAGCCTTATTCACCTCTGTTTCCCATCTCCTTCTCTCTGCACAAACTGGCTTCTCCTTCAGCACTCCGCCATCTTGGCTGCTTCTCCTCTCCTCCATGTGGCCTTTCTCTGCTCTCTCCTCTAATGCTAATCTCAGGAACTGAGAGAGAGCAAGCTCCCGGTCTGCCTCATTTTTATAGTGTAGAAATCAAAACCTTTAATCCAATATACAAATAAGGAAGTCTCTGGTACAAAGTCACTTAGGGTGGGAAAGGCTTAGTCTTAAAATTAAGCCTTAGGGCCTAACAACCCTGCCTGCTTACAGCCTGTCTCCCACACCCAATGCGAACTATAAGTGAGCAAACCTACATATCATATTTACAAACTTATTTGACCAACAAAGACTCGCATCAACCGATGAGCAAACACACAGGGAAAACACTTCCCTCTTCTTTCAGAGCTCACAAAGCCACTGACACATTCTCCGGTTCCACAACCAGGAGAATCTTCACCGGTTCCTCCTAGAATCAAAGGCCCCACCGGTCCCGAAGCCCCTCACCTCTGGTTCCCCATCTGCCAACATGGGTTCTTACTCTGCAAAACTGACTTCTCTCTCTTCCCCTGCCATCTTGGCTTCTCCTCTTTTCCCTTCTCCCCTTTTAAAACTTTTCTGGTGTGAAAACCTCTTCTCCAGCAACATTAACATAACAATGGCCCTTCCCAAGCAGAAGGTAATTTCACAGATCACACACCTGGCGCTGCCCCACGCCATTTTTTTCCCCCACGCCATTTTTTAACACTAAAAGTGAGCAAACTCAAAACCCACAAATTTTTCAAACTCATCTGCCCAACAAAATGCATCAAGTATCTTACAATCCATTTCACCAAGTGATGAGGGGCCTGCAAACACTGTGTATGGTATTTAGAGAAGGGGGGGAGCCTCGGAGGAAGTGGGCAGGGTTGAGGAGGCAGGCTGGAGGGCCTGTTCCAAGGGCCGGGCTGGCAGTGGGAGCACTATGTGGGTGGCCCGGAGACCTGCAATCTCCCTGGCTTTAGGGCCTGTGGCTCATCAAACACCTTTCTCTACACCAGGCTTGACCTACCTCTAGTCCCCCCTCAAGGACTTCCCATTCTCCTGAACTAAAATCTCATTTGCACTCAGCTAAAGGAGGAACACAACTCCTTCTGAAAACTGGAAAAATCGCTGTTGTGGTTTCATTGAATCGTTTTAAGGCACTTCGTATTTCTCAAGTACAAGTCTCCCGCTTTTATCTGATGGTGTGTATTATGGCTCCGGAATTTTAGATGACTTCAGAGAGGAAGCCAGGGAACTCGGAAAGGACATCATTTACATTTGTTTGCCATATCAGGTGGCACTTAAAATATATAAATAGGGAGGTAGGGGGAAGAAAAACAAAGATTTCTAAAATTCCACAGGATTACTGTAGATTCTTTTTTATTTTGGTGGGGGAGGGTCAAGTGGAAAAGGACTATATGATTTTAAAAGAATCACATGGTTTCCTGTTTGCACATCTCTTTTGGCATTTGTTAATATCACAATCTGGGCCTTGGGAGAGACCAATAGATTTTAGACTTTTAAAAGTTCACTTGGAATTAAACTACAAGTGTGATATTGCTAATTGCTAAATTTAGCTTCTACACAAAATGACTACTCAACCTTTGAGAAGTAACTATTTGCCAGAAGTATAACTAAATTGCTATTTTAGGAAAAGAAGTTAAACAAAATAAATTTGAGAAATGTTTATTATATAATAAAATGGCTTTTGAAATACCTTTTAATGACAAGGCCTGTCAAACACATCTAGATTAAATTTCTTCATAAACATATCACTGATAAATTAAGAGAGAAGTGTTAGGGAAAATGGCATGTTTAGGTGAAATGATGGACTAAACTTGGAGTGTTCCCATAGATTTGAGCTCTGGTACTTTTTATAGTTTTAATAAATGGTTTTTTTAAAAGGACATGGGAGAAGGTACTACTAAAATGTAGTCTTGGCCCTGGCCTGTTGGCTCAGTGGTAGAGCGTGGGCTCAGCGTGTAGAAGTCCCGGATTCAATTCCCAGTCAGGGCACACAGGAGAAGCAACTATCTGCTTCTCCTCCCTCGCCCTTCTCTCTCTTCTCCTTCCACAGCCATAGCTTAACTGGTTCAAGCGCATTGGCCCCAGGTGCTGAGGAGGGCTTCGTGGAGCCTCCACCTCAGGTGCTAAAAATAGCTTGGTTGTGGGTATGGCCCCAGATGGGCAGAACATTAGCCCCAGACAGGGGTTGCTGGGTGGATCCCTGTTGGGGTGCATGTAGAAGTCTGTGTTTCTATCTCCCCTCCTCTCACTTAAAAAAAAAAAGAGTAGTGTTTCTGGCCAAGTTTGAAATTAAGATTCTAAAGCCACTGATGTTTGGTCATATATATACTTCAAAAAATACACAGGTTCATTCAATGAATTAGTAGACTTAAGTAATGATAATCAATGGCATACTATTCATTCTAAGCCTGGGTACATCAAAGTGAGTGGAGAAACTGGGGAATGTTGTGGAAATCACATTTGTGTCTAACTTGCCAATGTTCACCGTTCAGTTCCTTCCTTTTAATATCTCACCTTGTCTTCTTTATTTCTTACTTTCTATCATTCCTCCTAAATGAAGATGAGCAACTCCCTGGGTCTGTGGGAAGAGAAGAAGGAAGCTAGTGTGATGTACAAGATCAGGTCAAGACTTGTGTTAATTCCTTGGTACTGCGGTGTGCGATCTTAGGGAAATCTCTATTTCCTCTTAAGCCTCAGATACCTCATCTACAGAACATGAAAATTAAAATGTGAGTTCTCTATACCTGGCTGTTAGCTTTGTAAACGTGTAATTTTTATACAAGGTTATTTGGCAACGTAAAATGTCTTAAATTTCATGAAATACATTAAAATAACTAAGAGAAGTAAACAACTAAATATAAAAAGGAACAGGCAATTAACGAACAAATCTAGGTAAAGAGAATTGATGGCTACTTAATTTACAGAGAATTCAAAAACAGGAACGTGCTCAACAACATCACAGAGACACAATAGAAGAGATCCACACTATAGGAACTTAGTGGACAAACACTCTGGGTCCCTCAACAAATATAATGCAAGGAAAAAAAGACAGAATGAGAAGAAACTCAACCAAATGTAGAGACAGAATAGATTTAAATTGATTCAGTTAAAAGATATCAAGCTAAAAATACTACTTTTGTGTAAGTTCAAAATTTTCCATAACAAAAAGTTAAAAATAAAAAATTAGGCCACCACTAAAAATAATAACACAGCAAGATAACAATCAACTTGTACATGTAAACTCTCTTTTCTTCTCTGTCCTCTTGGTTATTGATTATTCTCCTAATTAACCAGAAAGCAATATCCAAAGAGGTATTGATATCACAATTACTCTCTGTATTATGTATAATGCAATCTGTGGACTCTGTGAGAGGCTAGGAATCAAGAAAAGGAAAAGGTACTTCTAGAGCAGGGGTCTCAAACTCAACTCAGCATGTGGGCCGCAGAGCAAGATCACAGCCGTTCGGCGGGCTGCACTAGGTCTACAAAAGGCAACTGTTACGCAACACTTTTCTCACTGCAGTTGAAAACAAAAAAAAAATCAGTACAACAAGCACAATAGTACATGCAGTTTACTCAGTGTCACAAAATGACCAGAAACTGTAGTTTGCATCACAACTGCTGTTAACTAAGCTAATATCTAGCTAGGATGCTAGAGAAATGAAAAATACAAGTAGGCCCCCTAGGCTTACTTAATTTTATCCAAAATATTTTGAACTTCGTGGATTAGTCTGCGGGCCGCACAAAATTGTTCGGCGGGCCACATGCGGCCCGTGGGCCGTGAGTTTGAGACCCCTGTTCTAGAGGAACTGGCTTCCGAAGGATGCTCCAAATGGTGCTTCAAGTCCTCCGGGTGTAGCCGCGCCATTTGCGAAGTGCCTTTGTGTGGTGCTTAACATATTTCACACATCTCCTTCCCACGACAGCCCAGCCAGGTCAAACACAACAGGGAGCTCATCACTGTATTCAAGAGAAACCACCAGCTCTGAGGGGTGCTCATATTATCTATTTTGAGGGACAGGGGAAAGGTAAACAACTGCTAGCTTCTCCTTCAACCAAATGATAAAGAAATTATGCACTGGAAACTAACCACACTGATCAAGAAAGCATTGTTCTGACATCGACATATCGGTAAGGAAAATAAAAAATAGACAAATGGAAAAATACCACTCTTAAGTTAAATGGTCAATGAGAATATGAAATTAACTGTATTAAGAAATCATTAATGCCATGCCGTTTTTGCCTATGAGACAGAATGAATCAGTTTATATATGATGATACATCCAGTAGAGGGGGAGAGACAGGGAAACCAACATCCTCATTCCAAAGTGCCTACTAAGTTCCCAACCTCTGTGCCAGGCCCTGTACTTGTGGATGGAATCAATCTACTCTTTATAAACACAAGACGCAAAAAGACAAGTTCAGTCTCAGACTCAAGTGTCTAGTCTTTTGGGGGGGGGGGGGAGAGTTAGTGAACCCAGACAGATCATAATGAAATGACAGATCCATACTGTCTCGATTCTAGAAAGCCACCAAATTTTCAATAGTATTAAAGAGAGTGCAAAGAAACAACTAAATGGCTTATACAACAAAGAGAAATGTCAAACAAACGCGCCCATATCACTGAGTGTCTTCCTGTCTACACATTCCATTTCAGGGACCAAGGTCAGATGTTAAAACAAGCAGAGGAGACATGTTCCAGGAATACTCCATCAATGGCACACTGCTACAAAGCTAACATTCCACACTAATCTAAATATTTAACTTTCTGCCCCCTGAGCTTATTTTAAAGCATCTAGTCAATATCACTGCACAGTCTGCGTTATGTTTATTTTACGTGCATGATTCAAAGACACTCTTTATGAGATAAATTCATTTCCTTTTGATGAACATTCTGGCCGTTACATGTCCCACCTTTCCATGTTTAGTTTTACTTCATTGACGGAAATTACTGGACAGGTAGAACGAATTTTCATTGCTCTTCTGCTCACAGATTCATAAAGTTATCAAGAAAATAACCAATTCCACATAGCCACTAACAATCCCAGTGTTCTACTGCAGCTCCTAATTAAGGTACCTGAATATATATATATATATATATTTTAAACCAACCTATTTTCTTTCTAAAAATCTTCATTCTTAGCAAGGTTGTCAAAGTAGCCTTTTCTGTGGATAAAAAAGGAGCTTTGACAAGATAAGCAGCCAGAGAAATTCATGCCAGTCCCATGGTGACAGGTCCCACTGAACACTCGGGGACGCACGTGGGCACAGGCGCCCTACCCAGTCCGGCATCTCCAGGCCGCAAAAGCCGCCTCCCCCACAGAGAGGGGCAGTCCCGAGCTCGGCCCACTGAGGCAGCCCAGGAATTTCCTTCCATCAAAACACGTGCTGCCCCTTCCCTGTCTCCAGGATTCAGAGAAAAGAAATGACTGCAATACATGGAGATGCTCTGAAAATACAGATACAAAATCATATAGAAAGCACCAGGGGGAAAAAGCAATAAACAAAATGCTCCCACAAGGCAGTGACCACTAATGCAGATAACCAAAAGGGAAAGAACTGTTTGTTTGTTTGTTTGTTTGATGAACTAACTATACTACTTCAGGCTAGACAAAAGGAATTAGGAAAAATCACCATTTTTCAACCCCTAATCAAGTGCTGAGAAAAAGATCAAGAAACAAAACAATGAGCCTGACCAGGCGATGGAGCAGTGGATAGAGCATTAGACTGGGATGCGGAGGATCCAGGTTCGAGACCCCAAGGTCAGCTTGAGCCTGGGCTCATTGGGTTTGATCAAGGCTCACCAGCTTGAGTCCAAGGTTGCTGGCTCAAGCAAGAGGTCATTTGGTCTGTTGTACCCCCCCCCCCCCCCCCCGGTCAAGGCACATATGAGAAAGCAGTCAATGAACAGCTAAGGTGCTGCAACAAAGAATTGATGCTTCTCATTTTTCTCCCTTCCTGCCTGTCCCTATCTCTGTCTCTGCCACACACACACACACACACACACACACACACACACACACACACACGAAACGAAACCATGAAAATGAAGGCATTGTGCCATTATTACCTGAACCCACAGGTCCAACTTAGCATTGCCAAACTTAGAATAACCCAAACACTCGCTACTTCACAATGCCACACAGCACACAGGGAGCACACAGCACCACCTAGGATAGAGTCTTTTTTAAAAACATTAATTTTAAGAGAGAGGAAGGGAGGGAGAGGGAGGAGAGGTGGAAGGAGAGGGTAGAGGAGTAGAGGAGAGACACAGAGACATGATTTGTTGTTCCACTTATTGATACATTCACTGGTTTATTGTTTAATGTGCCCTGACCAGGGATCGAGCCCACAACCTTGGTTTATAAGGAAGACACTCTAAACAAGTGATCTACCCAGCCAGGGCAACCTAGGATGTATTCTATTTTTTTTTTTTTCTACAGAGTCAGAGAGAGAGAGGGATAGACAGGGACAGACAGACAGACAGGAACGGAGAGAGATGAGAAGCATCAATTATTAGTTTTTCGTTGCGACACCTTAGTTGTTCAGTGATTGCTTTCTCATATGTGCCTTGACCGCGGGCCTTCAGCAGACCGAGTAACCCCTTGCTTGAGCCAGCGACCGTGGGTCCAAGCTGGTGAGCTTTGCTTGAACCAGATGAGCCCGCGCTCAAGTTGGCGCCTCAGGGTCTCGAACCTGGGTCCTCCACATCCCAGTCCGACGCTCTATCCACTGCGCCACCGCCTCGTCAGGCTAGGATGTATTCTTGACAAAAAAGGTGAACTTGAATTTAAGCAGTTTTTCAAGTCTAATGAAGCCCTTCACTTTGCAGTAAATAGAAGGGACCCAGGAACCAGGAAAAGGATCGCCTGAAGGAAAAAACAGAAAAACCCAGGAGGGTTTGTCCTCAGGAAGGCTGACGCTTTTTCAACAAATCAATGGCATAAAAAAAGAAGAGCTGGGAAAAAAAGAACTGCTCTAGATTAAAAGACACTTAACAGGAATCAGACATAACTCAATATATCAACTTCATACGAACAATTCAACTGTAGAAAGACTAAGGAGAAGAAGAGAGAAAGAAGGGATTTAAAAAGCAAGCTGTGGTGAAGTCTTGATCACTGTTCGATGTGAAGGATGGATTTCTGGGGCTGATTATACCGTTCTCTTGATATTTTGGTATGTTTGGAAAAACCAGACAGAGGGACACACATCAATTCTCAGCAGAAATAAAACAAAACTTCAACACACCAATATCTTCTGTACTGTGGCCAGAAAACACATTTCTTTAATAAAGTTGCCAAAAGGACACCTCTCCATAAGATGGGGTCCTAAGCTGTAGGTGATTTAAGTTATCTAGGGAATGTTCTCATCAGCATTTTGCTATGTAAACATGCCCCCTTCTGTGGGGTGTGGGGTGAAACTTTTTAGTAGAGGCTTCCATCTGCAACTGAATTCAGGCTTCTGGGTGTGGGACATTAGCAGACAACGCCCACCCCACCCCACCCCTGTGCAAGAATCTTTCTCTGCTCATCAGAAAGAGAAAAAACCCAAAACAGCATTCCACTTACTCTCTGCACCCTTTTCTCCATCTGTCCAATGGAGACAATACTGCTTTGCACACGTGATATTAGGGGTTACTGATAATGCATGTATGTTTGTGCCTGTATTTGGCACATGGTCGTAGCTCAATTAAATGACAGTTAAAAAAAAACAACCACCACCATACCCCTACCCTATTTCCTAAAACCTCAAGATCCTGAAATCTACCAAAAACCATGTGGGCAACACAGTTTATTTCATCCTTGTGAGAGACCGTAAGCAGAGGATCCGGCTAACCTGTGCCTGGAATTCTGATTCATACCACCTGTGACATAATAAGTGTACGTCGCCTTAATAACCGCCCCCTCCAAATCCATAATCTCTTATCCATTACCTTACTTCATAAGTGCTTATCTGAGATGACTGAAGCAGTCTGCTGGTGAGATGGAGTCTGGGACGGAGTAAAAGCTCTGAAATGGCTTCCTCCTGTCCACAGAACAAAACCTGTCCCCTGGTATCTACGAATGCCCCAACTTTGGGGCATTATCCCCATCCAGGTCGTCGCCCTCTGCTCCTTCCGTGCCCCCGTCAGCCTCACAGACCACGAGCTCGTCTGTGGTCCCTTCTCTCCGACACCTTCCCCGCTCTGGTCTTCACAGTCAGCCAACCCTGGGGTCTGTGGACCCTTTCGCACACTCTCCGCTTCCTGAGGTCAGACCCTGGTCCTTGGCTGCTAGGTTAAGAGACCCGCCGGAGAGGTCTTCCCATCCTCCCCAGAACCACCAGCTTCGCCACTGTCTGTGCCTTCAGTTTAGCACTTTCTCTGCCTTCCACCGCAGGTCCGCTTCCCCCACGAAAAGAGTCAACAGCACAAGAGCCGAACTGTGCCCCTATTCAGCTTTTTATCGCTCCCCTTCCCTCAAATGTTTGCTAAACTCAAGAGCGAAAATTGAAACAGGAAGTTACCATAACACCCTGTGCGGAGCTGTTAATGTTTGCCCGGCTTGATCTTGACCTCCTGAGAGATATTTAATTAAAAGACAGACAGACACTCCTCCACCCGTAGCCACTAATTAGACTCTTCTGTTCACGTAGAGGCTTCTTCTGGTTCCAGGCCCGTCCTTTCCCGACAATCCCAGGAGCTGCACCCCGTGTGGAATGACAAGGAGGCCGACAAGGGGCCACGCTGGCACCGGCTACACCACACCTCAAGCCTGAGAGCTCTCACTGTAACTCTCAGTCAGCCACCACTTCTACTTGTCCCTCCCCCCCTCCCCCCCAAGAAGAGCCCTGGTTCCAGGGTAATTCATTAGAGACTAGCCATCTACTCACTGGTGTGCAAAAGGGAGGCACAGAGCTGACAATGAACACAGTTATTAGAGCCGCCTGTAAGGTATAACCCCATTCATACAAACATCAATACGCTGGTCTCTGGGTGGGTGAGATCATTTTTTTAACTTAAGAGATATTATGTAAAATAAAAATACTAATCACAGTAAAAAAAACCAATGAAAGAGGCCCTGGCTGGTTGGCTCAGCGGTAGAGCGTCGGCTTGGCGTGCGGGGGACCCGGGTTCGATTCCCGGCCAGGGCTCATAGGAGAAGTGCCCATTTGCTTCTCCACCCCCACCCCTCCTTCCTCTCTGTCTCTCTCTTCCCCTCCCGCAGCCAAGGCTCCATTGGAGCAAAGATGGCCCGAGCGCTGGGGATGGCTCCTTGGCCTCTGCCTCAGGCGCTAGAGTGGCTCTGGTTGCAACAGAGCGATGCCCCAGAGGGGCAGAGCATCGCCCCCTGGTGGGCGTGCCGGGTGGATCCCGGTCGGGCACATGCAGGAGTCTGTCTGACTGTCTCTCCCCGTTTCCAGCTTCAGAAAAATACAAAAAAAAAAAAACCAATGAAAGAGAAAAATCTATACAGGCATATTTTTTAAACTACATTAAAATGCCTTAAACCTTTCTATTTAAAAGTGTTTTATATGTAAAATCATATGCTAAAAAACACAAAGGAAATACAATAGAATTTAACAGCACATATCTCTAGGTTTAGGAATGTAAAAAGCATTCATGTTCCCCCCTTCTCTCCCTTTTCCAAGTTTCCTGAAGTAAGCTTGTCACCTGCGGTAACAGGGGTGGGGTGGAGCGCCAGGGAGGAGGAATCAGTTTTGAAAGGTACATCCCCCACAAGGAGGTTCTCAGAACGAATGGGTGGCGAATTACCCAGCTCCGCAAACCAGACGTGCAGTTACTCTTGGGCTGGTTTCTACAAAGCAAGAGTCATAAGTAGATGCCCTTCTCAAAGGTGAGGCTGGCACACAGCGCTGGGGCCCCGGGCATCAGAGAGGCACTATCTTCCTCCAGTACAGCTCCGACCGGTGTTAGCTGCTGCAGCCAAACCAGCTCACCCGCCCCGAACCCGCCCAAACCTACGGTCACCATCTGGTAACTGTGGACCTCCACGCCCACTCTATTCACCCGGGAACAAAATGGTAACTGTAAAACTGTTTAAGACCAGTGGTTTTTAAACTTTAGTTTTAATGCCCCTTTACACTAATAAAAACTAGTGAAGACACCAAAGAACCTTTTGTTATGTAGGCTACATCAATTGATATTTACCATTTGAAAAATTAAAACAAAAAAAATTTAAAAATGTTTGTTAATTCATTAAAAAAGAACCAAATCTACTACATATTAAATAGGATATGTTTTTATGAAAAAACGAGCACGTTTTCAAAGACAAACCAGGAAGAAATTTAGTGGTTCATTTTGGTAGCAGCCCCCCCATCTGCACTTCTGCTTTCTGCGGTTTCAGCTCCCACAATAAACTGCGATCCAAAATGACTAAATGGAAAATTCCAGAAACAAACAACGCATACGTTTTAAATTGCCATTCTGAGCAGCACCTCACTTGGTCTTACCGCTAGGTCGTCTCACATCACCACAAGGTAGAGTGTAGTACAGGCATAGCAAGAGATCTTGAGAGCCCAAATTCACATTAGCTCTTATTAAAGTATATTGTTATAATAATCCTAATTTTATTACTTTTTAAATTCACACTGCCTACTTTATATATTAAGCTTTGTCTTAGGTGTGCGTGTCTATATGTGCAGTATTTTTAGGATTCAGTGCTATCTGTGGTCTCAGATACACACGGGAGGTCCTGCAACACAGCCCCTGAAGATTAGGGGGACTGCTGTATCTGGTTTAACAGCGGACACCTAGATTCTCACACCTGCTTCTAATTCAATCTACTGCACTGGATTGTATTTGTTGCAGTACAGGGGAAGAAAATGGCCTCACAGAGCTATGTAGCTAATAAACAAAGGAATATTTCAATGTCGTGTGTGTGTGTGTGTGTGTGTGTGTGTGAGAGAGAGAGAGAGAGAGAGAGAGAGAGAGAGAGAGACAGAGAGAGAGACAGAGAGAGGGACAGCTAGGGACAAACAGGAAGAGAGAGAGAGATGAGAAGCATGAAATCCTTCGTTGCAGCTCCTTAGTTGATCATTGACTGTTTTCTCATATATGCCTTGACTGGGGGCTACAGCAGAGCAAGTGACCCCTTGCTCAAGCCATCAACATTGGGCTCAAGCCAGTGACCTTGGGCTTCAAGCCAGCAACCTTTGGGCTCAAGCCAGATGAGCCTGCACTCAAGTCGGCAACCTTGGGGTTTCAAACTATGGTCCTCTGCATCCCAGTTCGATACTCTATCCACTGGGCCACTGCCTGGTTAGGCTCAATTTCTTTTATAAGTAATTATGGTTATTCCTTTCTTTTATGTTACACCAAAAGATCTGTTGTAGTGTGAAATCTGAAACCTCATCAATGAACTTTTCATACTGTCACACTGAATTCTATTTTATATTTTAGATGGATCTTTTACCCATGCATGATTTTATAACATGATACATTGGTCATTTGGAAAATAATGATTCACTGAATTAGGCTGATTTTCCAAATCTCGACTCATTTTTTATTCAATGAAAAATTATTACTATCAATATCAATCTTCCCAGAAAAGTTCTTAAGTGTTATAAAGCTGTGAAGTTCATATTTTTTTGAAAAGCCCTATTTTTGCTTTAAAGCTTAAATATTATCATTGCAACAAATACTGTTGGTTTTCCTGAAATGACACACTCGTCAAATTAATTTTCGAGAAACATCTGCCCAATACACAAGTCCGAATAACTAGTTTGTCCATCAGTTATTCCTCAAGTATAAATGACATTCACGAGGCAAGCAGCCAGTTCAGCTCACAACTGTAGCTGCAGAAGAGCTTTATGTGTACTCCCCATTTTGTCCAATGAATAAGTAACAAAATGTATTCAAGAACTGAGGATTAAATAAATAATTTTTACTTCACCACCAAAATTCTTAGGTGAAACTGAATTTTGTTAACACATTGTTGACCGGCCATTTTATGCAGAAGTTATCTCATGTCACAGGAGATTGTTTCTTAATTGAGTACGAAAGGGAAAACAATCTAAATAAACTTCAGTATACTTTATTGATACATAATGAATTTAAATGAAACTTTGTACATATCTGCTACATATTATATTTTAAACATATTATATATTTTAGTAATTTTTTTGGTGTGGTATACTGTATAGCAATCACCTACGTGGAATGGTATACAAGTATACAACATGTTTTGCAAATGGATCTGGTTTCACTGCGTTTCCTTTTGAAACACACATTTTACACGTTCTAGTTGGATTGAACACTACAAAGAAAGATTTTACAATATCCTTGATATGTATGTTCAAACTGCAAGCGGTTAGAAGAAAGTCCAAGATCAGACGGCTCGACACTGTGATTGTTTTTACCGTAACCTTCGATGTTGTACCTTCCATGTTGCGATCTCACGCCTGGAGGAGTGGGAAGAAGAGGAGTCCGCGCGTGGGAATACAGAAAGGTGTGCTGTTTGTCGAACTTTGACCCTCAGGGCGAAGAGTCACAAATACAATAATCCTATATTACCGTGAATTTCAAAAACTGAAATAGCTAATTCAAGTGCAAACACGAGTTAACTGGTGAACAATCAACAATGTGTTTTAAAACAATGTGAAGAATACAGTGATTACTAGCACAGTTTGGTGCACTGTCCTGACATGTTCAAGGGGCCAGTGGTGGTGTCTATCACTGCACATTGAGAAAAACAAACTGTGCTCGTGAAAACAGCTTAAACCGTGCAGACTCCCTGAGAGAGTGTTGGAGACAAACCAGGGATGGCAGACAAACACTCTGAGAACTGCTGGACAAGAAAAAGCACCTCTTTGAGAGAGAAATGCCTTTCTTCTAATGAGCAGGTGAGGAGAGTACATGGCCTTGAAAGAATTAAGTCTATGGTTTCTTCTGGATTGTTCCAGTAGATTAACTCTCTTTATTCTTTCATTGCTCTGCAGAGGTAATGAATAATTTGAATTTACAAAACAAAACACAAAAGTTGGAACAGTTATTTGCATTATAAAAGAATTCTGTGATATGATTTCCTGAGTTCTTAAGGTATTTATTTATACCTGGTCAATGATTAGATAGAGAAGAAATAAGACACTCAAAGCAAAATGTTAATAGCCATTGCTAATCAAAGATAGGCTATTCATTCCATCATAATGTAAATAAAATGGATCAGATTGGCTGACCCACAGGGTGCTGCAATAACTTACCACCCAAGTCAAACAATTTATGTCTTACCTGAAAACCATTCTTACCAAATCCATTGCCTAATGGTACTTTAATATTATTGTTGGCCCTGGCCAGTTAGCTCAGTGGTAGAGCACCAGTCTGGCTTGTAGATGTCTCGGGTTTGATTCCTGGTCAGGGCACACAGAAGTGACCATCTGCTTCTCCACCCCTCCCCTTTCTCTCCCTCTTCTCTCTCTCCTCTCTCTCTTCCTCCCACAGCCACGGCTCAGTTGGTTCAAACGCATCAGCCCTAGGCACTGAGGATGGCTCCATGGAGCCTCCACCTCAGGTGCTAAAAAATAGCCTGGTCACAAGCATGGCCCCAGACAGGGGCTGCCAGGTGGATCCCGGTCTATCTCCCCTCCTCTCACTTAGAAAAGAAGAAAAAAAATATTATTGTTAATTATTAAAGATTGTTAAAATTATACATATTAAGGCAGAGCTAGGAATGTGTACAGGTTTGAAGGCAGAGGTGAGGTTAGGCCTGTAAACACTGGTAAATGTTTGACCCTTCTTTTTAAAAGGAAGACGGACTTTGCTGACCTTATACTGATTATAGTTTTGTTTCATGTTTTTATTTCTCAGAATGTCCAGGAGCCTAAGCACCTGGAACTCTTATATGTACATACCCTGAGTGGCAAGTGGCAAGTGGCATGTGTCCTGGCTCTTGACAAGGGGTTTTCTCTGTGATATGACAGTGGGACCTCCAAATGCTTGGCTTTGTTGGGGGTAAAGGGGTTAGAGACTGCTCCGTGGGTTACTCCACCATCGTGAAGCCTGGGTACACAGAATGAAAATCCCTGGCATGTTTCTGTGAACATCACTCCTGGGGGCTTTAAACTGGCCCACAACAAGGACGGAATCCCTGGACAGTCCCCGCTGGGGAGCGGCCTCCAAGGGAAAGGGCCCAGGAGTCGAGGAAGCACAGTCCTGCCAGCTCAGCTCCTGCACTTCGACACACTCATCTCCTTCGCTCGCCGTGGCCAGCTGCCTCCTGCCTCCTCCGTGTCCATCTCCTGGTCTCTTTCCTTTCCACCTCCTGGCCTCTTTCCTTTCCACCTCCTGGCCTCTTTCCTTTCCTGTGTCCCAACTCCTGCACTACCCAGAGTGCCAGTTACCGTCCTTCTCCAGAACTCCCTTTGCCCACGTTGGGCTCCGCTCCATCCAGGGTCGGTACTGGCTAAATGGGAAGTTACAGTAGCATGGCAGGAAAACTAAGAAGTGCTCTGATTATTCACCAGAGGGCTATGTGCTTACAAGGTATTTAAGAATATCTACCACCTAATAGAGCAGGGGTCCCCAAACTGCGGCCCCCTGAAGCCATTTATCCGGCCCTGGCCGCACTTCCAGAAGGGGCACCTCTTTCATTGGTGGTCTGTGAGAGGAGCATAGTTCCCATTGAAATACTGGTCAGTTTGTTGATTTAAATTTACTTGTTCTTTATTTTAAATATTGTATTTGTTCCCATTTTGTTTTTTTACTTTAAAATAAGATATGTGCAGTGTGCATAGGGATTTGTTCATAGTTTTTTTTATAGTCCAGCCCTCCAACGGTCTGAGGGACAGTGAACTGGCCCCCTGTGTAAAAAGTTTGGGGACCCCTGTAATAGAGCATGTTTTTGCTTTTTTCCTGTATGTTTGTTTGTTTAATGTTAAGTAGGAAAGAATTCCTTCTGTCTGACTGCCCTCAAGCTGAGAAATTGTTTGTTTCCTGTTTATTTTTTTTAATGTTTTTGCTTTCTGAGGAAGGGAAAAGAGTGTAGGAAGGACAAGTTAACTTTAGAATTCCTTGCCCTGCTGGTAATTCTCAAACCAGACTGAGCATCAGAACCACCCAAAGAGCTTTACAATATGCAGAGCTTAAGTCCCAGACCAGACCCATAGAATCAGAATTCCTAAGCACTGGACTATAGGAATAGGAATTATTGCTAAGTTCTAGAACCTTCTGACATTCGCTCCCTAAAATTTGATTTATTGAATCTGATTAAAGGCTCTATAAGTGTTAGCTACCTCCACCCTTTAAGGGCTTTATTATAACACAGTATGCTATAAACAGTGTAAACAGATCAAGAACATTTATTCAATTAACTTCCATACGTACTACGACAAAGCCTAACTAACAAACTGGCCACTTTTTAAATACATGCATTTTACTGTTTCCAAATCATTCCTCAATAACACTATAAAATTTAAAAGTTCCAAATGAAAAAGCATAAAATAAAATATGTGGCATCTTTATAGAAGCTGAGTATCGAATCTCACAACTATGAGGGACAACAGGCACAAAAACATATACATTCTTATATGCACAATTAGCAGTCACTGAGGACTCATTATGTGGTCCTCTTCTGACTTTTACATACGTCAATTAATTTAATTTTCACAACCCTATCAGTAGGTACAATTATTACTGCCATTTTATAGAGAAGACACAGAGAGGTTAAGTAACTAGGGAAAGGGCCCAGGAGTCAAGTTACAAAACCAATGAAGTAAGTGACAGGCAGAATTCAAGTCCAGGCTCTATCCTTGATGTATTCGTCTGCTCAGGCTGCCGTAACAAAACACCACAGACTGAGTGGCTGAGACAACAGAAATTAACTTTCTCACAGTTTTAGAGGCTAGAAGTCTACGGTCAAGGTGTCAGCAGGCTGGGCTTCTCCTGCAGCCTCTCTGCCCATGACTTGCAGTGCCTCCTGGCTGTGTCCACACATGGTCATTCCTCTGTGGGCACATCCCCGGTGTCTCTGTTTCATCACATAAAGACACCGGTCATATTAGATCAGGGGCCAGCCAGATGGGCTCACTTTTAATCCAATCATCCCTTTAAAGACCTTATCTTCAAATACGGTTACATTTGGAGCGACTGAAGGTTGAGACTTCAACATGTGAATTTTGGGTGGAGGCCATTCAATCTATAAACACTCAATTACTGTGTAATCTCAAAAGTTATTGAACCTTCCTCAGCCTCAGTTTCTTCAAATGCAAAAAGTGTGCTATTTTACATGTCATAATTCATGGAAAGTGCTAAGCAGAGTGTCTGGCACAGAGCACCAATCATCATTATACAGACGAGAAACAGAGTGGGGGGGACCTGCCCGTTTCCCTCTCTCACGTCGAGTTCTTACACCACGGACACTACTTTTCCGTACAATCATAGGCATAATCTAGGAGGATTTATATAACTTTTCTACATTTCTTACTTCCTGCTTTTCTGTATTTTTCTTACTTTATCGCATGCACGAGAGTAAGAGACAGGGAAGCTCACATTTACAAAAATTTAGTTAAGAAAATGTACTACTTTCCTAGGACTGTTTGTGAATTTTATTAGTCCTTTCTCTTAGTTGGCAAAAATTAGATATAGTCACACTGATGATACCTCATAATATCAATGCCTACTTTTATTTATTCATTTTAGAGGAGGCAGAGAGAGAGAGAGAGAGAGAGAGAGAGAGAGAGAGAGCAGAGAGAGAGAGAGAGAGAGAGAAGGGGGGAGGAGCAGGAAGCATCAACTCCCATATGTGCCTTAACCAGGCAAGCCCAGGGTTTTGAACCAGCAACCTCAGTGTTCCAGGTCGACGCTTGATCCACTGCGCCACCACAGATCAGGCTCAATACCTACTTTTAACTATTAGGAAAGAAAGGCAATTTAGTGTTTTGTCTTGTTTTTTTTTTTAATTAAAATTATACTTCACATTTGTCTAGTACTTTACATATATTATACCCATTTAATTGTCAGCAAAATCAAGTGATTATTTAGCTCTATAACAATCATGAGGAGAGGTATAATTTCCATTCTGTAGCTGAGGGAACAGAAGCACAGCAAGGTTGAATGTTTTTCTTTTTTTTTCTTTTTTTTTTTTTGTATTTTTCTGAAGCTGGAAACGGAGAGAGACAGTCAGACAGACTCCCGCATGTGCCCGACCGGGATCCATCCGGCACGCCCACCAGGGGCGACGCTCTGCCCACCAGGGGGCAATGCTCTGCCGCGACCAGAGCCACTCTAGCGCCTGGGGCAGAGGCCAAGGAGCCATCCCCAGCGCCCGGGCCATCTTTGCTCCAATGGAGCCTTGGCTGCGGGAGGGGAAGAGAGAGACAGAGAGGAAGGAGGGGGTGGGGGTGGAGAAGCAAATGGGCGCTTCTCCTATGTGCCCTGGCCGGGAATCAAACCTGGGTCCCCCGCACGCCAGGCCGACGCTCTACCGCTGAGCCAACCGGCCAGGGCCTTTTTTTTCTTTTTTTTTTTTTTATGTTTTATTTTTCTGAAGCTGGAAACGGGGAGAGACAGTCAGACAGACTCCGCATGCGCCCGACCGGGATCCACCCAGAATGCCCACCAGGGGGCGACGCTCTGCTCACCAGGGGGCGATGCTCTGCCCCTCCGGGGCGTCGCTCTATTGTGACCAGAGCCATTCTAGCACCTGGGGCAGAGGCCAAGGAGCCATCCCCAGCGCCCGGGCCATCTTTGCTCCAATGGAGCCTCGCTGCGGGAGGGGAAGAGAGAGACAGAGAGGAAGGAGAGGGGGAGGGGTGGAGAAGCAGATGGGCACTTCTCCTGTGTGCCCTGGCCGGGAATCAAACCCGTGACTTCTACACGCCAGGCCGACTTTCTACCACTCAGCCAACCAGCCAGGGCCTGAATGTTTTTCTTGAAGGTCACAATGTTTGACAGTAACGGGCAGAGCAAGAACTGTCACTGACATCTTCCAGACTACGGTCACGTTCTCCACCGAGGCCGCCATCTCCGCCTGCGCCAGCTGAGCACTGGCTTCCGCCATCTGCACGCTCGCCACAAACAGAGCAGGTGCTACCATACCACAGGCTGCTGTGGGGCAGTCCAGACCAAGCTGCAAGGAATCTGCTACATCCTTTGTGCAGGCCCGTGTACTGACAGCCTGGCCATCGCCGACCCACTGGACTGACAGCTCTCTTAAGGCAGCGACCGCAGTCCCCTCCGTCCCCAGTGTCCAGCGTACTGGGGGTTCATTTAAGTTCAACGGCTATTTGGGAAATGAGAGTTCAGATAAATATTTGTTGTGTAATCGAATCACAGCAAATTCTTCCTTCAGTGATGGCAATGGGTACTTTTCAGCCACCACCATATAAAAACATCCACCAAGGAGGCATTTATTAAAAGACCTCTCTCATGGCCGACAGCGAAGCCTACGGGGTTTTTTCAGCCCGAACCTCCGTGATTCCATGGCGGTCTGTTCCCGACAGGTGATGCCCCCGGCCACCCTGCGCACCGATCCTTGCACAGTGCCACTGCATCTGCTGGTTTGGAACCACCAGAGTGCTCAGCCGGCCTCCAGGGAAGCAGCAACGCTGGTCTGTGACGGAAGTGCTGGATACCCAGAGGGGACTGTACTTGACAATGAGGTCGAGCTGAGTCACAGCGGAACTGTTGTTTGTCAAGGCCTCTATGTCATAAAAAGGAGCTATATTAAGAAAAATCATGCTAACTTTTATTTTCTCAAGAGTACACTGCTGTTTGGATTTCTTTTTTTTAACTTTTAGTTTGTTTTGCCAGGAGCAGCTGGGTGAGTTTTGACCCCACCATGGAAACTATCTGACCACTTCTGAGCCATCCGTCCACAGGGAAGGGAGGGAGGGAGGGAGAGAGGGAAGGAAGGAAGGAGGGAGGGAGGGAGAGAAGGAGGGAGGGAGGGAGAGGAAGGGAGGGAGGGAGGGAGAGGAAGGGAGGGAGGGAGGGAGAGGAAGGGAGGGAGGGAGAGGAAGGGAGGGAGGGAGGGAGAGGAAGGGAGGGAGGGAGGGAGGGAGAGAAGGAGGGAGGGAGGGAGAGGAAGGGAGGGAGGGAGGGAGAGGAAGGGAGGGAGGGAGGGAGAGGAAGGGAGGGAGGGAGGGAGGGAGAGAAAGGGAGGGAGAGGAAGGGAGGGAGGGAGGGAGGGAGGGAGGAAAGGAGGGAAGGAGGGAGGGCTGCCCAGAGCAGATTCTAAACTCAGCCCTACCCTCTCTGGTACCTCTGCGGGCTGGTGGATGTTGGCTGAGTTCATCTCTGTCGCTTTTGTGTGCTCTGTTGTGAACTGCTGTCACCTCCCTGGCTACCTGTTTCGCAGAGCTGTTGTAGCAGATGTAGAAAACACTTTCAGCTCCCAGAGAAAGCATTCAATAACGACCGGAAAGGGTAATGTACTGCCGGCACTGCACTTCCTGTCCGAATTAATCTTTTCAAAGTTCTCTGGGATCTGAGGCACGCAAACACACTAGAGGAGTCAAGGGTTACTCCAGGCTATCTTTTCTAAATCAGAGTATCCTATAAATACTCTGTCCTTATACCTTAATCTAAAGAGAAAAAAAATTCAGGAAAAAAATTTAGAGGCATATGATTGGAGTAATTCTGTGAAGAGCTAAATTAAAAAAATTAATTTATCCACTCATCATCACTGTAATAAATATTTATTAAGTATCTGGAATGTACAAGGTACTCAGTTTGATGCTGTAAGGATACAGAATTATGTAAGAAACATCCACACATTCTCCCTTAGCATCCTTGCACCTTAAAATGAAATTTTCATTTAGATTTCCTTCCCAAATAAACAAAGGTTTCAAGTTTCCTTAGGACATAGAAGAACAAGATTTTCCCCCCTCTGTAATTACTCTGTGGCCTTATAGAAAAATTTTAGAACACATCGGGGGAGATACTCTTTTATCTATTAGTTTCTACCAAAAAGCAGCAGCTTTCTGAGGAGTGTCTTAGTTACAGAATGACTGTAACTTCCACAATACCCTGATTAAATCTGACAGGCACATGGGGGGGGGGGGATCTGACCTTCAATTTCAATAAGAAAAGTTGAAACGCATTGTCAGAGAAAGCAGGAAGAAGATGAAGATCATGTGGTTTGGAAAGAAGACGAAGAATGATAGAAACATCCCAGAGAACAGCCAGTCACTTGGGAACCCTTGAACGCCCTGTCACACTAAATCATACATGGCTCTGCGGTGAAAGGGAAAGTCCAGGCCCATCTCATGCCTCGCTTCTGATACTGATTGAGCTCGAGAAAGAAAATTAAGACAACCTTTTCAAGCTTTTCAATCAAAGGCAGAAACTGTAGCCTAGCTATTTAAGGAAATAAGCCCGTGAGGTAGGGTAAAAGACTTGTTCAGCAATTAGTCAGTGTCCTTACTCAATTAATTTGAAACAGAAGGCCCCAAATTTCCTTAAAGCTTTACTGGCATTGGTTTCTGGAACTGATTGTTCCAATACATAAATGCTCTGTGTGTGTTTACTTTCCCTCCTAGATTTATGGCTCAACCCATTCTCAAAACTAGAGTATCTTAATAGCTCCTTTCACTTTTAACATTGTGTTTCCCCAAAGCCACAGGACTGTTGCCCTTCAACCAACGGAGTCAAGGGAATGCTGAGAACCAGCTCTCATGTCCCAGGCTGGGGAAATGAATAACGGGTTCACACCCCAACAAAAACAAGGCACACTCACGATCAAGTCGAGACAACATTAAGGAAATCTGCAACATTTTACATGACAATTTGTAGTTAATAGTTCTGATCAGGCCGAACCATCTTTGGAGACAGCCAATGACACCCAAGACTGCTGCATTTGGAGGTCAGACAGCAGCAATAGGCAGTCTTTTCCCAGGAACGGAACGACACTCATCCAGCTCTATGTCCCGGGGTGTAATCTCACATGCAGCACACCAACGATACTTAGTTATCCATTTTTTTTTTTTCTTATAAATGAAAATGACAGCAACTTACATGGCTCTCTGGCAATGAACTGAGGTACAGTGTTGGGCAGAGGAGTACTGGGGTTTGGAGTCCCTACTAGTTTGTTCTTGGCCATCTTCGTGTTTGCCTTAGCAAACTCGAGTCGTAGTGTTTGCGGAATTTCAGGATCGAAGCGGATGCCCTTTGGAAATAAAGAACAAATGAAAGATGTTTTCGTTTCCTTAGAGTCAAACCAGAATGGTGACAAAACAAACACTGCCCAGTAAACCCTGGCCAACCCGAAAAAAGAAAGAAAAAAGTCAACAAGGGCTGTCATTCTCGCTGCTTGCACAAAATACACTGGAACCCATAACATAACACACATCCCGAAAGCCAGGGAGATGGAGTTTACTTGATTTTTTTGTTACATGGGTCTTCAACTTTATGGTTTTTCCTTCTTGGACAAAAACTTTCAAGTTTTAAACTCGGACCAGCAAATTCCGAGCACGGTTCAAAACTTCAGTTAATGGCTACCAATAAGACTAAGAGGGTTAATGTAAAGCCTTGAGCAATAATACTGGGAAGTCTAGCACCTGAAACCCAGAGGGGCCCAGGCTTGACAGTGTTCTGACACTGACTTAAACCAATGTCATTCTACAATGGCTTAGCTCTCATCCCCTACGGAGGGGAAATTTCCATCCCTTTCTAACTGGAGAGCTTTCGTAACAGTGAAGCATGCACTCCAAGTTACTAAGAAGACACGAACTAAACAGTTTTAAAATTTCAATATAACAAGTATCATTTAAGACCAGTTAGCTTGCAAGTTTACACAAAATCTAAATGTTTTGATATGGTTAAATACTGATCTTGATTATAGCTGGCTTATTAACTACACAGAGAAACAATAGATTATATGGGCAAGAAAGGACATTTCAATTACCCTTGGCCCTATTTGTGCTGTTTACCTAAAACAAAAACATTCAACGAAATAAATCACAAACACTATAAAAACAAGATTTAGGGCAAGATAAGTCTATTTTGAAACTCTCCCACCCACTCAAGAATGCCTCTGTTGCTAAGCATGACAAATCATCACACAATAACTATGTCCAATAACATGGATTTGGAACCCAAACTATAGCATCAGAAAGATATCCCAGCCTGACCAGGTGGTGGCGCAGTAAATAGAGCGTCGAACTGGGACGTGGAGGACCCAGGTTTGAGACCCCGAGTTCGTCAACTTGATTGCGGGCTCATCTGGTTTGAGCAAGGCTCACCAGCTTGAGCCCAAGGTCGCGGGCTTGAACAAGGGGTCACTTGATCTGCTGTAGCCTCCCCCCCTGCCCTGTTCAAGGCACATGAGAAAGCAATCAATAAACAACTAAGGTGCCACAAGGAAGAATTGATACTTTTTATCTCTCTCCCTTCTTGTCTGTCCCTATCTATCCCTCTCTCTGTCACCAAAAAAAAAAAAAAAAAAAAAGATATCCCAGTACAGTGTATAAATGTGCGTCCAAGTCAGATTTAGATCCGTGTTTGTCTCTACGTGTTCTAGAAAAGAAGTTCTGGAAATGACTACCCTAAAGAACGCGGGTAAGTCTGTGGGTCCCAAAGCCCCCTTGCTGCTGCTTCTTGATGAGCTTGAAGAAAGACAGGAGCAATTTCCACAAGACATCAGTAAGATTCTCTGACTCAGAAGATCAGCAAGAACTCTGAACTTCACAGAGGAAAAGCCTGTGACCGGATGGTAACAGCAGTAAGAGATATGGGGGGGGGGGCCCCTCAGGGAGGTACAACAAAGCCACAGAGCCCTGACCCCCAGGTGTCCTGGAGGGGGTGGAGTTTCTTTCCAAGCCCGATTTAAGAGTCTCTGAGACGAAGCGACTGAAGGTGGAAACTGGTAGGGGTGGGCGGGAAGGAAAGGACTCCTAACTAACAACAAAAAGCAAAAAGGGGTGCCAGTTACATGAAACAGAAAAAGAAATTCTTTAACCTGTTTCAGCTTTTGTCTTTCTTTGGGAAATCCTGGTATTACCTTGCCAAAAAAAAAAAAAAAAAACAACCCACAAAAAAACAAATATAAGGAAAAAGAACAAAGCAGAATTCTGAAGTGATGTGTTTGCTTCTATCCACTCTACTTAAGAGCATTTTACTCTATCGAAGTTAATATCACAGCAGAATAAGTATTTCTAAATATGGACCTGTCCGGCTGCGGTCTTTACTGGGAGTCAGGCGCAGTCCCTGGTCGTCATTTAAAAGTAGGCTGTGGTGGGACGTCCGCAGTGACAGCACACAGCCTCAGCCACACAGAGCAACACCTCGCCATCAGTTCCAGGGTGCCCTTCCTGGCTGGCACTAAAAAGCACCAACCTTTCTGTGAAGAAGCGCTGTTCCTAGAGCTGAGCGTGCATGGCAGAGGCCCCTGGGACCTGTCCGCAGGGCTCTGGAGCCCCCAGCCTCAGATAGCGAGGCTGCGCTTCTGGAACCCAGGCCTCAGCTCTTTTGCAGGTGTTCCAGTCACTTGGGGCTCCCCACAGGGGGCCGGTCTCCTCCACAACCAAAGCCTGGGGGGTTCAGGCCCTAAAGCATGCCCAAGGAGTCTGCCCCACGCCCTAGCTCCCTCTTTAGACCCCTCCTCCACGCCTGAGAGCTAAAATAACACCACCCTCGTGTTCCAAATCAAAGTTCCAGCTCCTTATTAAAAAAAAAAAAAAAAAAAAAAAAAAAAAAAACCTAAGAAGTTAAAATGACCTAATTTGTTTGGCAGCTTATTCAGAGGCTGGAGGCTTAGAATACAAGCCACATTCCTCTAACATCTTTAGCAGCAATACCATATTTGGTAATCAATATCCTGCTCGGCTCCGTTTCTATCCATAGGGATTAGCCAAGCCCCAAACATCTTAAATGCTAGGGGATGATGAAGCGGCAGAGGGGGTGGGGTGGGGAGAACATGGCAGCCAAGAGAAGGAAACAGAGAAAGATGAACAAGGAGGGAGTTGGATAAGGAGAGGACATGGAAAAATAACCTTGTGCTTTTAATTAAAGCCTATTAAGATTATTTTCTGGCCAGAGGGACTTCACATGAAAAGTTGTCAGGATAAGATTACTGCCAAGTCAAAGGGGAGCTCTGCGCCTTTCAAAATCAACCTTTTCCTCCTGCCTATCTATAATTTACCAAAACCCTTCTCATAATGAACCGAGACTTTCCCGTTTGTAAATGTCTTGTTTACAAGGTGAGCAGAAAGGATCGTTTCTGGGTATCAGTATGAGACCGATATGAGAAGAAACAGTTACGTAGAAACAACCCAACCTCACTGGCTGCAAGGACAGCCAACAGTCTCTTCAAGATGGCCAAAAACACTGTGACCAAAGCAACCCACAGGTTCACTGTGATTTACCAAGGCTGAACTCCCTCCCCGGGGCCGGCTCTGGGAGGTATAAACATACTGTTGGCCCTGGCCGGTTGGCTCAGTGGTAGAGCGTCGGCCTAGCGTGCGGAGGACCCGGGTTCGATTCCCGGCCAGGGCACACAGGAGAAGCGCCCATTTGCTTCTCCACCCCTCCGCCGCACTTTCCTCTCTGTCTCTCTCTTCCCCTCCTGCAGCCAAGGCTCCATTGGAGCAAAGATGGCCCGGGCGCTGGGGATGGCTCTGTGGCCTCTGCCTCAGGCACTAGAGTGGCTCTGGTCGCAACATGGCGACGCCCAGGATGGGCAGAGCATCGCCCCCTGGTGGGCAGAGCCTCGCCCCTGGTGGGCATGCCGGGTGGATCCCAGTCGGGCGCATGCGGGAGTCTGTCTGACTGTCTCTCTGTTTCCAGCTTCAGAAAAATGAAAAAAAAAAAAAAAAAAAAAAGACACTGTTGGCAAATAATGTATCCTAAGTAGTCTAGTACACAGAAGAAGAGTATACAAGGGCAGTTTCAAATCCATACGTTTATGTATTATAAACTAAATGTTTGTGTCCTCCCAAAATTCCTATGTTGAACCCCAATGTGATGGCATTTGGAGGTGGGAACTTGAGAGGCAATTAGAGGTTCAGATAAGGCTGTGAGGGTGGGACCCTAATGATGGGATCAGTGCCCTTAGAAACACCAGCGGTCTCTTTCACCACAAACACACACCAAGGCAGGGCCACGTGTGCGCACAGTGAGAAGGCGGCTATCTGCAATCCAGGAAGAGGGTCCTTCCCATATACTGAAGCTGTTCCAACTTGATCTGGGACTTTCCAGCCTCCAGAGCTAAGAAAATCAAATGTCTGTTGTTTAAGTCATCCAGTATATGGTATTTTGTTACAGCAGCCAGAACTAAGACATCATCTTCATACAGTTTCCTTCCTTGGGCCCTGGGTCCTAAAATACCTCCGAGTGTTCCTTCTAAACCTTCTGTCTCACAGAAGTAAGTCTTCCCTGCTCCACCAACCTCACCTTTCACTTTACCCAGGTGACCCAACCAACGGGGCCACTTCAGTTCAATCTTTGGAAGGCCTGGCATGTGTGATCACTAGAGGACATAACCTCGGTCTCCAAAGCTACGGAGAACAATTGGAGAACCTGAAGAAAACCGAAACTCTGCATTTACCGACTGCAGTGCCCACACTCAAAGATCAGTTACTGCATTCGGGACTGCTGAGGGAATTTAAAAAATCCTCTTTTTATTACTTATTTGTAAATAAAGCTTAAGAAGTATTTATGAATAGAAAGGTTAAAAAGAGAATTTTCTGGACTTATGGAGAGACTGGACCAGACCAGACACGAAGCAATCAAAGCCCCCTCCCCGCCTCCACCCGAGAGAGAAGTTGGTGGGGACGGCTGCTCTGCTGGTCCTTCTGTGGGAAGGGCACCGAGGCCGCTGTCTGGGTTCTGTGCCCTTACTCCCAGACAACAGACGGCTCTTGAAGGGCCAGGTGCTGCCCAAAGGGATCATATATGTGTTTTCTTCTGAAGATCTGAACCTTGAGTAGAGATACAGAAATGGAGGTAGGTGGCGCTGAGTCACCTTCACAGTTCTCCACCAGAGTAAGCATCTCCTAGCTCCTGTCCCTGGGTCCTCAGCAGCCTCAGCCCTGATGAAATCCCGTTGACTTGGAGCATCTTTCATTTCTGCGAGCTGCCAGGCCTCCCAGAGTCCCTACGACTGGCTCTACCACTAAAGTAAGTGGTTTATTAGTCCTGGACAGCCGTACTGCTCACAAACACTAGGGGATCTTTTATCGCTTCAGATTCATTTTGAAATCTCCCCTAATGTTTGTGAGCAGTATAGTTTTAGGAACAACGGAAGCATTCATTAGAGAAATAAAGAATAGTCAAGAATGAAACAAGTCTCTATGTATTTATTAAGAAATAAGCCTATGGCTTATGGGTTTTTTTTAAAAAAAGATACTCATCTTTTGGTGTGTGTGTGTGAACACATTAATCTCTCCGTGTAAGCCCAGGAACATTTCTAATGTGACAACCATCCTGTTAACAGTGGAAACTTGATGTGCAGGTGGTCGTGGGGGGGGGGGGGGGTAATGAGAGAACAGGATACTATGAATTCTATTCTGTTGAATTTTGTATTGTTTGAACTTACTACAAATGTGTATAATTTATAAATCTATAATTTGTAAAATCTGAAACAGACTTTTTAAAAAGTGGGAGTGGGGCATAGTAAGAGATTTTGCATGGAGGGTGACCGGAGCAGACCCAGAGCAGCCGACAGTCTGCCAGAGGGTTCGACTAGGGAGGCTGGTGTTTCTGTTAAGTTTTTAAAAAAATGACTTTATTCTGACATAATTTCAGACTTACAGAAAAGTCGCAGACAGAGTGCAAAGAATTCCTGTGCACCCTTTGCCCAGGTTCTCCGCACACACTGACCTTCCCCTCCCCGATGGTTTAAGAATAAGCGGAAAGTGTGGTGCCCTTTGACCCTTTCCAGTCCGATTTCCTGAAGACAAGGAAAGACACCTTTCTTTTCCTCCTTCAGGATCTAACCCAGAACCACAGACAGCATTCAGTTGTCATCTCTTCAGTCTCCTGAAATATTTTCCCCAGTCCTTGTCTTTTATGACCTTGACATTTTTTGAAGAGTACAGTAGGCTATTTATTTTTTAGAATGACCCTCAATTTGGGCTTATCTAACTTCTTGACTCAGATTATGCATTTTTTTTTTTGGCAGGAATAAGACTTGTGTCATTCTCAGTACATGTCATAATGTCATTTTTGTCCTATTACTCGTGATAATAGCTTTGATCGCTTGCCAAGTTTCTTACTATAAGGTTGCTATTTTTCCTTTTTTATTAGTAAGTATCTCATAGGGAGATAGTTTGAGACTGTGTAAATCTCTGGTTTCTCAAAAAACTTTCACCAACTAACTTTATCATCTACTGATCCTTACCTGAAGCAATTACTACTACTGGGGTCACCAAATGGTTATTCACTAATCCCATCACTCCTTCTGTATTTGCCAGTTTTCTCCTCTAAGGAAAAGCTTACCCTTCTGCTTCATTTACTATTTATTTATAACTTATTCCTATCCCTTGGTATTGGTGCTTCAGTTCCCCCAGATTTGTATGCGCGCACACACCCTTTCCACACGTGCATCTAATTAGATAACATTAAGACCACAAGTTTGTGCCGAAAGCTCCAACCGAACCCGACAAGACTGGCTTCCTTCTAGCCTTCCCTTTCCGTGTCTGTAACTCCTCTGAATGTTAGCTCTCACTACTGACCACACATTTACTTATTTGCTCAGTACAGGAATGCACACTAAGTGGTTTCAAAATTGCAACACAATAGCAACATAAAAAACAAACTGATTAACTAGAGTTCGTTATTTACTTACAGTGTTAAGGGGTTTTTTTTCCCCCTCATTTTTTAGCCTAAAAGGATACAGTCACAATATGTCCACTCAAGAATTATCTGGGTTTGTTCTCCTCACCTCCCCATCTCCCATGTGACTGTATTATTTATTTGAAAGAGTTAGAGTCACTTGTTTCAGCTTGGGGCCCCGCCCCTTCCTTGTCTTCACCTTATTTTCTCTCTACCTCTTATAGCAGGTAAAATCATTTTGCCATTTAAAAAGTTATTCATTCATTCATTTTATATTTCTGAGTAATTTCATGTGTGCTGACTAAAAAGCTGAGACCCAGGATTTTTAACAGCACCTGCACCAGTTGCTGTGACTGAAATACTGAACCTTTGGAAAGAAGATTCCAAGTAATCAAAGGTTTTAAATGTCATTTACCATAGTTAAGTTTTTTCTTTTTCTTTTTGTATTTTTCTGAAGCTGGAGACGGGGAGAGACAGTCAGACAGACTCCCGCATGCGCCCGACCGGGATCCACCCGGCACGCCCACCAGGGGCGAAGCTCTGCCCACCAGGGGGCGATGCTCTGCCCCTCCAGGGCATCGCTCTGCCGCGACCAGAGCCACTCTAGTGCCTGGGGCAGAGGCCAAGGAGCCATCCCCAGCACCCGGGCCATCCTTGCTCCAATGGAGCCTTGGCTGCGGGAGGGGAAGAGAGAGACAGAGAGGAAGGAGGGGGGAGGTGGAGAAGCAAATGGGCGCTTCTCCTATGTGTTCTGGCCGGGAATCGAACCCGGGTCCCCCACACACCAGGCCGACGCTCTACTGCTGAGCCAACCTGCCAGGGCCATTATCATAGTTAAGTTTTTTATTTTCAATTTCTCATGGAAAAGTTTAAGGGGGGTGTAAAGACCAACACTGCTAAAAACGAATGGCTGTGTGTGTCGCCTGGACCTGGGCGAAGGTGCTCAGCTGTGCTCGAGGTGTCGCTTCATCTGGTGAGTCCTGGGCGAAAATCCTTTCAAAGGTGACAACACGGGCCAATTCAAATGCTTAAGAATACTATTCCATGTGCACAAACTACTGGAAACTCCACTGGGAAGCGCCAGACCCACCTGTCTACTCACTCCACTGTCCACGGACTCTGCCCTCAGAGACGGGGACAGCCACAGTCCTATGCAAATCTCCTGGCCGTCCAAACAGACCCCACCCCATGCAGGAATCCATGGGGTCGGAGGCGTACCTATCGAACCAGATGACACAATTTTCTTCTTTTTGGTAGAATAGAGGTAGTAAAATAGCAGCAATTTCATAAGTTTCAATTTAATATGCTGAGTTTCCTGGCTGATACAGCTTCTTACTGCCTCTTTCCCCATGTCCAATTTCAAATAACACCCCCTTCTGCTTTAAGGAATGTGGGGCATCCCTAGGCAGGTGGCTTTACTGAAGAGAAGAAATAAATGCTCTTTAAGTTGCAGGTACTAACCAGTTCATCTGACTTCCTAACACAGAATAAAAAGGATTTGTTATCAAAAACTATGTATATAGTACAATAAATTCACAGTGTATGAAACTACATTTTCTTGTGTAATAATCTGTTCAGTTCTTCCCCAGCCTTGAGAATCTTCTAATCTTTACAGGTGAGGTCAATGAAACATAAAGACAGGAGCTCAAGTCAAGGTCAAACTTAGCACTGCCCCCTTTCTGACCCTGGAGTAATGTAATCTCAGTACCTGGAACTTGTCTTCTCTCCGGCTTTACACCATCCTCCTTATCTTGGTTTCTGGTACTAAATCCAAGATCCTCTGAGAAAAGGAATTCTGACATGCTTCTTCAAGACTTAGCCAAGCACAGACCACACTAATCTCTGGGGCTGCTTCATAATCCGCTGTTAGAACCTCCAAGACTCAGAGCACCACCAGGTGGTGGCTGATATGCCTGGTGCCTATGGCTAGCCTTTCGTATCACCGACCTAGCCTGGGTTATAAGCGATGTTTTTATTTCTCTCTTTGAAGGTAATTATTCTCCTACAGGCAGAAGAAATCAGATAGTATAGTGGGATGGTAAAGTGATTTCCTTCTAAATTATCAAAATTATCAAGCATTAAACATCAAAGTTCAACCAATGCTGCTAGTTTCTGTAAGGAGTGATACATAAAACAGTATCCATGGTGAAGAAAGAACTAATTAAAGTATCAGGAGTAAATAAAAAGAATGGCATACTTAGCTGACGGTGAGGGGGTTTTATACAGCATTTATATTCTAATTAATGGAGATAATTTGGTTGAGCTTTGAAAATGACTATCCAATTTCTCAGCAACCTCTAGGCTTCTTCCACAATAAACTAAATGCTTTTTTACGGCTGCCTAGTATTCTACTGTGTAAACACACCACAGCTTTTTTACCAATCACCTACTGATGGGCACCTGGGCTGCTTCCAAATCTTGGCTATTGCTGTGTATGTATGTATAATAATTGCTGCTATAAACATAGGAGTGCGTGTATTCTTTTGAATTACTGTTTTGGTTTCTTGGATAAACTCCCAGAAGTGGAATCACTGGGTCACAAGCCAGTTCTATTTTTAATCATTTGAGGTAACTCCATATGGCTTTCCATGGTGGCTGTACCAGTCTGCATTCCCACCGACAGTTCAAGCGCTCCCTTTTCTCCACACGCTTGCTAACACTATTGTTTACTGATGACAGCCATTTTGACAGGTGTGAGGTGATATCCCGTTGTGGTTTTAATTTGCCTTTCTCTGATGATTGGTGACATTGAGCATCTTTTCATGTATCTACTGGCCATCTGTATGTCCTTTTTGGAGAAGTGTCTATTCAGGTCCTTCACCCACTTTTTAATTGGATTGTTTGTCTTTTTAGTGTTGAGTTTTATGTCCTTTATAAATTTTGGATATTAATTCCTTATCAAGTATATCATTGAGTATGTTCTCCCATTCAGTGGGTGGTCTTTTCATTTTATTGATGATTTCCTTTACACCTTTTTGTGGCAGCATGGATAGACCTCGAGAGCATTATGCTAAGTGAAATAAGCCAGTCAGAGAAAGAAAGTACTATAGGATTTCATTCCTATGTGGAATCCAATGAACTAACAAGCAAATCAGAGACAGACTCATAGACAGGGAGCAGGCTGACAGCTGGTGGGGGTGAGAGTGCGGTGAGGGGGGTGGAAGGACTAAACTAAACACACACACAAAAAGGAGAAAAATCACGGACACAGACAACAGTGTGGTGCTTGCCAGGGATGGGGAGTAAGGGGGACAGTTGAGGGTAAAGAGGATGAATGGTCATGGACAAAGACTTGACTCACGGGCAGGGGCACATAATATGGTGTATAAAGATGTGTTGTAGAATTGGGCATCTGAAAACTGTATAATTAGCCAGTGTCACCCCAAAACACCAGTTCCCTCTGGTAATTGACTAGAACAAGGTAATAAATACAGGTAAATAAATAAATAAATAAATAAATAAATCTTATCGCCGATTATTATACAAATGGTACTCAAAAAGATTTCCAGTCATAAGAGCATGTAGGGGAAGATACGGCACAGATCCAGCAGTTGGAGGTGGTTTAGTTATACTACACTGCCTTCAAAGATTTTCATCCAGACATGAAATGCATTTGCGTTCTTACTTGCTAAGTGACCAAACATTGAAGTCTATTTTATTCATGACTTGTTTCTACTTAATTTATTTAATTTTGATTTAACTGAAATTCAATGTTTTTTTTTTTAAGTTGCTGGAATGTCATATACTCATATATTTTTGAAAAACCTGTTTGTGAAATATAATTCACATATCATAAAATTCACTCTTTTGTATACAATTCAATAATTTTTAAGTATACTAAGAGAATTATGCAACCATCACTACCATATAGCTTTAGAACATTCGCGTGCTAGTTTTTACGTGGACATGTGTTTTCAATTCTCTTGAAGAGGAATTGCTGAATAATACAGCAACTCTACGTTAACTTTCTTTATGAACTGTGGAACTGTTTTCCAAAGTGGTATACCATTCAATCCCATCACCAGTGAATGAAGATCCCAAATTTTTCACATCTTGTCAACACTTGTTATTGCCTGTCTTTTTTATTTTAGCCATCTTAGTAGGTATATAAAGTGGTATCTGATTGTGGTTTTGATTTGCATTTCTCAGTGCTATTACATTTTAAAACATTTTGTTCAAGAAAGCTAAAAATAAAAGCCTTCTATGTTCAAAGAGCATTTTAGTCCCAAGGAAATAAACTGGTAACCACAAATCTTCCAAGATAAAGGAGTAAAGTTGAAAAAAATTAAAGTTTACCTTTTAGAAGTTAAAAACACAAGTTAGAAATATAAACTGTCTTCTTAAAATTATTGATAGACATGTCATTCCCATTAGGAACTATGGAGGTAAATACATACTTCAGAGATAGTCTGAGGTCTCAGGGGACCAAACTATATTTACAGTTTTCTGAGTACTGTCAGCTTTCTCTTCTATACACAGCGTAAAACATGCAATCAGATTAGAAACAGACTCTAGGTAAGGTATATGCAGAAGTTTCCCCAGGAGTCTGAAAACAATTGTTACATTCAGTAGAACCTTAAAATGACTCAATGGCATGCCAAATAGAAACCTGAACCTGGGTAATCTAACTGTTACAGTGGACTGGATGGGGCTCATTCAGAACCTAGGGTGGAGGGAAGTGACAGGGAAAAGGAGGGATGACTGGAGGAAAGGACATGGGGGAGGGTCAATGCTGCAATTTCAGAAATTTCTCCCAACTCAAGACTGTTTCCAAAAACAAGTAGAAATCTTTTATAAACATGTCACGGTACTACAAGTAAAAACCTGTGATGCCCAAACATTTTAAAGTGAGAGTAGGGGAGATAAAGACACAGACTCCCTCATGTGTCCCAACCAGGACCCACCTGGCAACCCCCGTCTGGGGCCAACGCTCTGCCTATCTAGGCCCATGCTTGCAACCTAGCTATTTTTAGCACCTGAAGTAGAGGCTCCATGAAGCCATCCTCAGCGTCCAGGGCCAATGTGCTCGAACCAATTGAGCCATGGCTACAGGAGGGGAAGGGGGGGGGAGAGGGAGAAAGGGGAAGGGGATGAGAAGCAAATAGTCACCTCTCCTGTGTGCCCTGACCAGGAATTGAACCTAGGACTTCCACTCACCGGGTCAATGTTCTACCACTGGGCCACTGGCCAGGGTTTGCCCAAACATTTTTCTAAAAATCAAAACTATCTTGAGTAAAGATGACAGAAATGGGAGGTTGGTAGAAAACTAGGTTCTCTGATGCTAAGTGGGAGAGGATTATTTACATAAAGCAAATTCACACAATTCTATTACTGAATTTTTGGGTCCTACTCACCTAGTAGTTTTCAACCACAGGTATTGTCCTCCTTGCCTTCTCCCACCACTCCTCAGAGACATTTGAAAATGTGTGAGGGTGTCTGGGGGCTGTTACATGACTTAAGACCATACTGGCATTCAGAGAGCAGGTCAGGATGTTAAAGTCCTACAATGAGCAGGACAGTTCCATACAATATAAGAATGATCTCATCTAAAATGCCAACAAACTCCCCAACATACATGAAGTCATTAAGATCCAGAAAAGTCAACTAATCCAGCAAAATTCATGGTAAATTGGGAGAATCCAAAATGGAATTTTCTGATTTCTTTGATTTGTGTGTGCATGTGTGTGTGTATGACAGTTTGGTGAAGTTCATTATTTTACAAAGACTACATTATTTTCAGAAATAATAGGGGTCATTGTTCATTTTTCACTGTGCTGAAATTTAGGTAGACGTGGGTTCCAACAAGGAATGAACAAGTGAGGAGAAGAATCCGTCAGATGTAAACCGTATTTCATACTTCTCCTAAATAAGGGCATTGCTTGCAGAAACACTGGGGCTGTTAATACAGCCCTGCGCTGCTGGGTCACTGCCCATTGAGAAACTGTTGGACCAAGTATGCCTTGTTCTTTTTTTAATCCAGCTACCTCGAAGTGCTTGCCCTGAATTTACCTTAGAATGATCTCCTTACTCACTGTCCTCCTCGCCTAAGCAGGCATTGGGAAAGAATACACCCCTCTCCATTGCTAACATATCTAGATTATACTTTTAAGAAAGACACCCGTGGTCCGATGGCTTTCTGTAGATATATGTGGTTGTATGGGTTGAAGCTGGGTTATAAGTCCAGGTACAATTCTTTGCTCCATGCCTAATTCAGGGGTCCCCAAACTTTTTACACAGGGGACCAGTTCACTGTCCCTCAGACCATTGGAGGGCCGGACTATAAAAAAAAAACTATGAACAAATCCCTATGCACACTGCACATATCTTATTTTAAAGTAAAAAAACAAAATGGGAACAAATATAACATTTAAAATAAAGAACAAG
This sequence comes from Saccopteryx leptura, assembly GCF_036850995.1. NCBI lineage: Eukaryota > Metazoa > Chordata > Mammalia > Chiroptera > Emballonuridae > Saccopteryx > Saccopteryx leptura. The sequence continues at coordinate 23,317,892 of NC_089506.1, read as the reverse complement.
TAAATTTAAATCAACAAACTGACCAGTATTTCAATGGGAACTATGTTCCTCTCACTGACCACCAATGAAAGAGGTGCCCCTTCCGGAAGTGCGGTGGGGGCTGGATAAATGGCCTCAGGGGGCCGCATGTGGCCCGCGGGCCGGGCCGTAGTTTGGGGACCCCTGGCCTAATTGTTAAGTTTTTCCAGTAAGCATTAGGTTTCCCGATGTCTTGTATCCCTTTCTTGTTTTTAACTCCTTGAATTAGAAAATAATGTATAATTTTGTTTCTAAACCAGATACTCCATATGACACAATGAAATTCTATCCTGCTTTCCAAGTTTTACTGACAGACAGCAATCCATGTCCCTGTCTAGCCTGGGACATCTCCAGAGTTTTGTCCTTGACTTCCAGCCTGTGGAGTTCTCCTCCGATAATATTTTGTAATAAGCTCCCATCTGAGTGTTGTAACAGAATCAGCTTGGCCACAGTCGAGAAACCCATGATCATCCCTCCGCTAGCTTGGGCCTGGAACAAAAGGATTGTCGTAATATTTCCTAGTGACTAGCCCACTTCCTAAAACAGTTCGGCCTTGGCTTCAATTTTATTCCTGTAAACAAATGTTAGCACTTAAATTCACACCCTCGCACCACCAAGCCACACTCCTACGGTGGAACCTACAAAGTGGTGGTGAAGATATTTGCCTCAACAACAAAACTAATAAAATCTTGTTTCTGTTCCCCAAATCCAAAAGGCCTAGAAAAACAACCGGGAGACGGTCTGGGTGGATCCCCTCCAGTGACGGAAGAAGACAGCGAGGAAACTGGTCCTCCGGAAGGACCGTCAGCTGCAGTTTTCATTATAGTGACAATTACCAAGAGGACACCCCAACTCAAGGTCAAGCAATTTTGAATGGGGCCTCTCCCCGAGTAAGAGGCTTAGTTGTGGCAACTGCACGCGTGGGCTCAAGCCTCTGCCTGCCTGCATTCAAATCGACCGCCATTGTTCACCTTGGGCATGTTTTTAACCTTTCCGTGCCTCAGGATCATCAGCTGTAAAGTAGAAATGAGAACCTCATAGGGTTAACTGTGAGAGAAACATGAGCTCTCCCTGCCAATGGTTAGATTAAGGTCTGACGTGTGATTAAACACTACTGGGGTGCCGTGCTCATCAGCCGAGGGGGCCGCTTCCTAAACATGAGCCGACAGGGGTTTTTCTCCACTGGACTTTCTGGAGAGGTGCTTCAAGCACTCGTGAAAGAGCGGGATGAGATTCATGCTCAGTCCTGAGAACCCCCCAAACGGGGTGCTGACGCAGCAGGACACCCGCGCTGCTCTCTGAGCTGGTGCTCTGCAGTCTCAGAGAATTCTCTCATTTCCCCCACAGGGAGCTGAGGTGTGTCCTGCTCCTCTAACCCACGCCTGTGTATTCACAGTCTGAGCGGCTCTTAGGGGGCTGGTAACTGCAGAGACTGGGCCCATTCTGTAGGAGGATTAGGGAGCAGTGCTTCAGAGGTGCCTGGGTCTCCATCGGACTTGACCATCCACCCCAGCTGCAGGTCTTTCTCTTCCACTACAGCTCACTCTTTGTTAGCCAGCCGCCCCCTGTGTACATAACCATGTCCTAGGAGAATCTGCTCTGTATAGGATGACTATAAAGTCTTGACAGGGTCTTTGAAGCAGCTATAAACTCAATCTTTAACATGTCAACAGAATCAGAGTCAAACAGAGTTTATTTTCCAAAGGGTTGAGAGGGCATGATTATTTGAACTTCTGCCACAAGGTTCTCAAACGGCCCTAAAAAGGATGATTGAAAGACCTAGGTCCTGACAGTGGCAGGAAGGGGATGGGATGGCTCCACTTCAAGCGCGGTCAGTTACCCATCAAAGCAGTATTTCAGAGTGATGCTTCGAAATAGATAATATCCTGTGAAAAGAAACAGGCCCGAGTGCAGGTATTCATTCAGGAATCCTGGTGTTCCCCTTTTTACTCCCAGGGCTTGGAAGGGAAGCAGGGCTTTCAGGTTCTGGGAGGGACCAAAGCATCTCTTGGAATCCTTAACACACAAATACCAAATGCGGCCGGCGCTGCCAGCGGTCCCTGTCACTGCAGGGTCCTTACGCCTCCTCCCGTGTTTCAATACTGGACAATGAAGGCACCACAAGCAACCCCCTTTCTCAGGGGGAAAGGTAGTGGCTGCATGAGTGTCTTTTGCTCCTGAGATCTGCTGAATAAAGACATTCAAACAAATGGCTCTGACAATGAAAGCTTACAGGAAGTAGTTCCTAGGCAATATTTTAATTTAGTTTGGTTTTCGACCCTGCTCATGTGTCTGTGTGACATGGGACAAACCTACAAAACCACCTTTGATGGTCCGCATCTGCTTCATGTTGACTCATGACATTCTAGTGTGATGTCTGTCGCTCCACTGGACACCCAGAGAAATATCTCAGAATTTTGGTGGCTAACTTCACTTATTCAGGAAATCAACAACAAAAGAGAGTCTGCCACAACCAAGTACTTCCCTGCACTTGTCCAAAGCCTATGGCTTCAAGCAGAACGCTCAGAGATTAAATAGATAACCTAAAGAAATGCAGAGTATAATCCATGTTCTGTCAATGTGAACATGTGAGTCATTTCTTGGTTATGTGGTTCAACTCTTTTGTAAAGTCCCGGTTATGGGTTTAAATCAGCTAGGTTGGCATTGAGGAAAAAGAAAAACAAACAAAAGCAATTACAACCCAATTCTCAGCCATAGTCTATATTACTGAATTAGGCCAGCCTGGAAAATATACATCTTTACTCACACAGCATATCTGATGGAAAGGCAAGGGTGTTTATTGTCAATTACAACAACATAAACCACTTAAACCTCTTTTTCCAGTGATGGCAAAATTGAGAATATCACTTTCATTCAAAAAGGCCACCTATGTGCCCGTACAACTTTGTGCAACGTACAAAACTCAAGATTAACCTGGGAAGGAATGGGTTTCTAGACACTAATCAAATATTCAATAGCTCATTCAGAGATGACAATAAAAGTCCTTTAAAAATAAAAGGGTTATTAGTGTTGAAACAAGTTTCAAGGATGGTGCTGACATTTCAAGGAAAAGACTAATTATACATGATTACACACTAATCATCTAATTATTGAAAATAATGAGACTGATCTACTTCTTTATTCAATACATATTAGGCTCATGCCAGGCAAAATAAGACAGTGGATGTATGTATTTGTGAAAATATTAAATGCACTCGGAGATATGCTGAATGATGAACACTGTGCAATATAAAGTCTCAATTATAAAACCAAGCATTTCTGTGCCTATATATCATAGAAAAGTATATGAGTAAGTCCTACTTCTGAAGTAGACAGGCTAAGAAAATGCGTTGAACTCACTTTTCTTTTAGCTTTTAGTCTGTTAGGTCATCTCAGGACCCATCTGAACTTTCTGTATATACTTTAAGGATCATTTTGCAAAGTTTATTTGGATTCTTTATTAGTGACTGGTGTAGAAGAAAAAAGATATGGGGGGTAGAGCGGAGGAGAGGAAAAAGTGCTGATGTAAACAGACAATACAATTGAAAAAAGACAGTTGCCTAAACTTTGCAAAATCATTTGGAAAGACGTCCATTTAAAGATCAGACACAGCCCCCAATAAGCTTCCAAGTATATTTTACAGCCCGTTTCTGCTTTCTTGTTCTTCAGTCTTGAACGCCCCTCCTCCCAACAGAATCCAGTGGAATCTCCCACACTTGTGTGTGCATAATCAAGTTTAAGTAATCTTACTGTCAAATCTTAATATTAAAGTTAGCCTTAAGTTAAATGCCAAGAGGAAGTAAAAAATATGCCTATTCTAGTTACTGATTTTTAATCTGCCTAACAGGATAATGGCAATTCTTTATAGGGAAGAAAAAAAAGGCTGCATTACATTTATAATTTTTAAAATATTTTTAGAAGTCAATTGCTTTATATTTTCAACTTTACTGAGTATTAAAATGAGTGTCCAACACAGCAGTAAATAATTTATTTGGTCTTCAAGTCATTTATAAATATCACTACAAGTAAATCAATCCATGGACAGGAAATCTGTTCTCTGATGAATGCACTAAAAATACAGAAATAAGGAAATAAAGGTGGCATTTGCTCCTTAAACCTACTTTTAAAAAACTATAGCACAGACCCATCAAATGGCTTGCAAGTTCGTTCCAAACAAGAACTGGGAGCTTAGACACAAGTTAGTGGAAAAGAATGTAAACAGTGATGTCTAAACTTTGGAAGTTCACTACAAAGTACTTCCTGTGCTTCACAAGGAGCCAAAATAAAGTGAGTCAAAACGGAGCTCACCTCTGAACAAATTCAATCCGCATTCTTGCTCCATTCGGAGACACTACCTCTAGACCAATCACAAGGCTGAGGCTAAATTCTCCCTCTCTACAAAATAAAGTCTAAGGAATCTCACTGGCTGATAAATAAAATAGTTTATACAGAATGGATGTAGAGGTCTTTGGTTTAAAATCAATTCAAATGAAACCGGAAATGGAGAAAGACAGGTGCGTGATTAGTTTGATGGAGAAAGAGAAATGCAGGTGTGTCACGAGGCTTACTGTTTGGAAGGCTTGAAAATATAAAGGACATTTAGAACTTTGTTTTCACAAAAAGCTCCAAGGAAGAACTAATTAATCAATTTACCATTACAATATAATATAAATCAATGTTTAGAAGTATGCTCTGATCCCAGTGAAATCTGGGATTCCCTATATTTTTACATATAATAAGTCTGCAGGAGAGGGGATTTAGGAATAAAAACCAATCCTTTGTGTCATCGTCATCATCAATTATCAGAATTTTTACCATTTATATTGAGTGCTAATAGCTTTAAAAATACCTATCTCACTAATTTGGTCTTCTTAACCATGGAGATATTATCAATAGGAGGAAAAATGAAGCTCAGAGAAGAAGCTCTTCTTCATCAGGAAGAGGCACTTTACCATCTGCAACAGTGTGGATAGACTGAGAGGTATTATGCTAAGTGAACTGAAGTCAGTCAGTCAGAGGAAGACAAGTACCATCTGATTTCACTTATATGTGGGATCTAAAGAACAAAATAAAAGAACAAACCAAACTGAAACATAGTCACAGATACAGAGAAACAGACTGATGGTTGCCAGAGGGAAATGGGGAATGGGTGAAAAAGGTGAAGGGATTAATTAGTACAAATTGGTAGTCACAAAATAGTCACAGGGATGTAAAGTTCAGCATAGGAAATATAGCCATTAATATAATAACTATGCATGGTGTCAGATGGGTACGAGATTGATCAGAATGAGCACTTAGTAAGTTATATAATATCTAATCACTGGGTTGTATACCAAAAACAAATACAATCTTATATGTCAACTGCAATGGAAAAATAAAAAAATTATTTTTAGAAAAAGCACAAATTGTCCCTGGCCAGATAGCTCCATTGACTCAAGTTTCTTCCCAAAGCACAGAGGTTTCAGGTCTGATCCCTGGCCAGGGCACATACAGGAACAGACTGATGTTCCTGTCTCTCTCTCACTCTCTCTCTCACTCTCTCTACCTCACCCTATCTCTCCCTTCCTTCCTCTCTCTATATAATCAATCAATAAACAAATCGGTACTTACAAAATAGTCATGGTGATGAAAGTACAGCATAGGGAAGATGGTCAATAACACTGTAGTAACCATGTGTGGTGCCAGGTGTGTGCTGGGAATATTGTGGGTAACACTTTGTAAGGGCTGTCTAACCACTACTCTGTACACCTGAAACTAACACAAAGCAGCAATACTGAGCCTAAACTGTAATTGAAAAATAAAGTTTTAAAAAATCTGAATAAAATTATTTACAATGTTAATGAGAAGAGTTTGTATGAGAGAAAATACAAATAGCTAATAAACATAAAATGATCATAACAAAGTAAATGTTAATTAAATGAATGAATAAAAAAATCAGTAAGTGGCAGACCTAGATCTGAACCTAGTCAGCCTGCCTCTAACAAGGTTACTACACAACCTTGACTAGAAAGCCCTCCAGGCATAACTGGTGACCAAAGGGGCATCTTCCTCAATTTAGAGATTCAGTACAAACACACTAACAACACTTAGTGTTATGTTCAAACACATAAGACCACCCTAATACATCACACATACAGTTCATTTTTAAAATTTTTATTTATTTATTTATTTATTCATTTTAGAGAGGGGAGAGAGAGAGAGAGAGAGAGAGAGAGAGAGAGAGAAAGGGGGGAGGAGCAGGAAGCATCAACTCTCATATATGCCTTGATCAGACAAGCCCAGGGTTTTGAACCTCAGCATTCCAGGTCAACGCTTTATCCACTGCGCCACCACAGGTCAGGCACAGTCCATTTTTTAACATCAGGGAGTTAAGGATCATTTTTAGAATTGTATTAAGTATGTTTTTAGAGTTTCGTGAACACCACTACAGATAAACCAAGAAAACAAATATGTTGGAAAAATCAACATCTCCCTAACCCTAAAAGCCTTTCCTCCATTAGTCCTGTCAGTCTAAGCTGTGTAAATAGCCAGATTCTTTTTCAGAACCTGGTTGTTTTTTCCTTTGGGGTGTATCCATGACCCATAACCTTTAATAGTCATTTCTGCCTTTTCTTCAATGGTCCTTTATTTGTACAATACATTGGCCTTCTAAATGAATATCAAAATTCTATGAAATATTATACTGTAATATTGTGTGAATTCTGATTTTTATTCCAATTTTTGAAAGTGTAGAAATGGTTTTTTTATTTTGCCTGTTTTTGCTTCTTTGTTAATAAACTTTCTGCTTGAGAATGTGATATGAATGCCTTTCCTTTTAAACTTATTTTCACTTCCCATAATATATTTCTAGACTTACTCTAAGATCTGTGTATTTATTCATCCATTTACTTTTGAGTGATGACTTTTTGAGTGTAAGGCAAATACTGGACAAATTTAATTAAAATGGTTGCAAGAGAACTATTGGTTATGAATTTTCACCAGAAATTTTCTTCCCAACTACATTTTCTGGTAAAAATTATGTGAACTTTTTGTTTTTAAAACATCAATCCTATAAAATTAACTTGCCCCACAACGGCTAGAAAACAAAACTTACATCCTTTTATGCATGGCCCAGGTTCCTCAAGGTACCACTGAATTTTTAAAAATGTTCTCTACCAAGAGTCATCACTACATTTTTAGAAGATGAATTTTAGTCTTAAAAATATACTTCATGGTTTATAGTCTATAAATATTAGCTTTTTAAGACAAATTTTATTATTTTTAAGATTCTAGATTAATGGAATCATGTTCACTAGAATTGTTTCATTTCTTATTCCTTTTTCCCATACTTACAATGCATTAGGTATATATTTTTATATATCTAAAAATATTTTATATATTTTAATTTAAAAATTATATATTTTATATATGTAAAAATGGAAATATTATACAGTTTCTTTTCCCCTATTTATTTATTTTTGTTTTGTTTTTGCTTTTTTTTGTATTTTTCTGAAGCTGGAAACAGGGAGGCAGTCAGACAGACTCCTGCATGCGCTCGACCGGGATCCACCCGGCACGCCCACCAGGGGGTGATGTTCTGCCCATCCGGGGCATCACTCTGTTGCGACCAGAGCCACTCTAGCGCCTGGGGCAGAGGCCAAGGAACCATCCCCAGCGCCCGGGCCATCTTTTGCTCCAATGGAGCCTCCGCTGAGGGAGGGGAAGAGAGAGACAGAGAGGAAGGAGAGGGGGAGGGGTGGAGAAGCAGATGGGCACTTCTCCTGTGTGCCCTGGGAATCGAACCTGGGACTCCTGTACGCCAGGCCAACGCTCTACCACTGAGCCAACCGGCCAGGGCCATATTTATTTTTACATATTAAAAAATCCTTGACTATTTGTGGTTCTCTCATTTACAGTTTTTTTATATCTTCCCATGTAATGTTCATTAAATATTTATTAAAACAATAAGAAAAGTTTACATTTAAGTATAAATTAAGAAAATACTTCATACTGTATATACGTGTTAGGAAATAAGAGTACAATAATTAACCTATGTCCTCTCACAATACCCTATTCCACTTTAAAGAGGATAAGTCCCACGACCCCTCTCCAAGACTTTAAAATGTTCTAAACCATTCTAATTACAGAGTAATACAGAGAATTTGAGATTTGTAGGCTGAAAGTTCAAATCCAAGTAGATTACCAGAAACATTAAGCCAATGTGGGAGGGAGCTCTCTATTCCCTCATCATAATGACGGTATGATCATTCAGCCAACAGTAAAAGAGTGATTTTACAACAAAGACAAGTGATTTTAAGGGGCCAAAATGTGCTCCAGCAGAGCAATCAAACTGTGGATGGTCTAGAGCTGCGACAGCTCTGGTTTTAAGAACTGGCTTGGCTTCTTATAGCAGAAGGAATTCTAGCAAATAACTCATTCTTTGCACTTCATGTTCCACAAACACTGACTAGACTTTCAACTTTCCCTTACAATAGGGGCAAATAGATTCTCAGCATTTCTGAAATACCTGAAGAACCATGGAGAAAGGGCAAGGTCAACACGAAACAGCATTTTAAAAAGAGAATCTAGATAAGTTTAAACAAGTAGATCCTCACAAAAGGCACAATGCAAAGTCTGAGGGCAGTTTCACACAGCCACGCAGCATGTGATGGGCCACCTCACCTAGAGAAGAGCTGGGTGAGCCTGAGGTTTCCACCTGCGCTTGTCACTGGGACACACACAATGACGTGTGAGAAGCTGTGGTTCTTCCTGCCCATCTCCTTGGGGGAAAGCATGATGCTAACATTTCTGGCTACTTTCCTTTTTCCAAACTTTCTTAGGATTTCTTTTACTAGCAGTGCGTCTGACAGTTCCCTATATGAGTGCCTGACAGACTGAAATAACCTCGTTTTCTTCAGGCAAAGACGCTAACTTAGAATTTAGCAAATACCTTACAATCACCTTCCTTTGTTTATTGGGATTTTTCTCCCCCTGAAAATCTTGGAAATTGTATGCTGCACCATTCCTAGGGAAGTTTTGTAACAATCCCAAAACAGGACTATCATCAAGAGAGAAAAGCACAGGGGGGAAAAGCCTATTTCAAGCTGGACTGAACTGTTTATGAAGCCCAAAGGGCATGCACTCGTTGAGAAAAAGAGAGGAGTCCAAAACCCCTGCATCATGGCGCCTCGGTACCAGCACAGGCCCAGTCTCCGGTCCAGTGACGTCAATGGCTGCCCTAAAACTCTGCGCGAGTAAGCAGTTATAAACAGATTTAACAGATAAACACTAGATCGGACTCATGATCTCATCTGGCAGCCCCGCGTATTTCCCATCCAAAAGTCCCAGCTGGGATCACACTCATTAGGCCTCTTCAACCACTGGGAAGCCATCGGCTAAGAGAAAATTTAGGGAGAAATTTTTAAAACTGATAAGAAACACACTGACATGGTGCCTGGTGAGGAGGGAGCTGAGAGAGGCCATCTGGAGGCTTTGTGTTTGTAAAAACGTTTTGGTTCGTGGAAATACTTCACCTAACTCACAAGCTGTACAAATATTAAGATCAAAAGTTCTAACTTGCACAACCTGTCAGGAAAACCTGTGATACAGGAAACAAAAGACTGTTGTCCAGATTCTGTCAAACTGAAGCCAAATGTCTCTGTGCGGCCAGTGCCTGTCTCAACTGCCCTGGTGTTCCCGTGTCGTCAACACGCTGTGCCCGCACTTTATGAGGAAGCAAGCAAACTCACGGGAGGGAGGTTCGTGCTTACAGCGTCTCCCAGTGTTTTCGCTGGATGGTTTCCCTTTATCACGTTTGGAAGTGAATAATACACAGATGAGGAACTTGGTATAGGAATCATAAATTAATTATGCCGAAGTGTTAGAAACTCAGTAATTGGAGAGAGCTCAAACTATTCAACAAAAGTGGAAGTTATATACCAAGCTGGGATTATTGTGATATCAATGACTGTAGTGTTTACCTCAATGCCAGAAATTTATGGAAATGAAAAAAAAAACACGCCGTTTTCCTGATTATATCAGTTGTTTCTTTCAACATGTGACACTATCAAGTACCTTTTCCAAATGCTTTCTTACAATTAAAGATTTTCCTAAAAAATATTTTACCATGCACAATGTTGAATCATTACATTTCTCCAATAATCAAGAAATAATTTAATACTACATATCCTCGATTCCTCTTCATTTTTCACTGATTATTAAATCTCCTTTGCACTGTAAATCTGAAGGACAGCCACCTTTTTCCTCTTCAAAACCAACAGCTTTCATCTCTTTATTCTAAAGTCTATACCGACCTTGAGAAAATACCTTTCCTTGATGTCTAATGTTTTGGATTCTTTTATATATACAGCATGCAAGTCTTATCTTATTGAAAGAATCATCCAATGGTTGGGTTGGGTTATCTCTGTCCTTCTTTTATTAACAGGTAAATTATTTTAGGGCAACACAGTTCTATTAATCAAAACTGCCATCACAGAAAACAAATGTTAATTCATGTTAAAAGAAACATTTTAAGTCACGTGGGATACCAGAAGAACCCAAATACGCTACCGAAATCAGTCAAAAATATTTATCAAGAGCCCAGTGATCACTTTACACCTACTAGATGTGTTATTATTTTTAAAAAAGAAAGAAAAAAAACACACAAGTAATACGAAAAAATTAGAACTCTCATAACATTTCTGGTGTGAATATAAAATAGTGCAGCCACTACGGAAATGTTTGAAGGTGCCTATACAACTAAAAATACAATTAACGTATAACTGACTCAGCAATTCTACTCTTAAGTATATACCCAAAGGAACTGTCCCTAGTCAAACAGGGACACTTGTACCCAGTGTTTCCTGATGCATGTCTCACAATAGCCAACAGGTAGAAACAACCCCTAATGTTCATCAGCAGATGAAAGGATAAACACAAAACAAAACAAAACCCCAAAAAAGCAGTATATCCAAACAAGGGAAGATTACTGAGCCAAAAAAAGAATAATGTTTGATATATTCCACAACATGGGTGAATCTTACAAACATTATGCTGAATAAAAGAAGCCAGACACAGAAGGACAAGTATTTCAGGACCTGGAATAGGCAAGTTAAGAGAGACAGAAAATAGATGAGAGAGCACCAGGGGTTACAGGGAAGGAAAAATGAGGATGTATTGCTTAATGTTTACAGAGTTTCTATTTGGGATGATAAAACAGTTTTAGAAATAAGATAGTGGTGATGGTTGTCTAACGTGGCGAATGTGATTAATGCCAATGAATTGTACACTTAAAAATCATTAAAATGGAAAATTTTGCTACATTTCATCACAATTAAAAATAATATAACATACCAAAAATATCTAAATTGCACTACTTTAAACAGGAAAACGATATATTATAATAACTATGTATGCTATCGTGTGGGTATTGAACTTATTGTGGGGAATGCTTCATAAATTATATACATGTCTATCCACTATGCTGTATATCTAAAACCAATACTGAATGTCAACTGTGAGTAAAAAAAATTTTAATTTTAAAAAGAGCAAATTATGTAGTATGTGAGTTATACCTTACTACAGTTATTTTCAAAAGAATCCAATGGGCTTGGGGTACAAAGTTAATTAAAGGTCACTTAGATCAGTGATTTTCAACTGGTGTGTGTTACATCCCAGCGAGAGAGACTACAGCAGACACAAAGTGAATTTTATAGGTTTTATTGCAGACCTGCACAGGGACTGCAGGCAACCCATGCAAGGGAGCACTGCAGCCCCCCAAACCTGCACAGGGATGCAGGTAATCCACACAGGGGAACACTGCAGCCCCCCAAACCTGCGCAGGGACTGCAGGCAACCCACACCTCCAAAGAGACTGGAGCACTGCAGCCAACCAAACCTGCGCAGCCAACAAACTGCGCAGGGACTGCAGCCCCCCAAACCTGCACAGGGACTGCAGCTCCGAGCTTCTAAAATGGCTCCTTTTTATAGGGTGGCTATCTAGGATGAGCAAGCATCATACAGAAGCTGATAAGGCTGTTAGTCATTGGCTAGGGAGGTCGTGCGCAGTTACGGGGAGGGGGGTATTACTCAGTGGAGAATTTCAAACATAAACTTCTGATAAGGGTCTCTAACTCAATGCAGGATGTTGCTGAACTCTTTGTTCTCAGTGTCACAGGGACCTTGTATACTCTTGGCAGCCCCAGCATGTCAGTACTCCCTGAATCTAACAGTGTGCTGCAAGAATTTTGAAAAACTGCAATACCTGCTTCTTTGGTGAGGAACACTGACTGACTTCTTTTCCCTCAGACATAGTTATTACAACAGCCACCACAATAGCTAGCCAGTGTGAATGAATCAAAATCATACCCAGTTTTTTGTCAGATTGGCAAAAATTACATCTTTTGGTGTGCAGCAGAATTTTAGAAATTAGTTTATGAGTGCCGTGAGATGAAAAAGGTTGACAATCACTGACTTAGAACAATGAGCCTAGTTTGAGAGTAAAGCAAATGATGGCTAACTTAAGCAATCTTTAGTTGCTGAGGCAATTTGCAAGTACATAGTTTGATAACATCTGATTTCTTTAGTCCTAATATAACAACTGATAATAGAGCCTATGATAAAACCTCCCTCCCCCTTAAGAACTATTTAAAATTAGCGTGGCTCTGGCTGGGTAGCTCAGTTGGTTAGTGTCATTCCGACAAGCTGAGGTTTGCGGGTTCCATGCCAGATCAAGGCATATACAAGAATTAACCAATGAATGCATGAACGGGTAGAGCAATGGGTTGATGATTCTCTCTCTCTCTCTCACTCCCTCTCTCTTTCCACTGTTCTTTCTCTAAAGATCAATCAATCAATCAATTTTAAAATCAAGGTCTTATTTTTTTAAAAAGTAAGAAAATAAAATTAGGGGAGGAGATACATCAAACAAATTGGCACATATATACAAGAGCCCACACACAATCTTTTTTTTTTGTGTGTGTGTGTGTTTTTTCTGAAGCTGGAAATGGGGAGGCAGTCAGACAGACTCCCGCATGCGCCCAACCGGGATCCACCCGGCATGCCCACCAGGGGGCGTCGCTCTGTTGCGACCAGAGCCACTCTAATGCCTGAGGCAGAGGCCATGGAGCCATCTTCAGCGCCCGGGCCATCTTTGCTCCAATGGAGCCTTGGCTGTGGGAGGGGAAGAGAGAGACAGAGAGGAAGGAGAGGGGAGGGGTGGAGAAGCAGATGGGCGCCTCTCCTGTGTGCCCTGGCCGGGAATCGAACCCGGGACTCCTGCACGCCAGGCCGACGCTCTACCACCGAGCCAACCGGCCAGGGCCCACACAATCTTTTAGATTACTTTAACTGGGCAATTCCCAAGCACTGGTGTGAGTCAATGCCCATTAAGGAACTGTACACAAACAAGGAGGGCAAGTCTGTTCATCTGAAGTGTTAACTACTGAGCATTCTTATTATTAAAACATGACTGCAGCTAGGCAACAACTACAGTATTGGGGTCTTCACACTTGGTAGGAATAGCCAGAAGTGACTTAATCCCACCTCTGCTTGGGGTCTTTATCCTTAGACCCGCCCTGCTTCCTGTGTTTCTTCAAAAAATCTCCACAAATCAAAGTTTTACACAGCAGGCTAACTCTCAGTAGGACTATATTTGATTTACAGTCCCAAATTATAAACTAACCCTAAAAATAATTTGAGACTTTAGGTTATCAGTTCAACCTTCCATGAGCATGGAAAATGGAAAACAGTTGGCACAGAAATTACAGATGTGTGTGAGGGTGAGGGTGGGTCAGATACTCTGCTGTCAGTTTAAAGAACAAATGGGGTTTCTAATCATGTGGATTAATGGGAACGGAGATAACCTGAAAAGTCTGGGTTTGGGTTAAGTTTAGCTTAATTTGGGAGTTTTTGCTATAAAAACAAAATATAGTGTATTTAATTTAGAGGATATCAGTAAACAAGAAGTTATTAGCAATGTTACCACTCAATTCACTCTTAACTTTCCCATAAAATTATCTAATTGACTGAAGCATACTTCAAAAACAGAAGGAAAAAAATGGATTTTAAAATCAGTCATTATGGGGAAAGACTATTAATGATACTAACAAGTGTACCAGAGAGAAATGAAGACATAGAAATAATAACAAGAAGAGAGGCTCTACCATGAAGAAATGGTTCATAACACTATGAACTGTTCTATATAGAGGGACTTACCATACTAAGGTTTAAGTTGCTCAACAGGAGAACCAAACAAAACATTACAAAATGGAACTTTCCCCAAAGAAATGAGAAAAACTTTTTAAGAGAACTGCCCAGACAAATGACACAAGGAAAAAATTTTGTAATAGCTATGAGCATCATATGTTTTTAATTCACTAATTAGAAAAGATGACCCTGAAAAAAAGCCTAATATATTGGGCCACAGAGAAGCAGTGGCAGTGTGATAAAGTGTATTATTTTATAACTTTTTTTTTTTTGTATTTTTCTGAAGTTGGAAACGGGGAGGCAGTCAGACAGACTCCCGCACGTGTCCGACCGGGATTCACCCGGCATGCCCACCAGGGGGCGATGCTCCGCCCACCTGGGGTGTTGCTCTGTTACAACCAGAGCCATTCTAGTGCTTGAGGCAGAGGCCATGGAGCCATCCTCAGAGCCCAGGCCATCTTTGCTCCAATGAAGCCCTGGCTGCGGGAGGGGACAGAGAGGAAGGAGAGGGGGGAGGGATGGAGAAGCAGATGGGCGCTTCTCCTGTGTGCCCTGGCCGGGAATCGAACCTGGGACTCCTGCACGCCAGGCCGACGCTCTACCACTGAGCCAACCGGCCAGGGCTAAAGTGTGTCATTTTAAACAGGCCCACTTTCTCTCCAGAGAGAAGAGGAAACCCTGCTCCATAGTCACATGCTAAACTTCACCATAGCCATTTGTCCTGGACAAGGTGAGCTAACCAGTCTGCCACCGCCATCGGGACTACGATGCGAGAGGCCTACTTCCCTGTGTAGCATCCATTCCCTCTAGGTCTCATTTCCCCGAACTGTCACAACAGCAACAAGACCTCTCTCTATGCATACAAGTTAAAAACTGTGCGTAAGAGATAATCAGGAGCTCAGTCAAGCCCTGCACACACCAGTCAGCTTCTGAGCGGAGGAGAGCTCAGGTCCTAGACTTGTCAGGTAAATATTAAAGAGCTGCCCTCACGTCCACAGAACAGGAGAGAATTCGACCTGCTTCGCTTGGAGTTCTTCCCAAGTTTTAATACATGAGCAACAAAGGGAATTAATGATTAAGGGAGAGGATGCTGCCGAAGCAAGGCTTGCTGCCAGCGAAACAGAAAGAAGAGCTGAGCATGAGAAGGACCTAAGACCAAACCTCAGGACAAGAAAGCCCCATGACAGGGGCCACTGGGCACAGGGATGGGCGTAAACACCTCCTCTTATGTTACAGCACAGCTCAATACCTGACATTTGTAATAACAGAATCACAGGACAAGAAAGCCCCATGACAAGGGCCACTGGGCACAGGGGTGGGCGTAAACACCTCCTCGTTATGTTACAGCACAGCTCAATACCTGACATTTGTAATAACAGAACCTCAGGCACCAAGAAGAACTGAAATTATACGCTGCTTTAGTAAGGCAAAAACCACAGCTTATGACCATGATCACTTCACTTAATAACTGAGCTCCTAAGGGAATGCTGAATTCATCAGATGAGAGCGTTCACGGGAAAAAGCCTACTGTTATTCAGACAGAGGGTTAGTGACATCTTTATGTACATGGCAAAGGTAGAGTGAGGCAATGCAGAGTCCGCTCTGTGAACAGGTTTCAATTGCTGTTATTTCCTTTATAAGAACAATGAAAAGAACCTGGTGAAAACTTCATCTAACGTCACTTTGAAGGACCCCGAGTATTTCTGCATTTAGAAAGATGTCATCTGTTAGAATGAAAGAAAACACTACACTTAAACAGAAACTGTGGTTTACTTTTTGAGCTTAAAATTCCCCTTTTGAGAAAATTTTGGCTGTATCTATGTTACAAAAATCATGAAATCATTTTTACATCAAAATATTTAACTGTTCACTTTGCTTCAGTGTGTACCACTGGTACTCGGTAACTAAGTGGTTTATATCCTGTTCTGTGGGAGATGAGCAGGGGGTGTATGCAGTGCCTCTGCCCAGAAGGTCATTTCTCCAAATCCAGAAAAATTCTGTGCACTCTGGGGCTCCTGGATTCCTAAGACATCCCTGTTTTCATGAAAAACCAACAACAAACAAATGATTTCTTCAGGGAAGGTATGCGTTGTTGTTGTTGTTTTTTTTTTCCAAAGCCTGAAAACCTCTCAAGGTTGTGTCAAAATGACACTATATGTTGACCCCTTTCCCTTGGGCCACCCAAGTCATCAGAATATTGGGTCTTTTCTAAAGCCTCCCCAGCATCGTCTGCCTTAGCATCTAGGAGCTCAGAGGAGCAACTGCCAGGTTCAAAAGCAACACCAAGGCCAGCGACAACCCACAGAAGCTGTGGACCACCACACCCTGACTGCAACCAGTCCAGCGGCCACTTTCCTGACAAGAAGCACCTGCAATACTTTGGGTCTCATTCATCAACCCCCATTCACAGCCAACTGCCTGGAACAGCATGGAGCCAGGCTCTTCACAAGAATCCTCACCTGAGGGTCAGCTCTTAGCATCTGGAACTAAACTGAATTGGCTTCCTCCCCGCTTCTCTCGGCTTGGTTCCCTTGTTTTGTTTTCAACACACCAAAGGGGAAAAATATTTACTAAAGTAAAACTGGTAGGCAAGATGCCTGCAAACCAAATACAGCTATATTTATTCAATTACAGTTTATTCTCAATTAGTATGTCACAGTGCAGATGCCCTTTGGGAAAGCCATATATGCAAGTTTTTAATCAATCAGAATAATGACACTGACCTGTTTAAAAAAACAAAAAGCCACATACCTAAAATAAAACCTCATGAAATAAGGAAAGCCAAGATTTTTTTTATTCTTGGTTTAGGTTTAGCCTTGAGAGTCTAAGGGTGTCCAGACTAAACTGTTCCACCACCGTGGTTATGGCTGGGCTGAATTAAAGTAAGACTCATGTTAGCAGGTATTTTGAGCATGATATAGAAACAGTCAGTGAAGAGCAAAGCATTACTTAATAGTTTGCATATCTGACCACAATTCTAGAGAAAATCTCTTTAGAGGGCTCCTTACATTGAAGAATCCTTCCCTGTTAGAGCCAGAAGTCCTACTGCTTCCCTCTGAGGCTCTGCACTCCCCACCACCTCATCGGAACCCCCGGGGATGACACAGGTACTCACATTCAAGGCGTTCTTTGCAGCTTCTGCTTCTGAGCGACTGTCAAAACTGACAAAACCTACGGGCTGAGGAAAGAAAAAAAAATATGAAGGAAAAAAATCAGGGGCTATTTTTTCTGGGTCAAGGGTGATGTCACACTGAAGAACTAAGATAAAGAAATGACCACAGGCATTTGTGTAGAAATAAGAAAGCCAGTCCAGAAGAAACATGACTCCGTGGTCTAGTTCACTTTCTAACAGGAACCAAAGCGATTGTGAAGGCGGTGCTTCAAGGGCATCGCTGGGGATTTAGAGAATCCTCACAATAATCTAGAGGGGCCAGGAGGCGAGCAGCAATGAACGAGGGAACAGAGGAAAACCTGGGCCAAGAGACTCTACTTTCCTAGATTGAATTCAATGTATCTTGGTCTCCCCATCTTTTTGGTCCACTGTCAATTCAAGGAATGCAATGACAAAAGGGGAAGGGCCCTCTGCTCTCACTGTATGATCAAAAGGACAAAATGAACATTTCTATCACAAGTTCCAAGGGATGGCTTTAAAAGTCCTGTGTTTAATTAGGTGTATGAACCATACTGTTCCAACTAAAGAGAAAGGTGTCTTAATCCCTTCTGGACTCAATATTCTTCAGTTCAGAAGGATACTTGCAACATGGCTTATTCCAGACAAGCTAGAGAATAAATACCTCACTGAGTAATGAACAGTGACTGGGAGGTGAGTGTGCTGAGTATTCAGCATTAGAGGGGGGAAAATACTGTTGAAAATTGTCAAGAAGCTTTCAGGAACTATCAAAGTCACTGGTTACCACCTCCATTTGGGGTCTGAGAGAACATGATTCTTCACCACCAGATACTCATACTTACAGTGAAAGTCTGCCCGTTTAACCTTATTTAAAGAACGGGAAGCAAGAAAAAATTGGGACTAAAAGTGAATTTGGATAACAATTACTTTTGAATACATGGATAAATCCCAATGTAACTATGCTGGATGCCTTCCCTGGGGCTAGTCCCAGAAAGCCTAGCGGAAGGCTATGGAATTGTAAACCACTGTCCTGTTCTACTCCCTAACCAATCTCACACTTATTTTAAACCTAAAGCAACAACAAAATAAAATCCTAATGGGAATAAAAAATGTTGGGTCCTAGTAACATTCCTGAAGAAAGTCAACTCAAACTTTTTGTAGAAGGGGAGTTTAAATGCAAGTTTAAAATTCTTACCTGCTTAGATGTGAGCTTTATAAGAGAACCCTCATAGCCCTGAAAATAAAAAAAGAGCCAAAATTAGACGAAGAAGAGAGAGATAGAGAATGGGGGTCAGGGGAGCAATTATAATAGTATCTTCTCAAGTAAAAATGAGTCCCTTATAACTACTGCCTACCCCTTTTCACAAATGCCTCTTAAATTAACCGGGAAAGCAAAGTATATACACAGGTAGGTGTGCGTGTGCACACACACCTGTGTATATATATGTGCCTGTGTTTGCATACATAGGGGCCTACAAGTAATCAAGACCTGAAAAATTCATGCATTTTGATCTGCTTCTTTTCCTTATTTTTTTCTTTTATGAAATTATGCAGTGGTAGAAAAATTGGTGTCTCTGTCAACAACAGATCTCTATTTTATAGAACTAGGAGAGGGAAGGGGGTAAATTTAATAAGATAGAAAGGTAAAGGCATGTGATAACTTGGTCATGTATTTGCTGTACAATAACAACAATGAAACATTAAGAATACCTTACATCTTGGTGATCACTTTCTAAGCTATATAAATGTCTAATCAACACAGTTGTATACCTGAAACTAAAATGATATTGTATGTCAACTGTAATTGAAAAATAAAAAAATTATTTAAAAAAAAGTACTAGGGGCCTGACCAGGCGGTGGTGCAGTGGAAAGAGCGTTGGACTGGGATGCAGAAGACCCAGGTTCGAGACCCCAAGGTCGCCAGCTTGAGCGAGGGCTCATCTGGTTTGAGCAAAAAGCTCACCAGCTTGAGCCCAACGTCGCTGGCTCAAGCAAGGGGTTACTTGGTCTGCTGAAGGCCCACGGTCAAGGCACATTAAAAAAAAAAATGTACTAGGTAGAACCTATTAATTAAAATTTCAAAAGTGCCAAGGCAGTTTAAGCAGGCAGTGATGCTACATTTTGTTGTGTTCTTTTGCTTATTTATTGAATCAGCCAGTTTTCATGTTGATATTCTGTTTGGGACACACAAAAAAACCCTGTTGGGTGTTTACTCCAGCTCATCCTCAAGGAAGATGGAAACACTCCCTTTCAATCCCTCCCTCGCTCCTCAGGATAAGGATAACAAAGTGTGTTTACTTATGAGAATAATCAATGGCTGGTGGTGTGCACTGATGGATGACACAGAGGGGAAAAACACCACTTGACATGATTGACCAGCACACACATCAGTGTAGAGACAGATCTGCAGACCAGGGTCAACCTCCAGGGACTTTAATTAAGAGAGGGCTGTTAGGAATGTAGCGGGGCCATGACTAGAGCGAAGTGTTTCTGTGCAGAATGTTGGGATTGATTCATCTTCATATCTTCCTAGCATAGAACCATGCGACCAATTAGCTACTGTGAACATTTTACCTCAAAGGCCGTGAGCACTTCTAGACACAGAGGTCATGATTCACAGCCCTGCCTCTTCCTTTTTCAAGGTGCTTTCTCTGAAAAACCTGTGAGGGGGTGGTTAAACACTCGAAGGCCCCAGCAGCAAAGGACAAATGGACATTTCACGAAAGTAAAACACCACTGGCAGGGACATATTGTGCCCTCAGTCACAAGAAGAGAACTAGTATCACACAGCTGTTCAGAACGAGCATGGCAGAGTCAGACTGCTTGGGTTCAAATCCGGGCCCTGCCATTTATTATGTGGGTAAACTTAAGCAAAATTTCTTCAACTGCCCCAAGCTTCATTTTCCTCATTTGAATAAGTGAGGCTAACCTACTTTAAAGGATTGTGATGAGAATTAAATGAGGTAATTCATATAAGGGGCTTCCTAGCCAAATCTTTTTCTCTACACATATATAAACAACAGTATTTTGTCCATTAAGAAGATCAATTAGCAGCCCTGGCCATTTGGCTCAGTGGTAGAGTGTCGGCCTGGCGTGTGGAAGTCATGGGTTTGATGCCCAGTCAGGGCAGCACACAGGAGTAGTGACCATCTGCTTTTCCATCCCACTCCTCCTCTTCTTTCTCTCTTTCTCTAATTCTTCTCCTCCCGCAGCCATGGCTTGAATGGTTCAAGTGAGTTGGTCCCGGTCACTGAGGCTCTAGGTGCTAAAAATAGCTCAGTTGCCAAGGAATGGAGCAGCGGCCCCAAATGGACAGAGCATCCCCTGGTAGGGGCTTGCTGAGTGGATCTCGGTCAGGGTACATGCAGGAGTCTGTCTCACTATCTCCCCGCTTCTCACTTAAAAAATTAAAAAATAAATTAAAAAATCGAGTAGCTTAAAATGTCCTCACCCAGGAAAAAGGACAGTAAAAATTGCAACCTTGCAGAAGAAATTCTGGAAATACTATAAAGTTGGCCCTCCCTTCCCACAACACCTGTCTTTCTGCCCCACCTCCTCTCCGCTGGGCTCAGGTCTACACCTCCTGCCTCCTCTGCACTGTCACTGTCACTGCTGTAGTGAGGCAGCGACTTTTACCAGTGTGCTGCAAGAATTTTTATAACATGCAATGCCTGACTATTCAGTTTGGGGCACTGACCTCTCTTTTCCCCTCAGCTTGTCAAGTAAAAAAATGACAACAATCGCTGTCCGGTATGAATGAATCAAAATTATACTTTTTACTTTTTTTGGCCAGATCAGCAAAAAATCTATTTTGTGTGTGCCGCAGAATTTTAGTAATTAATTTATGTGTGCCATGAGACGAAAAAGGTTGAACATCGCTGCATTAAGGGATGCCTGTCCGAATGGAATCATGTCACTGCACAGTGTTTTCCTGGCACATAGCGAGACTCTATTTTATCCGTTGGTTTTAACTAGCAGCCCTCTCAGCCCTCCCTCCGCCTTCCTGCACAGCTGTCCCAGCCTGTCCCTCTCTAAGAAGCTAGATCCTGCTCTTCAACCTGCCTCGCACCTGTGGCTCAGGTCCTGCTTTAACAGGGATGGATCTTTAACCAAGAATCAAGATGGTCTATCGCCCAATCCTAAGTGTGGCCCCAGCGGGCATCGCTGGCTGCCCTGTCTTCAACAGCCAGCTCAGACTCGGCCCCTCCAAGTTCACAGCCCGGGGCCAAGGCTTCCAGCCCACAGTTTGCCCAGTCCCGGCCTTCTCCGTTCCCCCACAGGCTAACCCCTCAAGGTTTCGCCTTGTCAGCAGGATCATCTCAGCTTCAGTCTGACTTCCTGTTAAATGTTCAATCCCAGATACGTTAAGTATCTCTAAAGTAGTTTTCATCTTGATAGTCAGACTGCTTGAAATATTTCACTAAGCACCAGGAAAGATTCCCCTCGTGCCAAGCAACACATGTTACATTTTTCTTTTACTTCACTTGAAACTGAGGATCTTTTTCTCATGGAACAAATAATGGGTACGAGGCTCATAATCTAATCATAAAAGCCTATTTAACCTATTATGTCTCCAAAGAACAGTATTAACAGAACTATTTCAACTAATAATCTCCTAGGGATAGGGCCTAATTTATATTATTGCACTTGAAATGTAAATACATAATCAGTAACTGATAATATCTTTGGTTCTCTGTACCTAGAAGAACACCACCAATTGGTGGAAGAGACAGATACATGTCTACATCAGTGAGAGAAGAGACTTCTCTAGATTAGCTGTTGGGAAGAAAAAAGGCAGTTTCTATCTATCCTGAGGGAGACTGTAAAGTAGAACTGAGTTCTTAATCCACCTTACTTACTAACCTCTTAAAAATATCACTTTATTCACCCTGGCGAGTTGGCTCAGTGGTAGAGCGTCTATCTGGTACATGGAAGTCCTGGGTTCAATTCCCAGTCAGGGCACACAGGAGAAGTGACCATTTGCTTCTCCTCCCCTCCCCCTTCTCTACTTCTCTTCTCCTCCCACAGCCATGGCTCGATTGATTTGAGCGTGTCGACCCAAGAGCTGAAGATGGCTCTGTGGAGCCTCTACTTCAGGCGCTATAAATAGCTTGGTTGTGAGCATAACCCCAGATGGGCAGAGCAGTGGCCCCACACAGGGGTTGCTGGGTAGATCTTGGTCGGGGCACATGTGGGAGTCTGTCTCACTATCTCCCCTCCTCTCACTTAAAAAAATAAAGAAAAGGTAAAAAAAAAAATACCACTTTATAAGGTACTATAAACATTTATAAGGTACTCAAACATTTCATTTCTTCCTCCAAAGAGATTTCATGAAGCCTAAAGAAGTGCTCTCTGTTTCCTTTTACAATTGCTGAAAGATAGAGAACAGGTACCTTAAATGGCCTGAAAAGCAGGTAGAGCTCCCGAGGTTTAATGTCCAGAGGGAGACCACTGACAAATAGGGTCCGCACCTGGAAAAGAAACAGGAGATGTGATCAAAGGTGTGGAATCCTGAGAACCACCATCACTTAAAATCTCAAAATCACATTTCTTCAGATAGCCCACGAATCCTGCCTAACTCGTGTTCTCTCACTGACCCGAGTGCCCTCCAGTGTTGAGATGCTACTCGGCCGACTCTCCCCTGTGGATTATTCCAAGTGAACTGCCTCCGGCTGACCTAAACTCCTAAGCCGACCTCTTTCCCAACTAGCCACCGCCTGGTCTAAAGGTGTGAGGGGAAGAGAGGCCCACAGAACTAAAACAACGGCTCTAGGAAGAAATGTAACGAGGGCAGTAAATAAGCCCTCCTCTGCTCCAATCAAAGGAACACGGAATGTGGGCCACAAATGAAAGCAAAGCGGTTTCTGTTTTCTCCTGCTTGTCCTCCCTCCCCATGGCTCCCCTCCTCTGCATTAATAATTACAGCAATTTTAATAAGTGGGAGAGTTTACTAAACAATTCAAGGTATTTTTTTTTTTTTTTTTGAATTCCAAATACAAACTTTATTTTTATTACAAGGATGTTAGTAATTATAATAAAATTCAAGGTTTTTTTAAGTTGATGTTTTAGAGAGAGTAGAGAGACAGAAAGGGGGAGGGAGGATGCATGGGAAATAACAAATCTTAGTAGCAAGCCCAGGGTATCGAACCCGCGGCCTCGGCATTCCAGGTCGACACTTGATCCACTGCATAACCACAGTTCATGCTCACTGCACAAGTCAAACACATCGAAGAGCAGCCAAAATGCCTACCTCTGTATCTTCTCAGCTCCAAACCAGAAGGGCAGACCTCACTGACCTACACTACAAGGCCCAAGGTGCAAACTACACACTGATGTCTAGTATAATACAGAACACAGACGACACACTTCCAGCTGGGAGGGTCGGAGAACACAGGTTAGCTTCTGAATGGGAACTTAAAGGATAGGCAGGACGCTACCACCCAGATATAAACGGTGAGATGAGATGGTACAGAGAAAAGCACCAACTACGACAATAACGAGGGGATAGCACAGTGCATTCTGGGAGATGGGTGGGCAAAATTGAACGGGTAGTTGAGGATCACACCACAGGGGAACGTCAAAAGTCACTGGCTCTGGAACCTGGTCTTCCACCAGTAGGCGAGGAGTAACCTCTGAATTATCCCCCCCACTACATTTTGTTTCTCCTTATTTTAGTGTGTTTTGTGTGCCTTCCATCAGTTCCCCCGTCCCAGCTCTACTGAGAGATAACTGACATATAACGCTGTATAAGTTCTAAGATGTCCCTGTTGATTTGCTATACTTATATACTGCAAAATGGCTACCACCACAGTGTTAGCTACAGCGTCTGTTCACGTCACACAATTACTACTCTCAGCAACTTCTAAGTGTATAATCCAATATTGTGAATTCTAATCACAGTGCTATGCATTAGATTCCCAAAAGCTATTCAACTTCTAACTGAAAGTCTGTACACGCTTTGACCAACATCTCTCCACTTCCCTCACCCCCTGCCCCTGGTAACCCCCATTCCACTCTCTGTTCCTACGGGTCTGGCTGCACCTCCACATTCTCTATTCCTCCTGTCTACTCAAGGTGATCTCATATGATTGAGCTCCTCATTGGAAACCGTGTTGCTATTTAAAAACTCAATGCTCAATTTTTAACATGTGTAAATATGAAATATTTTTTTCTCAGCGAGAAATAGGGTTTTCTAGACTCCTAACACTCTCCATTGGTTCTGGGTGTAAAGCAGCACAAATCAGAAAGCAGGAAGGACCCTTCACTGGTCCAGCACAGCACATGGTAAGATGTCATGCTACTTGCATCTAGGTATTGAAGAACCACTGTGATGATACAACAGCCCCAGTATCATGAATGCTTTATTATTTCCTTATGCATTCATATTTTAGACAGCCTTGTTGAGGTACAATTGATATATATCATTTATAACTTGATAAACTCTGACATGTATACAACCGGTGAAACCACATCACATTAAGATAATGAACATACCCATCGCTCCAAAAGTTTCTTCATGCCCTTTCATCTTCCTCCCACTCTTACCATCTATCTGCCTTCACGACAGATCAGTATTTATGTTCTCAAGTTTTATACAAATAAAGGAATAAAGTACGTATTCTTTTCATCTGGCGTCTTTCTCTTTAGCATAATTATTTTGAGATTCATTCATTGTTGTAGGCACCATAGCCTATTTCTTTTTTATTACTGAGTAGTATTCTGTTGTATGGATATATCACAGGTTGTCTATCCATTCACTTGTTGATGAGACATTGGTTTTGTGCTTTTACAAATAAAATGCTATGAACACTCACATATCAACCTGTACAAGTCTTTATATAAACGTATGTTTTCTCTCTTTTCTTGCATAGACACCTAGGGGTTGAATAGCTGGATGATAGGGTAGGTATGTGCTTAACTTTTTAGAAAACTGACTTCAGTTCCTTGTTTTGTGGCTCAAAACATGATAAATGTTCTGTGTGTATTTCAAACAAATCTGTATTCTGTTACTACTGGGTGGAGTGTTTGTAAGTGTCAGTTAAATCAAGTTTGTTGTTCGATAGATGGCTTCCTTTCCTCTTTCTCTCTCAACTTTGCCAATGATAAAGACTCTTCCAAGGAACATTCTTTACCAAAGCGTTCAAGGCTGAATTACTTAGAACTGCCAAAGAAAGCCCTACTATCTAGTGTTCCTTCCCTGCTATCTACAACCCTCTTCCCATAGTCCAGAAAGTGAACGCCCATCTGCTCCAGCAGGCTGCTCTGACCAGGACAACCTGGGCAGGGAGGGAATGCCAGCTCCCATTAACTCACTGAGTGCCCACTGTGTGTCCAACACTATGCCAGGTGCTGACTGGATTGCAGAGATTGCTGTGGAAATAATATGATAAGCAGATTCTACGTTTGAAATATTTATCCAGCAAGGAAGCTTAGCTATGTGACAGGCACCAATTAGGATTTCGGGAATTAACTTAGGAAATATACTACCATTTATAGTACTGATCTAAAGGAGGCAGCTTTAGAAACTTGCAAGTCAAATAATTCAGCAACCACACCCACTAGAAATCTGGGAGTTAGCAACAAAATTACTCGATATAAATGAAGGTTCAGCTATATCCATAACACATAATATGCGACCAATAAAAATGATGTTCAAGGAAAACATTCATATTGTCTGTTTTACTCTGTAAAACAAAAGCCAATATGCACATGTATTTAAGAGAGGGGACAATTGGTATCTACTGTAGGCTATAGATACCAATATGTTTATATTTATATGGTTTAGCCCTGAGTAATAATAAGTGAATTTAGAGGTTTTTATTAGTTATTGTTTTCCTATCTTTTATAATAGCATGTATTAGATACTATAAGTTTATTTTGTTAGGTTGAGAATTGTCTAATTTTTGACAATACTTTTCTTTCTTGAGAAAACTATGAATAATGCCAATATTTGAGAAAAAAATGTCAGGTTTATGGGAAAAACATTTTCTATAAATATTTCAGAAACAGAAGAGATTCTTATCTTAGTGCCTCAACAGGAAACTGTTATACGGGGAAGAAACGGTCAGGCCCACGTCTGCCACTCATCCACGGGTGACAAGAGGCTCCGAGCAACTCTGATTTGTTCACCAAATTAGAGGCAACCCCGATGTCTGACAGTTTGTCGGCACAATGTAAGAACTTAAATTTCCTAAAATCTGGGGAAGTCCAACCTGCAGAAAGAAACCTGCCAGGTGTGTCATTTCTCACTGAAGAGAGATCTCCTCTGATAGGACAGACACACTGACCAGGAGAAATCGTTCTTAAATACTGACTATGAAATACGAGTCCAACAAAAGGTCACTTAAATCCAAGTGCTTTAATCCTCTCTAGATTTCCCCAGATTTGTAAACTCCATTAAGCAAGTTTAAAAAAAAAAAAAAAAAAGGTCATGTATAATGAATGGAAGAAAACCTCTTCTTGAGTATGTAACTCATGCTTCTCTATGAATTCTATGTGACTTGGATCTAGAATCACGGGGATATATTTTAAAACATTTTAGTTGCCTTACTCTTCTCACCACTGCACTTTTTATCTGAACCGTTAAATGACAAAGTGCTCCGGGTTTTGTCTTTGCTGTGTTGAGGGAAATCGCAAAGGCAAGAGCTGGTTCCTGGCTGCGGGGAGCTTACTGTCAGCAAGGAAGCGGAACATGCAAGCTACCCTCTGTAATAACAGAAGGCTTAACTCATTTGGGAAGAAACCAAACAGGGAGACAGAATTTTAAGAAACCTTAAATCCATGATTCAATACTCAGAAAAAAAATCCCCACCCCCAATAGCAAATGAAAGATGCCAAATGAACTTTGTGGCAGGTCAGTCATTATCCAGGGCAGCCGTTACCAGCAGTGTCTAAGGACACAGATGTGCCTGGCTCTATGCCTTCAGCATCACAGATGTTTACTTTATCAGACACATGGGGAAACACATTTCTTAGTCAAGGACACAACATGCCTCATAGAAGTTCAAGACATGAAGCTGCTGACAGCTCTGTCCCAAAGGGACGCTAATGGATTCTGCGCTGTATCTCCAACTCGGTTTTTACCCCAACAGGACTGAAAGCATAATGCTGGGAGAAATCTCCCTGTGCGGACAGTAAGAGCCTTCCTGGTTCGGCTACGATGTATCATTCCTACAAAGGCCACAGCTACATTTTGGATAAAACCATGTGCTCTCAAATGGCACTGCCAGCTCCCAGTGGGAAAGACAAGCCACGTTTCAATGACTGATTTCTAATTTAATAAATTCTAGTTCATTAAGTCATAGTGTTAGTCTTAAGTTTCCTTGGATAGAAGGGCAAAAACAGGCCTTCAAATGGAAAGATCCTACTTTTAAAAAATAACAGGCATTATCTCCTAAGTAACGTAAACATTAAAGTACAAACCAACAGACAATGTTTATTCATTTCAGTATACTGCAGAGAATAATCATGTACACTTTTCAGTAAGCGACCCCATCTGGTAAACACCACAGTGTCCAAAGACCATGGGCATTATCTGTATATGTTTCACTGGTTTAGGAAAAGGTCTTAGGGATGGATCATCCTCTAGCTTCTCTGAGCTGCCTCTTGAGATTCCTCTTCCAATCACTGGATGAGGAAAGGCAATTTCTCATTTTCTAACGAATCATGAATAACTGCGTCTAGTTACTCGTTTGAAACATTCTAATGAGTACAACCCATGGGGGTGCTTCTATTACCTTCTACCCTCTGCAAGTTTTTTTTCCTCCTAAAAAAGGATTTTATTTTATTTTTAAATTTATTTATCTGACAGAGAGAGGATGGGAGAGGGAGAGAGACAGAGAGAGACAGGAACATCGATCTGTTCCTGTATGTGTCCCGACTGGGGATCAAAGGACACCTTCTGAGCTTTGGGACGATGTTCCAACCAACCGAGCTCTCCAGCCAGGGCCATTTGAAAGGATTTTCTTACGATTTTAGGGGGGGGGGTTGAGGAGAGAGAGTGAGAGAGAAAAAAGAGAGGTGGGGGGTCAGGAAGCATCAGTTCGTAGTTGCTTCTTACACATGCTCCCCACATTTTTAAACGTGTAATTTATAGACCCCCAAAAGAAGCTTCCAAATGTGTTGTGTATTTAAACCATTCTTTTGGAGCAATCATTCTTGTAACACACAAATGGATTCACAGATAAAAACTTTCAAAAAGCACTTTAGAATTTGAAGGCTCTTTGGCTGCGAGTAGCACAGTCCCAGGCATAGAATGTATACTGTATAAGTATCTTTTGGATTATTTTTTTGAAATCGACAGACAACACTGTGTATTCACGGGACACAGTGTTTGCTTACTGACACCTCCGGTGACTACAAGACAAACAAAATGACCGGGTTTCCAGTCCCGGTCTCATCAGTACAGTTAGCTCAATATTGAATGATAAACACCCACAGATGACAAAGACAAAAGAGATTAACATGGTAAGAGATGGAATTTAGAAGAAGAGAGAAATTAAACAGAAACCACCAATATCAAGAAGAAAAGGAAAGGGAAAAGCAAACCAACCACAAAAGATCACCAAAAATAATTCAAAACTATAGACCAGTGGTCCCCAACCTTTTTTGGGTCATGGATCGGTTTAATGTCAGAAAATATTTTCACGGACCGGCCTTTAGGGTGGGATGGATAAATGCACAGAATAAAATTATGCGACCAGTGTAAAAACTGTGGTATTTTTTAATATAATTGTCAAACTTATGAGACAAGCATCAAGAGTGAGTCTTAGACGATATAACAGAGGGAATCTGGTCATTTTAAAAAAATAAAACATCGTTCAGACTTAAATATAAATAAAACGAAAATAATGTAAGTTATTTATTTTTTCTCTGCGGACCGGTACCAAATGGCCCACGGACCGGTACCAGTCCACAGCCCGGGGGTTGGGGACCACTGCTATAGACCCAATAACAAGGACAGGGTGATCAATGCGTGGGTACTTTTAACAGTACCTCTCACATTTCAACTGCGGTTAATGTACTGATCACGTTTCCACTGATATTTACACGAGTGTTTCAAACAAGTCCAATCACAATCCATGTACGTAATGTAAATGCATGTAATTCACAAAACGTTTTTAAGAGGATGCCCCCAAACTCACTATTGTGCACATGTAAAATGGTGAGTAGATATATATGTGTCTACCAATACAGAACAAAGTTCTAAGTTAAAAAAAAAAAAAGCAAACATCAGAAATTTTCATATTCCCAGTTTAATTCTTTCAGTATTTTATACACACTCAAATAGAAGAAAAAGGTACTGAAATAATGTCCCTAATTCCCTATATGTTAATAGTAGGGAGTTCTATGTTTATAGGGGAGAGGGTAGGTGTGATTCACAGAGCTTACATTTTATATATTCATACACTTTGCCATTTAAATATTTATAAGCACCAACTATTTATTTTTTAAAAAGAGAGAATGCAAGCCCAAATGTATCTTCTTTCTTTGAAGATACAAAACTTGGGTCCTGCCTTTCCACTTTTGTCCTTGGAAAGTCTCGTTTTTCTGCCTCTCCTCACTCCACAGGGACAAGCTTGATCTAGTAGAAATATACAGTCATGTACTTGTTTCACATTTCAATTCTGCCTGCAAATCAGTGTTTCTTCATATTGACTCTAAAAATAAACCCCACTTAAAAGGGGCACTGGAGCCTCTAAGAGGAGGCTATAGGAGCAGGACCATCCTGGCGGCGGTCAAAGGGTGTTCTGGCCTTGTGACCACCCCTACTTTCTATGGAGAGGAGCTCCGAGGGACCCCCCACCCTCCAACACCTAAGGGAGCGCCATCTCTCCTCTGAGAGCCCGTGTAATATAAATTTGTTTCAGGGACAGAGAAGTTCAGAAGAGCTCCACATTGTCTGTGCAGCATAAATCCCATAGATTTCAGGTATTTTAACCCAAAAAGTGGGAAGAGAAAGTGTTCCAGAGCTGTGTTTGTAAGTTTTACAGACCAGTTATTTTACTCTTTTAAAATAAAGTATAAATGGATTTAGTTCTCTGCTTGTTCTGTAAGCACCAGCTGAACACCACACTGCAACACTGAATGAGCCCTATGAGGACCGCTGGTCACCTTGCTTCCAAAGGTGGCTTTGTCAGCCTGCTATGGATTTCCCTTTCATATCTGGCCACCATGGAAACAGATTACTGTAATCATTAAAATGGACTGTCGCCCTGGCCAGTTGGCTCAGCGGTAGAGCGTCGGCCTAGCGTGCGGAGGACCCGGGTTCGATTCCCGGCCAGGGCACACAGGAGAAGCGCCCATTTGCTTCTCCACCCCTCCGCCGCACTTTCCTCTCTGTCTCTCTCTTCCCCTCCCGCAGCCAAGGCTCCATTGGAGCAAAGATGGCCCGGGCGCTGGGGATGGCTCTGTGGCCTCTGCCCCAGGCACTAGAGTGGCTCTGGTCGCAACATGGCGACACCCAGGATGGGCAGAGCATCGCCCCCTGGTGGGCAGAGCGTCGCCCCGTGGTGGGCGTGCCGGGTGGATCCCGGTCGGGCGCATGCGGGAGTCTGTCTGACTGTCTCTCCCCGTTTCCAGCTTCAGAAAAATGAAAAAAAAAAAAAAAAAAAAAAGAAAAAAAAAAATGGACTGTCAGGTCTGACTACGCGGTGGTGCAGTGGATAGAGCATTGGACTGGGATGCGGAGGACCCAGGTTCGAGACCCCGAGTTTGCCAGCTTGAGCGCAGGTTCATCTGGTTTGAGCAAAAGCTCACCAGCTTGAGCCCAAGGTCGCTGGCTCGAGCAAGGGGTCACTCAGTCTGCTGTAGCCCCCCAGTCAGGGCACATATGAGAGATCAATCAATGAACAACTGAGGAGCCGAAACAAAGAGTTGCATCTCTCTCTGTTCCTGTCTGTCTGTCCCTATCTGTCCCTCTCTCTGATTCTGTCTCTGCCACACACAAAAAAAAATTTAAAAAAAGACTGTCAGGCATTTAATTTTGGGTGCAACTCAGTAGAATCTGATCAGCCTTTGGTCAAGCTCTAGGTTTTTGTTGGCACTGGCTTCAAGCTGGAGCAGGCGGTCAAGGTTCTTTATTCCAACCATGGCTGCCTCACTGGACTTGCAGACCACTCCTTTTCTAGCCCTGGGAAGGGATGCTTTGTTCAAGAGTCCAGGTTGCTCCAGACCCTAAGGACTGACTGACTGTAAGATAAAAAGGGTTATTATGCTGACTCCCAGGTTTATTTTTATATAGTTTTAAATTGACAATTCCTCTTTCCTTTCTAAAGGAAAAGCCACATATCCACCCACAATGCACACCTCCCTAGTTTTAGAGTGCCCGCTAGTGTTTGACCTGGGTTCTATTCAGTTGGTTGACCCTATCTGTAGAATAACCAAATTTATTCGTTGATTTAGGACCCATGGAAACCAGGTCCCTCTGCGAAGGTGACCAGAAAGGTTCCCAGGAGTATCAGGAAAAGAAAGACGACTCACAGGAGCACTCGTGGAAGGAGGAGGAGTGTGGCATCCCATAAACTCATACACGCAGGGCTCAGAACACGCACAGGGCACTGGGACAGCAAGTGAGGACTGGATACACCTTGCCTAATAATGAACTAGGCTTATTCTTCGAGGAGCCTATCCCAGCCCAACCCAAGGTTGATTTTTAATCAGATGGTCTCATAATCTCTCACTTGGACAGGATTTCTTAAGACCAAAGTCAAATCTAGCGCCTCCCCCCCCCCCCCGCCCCCGCCCGTTATACATTAGTCTAAAATGCTAAGAAACAAATAGAAAAGTTCAAGAGTTTGGAACCTGCCCAGGAGATGTGTCTGTACATGTAAGTACTTAACCTCACTTTTAAGAAATGCCTTTAGTGCTGTCAGACACAAAGGGAGGTGGGTACCAAAGGCAAATCAGAAATTTAGGGTCTGAATTAGCCTAGACAACAAACTAGATACATATGTGTGTGCAAGTCAGAATTTAACTTCGTTATTAGTGAATTCATTGAGCTCTGTCAAACACAACATATTGTTGTCAGGTCCCTAGAGTTCAACAAGAAGTTCTGTATAAAGACAGGAAGCTATATCCCTTAGCCCTGGTCGGGTTCTTACTCCACCCTGACTTCCCTAAGTTCCTTTAGTCAACTTTCTGATGGCTAATCCTGTTTCCCTCATTAGTCTGTGGAATCTTATGCTCGCTCCGCTACAACACGAAAATTTAAAGATGTATAAATTAATAAAATGTCTTGTAAACAGAACTTTGCATTCTAATGCCCTAAAGTACACTTACCCTTAGAATTTTAATCCTCTAGAGTAGCCTGAAGTTGAAAGTCCAAAAAAAATCACCCCTACTGCCCACAATGCAGACTTTTCCACGGCCTAACAACATGAAATACATGCAGAGTATGTGAAAAAGATCTTATCAAAATTCCAAGACCTTGCTTTCTTTCTCCTTCTGCACTGTTTGGGTGATTGTTAGTTAACAAAGTAGATCTGGTCAAAAAACAGTCATTCCAGTCTGGCCTGTGGTGGCGCAGTGGATAAAGCATCGACCTGGAAATGCTGAGGCCGCTGGTTCGAAACCCTGGGCTTGCCTGGTCAGGGCACGTATGGGAGTTGATGCTTCCAGCTCCTTCCCCTTCTCTCTCTCCTCTCTCTCCCTCTCTGTCTCTCTCCTCTCTAAAAATGAATAAATAAATAAATGAAATTAAAAAAAAAAAATCCAAGACCTTGCTTTCTTTCTCCTTCTGCACTGTTTGGGTGATTGTTAGTTAAAGTAGATCTGGTCAAAAAACAGTCATTCCAGTCTGGCCTGTGGTGGTGCAGTGGAAAAAGCGTCGAACCTGAAATGCTGAGGTCGTAGGTTTGAGACCCCAAACACATACAAAAGAGGTCGGGAACCTATGGCTTGTGAGCCAAATGTGGCTCTTTTGATGGCTGCATCTGGCTCGCAGACAAATCTTTAATAAAAAAAATAATGTTAAAAATATAAAACATTCTCATGTATTACAATCCATTCATTTCCTACCGCTCATGTTCATGGTTGCGGGTAGCTGGAGCCAATCACAGCTGTCCTCTGGGACAACACCAAATTTTTATTGGATAATGCATAAGGTACACGAGTCGTTGTATGGCTCTCATGGAATTACATTTTAAAATATGTGGCGTTCATGGCTCTCTCAGCCAAAAAGTTTCCTGACCCCTGACATACAAGAAGCAACCATGAGTTGATGCTTCCCACTCTCCCTTCTCTCCCTTCTATTGATTGATTTTATTTTTAGCTTTTGTTTGTTTGTTTATTCATTTTAGAGAGGAGAGGAGGGAGAGAAGTGAGAGAGAAGGGGAGAGGAGCAGGAAGCATCAACTTCCATATGTGCCTTGACTGGGCAAGCCTAGGGTTTTGAACCAGTGACCTCAGCATCCCAGGTCGACATTTTATCCACTGCATCACCACAGGTCAGGCTCCCCTCTCCCTAAAAAAAATCAATTAATTAAATAAAAATTTTATTTTATTTTTTGTATTTTTCTGAAGTTGGAAACGGGGAGGCAGTCAGACAGACTCCGCATGCGCCCAGCCGGGATCCACCCAGCACGCCCACCAGGGGGCGATGCTCTGCCCATCTGGGGCGTCGCTCTGTTGCAATCAGAGCCATTCTAGCACCTGAGGCAGAGGCCATGGAGCCATCCTCAGCGCCCGGGCCAACCTTGCTCCAATGGAGCCTTGGCTGCAGGAGGGGAAGAGAGAGACAGAGAAGAAGGAGAGGGGGAGGGGTGGAGAAGCAGATGGGTGCTTCTCCTGTGTGCCCTGGCAGGGAATCGAACCCAGGACTCCTGCACGCCAAGCCGACGCTGTACCACTGAGCCAACCGGCCAGGGCAACTAAATAAAAATTTTAAAAAAGTCATTCCACCTCTCCCAAACTACATAGAAAAAACTATGCCAGGCAGGCAGAGCTCTTTACAGTCACTTAAAGTGCTTAAAAAAAATTTAGAGTGGCAGATAATGAACCCACCACTCCCCAGGGCTCTAAAGTTTATATTGCTTTTGATAATAGTAATGGCTAAACTCCTTCTGAGGAACACAATGCCACTGTCAATTTCAATTTGCAATGCATTCTTAAACTGTCACAACGTACCATAGTCTTAACAGCTAGAGGAAGTATGGGAACTGCAAACACAGAGAGATGTGGAGGAAAGGTTTGCCTCCCAACATTTAACCACTGGAAACCCAATGTACGCCGTAAATATTTTGGTGCTGGGTCAGGTCACCTTCACAATGGAAGTTCTTCCCCATGTGACAGTGGGGAGCATCCCAATACTTGGCAGTAAGTGATGACTAAGCATACTAAGCATAGAATAAACAGCACGAGTGAATGTAAAAATTAAGTCATAACACTCGGAACAAGGCATAAAAGAGCCATGTAATACATAACTATCCAGATATGGGTGAGTATGAAGAAGAAATAAAGTCATTGTGACATTTTAACATGCATGTAAGAGGTCAAGTACTCAAGGCAGTAGAGCATATGCAGTTTTACAGAAGATTCCTGTGGAGCCAGGCTGCGGGGGTTCGAATCCCGGTTCTGCAGCGCACTAGGTACACACCGTGGACAAGTCACCTCGCTTCTCCATTCAGAGCTGTCCTCATCTGGAAAACAGAGACTTGTGGCAGTTTTACAGCATGTCCACAAGTTTTCTGTTACTCCTCCCTCCACGAGGTGGAAGGTACTTAGTGACTCACTTCAAATGGACGGAATATGGCAGAAGTGTGTGAATTCTAACACTAGGTCAGGAAAGGCACTGTGGCCGCCTCAGTAGAAGAGGCCTCTCTTGGATCACAGACTCTGGGGGAAGCCAGACAGCTAGTCTTGACGATAATCAAGAAGCTCCTTGGGGAGATCCACAGGATTAGGGCCCCAGAGGCCTGGGGCCCAAAGCACGTGAGTGAGTCACTGTAGAAGCATGTCTTCCGGTCCCAGTCAAGTCTCCAGATGACTGCAGCCCCAGCTCAAAATGTCTCGACTGCGTCCTCATGAGAGACCCCAAGCTAGATCGACCTCTCGCTGAGCCAACTCCTCAATTCCT
This sequence comes from Saccopteryx leptura, assembly GCF_036850995.1. Lineage (NCBI taxonomy): Eukaryota > Metazoa > Chordata > Mammalia > Chiroptera > Emballonuridae > Saccopteryx > Saccopteryx leptura. Next base: position 23,282,487 of record NC_089506.1, on the reverse strand, counting down.
GATGTTTAGAAACTACCTGTCATCTGAGCAGTTAAATCTTGGGAGTCAATTCTTAATACAGGGCCGTCACAAGGTTTAAATAAGTTAACAGATGCAAAGTGCGGAGAACTCAGTGCTTAATTCATAGGAAGAGCTCAGAAACCACCTTCAAAATGAAGATGCTCTTTCAGGCTCCAAAGGCAACCCCAGGGGAGGCTGCAACTGATGACATGGAGACAGATTTCAGGTGGTCAAGAAAGAAAACAAGTTTGCATAGTAGAAGGAACTAACACGTGTAAGTTAAACTAGGAATATTTTCCCATAGCATGAACCCCAACAGTGTGACTCAAAGTCCCTTCACTACCATCTCCCTTCCTACCTATTTCATAGAAGGCCACCAGCCAGTCCCATCGTGGCCAGCACCCTGCCCATTGCTCCTCGTGCGTCCTACTAAAATCCTTTGCTCCTTCCTGTCCCTCTTTTCCAGCTTCCGTCACATCCGGGAAATCTCTATTTCTCTTTTCATTCTATTTCTGAAATTTAAAACAAATACCAAGGCTGATAGTTTTCCTTGGTTGGAATGGAATGCTGAAACCTAAGGAATAAATTTTAAAGTGGTATTAAGCCAATCATCACTCTCTGAAACGTTTAATTAAACCTGGACATAATAATAATAGCTGCCCTCTTCCTACCTATGTTAAAGGGGAAATTAAAAGTATGAATTAACTTCTAGATTAAGTACTAGCATGCAAGGGACATTAAAAGCATATTTTACCTAATCTTGTAATAGTCCAAATTTGTTTCATCCCTTTCTGTTGTATACGGTCTACCGGAAAGTTCTGTCCGTTTTTGGAATAAAACAAAATACAAATTTTTCTTACCGTCAATAAACTTTATTAAATAATATACTTGCCATTATTATTAATGATTTCTTGCCAGCGTGAGGGCAATTTGTATATCCCATTTTTGAAAAATGTTTTATCTTTTGATGCGAAAAATTGAACCAGTGCTTGCTTGATATCTGCTTCATTTTTTAATTTTTTGCCCTTCAAAAAATTTTGTAAGGACAAAAACAAGTGGTAGTCGGAGGGTGCTAAGTCCGGGGAATATGGTGGATGCGACAGAATTTCCCAGCCTAGTTCTGCAATTTTTTGACAAGTCCCCAAAGCAGCATGTGGCCTGGCATTATCATGATGCAGTATGATGTTCTTCCTATTGAACATCACCGGCTTCTTTTCTTGGACTGCTGTCTTTAACTTATTCAGTGCTGACAATACTTCTCTGAATTGAGCTTTTCGTTCGGTTTTAAAAGCTCATAATGTATTGGTCCTCGAATGTCCCACCATATACACAACATTCTCTTATTCAGAGTCAAATTTGGTTTAGAGGTGGAAGGGCTAGGTTTTCCGGGTTCACAATATGCCCTTTTCCTTATGATGTTTTCGTAGGTAATCCACTTTTCATCCCCAGTTATCATCCGGTTCAAGAAGGGTTCGATTTTGTTCCGAGCAAGCAGAGATGTGCATATGATGACTCGATCATCCAAATTCTTCTGACTTAATTCATGTGGCACCCATCTTGAATATTTCCACACCAATCCTATCTTCCAAATATGGTCCGAAATGGTTTGCTGAGTTGAATTAAGCCTTTCTGCGATCTCCGATGTTGTCAAAAAAGGATCTTGCTCCAACATGGTCTTAACAACATCGTCATCAATCAAAGATGGTCGCCCAGAAAGTGGCTTATCAGAAAGGTCGAAATCACCTGTTTCGAATTTTTCGAACCATCTTCTGCATGTCCTATCAGAAACGGTTCCTTCACCAAACACTTCCAATAAATTTCTACATGCTTCTGTAGCATTTCTTCCTTGTTGAAATTTGTATCAAATACAGTGGCGTAAATGAACTTTATCAGTAGCCATGGGTACACTATGGCTTCACACATAAGACTAACGTGAATCAACTTTCTTTTAGTTCATTTGCTACGTCAGTATGTATACATTAAGTGATAAAAAGAGAGAGGCACACATACGCCAAATAAACGTGCTTACGTGTCGAAACTTGTTGTGATAGAAACGGACAGAACTTTCCAGTAGACCTGATATATTTTAGCTATACATTAATAGCTGTAACTCTTGAAAGCATCCATCTGGTGAATATCCACACCAGACTGTATCCTCTCCTAGGACCAGAAATGACGATACCAATGCTGGCAAGGATGTAGAGAAACTGACTCTCTCGTATATGCTGCCGTTGAGAATGTAAAAAGGTACAATCCTCTAGAAAACAGTTTGGCGGTTTCTTATCAAAGGAGAAATGCAATTACTAAACCAAAACACGTACACAAATGTTTATAGATGCTTTATGCACAATAGCCAAGAACTGGAAATAAGCCAGGTGTCCTTCAATGGGTGAACGGTTACACTGTGGCACACCCACACAGAGGAACACCACTTGGCCAAAAACAAACAAACACAACCTGTGATTACAAACAACTTGGAGAAATCTCAAGTAATTTTGCTCAGTTAAAACAAAAAACAAAAAAACAACGAATTCCTAAAGGTTATATACCACATGATTCCACTTATACAGCATTCCTGAAATGACGAAATCACAGAGATGGAAAGCAGATGCGGCGTCTGTCGAGTCAGGGCCCACGGAAGAGTGAGGGGCACGCCCTCCACAGGGCCACGGAGAAAGCCTGGTGGCGAGGGGCTGTTCCACACCCACAGCACAGAACACACGGAGCGCTGGGGAAGTCCGAACAAGATGGGCGGGTTCTAGTAATACCGACTTTTCTTGTTGTAATCTTGTGCTACAGTTTTACAAGACGCTACCATTAGGAAAATCTAGCCTGACCAGATGGTGGCGCAGTGGATAGAGCGTTGGACTGAGATGCGGAGGACCCAAGTTGGAGACCCCGAGGTCGCCAGCTTGAGCACGGGCTCATCTGGTTTGAGCAAAGCTCACCAGCTTGTACCCAAGGTCGTTGGCTCAAGCAAGGGGTTACTCGGTCTGCTGTGCCCCCCCCCCCCCCCCCCCCCGTCCAGGCACATGAGAAAGTAATCAGTGAACAACTAAGTTGTCGCAACAAAAAACTAATAATTGATGCTTCTCATCTCTCTCCGTTCCTGTCTGTCTGTCCCTATCTATCCCTCTCGCTGACTCACTCTCTCTGTCTCTGTGGGAAAAAAAAAAAAAAAAAAATCTTAAGGAAAATCCAGGCAAAGGACACAAAGGATCTCTCTATATTACTCCTTAGAATGGTGTGTGAATCTACAAAAATCTCAAAATAGAAAGTTAAAACGAATTTAAGTGTACATTTAGAAAAAAATTTTGAAATAACATATGCATTAATCAAGAGACTGGTATCAGTTGGTAGAGCAGGGCAGTGAAGATGTATAATTATGAATTCATTTACATTTCTATTTTAAAGCCCTAGCAGAAAACTAGTCTATTCTTATTCATTTTAATTGATTTAAGATTCAATATTATAAAAGTATTATTTCATTAGAATAAAATAAATGTGATTTAAAAAAAAAAGTATATTGGCCCTGGCCGGTTGGCTCAGCGGTAGAGCATCGGCCTGGCGTGCGGGGCACCCGGGTTCGATTCCCGGCCAGGGCACATAGGAGAAGCGCCCATTTGCTTCTCCACCCCCTCCATCCTTCCTCTCTGTCTCTCTCTTCCCCTCCCGCAGCCGAGGCTCCATTGGAGCAAAGATGGCCCGGGCACTGGGGATGGCTCCTTGGCTTCTGCCCCAGGCGCTAGAGTGGCTCTGGTCACGGCAGAGCGACGCCCTGGAGGGGCAGAGCATCGCCCCCTGGTGGGCAGAGCGTCGCCCCTGGTGGGCATGCCGGGTGGATCCCGGTCAGGCGCATGCAGGAGTCTGACTGTCTCTCCCGTTTCCAGCTTCAGAAAAATACAAAAAGAATAAAAAAAAAGTATATTTACTCAATTTATAACTTTCCTGATTCGTTCCATTATTACCCTTTACTGTAGTTAAGGTATGGTCTTACGGTCTACTTTAATTAATATACATGCCTCATTCCAGATACAGCTCACATGATGTAAAAAATAAAAATACCAAGTATATGAACTTAAAATGTTTTATTTTTAAAACTTTTTTTTTTTTTTTTTTTTACAGAAACAGAGAGAGTCAGAGAGAGAGAGATTGACAGGGACAGACAGACAGGAACAGAGAGATGAGAAGCATCAATCATTAGTTTTTCGTTGCGCATTGCAACACCTTAATTGTTCATTGATTGCCTTCTCATACATGCTTTGACCGCGGGCCTTCAGCAGACCGAGTAACCCCTTGCTCGAGCCAGCGACCTTGGGCTCAAGCTGGTGACCTCGGGGTCTCGAACCTGGGTCTTCCGCATCCCAGTCCAACGCTCTATCCACTGTGCCATCTCCTGGTCAGGCTAAAACTTTTTTTAATTTATTGATTTTAGAGAGAGAGGAAGAAACATCAATTTGTTGTTCTGCTTATTTATGCATTCATAGGGGGATTCTTGTATGTGCCCTGACCAGGGATCAAACCTGCAACCTTGGTGTACTGGGGCGACACTTTAATCAACTGAACTTCCTGGCCAGGGCTGAATATAAAATATTTTAAAATACTCCCAGGGAAAAGATATAGGAGCTCAAGCCCAGGGAAATCCACCAAGCACAGCTATATACATGCAGGCTACATTTATAATAACAAGGCATTGTTGAGTTCACTACTAAAACCATTTACCTTTTTTGTTTTGTTTTATGATTTTAATTTGTTTACAAATTCAAGTGTCCCACTGAATATATCTCCCCCCACCCCTTAATTCCCCCCCTTCTCTCCAGGATTTGCTGTCCTGTTCTCTATAATGCTGTTATGTATATATAATTTCATTAATCTCTTTCCCTTCTCTGATCCCATCTTCTCTTCTATTTTCCCTCTGACTGCTTTTCCTCTGGTCCCTTTGATCCCACCTCTGCTTCTATTCCATTCCTCAGTTCACATTGTTCATTGGATTCCTCAAATGAGTGAAGTCATATGGTATTTTTCTTTCTCTGCCTGGCTTATTTCACTTAGTATAATAGTTTCCAGGTCCATCTATGTTGTCGCAAAAGGTAAGATTTCCTTCTTCCTCACAGCTGTGTAGTATTCCACTGTGTATATGGACCACTGCTTTTTAATCCACTCGTCCACTGACGCACACTTGGGCTGTTTCCAGATCTTCTCTATTGTAAACAATGCTGCAATAAACATGGGGGTGCATTTCCTCTTTTGAATCAGTGATTTGGTGTTCTTAGGATACATTCCTAGAAGTGGGATAGCTGGGCCAAAAGGCAGTTACATTTTTAATTTTTTGAGGAATCTCCATACTGTTTTCCACAATGGCTGCACCAGTCTGCATTCTGACCAGCAGTGCAGGAGGGTTCCCTTTTCTCCACACCCTCGCCAGCACTTAATGTGCATTGTTTTGTTAATCAGCGCCATTCTGACAGGTGTGAGGTGGTATCTCATTGTGGTTTTAATTTCCATTTCTCTGATGATTAGTGACGTTGAACATTTTTTCATATGCCTATTGGCCATCTGTATGTCCTCTTTGAAGAAGTGTCTATTCTATTCTTTTGCCCATTTTTTTATTGGATTGTTTATCTTCCTGGTGTTAAGTTTTACAAGTTCTTTATAAATTTTGGTTATTAACCCCTTATCAGACGTATTGACGAATATATTCTCCCAGTGTGTGGGTTGTCTTTTTATTTTGTTAATGGAGTTTTTTGCTGTGCAAAAGCTTTTTAGTTTCATATAATCCCATCTGTTCATCTTGTCCTTTATTTCACTTGCCCATGGAGATAAATCAGCAAAAATATTGCTACAAGAGATATCAGAGAGTTTACTGCCTATGTTTTCTTCCAAGATGTTTATGGTTTCAAGACTTACATTTAAGTCTTTTATCTATTTTGAGTTTACTTTTGTGAATGGTTTAAGTTGGTGAGCCAGTTTCATTTTTTTGCAAGTACCTGTCCAATTCTCCCAACACCATTTGTTAAAGAGACCGTCTTTACTCCATTGTATGCTCTTACTTCCTTTGTCAAATATCAATTGTCCATATAGGTGTGGGTTTATTTCTGGGTTCTCTGTTCTGTTCCATTGATCTGTGTGCCTGTTCTTATGCCACTACCAAGCTGTTTTGAGTACAATGGCCTTGTAATATAACTTGATATCAGGAAGTTTATTCTTTTTCTGGATTGCTAAGGCTATTCATGTTCTTTTTTGGTTCCATATAAATTTTTGGAATATTTTCCCTATATCTTTGAAGTATGTCATTGGTATTTTAATAGGAACTGTATTGAATTTATAGATTGCTTTGGGTAATATAGTCATTTTAATGATGTTTATTCTTCCTATCCATGAACACAGTGTATGCTTCCACTTGTTTGTATCTTCCTTGATTTCCTTTAACAATGTTTTATAATTTTCCGAGTAAAAGTCTTTAACCTCTTTGGTTAAATTTACTCCTAGGTACTTTATTTTTGTTGTTGTTGTTGCAATAGTGAAGGGGATTGTTTCCTTAATTTCTCTTTCAGACAGTTCATTGTTGGTGTATAAAAATGCCACTGATTTCTGAATATTGACTATATCCTGCCACCTTGCTGAATTATTTATCAGGTCCAGTAGTTTCTTGACTGAGACTTTAGGGTTTTCTATGTACAGTATCATATCATCAGCAAATAATGATAGTTTTACTTCTTCTTTTCCAATTTGGATGCCTTTTTCCCTTTTTCTTGTCTGATTGCCGTGGCTAAAACTTCCAGGACTATGTTGAATAAGAGTGGTGAAAGGGGGCACCCCTGCCTTGTTCCTGATCTTAAGGGGATTGCTTTTAATTTTTGCCCATTGAGTATGATGTTGGCTGTGGGTTTGTCATAGATGGCCTTTATCATGTTGAGGTATGTTCCCTGTATTCCCACTTTGCTGAGAGTTTTGATCATAAATGGGTGCTGGATTTTATCAAATGCTTTTTCTGCATCTATTGATATTATCATGTGATTTTTATACTTTCTTTTGCTTATGTGATGAATCACATTGATTGATTTGCAGATACTGTACCAGCCTTGTCTCCCTAGAATAAATCCCACCTGATCATGATGTACGATTTTTTTTTTCATGTATTGCTGGATCTGGTTTGCTAATATTTTGTTGAGAATTTTAGCATCTAAGTTCATCAGAGATATTGGTCTATAGTTTTCTTTCTTTGTAGCATCTTTGCCTGGTTTTGGAATCAGTATTATGCTTGCCTCATAAAAGGAGTTTGGAAGTCTTCCCTCCTCTTGAATTTTTTGAAATAGCTTGAGAAGGATAGGAGTTAGTTCTTCTTTGACTATTTGGTAAAATTTGCTGGTGAAGCCATCTGGCCCAGGACTTTTTTTTGGGAGTTTTTTTGATAACTCTTTCAATCTCATTTGATGAAATTGGTCTGTTTATGTTTTGATTCTTCTATATTGATTTTTAAAAGATTATATGTTTTGAGAAATTTGTCCATTTTGCCTAGGTTACCAAATTTTATGGCATACAGTTTTTCAGAGTATTTTCTTACAATCCTTTGTATTTCTGCTATGTCAATTGTTACTTCTCCTCTCTCATTTCTAATTTTATTTATTTGAGTCCTCTCTCTTTTTTTCTTGGTGAGTCTGGTTAAAGGTTCATCAATTGTGTACCTTTTCAAAGAACCAGTTCTTGATTTCATTGATCCTCTGTATTTTTTTTAGCCTCTATGTCATTTATTTCCTCTCTAATCTTTATTATTTCCTTCCTTCTACTTCCTCTGAGTTTTACTTGCTGTTCTTTTTCTAGTTCATTTAGATGCAGGAAAATCATTTACTTTTCTAAACCTATTTCTACATGAAAATTTATTCAGCCAATATTTGTTTGCATTTAACATACCTGAATTACAAATTTTTGAAATATAACCTATTTTAGGTTTAATACTTCCTTTTTAGTATACTAATTTATTTATACACTTCAAAGCCAAGTGCTTATAATGTATTCTAGTAAAAGATCAAATTTCTATTTTTAGATTAAGTTTAGATTACCCCTAACTTTTCCAATCATAGGAGTTTCCAATTCCAGAATACTTCCAATATATTTAGGCTAAAACTAATAATCCCTCAATCTAGTAGAGGAATTAACTCTCCTTCAGACATATTTGATTTGATAACCACCGATAATTATATCTAGTTACCATTTATGTGGTCATAAATCAAGTCAACATTTAGTTCAGATGTTACTTAAATATATATATATGTATGTATAATTATGTAAAGGAATACAGATCTCAGAAGACTTGGCATGACTTACAAGTAGGACTCGATGTGTTGGCTGGTAGCAATGAAAGACATATAAGAAATATCCAGAAAAAAAAAAAGGCGAGGTTTTAGGCTGAGAAATAACCTAGATTAACAAAAGTAATATATACTATAAAATTTAAAATTTTTTTGTTCAATATTTAATATAGGTTCCCTTAGTAGTGCAACTTTTCAATTACGTACTATAATGGAAGGAAAAGACCACTAAATTGAACCTGGTGGTTTAAATCAGTTTCAACAAACAGAAGTCTTAAGACCCTGAGTGGTTTTTTTCCTTTTTATTGGTTAGGCTCTCTATAAAAATCATTATAACTATGGTCTCCACATCTCTGGTAAGTACTAAACGTCTTGACTCAAAGACCATGGCTCCTTGTTTTAGTAACACTGTGTTGAAACTTATGAAGTGTAAGGTCATTTCAGGGGAGCAGCATTTACTGCCAGCTCAGGACCCTGGATGACAGTCATCTTGAATGCCCAGTGAACTCTGTTATAGCTAACATACAAGGGTCTACTACAATCTAATGAAAACTGAGCTAGATAATGAATTTATCCTCATCTTATAACACTGATGCAGGATCAAACTGCAGCTACTTCTTTTTCTTTAATGCAATAGAAACTTGAAATTCACAGTATTGGAGTTCAAAACATGTTTTGTCTCTTAAGTGTTTTGGTTTCAGGATTCAGGAGCTCCACTGGACCAGAGCTCCCAAAGAATAAGGCTATTGGCTAAAATAAAAGTAGACTGATACTTATCTAGATAGAGTTCCTTTACTATGTTGCAATAAGACATACAACCATTTAAAAAAGAGAGAATATGATGTCTTAAGCCACAAATTTAAAGAATTCAGCACTTGTTAGAAAAAAAACAAGGTAAGAGGGCTCCAGAGTTAATAATGTAAAATCAGTTCATCACGGGCTCTTGACCTAACAGTCATAATTAAATCTACTTGCTAGTTATTGTTTTTTTCTTTACAAGTAAGAAAAGCGTAGCAGAGAATAGTGCTTAAGCACACTGACTACAACCAGACTGCCTGGATTTGAAAACCAGCTCAAAACCCATTAGCTAAGTGATCTTGGACAACCTATTACCTAATTAGAGCCGCAAACTTCCTTATCTGTAAAATGAAAGATATAAAACCTACCTTATAGGGTTGCTAAGAGGATTAAATAAATGAATGTAAATCATTCAGAAAACTGCCTTTACATAGTATAAGCATTATACAAGTTTTTGTTACATAAGTTAAATAAATATAACCCCTTAATTGCTATCTTGCAACACTCTTTGCTAATAGGCGTAGAATGAATGCTAAAGAATGAAATTATTCAAATTCTAAAATTTGGGATTTCATTTAGCCAGCTAAAGATACTCTGAAAAGTTACCCAGAATAAAACAATGTTTCAAAAACTGCTAATAAGGAAAAATAAAAAAACCCCACAATCACTGAATAATAAAACACAAATCTTGCACTATTAATACTGAATTTCAAGAGTGAAACTTTATTATTCACACTATTTCTGCTTCCTTTCAGGAACTTGGGAATTCCTTTTCAATGTTTAACATTGTGAATGAGAACACGCATTTCTAATGTAACATTTGTAAAAAACACAAACAAAACAAACACTGCTTTTAAGAAACCAACTCAATAGTTTTTCATTTTGTCACTTTCAAACAGCTCATGCAGTTTCCAAAACTGTTCTTCTCCAGATGAGAAAGAATTCTCAAAATTGTCCGCACCTGAGGGCACAGGAAGGCTCTTCCACAGTGGACAGGACCTGGCCCGTCCACAGCCTGCCTGAACCTGGCGTGCCAGCCTCACTCTAGCCAGAACACAGGATACAGTAAGCACAGCCAACACGGTTCTCACGGTGCCAGAATCCGTGTTCTAATATGACCAAATAAAGATACAACCAACATCCCAGATAGGTGGTTCTGTTGCGCCAAAAGTTTTCAATCATTCTTCCAAACAGCCACGTCTAAGCTATTCACTAAAGTGTAATTTACCTGGAGTCTAGAAGAAGAATTTCCAAATGGTCTAAATATAACAGAATATAAAACCGCATCAGAAATCTACAGGATAGTATATATATATATTAAACTATACTCTACCCAAGACTTGAACAAAATCTTTTTAGTACAGTTAATAGCAAATACCCCGTGCAATATACGTTTTTGCTAACTAAAATTGTGTCAGATATTGTGAACCCAGGGAAGATGAAAATGAATCTTTGAACCTCACACCTCATCCCTTGAACACTATTGAAGGGTCAGCAGTGCTGGGACAAATGGCCTGTAACTCTCAGATGGCCCTCCAAGGCTAGACTAATAAGCATCGTTTATTTGTTTTTTTCCCTCCAAGTGTCTTAATCTGTCCTGGAGAGTATACCATTCATCAGAAATTTAAAATGTTATTTGCAATGTCATGTTATGGCTCAAAGATGTTAAAAAACAGAATACACATAAATACACACTTGTTTTGCAAATGCATAATAAAAACATGCACAACAAAATTACTGCTGTTCTAACCTCCCAATTGACACTGCTCACATCCATTAGTTTCTTCCCATTACACCAAAACAAAATTCCCAAACCCACGGCCTTCAAATGTTCACAAATGCTGCTGCCCTTCTCTCTTCTGCAACTCTTCTTCCCCGGGCTCCACGGGGTCAGTCTAAACACCATACCTTGCTTCTTCCTGGCTGAAAGTCTTTCCTTTTGTGGTTACTCTTTTTGTGTAAGAGGCTCACTTCCTGCCCGAGAAGTCCAGACCCAGCCTCCTCCGTCTCTAACGGAGCTTCCCATGACCACCCCAGCTCTTCCCGTCCTTTGTTGCTGAAAGCCCTCTGCACTGTTTGTGCCCCAGTCGTGCGTCTTGACTCTGTTCTTGAGTTATTTCACAGGCTTCGGCGAAGTCTTTTCCAACTAAACTATAAATTCCTTGAGAGCAGGCACCGTATCTTATTCGCCCACCGCTAACAATCTTGAATTCGGGGATCGACATTTCCTTAGATTAGGGATCTAAGTTTCTTTCTGCATCTGACATTTAAGAACCGCACGTTCACTTGGAGAAAGCCAAGGCTGGATAGTTATTTAAATTATTTCACAGACATGGTCAGGTTTTAATGGTAGAAGGAAATGCTTCCTTTCTATCTATCCATCAAATATAATTAAGAGTTTAACCCATGAAAAGATTTATAAAGTGCAAGAACTTGAGATCCCAAATTAGGTAACACTACCCTTATTTAATCACAGATTTACGAAAACATATACATTCAGTAATTTCTAAGATGCTATCTTTAAGTATTGATCTTTTTTTTTTTTTGTCATAATGTTCAAGATACAAGGATTACTCTAATCCTAGATCAGAGATCAAAAGAATTTGTTTCTTTCCCCAAACCAGGCACACTCAAGAGTTCAATGTGAACAAAGGAGTTCTCAGAAACGGGACGGCAAGCACATACTTAACCCTCCCCACCACCCACCACCCGCCACTCATGAACGCATGGACGCATGCGTGTACACACAACCTCAAGTATTTCTTGATGCATCACCATTTCACCAGCTCAAATCTTGTTTCCTCCACGTGTAGCACGGACATAACACTCGTCACCTCTGTGACACTTTCAAAGGGATATAAAAAGAAATAACTTCTTAATCAAGTATTTTTAAGTCCCTGAACCGCAATATTATGCAGTACTTAGTTATCCACATTTTCAGTTCTCAACACTAAAATGGCAATCCGGAGCTGCCTCTCATGCTGGGACGCTGTACTGGTCAAGAACACAGAAGGCTGATGCTATGAGTTTCAAGGAATATAATCAGAAAAATAACCTGCTGGAGGGAGGGAAGATCACGTAATTCACGATTTCTCAGCTGACCGGGCAGTGGCGCAGTGGACTGAGTGTCGGCCAGGGATGTTAGGACCCAGGTTTGAAACCCCAAGGTCGCTGGCTTGAGTGTGGGATCAGACATGACCCCAAGGTCGCTGACTTGAGTCCAAAGGTCACTGGCTTGACACCCAAGGTCGCTGGCTTGAGCCCAAGGTCACTAGCTTGAGCAAAGGCTCACGGGCTTGGCTGGAGCACCCCAGTCAAGGGACACATGAGAAGCAATCAATGAACAACTAAAGTGCCACAGCTACGAGCTGATGCTTCTCATCTCTCTCCCTTCCTGTCTGTTTCTGTCTGTCTCTAAAAAATTATCGTGATTATTATTCAGGATTCCTCCAACAGGCCTGACTGGAAGGACGTCTGGCGTCCATTAGAAACCGCTGGCCGGCTTCTGCTCCAGAAACTCGGATTCAGTCGATCTGGGGATGAGGCTGAGGACCGAATTTTTAGTAAGCAGCACAGATGACTTTCCTGATCAGACATATTTGGGAAACACCACAAGAACACATTACCCAATGCAGGCTTTCTAGTTTTAAAGGAACATAAAAACATTCAACTACACTTACTCCCAGAGATGAGGCTGTGGCCCTCTGAAAGCGCCTCTCTGCCAAGTGCCATCGGGCCCGTCGGGAGGGCGTTCCCTGACCTCGTTCCCTGACCTCGGTCGGAGCGGAGGCTTCTGAGCCAGCCCCCAGTGAATCTCACTTGGGAAGAGAAGAATTAGACCCCTTCCTATGAGAAACAGATTTGCAGTTTTATTTTATGAAGTACAATACTTCTGTGTTTATTTAGGAAGAAATCACTAAATCTGTGCTGAAATTAGTGACACAATGAACTTACACTATGATTCTTTCTTGAAAATAATGTAATAAAAGAGTAATTCTCCTGACAGTCCCCAAATTTCTGAAAAGCTAAAAGTTTGCTTGTGGGTGTTTTATCATTTTAGGAAAAAAAGAATATCTGCAAAGCACATCAACAAACCCACAGGCAATGGCTCATTAACGAGAGCTTTCTACTCGTAAGAAGTTGTAAAGCAGTGTGCTGGAACTTGAGAGTGTATATTATCACATAGGAACTTATTTAAATGTACATTCTGATTCGTTAGATCATGTGGGACCCAAGGGTCTGCATTTCTACCTAGCGGCCAGGTCTACAGACCATACTAGAAAGATTCTACAGGAACGGCTGCCCAATGATGGGCAAAAGGATCACGAGGTTATTTAGAATTAAGATTACTGGTCTCCATTCCTGATAATCTGATTGAGTAAGGCCAAGGCCAGGTCCCTGGAATCTGCATTTTAAACAAAGGCCCTAAATGAAACTGGTGTAGGCACCCATAGAACCCACACTAAGATTGCTATCAAAGTCACAAAGATTAGTAAAATTTGGCCTCTCTCTCTGAGGCATTTACAGGTTAGAAGGAAGAAAACATCTGTGCCAAAGAACCATTCTATAAGGTAGTATGAGTACTTGTTAAAAACAGGACTCAAAATTTGCTTTCAAGTCAGGAGATACTGACATTTTAGGGGGGAAATGATTTTAAAGTTTTGATTAGCAAACATGAACTATTCAGTATGAAAAGGAGAGTTTTTAAGACAAGAAATGCCAGGAGTTAGTTTCCCACACTCCCTGATATAATAAAGACTGTGATGCTAAAGCTAGCTGTCCTGGTGTATGTCCCATAGAAAACACTGCAAACAGCCCCCCCGACTGGCAGGAATTTGAGACACGAGGACCGTTTGGCCCTCTTCCCCCTGCACGGTCATCAGCACTAAGGTCAGAGATGACAGAATTACAAGCACCATACTGAAGGAAATTAGAGAAGGATTCTTCTTACACACTTAGAGAAAACAAAATTCTTGGATGGTGGGGGTGGCAGTGAGTCGAGTTAATAAACCTAGCTGCAACGATCATATTCATCTACCGTCTGGACTTCTGAATACCTAACTCCAGCCACGGGACTCTCCCCCTTTCCTCCTCCCAACATCGAGCATTTTGTTTATTATGGTTTGAATCCCTTCTCTGCAGATGGTAACAGTATCCAGTACAATCAACTCTGCACATCAGATGTTAATGCTTTCCCATAGGCTGGACTTAAAGAACCTTGGTTTCTTGGCTACCTCTGAATAGACATAACAGGTCTGTGGAATGTCCGTGTGTCTCAGGATAAATAAAAAGAAAGCAGCCCTGGTCAGTGGCTCAGTGGCAGAGTGAAGGCCCAGTGTGTGGAAGTCCCAGGTTCAATTTCCAGTCCGGTCACACTGGAGAAGTGACTGTCTTGCTTCTCCCCCCACCTCCCTTCCCCTCCCTGAGCCATGGCTTGAATGAGCAAGTGGTCTCTGGGTGCTGGGGATGGCCCCATGACCTCACCTTAGGTGCTAAAAATAGCTCAGTTACCAAGCAACAGAGCAGCAGCCCTAGATGGGCAGAACGGTCAGATCCAGACAGGGGTTGCGGGGTGGATCCCAGTCAGGGTGCATGTGGGAGTTTGTTGTCTCTCTGCCTCCCTGCCTCTCACTTGATTAAAAAAGAAGGAGAAGGAAATGGAGAAAAAGAAGAAGAAGAAGAAGGCAATGATCAGAATGTACTTTTATAGTCACCAGTGCTTAGCTAAGTTGAACACAACGCAATACAACCAACATTGACAATCTCTCAGAAACAGAAATGCAGCGTTGTTGGGGGAGCTCACCAAGGAGGAAGGCAGTGATCGGGAGGAAGAAAGCACTTGACAGAAAAGTATGATTCTTGTATTCTAGCACTAATGACCTTTGACCACTGCTTCCCACCCAAAAAAGTCCATGGATGTGAAATCTTTCTGAGACTGCTTGAAATAACACTGTAACTAAAATAATGACAGGAAAGAGACCAAGAACCAACCACTACATAGTGGTTCCAGGCTAATGACAATTCCTAAAACAACACTGTATCTAGCTGCTGACTAATCCGAATTCCCTAAGAGATGGGAGAGATTTATACAATTAACAATTTGATTTTTAAAAACAAATGGGCTAAATGTTTCCATAAATAAAATTAGCCCTCAAACTTTGTGCAAAAAAATTTCCAGTTTCTCGCTTGTTCTTCATTCTTATCAGTACATTCATCACCAACAGACTGTTTCCTGCTGGGAAACATTAGCAAAATGGCAGTTTTCCCTGAGAAAAGACACTGGCCCCATTCACATTTCTAGGGAGTCTAAAATAATATGAGCAATTTCTAAAGAGAAAACTGTTCAGGGGAGGGGGCGATAATAATCCGTACCTATCAAAATCTCAACTTAGTTTCTGTGCAAAGCTTTCTTACTTTGCTTGACATACAACCTTCACATGACCTGATTGAAAACACCCACTGAATAATGAAAGACATCTCAGTCCTGCCTAACCAACTAAGCCCCATGAGCACAGACCCTGTGTCAACGGCTGAGGTAACATTGATCCACATCATTTTATGGATGCGTATTAGATATTAACTTAGGGAGCTATGAAAACAAAATCTTCCCAGGCTGAAGGGCACTGGGATGGCAGGTGCGACTCTGAAGACCTCAGGAGCCCAGGCCAGTGAAGCGTGTTGTGGCTCCTGAGAAAAGAAAAAGAGCGAGAAAAGAAAAAGCTGCTCTCTTGTAACACCCAGGGCCTGTTCAAGATCCCAGGACGGAACATTTCATTTGGTGCGCACGTGACTGAATATCTACCTATGAGGTTCGTAAAGCCGTCTATTTCTAAACAAATATACGGTCTACCGGAAAGTTCTGTTCGTTTTTGGAATAAAACAAAATACCAATTTTTCTTACCATTAATAAACTTTATTAAATAATATAATTGCCATTATTATTAATGATTTCTTGCCAGCGTGAGGGCAATTTGTATATCCCATTTTTGAAAAATGTTTTATCTTTTGATGTGAAAAATTGAACCAGTGCTTGTTTGATATCTTCTTCATTTTTAAATTTTTTGCCCTTCAAAAACTTTTGTAAGGACAAAAACAAGTAATAGTTGGAGGGTGCTAAGTCTGGAGAATATGGTGGATGTGATAGACATGCTTCTGTAGCATTTCTTCCTTTTTTTTTTTTGTATTTTTCAGAAGCTGGAAACAGGGAAAGACAGTCAGATAGACTCCCGCATGTGCCCGACCGGGATCCACCCGGCACGCCCACCAGGGGCCACGCTCTGCCCACCAGGGGGTGGTGCTCTACCCCTCCGGGGCGTCGCTCTGCCGTGACCAGAGCCACTCTAGCGCCTGGGGCAGAGGCCAAGGAGCCATCCCCAGCGCCCGGGCCATCTTTGCTCCAATGGAGCCTTGGCTGCAGGAGGGGAAGAGAGAGACAGAGAGGAAGGAGGGGTTGGGGGTGGAGAAGAAAATGGGCGCTTCTCCTATGTGCCCTGGCCGGGAATTGAACCCGGGTCCCCCCGCACGCCAGGCCGACGCTCTACCGCTGAGCCAACCGGCCAGGGCCTCTTCCTTGTTGAAATTTGTAAAACTTAAAGTGGCGTAAATGAACTTTATCAGTAGCCATGGGTATACTATCGCTTCACACATAAGACTAATGTGAATCAACTTTGTTTTAGTTAATTTGCTACATCAGTATGTATACATTAAGTGATAAAAATAGAGAGGCACACATGCGCCAAATAAACATGCTTATGTGTCGAAACTTGTTGTAATAGAAACGGACAGAACTTTCCGGTAGATCTTATATTAAAATGCTGACTAGTCACTGTGAGTATTGATGCTGTCTAATCTAATATATCATATATACTAGAATTTTTACTAAAAACAAAAACAAGAAACTGCACCTGCCTTTTATCCTAAAAGGCTAAAGAAAAATAACTTTACTTAAGTTTCTCTATGTTTAAATGAAAGGTCCTTCGGTTTAACATCGTTTTATTGCTTTCAGGCAATGGGTAACAAAGTAAAGACCAAAAGCGACAGATAACAATTAACAGCTACATTTACCCAGGTCGTTATAGAAGACTATGCCAGGCCCTGGCCGGTTGGCTCAGCGGTAGAGCGTCGGCCTGGCGTGTGGGGGACCCGGGTTTGATTCCCGGCCAGGGCACATAGGAGAAGCGCCCATTTGCTTCCCCCCCCTCCTTCCTCTCTGTCTCTCTCTTCCCCTCCCGCAGCCAAAGCTCCATTGGAGCAAAGATGGCCCGGGCACTGGGGATGGCTCCTTGGCCTCTGCCCCAGGCGCTAGAGTGGCTCTGGTCTCAACAGAGCGACGCCCCGAGGGGCAGAGCATCGCCCCCTGGTGGGCAGAGCGTCACCCCTGGTGGGCGTGCCGGGTGGATCCCGGTCGGGCGAGTGCGGGAGTCTGTCTGACTGTCTCTCCCCGTTTCCAGCTTCAAAAAAAGAAAAAGAAAAAAAAAAAAAGAAATAAATAAATAAAAGAAGACTATGCCAACTTTTAGATTCCCAGTTAGTTTTCCCCAGTCACGATGTCTTCTGCCATCCCAGTGTCATGAATTCCAAGACAGGCACTGGGCCTGAAGGCCTGAGCTGGCGGGAGGGGAGCCACCAAAAAGCTCCATCCATCGGCCGCCTGGAGTTCCCAGCCGACATCACAGGTAATAGACATGGTGTTCTGCTCACACCCTCCGGCCCCTCTCTACAGCAGCCTCCACGGAGTCTGTCCTAGCCTCCTCCTCAGAGTCAAGTTCTGGATGTAAGGAAGAAAGCAAACATCAGGCTGTAACCAACCAGAGTCTCCACCACACTGAAACAAAGTCTACTTGGTAGAGAATATCAAACCCAAATTAGCCCATCTGTCAATTCGTTTCATGATGAACTGCTTAGTTATTAATAGTGATTAAATATTCTATCCCCAGGGTTTTAAAGTAGTCAGCTTTTAAACACTATTAAAACGCTGGCTAGCTGTGGTGCTTTCTGATTGTAAAGTAGCTAGATGTAGCAACCTAAAATTGTGTGATTTAATCCATTCTCCCACCCTTCATTTGAAGAGGAAAGGTATTTGGGAGAAGGAAACCACGGATTAATTTACTTCCACGCGCAACGTACCTTCCATCTGTGTCCCTCGTAATACCTCCGTTTGTTTAAAAGAAAGATAAACTGTTCTTTAAAAAGGTCTGGAGTCCTGCTTCTAAACAGGATATCCTAGTTGACTTGGAGTGTAACTAAATGTAAATTGTAATTTTTCATGATTTTCTGTTGAAACCAAATTCTGCCCATAAAACTGGTCCTGAAGGAGTTCTTTCCAAAACAATGTTAAATGACTCTGAAAGTCAAAAGAATGCCTAGGACACTAACAGAGGAGCAGAAACCCCGGGGCATCTGGCCTACAAGTTTTATCGGAGTAGATGTTCCTCCAGGGAACATCCGGGGCCCAGCTTCTCCCCAAGGGAGTCAGTGGTGACCGTGCTGGGTGACAGAGCTCGGTGACAGTGCTCGCCTCCGTCTCCTCCTGACGGGCTGGCCTGTGAGGAGGACACATTTCAAGACCCACGCAGAACAAAGAGCCGGGGTGGGGGGACAGGAATCAGGGTGGTTCAGGATACGGGAATTTGGTGCTAAGTCAGAAAAGGAAGATTATGTTAGCGATTTCAGTATTTTAACTAAAACCAAAGTTTAAAAATACTATGAAGTCTGTTGTCTTTCACATTTTCTTTTCTCTTCATTATTTTTTTTTTCATTATCAATTAGTCTCAACAAAGCGTAAGTAAGAAACACATGCCAGAATGGTAAACTGTTCAAAAGCCTAAGAATGTGGAATTGGCATTGCTCTCATCACTGTTTTCCTCTTACAAAGGTTACCTATCATTTTCCAGCACTTCTAGCTGAGTGAGGAAATACTACTATAAAATATAACGTGCCAAATCCCTAAATTTCTCATCCTGGCGGGGCAGGGCAAGGTGGAGCAGGGCGGGGCAGGACAGAGCAGGGCGGGGCGGGACAGCAAGACGGGGCGGGGAGGGACAGGGCAGGCAGGATGCTGGATGGGAGAAACAATGGACAGAAAAGTTCCTCCCATGAGTATGGTCTCACAAAGTCTTGAGACTGGAGATGCAGAAGAAATCAAGAGAACACAGGTAGGGCTGTACGACACTTGCCCAACATACTGCCAAGGATTTTACTACATGCACTATTTATTTAATCCCAACTCCAACTAGATCAACTCAGCACTACCTGGTACTGTTTTATAGATGAAGAAAGCAAGAATCAGGAAGCTCAAGTAGCGTGCAACAAAACTAGAAAGTTACATGGCCAAGACTTGAACATTGAACAAACCCTGATTCCCGAGTCCAAGAGCTCTAAACCATTACACCAATTTCTATTCACTGCTTTCTCTCTACTTTTCCAAATGTTTACCTGTTTCTCTCCTTGTCATGCACTAATGCTTCCATCTTGAAAAATTTTGCACTCAATAGATATGGTGCCTAGCCCCGGCCGGATAGCTCAGTAGGTTAGGACACCATCCCAATATGCCAAGGTTGTGGGTTTGATCTCCAGTCAGGACACATATAAGAGCCAACCAATGCATGCCTAAGTAGGGAACAACAAGTCAGTATCTCTCTCAAAGCAACAAAAATAGATAGATAGATGATAGAGAGACAGATAGATGGCTAGATAGACAGACAGAGAGATACGGTGTTTTGACCTGAAGTTTGAAAGGCAGCATAGTGGAGAGGGGAATGAATGGAAAGGGATCTGGTTCTAAGACTAGTGAACGGGCTGAGAGCTGATTGGCATGTCAGTGGCAGGAAAGACACAGGCCAAACACCAGGAATGCATCCCCTTGCAAGCCTCTTGGTGTCTTCCACCAGGAAAGTTATACTGTACATTAAAAAAATGTGCAAGGGAGGACTTTCACACATGCTTAACGTTAGCAGAAACACGACATATGAAAAAAAGGGCCATACCAATATGTCAAGGTTGTGGGTTCAATCCCCAGTCAGAATCAATGAATGCATAAATAAATAGAACAACAAGTCAATGTTTCTCTTCCTCAAATCAATTAAATTTTAAAAATTCAAAAAAAGTAACTTTTAATGCTTTATCAACATACAGTGAATTAGTTAAACCCTAATATTTTAATTAATAAGAATTATGTAAAAATTACCTAGAACTGTAAAACAGATTTACATTTTTTTTAGTTTTACTCTAAATTTAACAGTGGGCACCGTAGTTGAAAACTTATCTCAATTTGTTTTTCATGCCAGAGCTCTTTTATCTGTAATAGCATATGTATTCTCCCAGAAAACATTTAACACTAAAAGACCAGACTATAGATTTCTGAGGCAAGAGGATAAAATGAACTAAGAGGCTTTAGAAATCTCCTTTTTATATCAGAGAGCTATTTAGACTTCACTGTCTAGCAAAAAGTATAACCACAAATGAAACATATGGCATATTTAAAAACATTGTTTAAAAATTCCCCAAATACTATATAACATTTAAATAAATTAATAGGTTCTATATCACAAATATAAAAAGATGTCTAAGACATACTGCTAAGTAAAACAACAATAAACAATGCATATGCAATTTTGTATACTGACACAATCAAGTTCTGAAAGTTGGATGAAGGACTTTTACTTTCATTACTAAAGTATTTTTTAACCACCTGTTTCACTTTGCTAATAACTGTTTCTCCTTACAAAGGTTTTCCTTAGATTAGGAGATCTCTCTCCTGGTGTGACAGATTGGAAGAAAATATTTTTTCAAACATATCCAAGACTGATGATTTATAGATTCCCAATGGCTATATAATAGAGGCGGGTCTTTTTTCTTTTGTTAAATACTGATGATGACTATCCACAGTTAATAAAATGCTGCACTTAATATTATGTGCTTTAGTAGTAACTGCTCGTTTTTTTCAGTATCTATTCTACCCGTTTTACATAGTAATAAATCTTAGCTGGGCACACAATTTCCCAAACTCCCTTGCTAGTTAGGACTACATTACATTATTTCTAAGGCCTGCCCTATGGTGTGGGCAGAGCAATGCCTGCAAGTTCTAAGATGCATCCAGAAAGGGAGCACCTTTCCTTGTTCCTACTGTCTAGAACAGGGGTCCCCAAACCTTTTACACAGGGGGCCAGTTCACTGTCCCTCAGACCGTTGGAGGGCCAGACTATAAAAACAAACAAACTATGAACAAATCCCTATGCACACTGCACAGATCTTATTTTAAAGTAAAAAACAAAACAAAACGGGAACAAATACAATATTTAAAATAAAAAACAAGTAAATTTAAATCAACAAACTGACCAGTACTTCCATGGGAACTATGCTCCTCTCACTGACCACCAATGAAAGAGGTGCCCCTTCCGGAAGTGCGGCGGGGGCCGGATAAATGGCCTCAGGGAGCCGCATGCGGCCCGTGGGCCGTAGTTTGGGGACCCCTGGTCTAGAAGGTATGACGGTAGTAACAGAAGCAAACCATCTCAGACCATAAGATGAAAGCTACCTGTCGAAGATGGCAGAGCAGCAAAATAAAGAACCCCTGATAAATATGGACTCACCATACCCACACCCACCATGGACCGCTTCGCAGGCTTTCATGTCAGAGAGAATAAAAGTCTATTATATATTGCTCACAAACATTAGGGGATATTTTATTGCTTCGTATTCATTTTGAAATATCCCCTAAATGTTTGTGAGCAGTATATTTAAGCCACATTTTTGTTTTATGTTGCTATCGTCACTATCATGCATTTGTGTGCCTACACACACACTTCCTGGGAGTTATTCTAATGCTGCAGCTAAATAGCATCTCATTTTGAAGCTAAGTTTATTAAACTGGTGACTGAAAAATGAATCTATCTGTACAAAGTCTTAAAACAGAAAGCAGAGAAGCAGAAGAACCTGCGATATTGTCACTTCTTCCTTCACCACCTTGTTTTGGGGTAGTTTGAAACAGGACAGCCTCACTCTTACTGCATGCTGGCCTTTGATTCTTCCTTGTTAAAGAGTAAAATATGAGATTTTAAATACTGTGAGACGGTTAAAAATAAAATGGATTAAGTGACCTACTCTACATCATAGATTAGCCACGATAAAGGAGAAAGCAACGAAAAGGAATCACTATATACAATAAACTTAAAATCATCTTTAAAACTAATAGCCGACATCACTATGATGTGAAACAGGAACAGAGATAAATTGGTACAAAGAAACAAGAACAACTTCAAGAAGATGATCTTTGGCAATTTTGATCTAACTTTCCAAGTGATTTTTAGCGCATGACAACATGGGTATGTCCTTCACTAACCCATCGCCTATTTCAAAGTTCTCACACAAATATAAATTTATAGACAGACTAAAGACAAATGCTAAAGAAATGCTATGGAGAAAGAAAAAATATAGAAACTGCAATGTTAGTTTTCTTCTACAGAGAATCAATTATTTTGAGGAACTAATGGACTACTAGTGTTTTATGGGTCAAAGTGGAATTTATAGTTCTTCAGAGAATAGGTATAAGCCAACAAAGTAATCTAAAAAGATATATTATTCTCCTGAAATGTCTGAATACCTATGTATTTGGCTACTTTTGTCAATATGTCTATTTCTGGCAGACATAAGGATAGTAAATATTTCCTTTGAAATTTTAAGTTTACCCCTCACAGAGCTTATAATTTCTGCCTTGCAGTGTCTGCTTTATCTTTTCAAAAGCATGTATTGTTCTTCCAAACATTTTCACGTCTTCCTTTTGGTCAGGCTTTGACAGGGTGTATTAGGTGAAAACAGGACGGAAATCTAGAACTCTTATTTCCTATGATGAGAGCTACAATAGATTTTTAATAAATTTTAATAGGATAAAGTGTACCAGACTGTTCGACTTTCAGACCATGAATTCATACAAAACATTTAACTCCACAGTCCTAAATCGGGAGTTTAAACTCTCTTTGGAAAGGAGAGCTAAAATCTTAGGAGCACTAAAGTTACTTTTAAAATTTAAGGTTTTTGTTTTACACTATCAGATAGTCCAGAACTGACCCACTGGCAGCAAAGCAGATCAAAAGATTGAATCCACGGGGTAGCCTTTCTGTTCTTAAAGAGTGCTTAAGAGTAGAGCCAAGTCAAAGCAAAAGTCACAACAAGAGAAAACACGGCAGAAATTATCTGAAATCTCTGAAATAAATGTGCTTCTAATCTAAAACCCTGTTCTATGAGGAGGCCCCTGGCAGGCAATGCAAGATGGAAGTTAGGAGGAACATAGAATGCTTCTGCTCCACCTTGTTCTCCATCCTTCTTGTTCTTGCAGAAGCGACAGAGGTAGATCTGAAACCCAAGTGAAACAGTCATCCATGGAAACACATACAGCTCTGTGTGGCCCCCACCCCATCCACTTTAAATCACAATGATTATCCTTTATAAATAATGACAAGCCAAAAACCATAAAATATGGAAAGAACTGAGTTTTGCAAATGACTAACATCTATGGTGCTTATAAATGCTTTATGTATATGAATCCTTAAGCCCTAATGCAAATTCCAAAACCTAAAGATCTGAAAGCCCAAGGCTGGGCGTTGGGACGAAGGAGGTTATATGTGCCAATTCACTGGGTGGCAAAACACAGCCTGAAGTGATATATAACTATTTATAGTTTTAATTTATCCCAATTAGTGTTACTATTTTTGTTTTATTACAGAAATATTAATGTGCTTAATTATTAGGTGCTACCTTAGACTTTATGGGAGTTATTATTACCTATGTGTTATTGTACTCTGTTACCTTATAAAATCTAAAGAGTTTTTTTTTTTTTTTTTGTATTTTTCCGAAGCTGGAAACGGGGAGAGACAGTCAGACAGACTCCCCGCATGCGACCGACCGGGATCCACCCGGCACGCCCACCAGGGGCGAGGCTCTGCCCACCAGGGGGCGATGCTCTGCCCCTCTGGGGCGTTGCTCTGCCGCGACCAGAGCCACTCTAGCGCCTGGGGCAGAGGCCAAGGAGCCATCCCCAGCGCCCGGGCCATCTTTGCTCCAATGGAGCCTTGGCTGCAGGAGGGGAAGAGAAAGACAGAGAGGAAGGAGGGGAGGGGGGTGGAGAAGCAAATGGGCGTTTCTCCTATGTGCCCTGGCCGGGAATCGAACCCGGGTCCTCCGCACGCCAGGCCGACGCTCTACCACTGAGCCAACCGGCCAGGGCCTCTAAAAGGTTTTGAAGCACAGCTGGTCCCAAGGATTTCAGATAAGAAAGCGTGGGCCCGCATCAATTCCATTACCCTTACCACAACCTTACGAGACAGGAGCTATTTTGCAAAGGAAGAAGCAGGCTTATGGAACTTGTCTGTGGTGAAGAAATACTGGTAAGTCTTAAAACTGTGACTTGAATTTAAGCAATTTAGAATCTGGACTCTAAGCCATTATGCTATTCAGCCTTTTCTTTTTACATAATGCAGAAGAATAACATTTATTATTTTCTAGCCATAATTACTGAAACTATTAATGCAGGAATTTTTAAAACCATCGATAGGCTTCAGAAAAAAGTACAATAAAGATTCCATTTTAAGGAAAAAACAAGCTTTGGGCAAACTCCTCCTGGTATTTTATAAATAACTTCCATGCAGCACACGGCTCCAGACTAGGGTCATGGATAAATGGCAGAACTTGGAGTGGCTGTCACCCTTGTTCTTGGTACAGAGGAGGCATCACCAGCAGGGTGTACAAGAGTGCCTAAAACATGTTTTTTTCATTGCTCATATCACGAGTAGATTTTTCAAAGGGCATCTTAATACCATGGGGAAAAAAAGCAGTGATTATGGTGGAAAAAGTCATGATTAAGGATCACTGCACCTCCTGACCAGGCGATGGCACAGTGGATAGAGCGTCAGGCTGAGACATAGAGGACCCAGGTATGAAACCCCGAGGTCGCGGGCTTGAGCACAGGCTCACCAGCTTGAGTGTGGTGTCGTTGGCTTGAGTGTGGGATCATAGACATGACCCCATGGTCGCTGGCTTGAGCAAAGGGTCACTTGGTCTGCTGTAGCGCCACCCCCACCTTCACACCCCCACCCTGGTCAAGGCACATATGAGAAAGCAATCAGTGAACAACTAAGGAGCTGCAGCAACGAATTGATGCTTCTCATCTCTCTCCTTCCCTGTCTGTCCCTATCTGTCTGTCTCTGTAAAAAAAAAAAAAAAAAAAAAAAAAAGAATCACTGCACCAAATTAAAGCCACAATGAGATAGGAGCTCACACCTGTCAGAATAGCTATCATCAGTAAATCAGCAAACAAGAGTTGGCAAGGACACGGAGAAGAGGAAGCCGGTGTGCTGCTGGGAATGCAGCTTGGTGCAGCCACTACAGAAAACGAGGTTTACAGAAACAAGGCGCCACGAAACACGCACTTCAGAGCTGCTGGCACCAGGGGCAAAGGAGGACCACCTGCAGGGACGCGAGTGCTACCAAACCACGCGCAAAGGGGAAAAGTCACTGAGACCTGGAGCAACGAGGAATGAGAAAACGGGGAGCAGGATCTAAAATGATGCATTTCATATTAGTTATGTCTACTTCACGAGAGGGAACACTTTGCATACAAAAGGTCAAAACCAGTATTGTTTAAAATCGGTATTTCCTTGGAGCAGTGAATGCGCAGTGTAGTTAGTGTACAGATGGTGTATTATGGAATGGTACACCTGAAAACTATGTAACTTTATTGACCAATGTCACCCCAATAAATTCCATCTAAAATTAAAAAAAAAATGTAGAGAAATTTAAAATCGATATTCAGTCACTACCTGCTCTTAGGTGAGAAATTTCCCATGTTCTTCTAAACAAGTTCTCTTGATTCTCTAACAGAATACATAGAAGGCAGACAGTAAAGTTATTCCTGATACATTAAAAGGATACAAGAATAAATTAAAAATACTGCTGCTGACAGATAAATCAAACTTCCAAAACATTAGATATTTGTCTCTTTAATATTTTCAGAAGGTTCATTTTTCAGACTTAATAGCAAGGAAACATTTTGATACTACCGAGCCTCCGTAACAGGGAAAGGACAGAAATGAGGCTTTATGAGGAAAAAGTGAGACAGTGGAGAGTGTTTCAGAGCCCCAAAACCTTATCCATCTTCCTTGGCTGTACAGCCTCTGAGGCATCCCCATCAATGGGCAGGAAATACGGCAATGCATTCACTGTGTACACCTGTTATCTGTCAACTCCTAGGACATGGAAAACGGTTCCCACACAATCTGTTCCACTACACTTCTTTATTCTGTCAGCATAATAGTTGTGCCAGGTTGAAATCGACCATTTTAGCTACCAAAATGTTCCACTATTTTTCCACACAGATTAAAAATTTCCATGCAGGCTTTGCTGAAAATCACAAAGTAACAATGATACTGTGCACTGCACCAGACCTATTAAAACCAAGTAAGAGAGACCAATCTAAAACTCAGCTCTTCTAGACGGCACACAAGGCTCATACTTCTGTGCTTCTGGGCAATCAAAAATTATTTGATCCTTATGGTTACTGCTAAAAACTGACAATTATTATGAAAGAAAGAAAGAGAGAGGGAGGGAGGGAAAAGAGAAAGGGAAAGGGAATGGGGAGGGGGAGAAAAGAAAAGAAAAGAAAAGAAAAAAGCCTGACCTGTGGTGGCGCAGTGGATAAAGCGTCAACCTGGAACCGCTGAGGTTGCCGGTTCAAAACCCTGGGCTTGCCTGGTCAAGGCACCTATGGGAGTTGATGCTTCTTGCTCCTCCCCCTTATCTCTCTCTCTCTCCCCTCTCTATAATGAATAAATAAAATCTTTAAAAAAAAAGGAAAAGAAAAAAGATGCTGAGGATGTGGAGAAATTGGAACCCTCTGTACTGTTAGTGGGAATACAGAAGGTCGCAGCCACTATGGAAAACAGTATGGTAGGTCCTCAAAAAGTCAACACAAAATTACCACATGATCTAGCACTTCCACTGCTGGGTACATATCCAAAAGAATTGAAAGCCGGATCTTGAAGAGATATTTGCAAACCCACGTTCATAGCAGCATAATTTACAATAGCCAGGAGATCAAAGCAACCAAAATGTTCCATCAATAAACGAATGGACAAACAAAATGTAGTTTATATACATACAATAGATACTTGAAAAGAAAAAAAGATAAGACAAGCAGTTGGCTCGGAAAGTTTACAGATTATTATAGTATTTACGAACCCAATTGATTTAACTTATTTCACTAAAAGCCTACACAGGCCTTTTTTAATAAGCAGGGGAAGATGGAAATGAATAATAAACCGTAAAATTGTGCTCTAATACCAACTTGAATAGATAAATCATTTCCTAAATAAAAACAAGTTATTTTCAAGGCATTCAAACAGAGTTCAATACAAAATTCTTCTGAAATGAACTTGTTTATCCAAACGGCAGGCTTTGATAAGGTCAATTTTAATGTTAGTCCTATAATCCTGACAACTCTCTAAGTCAAATTACTACACATTTCATGACAAGGAGTGTAAATATTTTTAATTCCGCTACTTATTCGGTTACATTCAGGAAGCATTTATTAAGTGCCCATGAGCAAGGAGCCTATGATTTCAACACAATAAATCCATATCTCTCTTTTAAAAACAAAACAAGAGCCTTCGCCAGTGGCACAATGGATAGAGCGTCCTCCTGGAGGACTCCAGCTCAACCGAGGGTGCCCGCTAGAGCACTGTAGGGGAAGCAAACAATGGGTGCCCCACTAAGTGGAACGAGTCGAAAAAAGAAAACAACCAGGCCCTGGCCGGTTGGCTCAGTGGTAGAGCGTCGGCCTGGCGTGCAGAAGTCCTGGGTTCGATTCCCGGCCAGGGCACAGAGGAGAGGCGCCCATCTGCTTCTCCACCCCTCCCCCTCTCCTTCCTCTCTGTCTCTCTCTTCCCCTCCCGCAGCCGAGGCTCCATTGGAGCAAAGATGGCCCGGGCGCTGGGGATGGCTCCTTGGCCTCTGCCCCAGGCGCTGGAGTGGCTCTGGTCGCAACAGAGCGACGCCCCAGAGGGGCAGAGCATCGCCCCCTGGTGGGCAGAGCATTGCCCCCTGGTGGGCAGAGCATCGCCCCTGGTGGGCGTGCCAGGTGGATCCCAGTCGGGCGCATGCGGGAGTCTGTCTGACTGTCTCTCCCCATTTCCAGCTTCAGAAAAATACAAAACCAAAACAAAACAAAACAAAAAACAACCACTAGCAAACCACCACTGCACGAAAGAATGCAAGGGGCCCGCCACACACCCCAGCCGTAGAAACATGTTTCCTGATCTTTCTCACTTAATGGCGTTTAGCCTTGCTTAGATGATAAATTCCTTGAGGACAGAGATGCCTTCCTTTCCCTGCCGCACAAGAGCACCTAGTAGCTGGTTAAACAGAATTCTGTAAGTTGGTCCCCAGTAGAAAAAAATTTTACCCAGAGAACTAGATTGTGTGCAGGTGATATGCGTGATGGAGGAGCGGTTGTTAAGATCACCCAGTGCAGCTCCATCGTTTTTGCTGCTTTAGATCGGTAAAGGGACTCGTTGCCTCACGACTAGAAAGAGTTCCTTCACTTTTTAAACTGCAAACAAAATATAAGCTGAATCGCCTCCAGAAAGCCACTGCCTTGGTTCAGCACTGCCTAAGAGAAATGATCACAGAGTCACTTTATTCTCGTCATAACTCACACCTGACAGTCATCATTTAGACAACATGTATACAAGGACAAAAGACAGTCAGGACGTGGGAGTTCTAGATCAAGTCAATAATCACAATAATGAGCCAGTAATTATTAAGAACAGCTATCATCTCATGAACGCCTCTGTAGCAGACAGCTGACCCAACCCCATGCATACACAATATCTCGTGTCACCATCCCCACAATCCTGCCGTGACAGGTGTAATTATCCCCGGTTTACAACTGTGGTTCCTTCTGCCCAGAGACAGAGCCTCAGAGCACAAGCCTGGATCTAAAACCCAGGTCTTTCTGACTTCAGAGCCTGTGCCCTCTCTGCTGTGCACTTGAAGAACTGTCTTACGGCTATGGCTCCTCAGAGCCGTTCCAGTTCTCTAGGACCACATTTCTGGATGTTGGGAAAGGCAACCATAGTGACAGAGGTGGCCTTAGAGATCCAGGCCCACCGGGGTTACAGTCCTGGCATCATCCCTCACTGGTTCTGGATAATCAAGGCACACAGCTTAGAGAGGTATTGTAAGAAGCTTAACAGGGAAAATTTTAAGAAATGAGGTCTTATTGAATAAGAGTTATTCACAGAATCATCACCCTTAAAATTCACTGCAGAGCATAAGCTTTAGGAAGGAACTGGTAAATTATTCCAAACTATGCACGTAATCTGACAACCCTAGAAAGAGAAAACTCACCTCTGGGGGGTGGGGGGGATCTTTTAAAATGCAAACATAGAGAACACTGTATTTTGCTTACCTTGTGGGTGTTTATTTTGTATCAAAATTAAGTGGCCATTGGAAGATTAAGTTTTTTCAAAGTTTTGTAAAGTCATCTTAAATTAAGCCCCGGAAAGAAATGGAATCTCTTTTAGTAATGACTCTTGTTTTCTTTGAAAGTTCATGTTTGGGTCAGCCAAGTTTTAAACGGTAAAATTATATTGCTGTTGTTAGTCAAGTTGGGGGGTGGGTGGGGGCGAGGCTGCTAGCTATTTAGATCACTGTAGGACAGCTTATCTGGTTTCTATATTGAAAAGGGGGTCTATTCTTAGGCAAGAGACAATCATTTTATTAGAGAAGCTTGAGCTAGATTTCTATTGCATGTTCCACATGGCAAGACTCAAGAAAAGTCTAGCTCTCCAAATAAAAGCTGTTTTCAGAACTTGTGTGATTTTTCTTGGGTCAGTGGAATGTCTCAGCTAAAAGCTTTTTCTTTTGTTGTTTTCCTGTGTTGCAATTTAGCCAGATAGAAAACAATTGCATCATGATTTTTTCCATCTATTTATTTACTTGCTTATTTATTTATTTATTCCTTCCCTTGTTCTAACAAGAATGAAGCAGTGAATAATAATAAACTCAAAACTATTGCCAAGTTACAAATGAGCCAGAAGCTGTCCTCGCTTTTACTACAATTGCGATTTCCCTGATCTCAAATTGTCGGTCGTATAAACCTGCACACTACACTGTCACCTCCCAACGACCACCACACATTCACATTACCATCTCGTGTGCTACAACCACCTTCATGGAGGTAGTCACTGCGCAGCTACAGGAACCAAAGACGTGGTTTGGTGGACAGAAAGGCAAAACAGGTAAACAACACAGGTTTTAAGGCAACACATTCCCGAGGGATAAAAACATGTCACTTCAGGAAAGATGTACGTAGCCCTTGGAACCACATCCTCAAGGGACACTAAAAACAGCCAGGAGCACCTCTGGGTCAGTACGGTGTCTGGACCAGATCGCCAGAGGGCCTCGTGAAGATTTCCTGCTTACGAGTAAAAAATTATAAGGCAAGTGAGATGCAGGGCTACCTGGTCTGCAGTCCTCTATCGAACCAAGATTCAGAGCATCGCCTCAGGCGACGGGATGAAAAATACAATAGGTAGTTTCTGACTGGAGAGTCCATTTATTTAAACTATAGGAATTACTTCAAATTGTGTTAACAAGTTAAGAGATCGGTTCAAAAGAAAAGTGGTCTTTGGAAAGTACAATTAAAAAATAAAGTAAAACTTCAACTCTTAACTTGATACAACAGAAGTGCATAATTAGACAAGCACCATTAATGAAAGAAAGGAGACCCAAGAGGAAGAGGAGGCCTGGGTTCTGGTTCATTTTAAAACCACATCAGTGCAAATATCAAAGGCAGATGATACCCACAAATTCCTTACTCTTCTGCGCTGTGGTCATGCGCTTCACTCTTCACTTCTCTCACCAGGTAAGAGAAGGCCCTTGTCTTAGTTCTTTCAAGTTCAGCAGCTTTTACAGTGCCTGGTACCTGGCAGGCACTTAATTGATCATTTTGGAAAGCTGAACTATAATATAAGAGTTAAGTTTTTAACTAGCTAGAATTTTCACCTACATTCATCTACGTGAAGTCGATGACGAGGCAGAGGCTATAGTTTTGGCCTGCAGGAGAAACTACTAAATGGAGCGTTAGTTTGTGTCCCTCAGAGATTGATATCCGCTCCAACGTGAATAAAAGGATTGCCGCGTGCTTACTCCAAGGGCTCCAATTAATAACGGCGGTCGCTCCCAGGAACTCAAGCACGGCTCTCTTCATACAGTATTTAAATACCAGGGATTTTTTTTTAAATGCTGTCATTCCTGCATTTCTGTTCTTTGATATGATACATTTGGTAGTGTACACTGGGGGAAATGAATCAAAGGTTATTAAATAACTCACTGTCAGACTGGTTTTCCTGAAAAATGTGCCCCCAAAGTGCATTTCAGGGCTACATACAACAAAGCCCCGTTTGCTGTTGGCTCTCAACTCCCTTGTTTCACATGACAGCACAGAATCAAGACATGACTTGTTTCTCCGCTTATCACAGTGTTACTACAGGTTATGGTGGACTGGGCATAATTCTCTCTTCTACTGCCAACAGTGGCAAGCAAAGGGACTTTTGTGATTTTACTTTTTTTTTTAAACTGTCAGGTTTGTGTAGCTTCTATAACCATACAGTTATAACCTGAAGTGCTGTGCTGTTCTATAAACCAGAGGTTACTAGGGCTTGGGCATTTAACTGATGCTACTATTTAATTTCTTCTAAAGCACTCCCACTTCTTTCTCTTTAAAAATAATTTAAAATCGCCCTGGCCACATAGCTCAGCTGGTTAGAGCATCATCCTAATAGCCAAGTTGTGGATTTGATCCCCGGTCAGGGCACATACAAGAATCAACCAATGGGTGCGTGAATGAGAGGAACAACCACAAATCGCTGTTTCCCGCTCTCTCTTTCCCCCTTCCTCTCTCTCTCTCAAAATCAATTTAAAATTTCTTAAAATAATAATTTTAAATTACAAATGGACCAATATTTTGAAAAAGGAGATAGCAGCAAACGTATACCACTTTTTAAAATACAGAAATCTGGAGATAATAGTACAGCTTATTGGACTTCTGAGCTTAGGACCCACGGAGACACCAAGAAGCTGAAACACAGGCCTGACCTGTGGTGGCGCAGTGGATAAAGTGTCAACCTGGAAATGCTGAGGTTGCCGGTTCGAAACCCTGGGCTTGCCTGGTCAAGGCACATATGGGAGTTGATGCTTCCTGCTCCTCCCCCTTCTCTCTCTCTGTCTCTCTCTTCTCTCTCTCTCTCTCCTTTCTAAAATGAATAAATAAAAAATTAAAAAAAAAAAAAAAGCTGAAGCACAAAGGGAAACAGCCGCACAACGCTGATTAAAGGAATCTTTCTGGGTGACTTGACGACCCAGTTGCTACGGACATATTTGAAACCTACTGTAATTGGTTAAACTTTGATTACAAAATAAGATTATATATAGACTGGTTTTCTATTTCACAATGAAAATTTGGGGACATGCATATCAATCACTGAATGAGGTGGTTAAGGTTCCAACACTGTCATTAGCTTAATTGTTTTTCTTTCTTTCTTTTTTCTTTTTTTTTTAAGGGAAAACTAAATACCCTTCTGGGAGGCCTGGATTTCACTGCTTTTAAATTTAGGCAAAATTTAGTTATGAAAGAACCAAAGAGATGCTGGCTGGGAGTCTAGGAAAGCTCTCTGGAAGCAGCTGTGTGCTTCGAGACAGGCAGGCACTTCAGCAGCTACGTGGGCACTCCGGGCGTCCCCAGCGGGCCACACGGCCGTCCTGGGGAAGTCCACGCGAGGACAGAGGGCACAGACATGTCCCCACATCAACACCCATGACACAGCGTTATATAGCAAATCACTCCACTTTTTTTTTTAAGATTTTATTTATTCATTATAGACAGGGGGGAGAGAGAGAGAGAGAGAGAGAGAGAGAAGGGGGGAGGAGCAGGAAGCATCAACTCCCATATGTACCTTGACCAGGCAAGCCCAGGGTTTTGAACCGGCAACCTCAGCGTTTCCAGGTTGACGCTTTATCCACTGCGCCACCACAGGTCAGGCCACTCCACCCATTTTTACCTCAGTTCCCTCATTGTCCAGGGAGAAGCAGCCGGACCGGTGAAGCTTTCCAGCTCTAACACAGCATTACTGCATTTTTTACTTTTGCAGGATTGTCTCTCCTGCCTACAAGTGTTAAAAAAAAAAAAAAAAAAACTAAGGAAAGAATTCCTTTGATAAAATTTTTTCTCACCATGTTTGATTTGTCTTAGAAGCAGAAGCAAAAGCTTTTGTGATTACGTGTCTCTTGGATTCTCACAAGGCTGACCCTTCCTCCTGGGGCTGTACACAGTGGGGACCCTTACCTTTTGCATAGCTTTCTGGGGTGGTTCTGAAAGTGATTTGAAAAACAAGGTTTTAAACACATTTACTATAACATGAAATTAGTGCGCACTGTATTTCTTTTCTAAAAAGCCATATTCCATAGTACCTACTTCAAAAGGACTTAAAACCCTCATACATGAGGGTTTCTAAAAAGCCATATTCCATAATACCTACTTCAAAAGGACTTAAAACCCTCATAATGATGACCATTAACATTGACAGAAAGAGATGGACAGCAGACTCCTGGGAGCATGTCCCATCACACCTCCCGTGCCCCACAAATGCTGGATTGATTTATCTGATCTACGCTAGGATGAAAGCTTGGAGAATACACAACTGACGAAATTTCTGCAATTCTAAATACTGTTACCTCCAGTGATGGCTGGATTGTTGTTAAGAGTTTTTCATTCACTCGGCAATAGCACTGCTTCACGTTATGATTCAATGCCACGATGGTTACCACCTGCTGAACATTTTACCGTGTGCCAGGCACAACACGCACTGCCCCCCCACGCTCCCCACCAGCCTACAGAGAAGGAAACAGAGGCAGAGCGACAAAGTGATTGCATCACAAGGTCACAAAGTCAGACTATGAATGAATCCTGGCATTCTAACCCCACAACCCACTTGTTTCAACTGCAGATGGCAAATATATCTAGCTAGCATCTGACACCATGCTGGCGGATCAAAGATGATTAAGACAAGCACTTGGTTTACAGGCAGTGGAGTCTGCCAAACATATAAAAAATAATTACAACATGATATGTGTGCTGTAACTCAGGCCTTTAAAAAGCGCTGTAGCAACAGAGGAGAGGCTGCCAGGGGAGTTGAGCAAGGCTTCTTTCTCTGCTTGAGCTGGGGACTGAAAGATGAGCAGGCATTCCTGGGTGCGGGAAGAATGGAAGGGCATTCCGGGTAGAGAACAGCATGTGCCAAGGTACAGAAAGGTGAGTGAGCTCGGGGAATCCGGCGTGGCCGGCAGGGACAGAGAAAGGCAGGACGGGCACGGGGAGGTTTTACAGGCTGGCTGGCTGGACCCCTCTCTGCCGTGGGTCCGTTCTGGTGAGCGGTGGCTAGAAAGCAGAGCCCACCCGACAGCTGCCTCCGACAGACAGTGGAGTCCGAGGGAATGTGTTTTCTTCCCTTCCGAGAGTCACTTCCCCTAAGTGAGGAAGACTTTAAAATGCAAACAGTCCTGGGGTATAAATTAGGGTGCAAATATTCCATAGTAAACCAGTTAGCTGAGTTTTAGAGGCAGGCAATGCAGGCAGAGGATGGTACCCAGACGGCAGGGGGCAGCCTGCTGGCTCCCTGATGGGCTGCCATAAACTCTAAAACAGGGGTCCCCAAACTTTTTACACAGGGGGCCAGTTCACTGTCCCTCAGACCGTTGGAGGGCCGGACAATTAAAAAAACAATTAACAAATCCCTATGCACACTGCACATATCTTATTTTAAAGTAAAAAAACAAAGCGGGAACAATATTTAAAATAAAGAACAAGTAAATTTAAATCAACAAACTGACCAGTTTTTCAATGGGAACTATGCTCCTCTCACTGACCACCAATGAAAGAGGTGCCCTTCCGGAAGTGCGGGTGGAACCGGATAAATGGCCTCGGGGGGCCGCATGCGGCCCCGGGCTGTAGTTTGGGGACCCCTGCACTAAAACCTGGGTCTGTGGTCCTTAAGGGGTTAGGAACAAAACAGTGTGTGTGTGTGTGTCTCTCTCTCTTAGAGACCCATGATGCAACCAACACAACAATCACTGCTTTCAAGCCAGCTTAGAGCCAGACTGCCCTGCGTCCGAAACACCTGGGGCAATCCTAAAACAAAAAGAACCCCGTAAGCAAAAGGAGAAAGCCTCCTCCCTCCCTCTTGGGCCTTAGTTGAAACTGACAAACACTCAGCCTCAGACTGTGCCAGAGGTCTTTAAGATCCGAGATGGTTATGTTTGCCTAACTAGACTCAGGTCATCCTATGCGGGCCGGCCACTATTCAGGACCGCAAATGTTCGAGATGTGACAATCAAGTATAAACCCTCCCATCTGTAATCTAATTTTCCTAAGGAAAACCTTCCCTCTGAATGGTGAAGGCAGGGAGGAGACACAGGAAGTCAGAGCCACAAAGCATGTACTTAATTAACTTCTCTGAACTAATATTTAAGAGAAAACTTAAAAATAAACCACACTTTAGTGAAACTCACTTTAATTTTCTACCACAAGATTAAAAGGCTGACTGCCCCCTGAAGAATAATAATCACCAAGGAGTCTGAACCCGAGACCTTAGTTACAGATGGACAATCTGGCCCCCGGGGTGGAACAGGAATATCAATCCCACATCTGTCTGTCATCATCACATCTTCCATCACCAGCTTTTTGACATATCATAATTCTTCTGTTGTCAGAACAGCAAAACTCGTAGCGCTGTTCAACTCCGTGGTGCCATCTTTAAAGCAGTGCCTGGGTCAAGGGTCTGTGGGCAACTTTTCATGAAAGAGACAGAAAGAGACGCCTTGGGGAACAAAGAGCAGAGTGGTGGGTAAGAACTTGCTGAAGTCAGCAGCTGCCTGGGTTCACGTGCCAGGCTGAGGACACTGCAGCTGGGTGAACTCAGACCAGGTAACCTCTCCGGTTTCTTCACCTCTAAAATAAGGATCATAGCTGTACCTCCTCAGAGGATTGTTAGGAGAACTCATGAAGTTAACGTTTGGTAAATGTTTAGAACAGTGTCTGGCACCTACTGTTTGACAAACACACTAAATCTTACCAAACGTCCTTGGTTAAGACTGTTTCAACAAAACCAAAAGAGAAGAAAAGGTACATTCAGTAACATGCCAATATCCAGTGTTAATCTGTGTAACGTTAACACTAAAAACTAGTCACCACAATGCAAACAGTTTAACTGTCAGTGGAACAAAA
Organism: Saccopteryx leptura; assembly: GCF_036850995.1. Lineage (NCBI taxonomy): Eukaryota > Metazoa > Chordata > Mammalia > Chiroptera > Emballonuridae > Saccopteryx > Saccopteryx leptura. The sequence continues at coordinate 23,246,049 of NC_089506.1, read as the reverse complement.
AATATTTAAAAATCAGTAAGTCAAATTAAGTTGAACAGACATTTATTGAACTATTAGCACATATTAATCACTGTGTTAGATGTTGGGGATAAAGAAATTAAAATTATTCTACATACACCATGCATCTTTAAACCACGGGTGCAGAGAATACTGACAGAATAGGGCTCATGCTTATATACATTGAGATACTCTACTGAGTAACCTAGCTTTAGCTTACTTGTAAAGAAAGACAGAAACTTCTACAAAAGTAATAATGGAATAAAGAGTTACTATTTAATAATGGCAATGCTATTGTATGTGTGTTTCCACTGGGAAAATAAAATAATGCAGGGGTGTCACATTCTGTAAACATGCAGCCATGTTTCCAAGGACAGGGAGCACACTGATGTTATTGTGACATTAGCTGCACTTACTGTGCCTTAAACTCTACAATGAAGTAAAAATAAGAACTTCCTTTCTCAATCAAATTCTGTGTCAGATGTTTTATGTATATCATCTTATGATTCCATGAAACAGGCATTATTATCAATCTCTTCTTAAAAATAGATGAAGAAACTAAAGTAAGTTTTAGAGAGGTTTAAAGTTCACACTGCCAGCAAGTAGACAAACTATGAACCTAACTGTGAATCCAACACAACCATGTACATTGAGTAACTGATTTATAAGTAAATTTCCAATGTCACAAAAGCCTGGCTTATTGACTGACTTCTCCATGACCAGTCAGTCTCATTACACTTCTCAGGGATACCTCCTCCTAAAACTAACAAATGGTAGAAAAATAACAGCTTTGTACTTCTTGGGCACATTATTTAAATTCTATTGAGCCAGGCTCTTTTGTAATTTTTTTTTTTTGAGGCATGCTCTCTATAAATATTGCTACAATTCCTATACAGCCAGCCCTATGTTGTAGATTTAGTTATTCCCGATTTACACAGGAAAACTAGCCTTAGAGAAACCAAGTAACCTGCCCAAGACAGCACAGCTTCCAAGTGAGGAAGCCCCGAGAGAAAACCCTGCCTCCAAAGCTGAACACACCACGAAGAAATCAAAAGTTCACCCAAATGTTCTGAGTGCAGATTTGGTGAAAAATCTTCACCTTCACCATCATGCCTTGCTTATCAACTGACCCTTGTGACCTGAAAGTCTAAACTAAGATATCCTCTTCCCAGGAAGTCCTCCACCACTCAATTAACTCGGCAAATTCTTAGGTCCTGATGGGCCCCGGTGGGCCTGAGATAAAAGGAGAAAGGAAAGGTAAAGGAGGAAAGAATGTCAACTCGAAATGGAAGGGAAGTGGCCGATCGCTCAGCCCCTAGAAGCCCCGCCCACACCTGTCCCTTGCTTCCCCCTCCAGACCAGTCCTCACCCCCCCCCTCACAGGCAGCTAGGCAACCGGACCTGGTATACACAGAGGGAGGACGTGCGGAGCCCTGCCACACTGTTCTTCAAACAAAAGCAGGACTGATGACCTATAAATAGCCACAAGGTGACGGAACCCAAGAACAAAGAGATACGGGACAAATATTTAAGAATCCGGATCTCCAGTCGGAGAATAAAAAGAGCCCTGGTAAGACACTGGTGAGCAGAGGACACTGAACGGCTGGGTGGGGAAACCAGACAGCAGAGCCTGTGGCGGACTCAGTACCCAGACTCAGTACCCGGACTCAGTACCCGGAGTGAGGCTGAACGACAGTCCTTCTAACAGCACCTGGGGTCTAGGGCATGGACTTTGTATTTTAACTGCTAGGAGGTCTCTGAGCCAGGTCCTGCTTCCCAACCCTGCTTTGGGTAGTTGAAATCAACAGGTAAATGACCTCTACGAAATTAACTGTGAATTACAAAGGCACTTACTGCTCTAAACAGGATTTCCTGCTGACTCAATTCCCCTAGCGCAAATAGTAGACGTGAATAAGTATTTACTGAAAATGCAACTTTGTTTCAGTAACATAGTACATCCATTCAATACCATTCATTTAAAAACTGTGATGCTCCCGTTTTTTAAAAAAAGTACATTTGTTAAGTATTTTTCCTATGACTTCTCAGGTTTACCCAAGAAAAAAGAAATGAAGACACTGAGCCCAAAGTGGAAAGATTTCCAAAATCTACCCTTGGGTATGTTCAAATTTATAGAGAAACATACATCTGGGTTTCTCCTGTACATTGAGTTCCTTCAAAAGAAGTGCTGTAGAACACACTCATGCCTAAACAAAGCCCAGGTCTGTGTATAAAATAACAGTATTTAATCCTACATGTAGTAGCCCAAATGCTACTGGACTCTCCTACCCAGTGATTCCTTTCTTTTTCTATCTCTTATAGCTTTTAGCCTTTTTTGACCTCATGTTTAATCCTTTCTACCTGTTCCACGAGTCGTCTGAGGGCATTACAAAAGTAGGTACCTAGAAATTATCTAAAAACTAATCTATGTGTCATTGTGATTTCAAATTTAAAAATACTAAATATAATATTTAGGTATCACATGTGAACTTTAAGAAATTTTTAATGGGAAAGACATGCACAGAGCGCAAAAATTGTAGAGGTCTCATGAACACATCACCAGAAAGAGGAAGCCAGATAATGCCTACATTTTCTTTAAGAAATGTACTTAAAAAGTTCTCGCTCCAGATGTGCCTGTCCAGAACTCAAGTTAAATTAGCCTTGTAGCTGCTGTCTGTTGATAATTTTCTTAGTGCCAGGAAGTTGGTGAGTATGTGATTAAACATATTTCCGCCCCGAGCTCCACCCATGATGCTATCAGGTTGCTAAACAGAAGGTTCTGCAGCTGACCAGCTTATGCCACACTCAGAAAACTTAAGAAAAACAAAACAAACTGTGTCAAATTTTCATACAAGTCATCACCAATTCTAAATCTCCCATCCGCACAACTTTTTACTCATCTTTTTCACAACACAGCACATAAAGCACGAGCAGAAAATAA